>NC_064632.1:31892479-32599146 GCF_023864275.1 Schistocerca cancellata | reverse complement strand
GGGGAATATGCAGTGAGTGACGTAAATATCATGTATACTGGGCACGGCGAGCAGAATATTAAGGTGTACAACCTGCCATTTGAGGTGCCCAACAGTGTAGTAGCATGCAATTTGAGATAGTACAGAGAAATTTAACAGTAACCAAAGACTTCTGGTGGGTGGGGTGTATCTAGAAGGTGGCAAAGTCCCATGTGGAAATGAGGAGGCGGTCACAGCTGAAGTGGCAGCACCATTAGCCACAGCTACGGAGGCCCAACCACCCACCCCAGCCCTGGCCGGTGCAGTCTGCACAAGGAGTAAATGACAGCTCAGTGCTGACTTGAAGGGTAAGCAGTGAATGGAGAGCTTGCCGACCCTGGCCCCCTCCCCCAATGCCCAGCGGCCGAGATTATGGAGACCAAAACCGCTGCCCAGCCATCAGCTGTAGCTGGCAACAGCCAGGCACAGCCCCAATATGCCTGCCTCAGACAGTGACATATAAGAGTTGAATATTAAAAAACAAGTGATGAAACTGGTGTGGACTCTGAAAGTGTCAGAGAAAATTAATGAGGACCAGCAAATACCCAGAAAAATGAAAGAGTGACAAAACAAGTAGTGAAGCCTGAGCTGTGAGGAAGACAAAGATAGGATGGATATATCTGATGTAGAGGCATCAGACACAGCATCCACAAATAAGAAAACACACAGCACCTAAGCAGAGGATGTCATTGTCCAGCCAGAATGGCCACAATGAGCCCCAGACTCACCTCCATACAGTGCCTAAATGAACAAAAGTTCCCAATACGATGTAATCACATGCAAAATAAATGGGTATTGAAGTGAAGATAGATGCACTTACCAATTTCCTACAACTAAAAGCCACTGATGTAATATTGCTGCAGGTGGTAGTTATGCCTGAAATATGGCAGGTACTGGGATACATCATCTTTACCTGGTGTTGGACCACAGTCACAGTGAGACAGGAATTGACACACATGATGCAAAACTAAAACCTGACAGACGTGGAACAGGAGTCAAAATAGCCGATATGCTCTTTGTGAACATCTATGCACCATCAGGAACAGAAGATAAGTGCACCAGAAGTAAATTCTTTAAAGAGGATATCTGCAAACTCCTCCAGCACAACAACAGCAATGTTGTGCTGGAGAGAGACTTCAACTGCGAGGCCACACCAGAAGATCAAATCCTGGTGCCCAGTCTATGCACAGAGCTTCAGGAAGTCATAAAATGACTAAAGTTAGAAGATTGATGGCATCTGTTGCACCAGAACCAAATAGAATATACATTCTACTACAATAATGGAAGAAGCAGAATCAATAGATTTTACGTCAATAGAGAAAAGGGTTCCCTGCTATAAGAGTAGAAGTCTGCCCTGATATCCTCTCTGATCACTGTGCCTACCAAAGTAAAGTATACCTGCCAAGCAGAAAGCTCCCAGGAAATAGAGGCAGCTGAAAACTAAATAGAGCACACATCAAGAACGAGATGCTATGCCACAAAATATCGAAAGTGGATCGACAGTGCACAGAAAGGCAAATACAACTCCACCACAGAGTGGTGGGTTGAACTCACCTAGCTGAAATTAAGGACAAAACTAATAAGTTACAGTACTGAGATAGCATTTTGGAGAAGGAACATGGCAGACTTCAATATACTCCACCTTAGAGATGCAGTGAACACTTCTGGAGACAGTGAAATACTTCTGACATGGTTACACGATTTAAAAGCAAGAATTCTAAACATGAAAACCGAGCAACTGAAAGATATAATCACTCATAGTGAGACACGTGGTGTCATCAAAGATGAGCCTGCCACAATGCACCACTTACACAGAGAAAAGCAAAGGGCAAACAGCAAGGTCATTACTTAACTCCTCAACTAACACAGAAACAACCTGTCAACCAAACATAAAATTCTATAGCAGACAGAAAACCACTTCAGTGAACTCTTAAGAAGCAAAAAGACAGACAGCACTGAATTGCTAAACATCCTGAAAGGCACATTTTGGATTCTGAGCAATACAGACTGGGCGCTACTGACCAAAGGTGATCCAGAGATTGACATGAAAGCCATCCTCAAAGTCAGTGCAAACAGCACCAAGTACTGACAGCATCCCCAAGAAATTTTATAGGAAATTTTGGGACATATTAGGCAGCTTTTTTAACTAAATTAGTAAATGAAATCCTAAATGGGGCTGGAATACTGGTGTCCTTCTGGGAAAGGACAGTAAATCTGCTCCCAAAGAAACAGGCAGCGAAACAGATTGAGGATTTTATGCCTATAATGATGTTAAATGCTGATTGCAAAGCTGCAGCAAAAAGTCTCAAAGACAATATCAAAAAAACATTGAAAAAGGCCGCTAGCCTTTGGTAAACGTGCTGTGCTAGACAGGAACATATTTGATGTCATCTGTACATGCAAAGATTTCATTGCACACATCAAAAGGGAACAAACAAAAGGTGTCATTGGTCATAGCAGACACACTGTGTCATGTAAGATGAGACTGCCACACTCTACTTCTTACACAGAGAAGAGCAAAGAGCAAACAGCAGCAATAATATCAGTTGACTTTCACAAGGATTTTGACAGGCTCAACCACCAGTATCCACTGCAAACGCTGCCAAGTATGGGATTTGGCCACAAATTCACCCAAATTATAAAAAAAAATCCTAACTAATGCCACATCAAAAATATCCATAAATGAATAAGTTTTCAGATGAATCAACCTAGGGTAGTCAGAAAGGCAAGGCTGCCCCCTGTCTATGGCCCTTTTTGTGGCAGCACATCACCCATTCCTTTAGAAACTGGCAGCCAGTATAAATGGCTACAAAATTTCTGTTCAGACACTGACAATGTTGAGTGTTTATGGAAAAAGTTCAAGGCAATCGTAAAATGCGTTTTAGACAGGTACGTGCCGAGCAAAACTGTGAGGGACGGGAAAAACCCACCGTGGTACAACAACAAAGTTAGGAAACTACTGCGAAAGCAAAGAGAGCTTCACTCCAAGTTTAAACGCAGCCAAAACCTCTCAGACAAACAGAAGCTAAACGATGTCAAAGTTAGCGTAAGGAGGGCTATGCGTGAAGCGTTCAGTGAATTCGAAAGTAAAATACTAGGTACCGACTTGACAGAAAATCCTAGGAAGTTCTGGTCTTACGTTAAATCAGTAAGTGGCTCGAAACATCATGTCCAGACACTCCGGGATGATGATGGCATTGAAACAGAGGATGACAAGCGTAAAGCTGAAATACTAAACACCTTTTTCCAAAGCTGTTTCACAGAGGAAGACCGCACTGCAGTTCCTTCTCTAAATCCTCGCACCAACGAAAAAATGGCTGACATTGAAATAAGTGTCCAAGGAATAGAAAAGCAACTGGAATCACTCAACAGAGGAAAGTCCACTGGACCTGACGGGATACCAATTCGATTCTACACAGAGTACGCGAAAGAACTTGCCCCCCTTCTAACAGCCGTGTACCGCAAGTCTCTAGAGGAACGGAAGGTTCCAAATGATTGGAAAAGAGCACAGGTAGTCCCAGTCTTCAAGAAGGGTCGTCGAGCAGATGCGCAAAACTATAGACCTATATCTCTGACATCAATCTGTTGTAGAATTTTAGAACATGTCTTTTGCTCGAGTATCATGTCGTTTTTGGAAACTCAGAATCTACTATGTAGGAATCAACATGGATTCCGGAAACAGCGATCGTGTGAAACCCAACTCGCTTTATTTGTTCATGAGGCCCAGAAAATATTAGATACAGGCTCCCAGGTAGATGCCATTTTCCTTGACTTCCGGAAGGCGTTCGATACAGTTCCGCACTGTCGCCTGATAAACAAAGTAAGAGCCTACGGAATATCAGACCAGCTGTGTGGCTGGATTGAAGAGTTTTTAGCAAACAGAACACAGCATGTTGTTCTCAATGGAGAGACATCTACAGACGTTAAAGTAACCTCTGGCGTGCCACAGGGGAGTGTTATGGGACCATTGCTTTTCACAATATATATAAATGACGTAGTAGATAGTGTCGGAAGTTCCATGCGGCTTTTCGCGGATGATGCTGTAGTATACAGAGAAGTTGCAGCATTAGAAAATTGTAGCGAAATGCAGGAAGATCTGCAGCGGATAGGCACTTGGTGCAGGGAGTGGCAACTGACCCTTAACATAGACAAATGTAATGTATTGCGAATACATAGAAAGAAGGATCCTTTATTGTATGATTATATGATAGCGGAACAAACACTGGTAGCAGTTACTTCTGTAAAATATCTGGGAGTATGCGTGCGGAACGATTTGAAGTGGAATGATCATATAAAATTAATTGTTGGTAAGGCGGGTACCAGGTTGAGATTCATTGGGAGAGTCCTTAGAAAATGTAGTCCATCAACAAAGGAGGTGGCTTACAAAACACTCGTTCGACCTATACTTGAGTATTGCTCATCAGTGTGGGATCCGTACCAGATCGGGTTGACGGAGGAGATAGAGAAGATCCAAAGAAGAGCGGCGCGTTTCGTCACAGGGTTATTTGGTAACCGTGATAGCGTTACGGAGATGTTTAACAAACTCAAGTGGCAGACTCTGCAAGAGAGGCGCTCTGCATCGCGGTGTAGCTTGCTCGCCAGGTTTCGAGAGGGTGCGTTTCTGGATGAGGTATCGAATATATTGCTTCCCCCTACTTATACCTCCCGAGGAGATCACGAATGTAAAATTAGAGAGATTAGAGCGCGCACGGAGGCTTTCAGACAGTCGTTCTTCCCGCGAACCATACGCGACTGGAACAGGAAAGGGAGATAATGACAGTGGCACGTAAAGTGCCCTCCGCCACACACCGTTGGGTGGCTTGCGGAGTATAAATGTAGATGTAGTATAAATGTAGATGTAGAAAATAGGACCACAAATGGTCACATGTGTGGCATATGCTGATGATGTGGGAATTTTTGTAAATTATTAAGAGGACATTGACAAAATTGAGTCAATTATAAAAACATTCCAAAATGCATCACGTGCAAGGATGAATCTGAGGAAAACAGTGTTGCTCCCCATTGGCAATGGGAGTTTAAAATTGACAGGCAGGAGTACAAACACCCATAAAAACTCAGGATCCAAATACAAAAATTTCCATTAAAAATGGCAACACGAAACTGGCAAACAATCTTCCACACAATAAGAGGCTCACAAGGACAAATGCAAACTGAAATCTAACACTGAGGCAAATAGTGGGACTGATCAACATGACGATCATATCGAAAACACAAATTGCTTGAGTGAAACAAGGGGCAGTCTACTACCTGTTGTGGAGGTGGATGGTGTTTAAAGACCTGCATGCAATGAGATTGCTGAGAAAGCAGTAGGGAGGGCTGGAATTAGTCAACATGAGTACAAAGTGTTCAGCACTGCTGCTCCACAGGGCAATCAAAATAGAGAACAGGAATATGAACAGCAATGTGACTTGCCTAATAAAAGCTACAGGTGCAGTCCAGAGGAAATACCTGTAGACAGCAGTCATATAAGCGGTACATCAAACTACTGACACTTGACAAGAGCTACACACTCTCCACTGTGGGTAACCCACAACTTAGCATGGTAGAGAAAAGAAAATCTACAGTGCACTAAGAGGGCACACAAACAAAACAAAAAGAGAGATAGAGAGATAAACTGCTACTTACCATTGTGTGTGTGTGCATGTGTGAGTGTGAGTGTGTGTGTGTGTGTGTGTGTGTGTGTGTGTGTGTGGTTGTGTGTGTATGTTTTACTGCCGAAGGCTGTGGCCAAAAGCTATATGTGAGTGTCTTTTAACTGTGTCTGTCGGCAACTTGATGTGTCTTCTTTCTGGTAAGCAGCAATTTGTCTTTTCCTCCTTTTTTTATATTCCTACCTGGAGTTTCCATTGTTTGAAAAGAGAGATAAAATTTCCAGGTCATGGCTGGCCAGTGGTTTGGAAAAACACCACAGAATGGGCAATATCAGAACATGCAAAATCTATGTAGTACAGGGTTTTGCATAACAACATACCAACAAATGAGAGGCTGACTCGAATACACATGAGAGAATTGCCAAACTGCAAAATTTTCAGTTAAAAGGACACTGTAGAATACTGTTTCCTATGCAGAGCAAGCAGTGATATATGGGCAACATGTAAAAAAGCAATAGCCCAGATGAACAGAAGTGATCCATGGAACATCTCTTACAGCACTCACTGTCCCTGATGTGAAACTATTCCATAGACAGAAGTGCAGGGGCACGATGTTGATATTAGTCATGACGGCCGATGCAGTCAGCACAGTTCCTTATGGATTAGTGGGAAGTACACAAGAAGGCAAAACTGCAGGTCAAATATCGCAAGACTTTCCAGAGCTTCCTCAAAATCTCACTGAATGCCACCCTCTGAATGCCTGCTGCTGCGTGATATGACCACCACCCACCCTCACAACCCCACCCTCTTGTCATCATTGCCAACACCCCCCCCCCCCCCCCCCACACCACAAACACAGTGAAAAGTGTTCTTAAAGTCCTCACTCACAAATGACTATATTGTAGTACCAACATAATTTTTCTATGTGTGTTTTCTTCTTTTTCTTCATGTGCAGATGGCACGTGTGGCAAACAGTGATCATCATACCAAATTTAAAACTTGATACCGTCATCATTTAATGTTTACATGTATTAATGTGTTCTCCTTTTTACCATTACTGCTTCCCTCTCCTTCTGCTCCCTCTTCCTCTCCTCTTTCACTCTGTTTCTTTCAGTCTATGTCACCACTTTCATTAAACTTAATTTTTTATCATTTTCATATCAATGTGTTTTTCTTTGGTTTTTTCCTTTCTCAAATGTCTAAAAGTAACATATTTTTCTGCTTTGTGGTACAGATGTAACATGTAAAAAAGTAAAACAGTATATCACTGTCCATTTCTTTTCCATCTTTCTAAGTCTAAAGTAAACGTATCCTACCCTGCCTCCTTTGTATATGTGTACCACGTAAATAGATAAAATAGCACACCATTTTAAACTCTCTGTCTGTCACAACCACATAGTGTCAAAAAGGGATGATGCTGCACATATACATGTGCTTAAAAAATAAAACACATGTGCAAGAAATGCCACTCTATTCAAACGTGAGTGACAAGATACTAACTCTATAAAATATGCTCTTAATGACATTTCAGTGTGTGTTTCTTTTATATGTGTCTAAATGTAATAACACGTTTTTTCTAAACAATTTAAAAAATTTACTAAATATCAAAAACAAGTACTAATGAACTCACTTCGAGAAACAGTCACTAATATAAACAGACTCTGGTGATGAAAGATCTGGGTAACATCTAAACAAAGATAAATCTATTTTATGGAATGTGAAATATGAAAAGTGTATGTAAGTTTGTAATTGTTATTCTGTAAATTAAATACAAGTTTATAAAAAAAAGGGACTGGGTGTGTCTGTACTGTTCACCTCCTCATCTTTTCACCCCATCAATGTGCAAGTTGCTGAAGCGGCATCAAATAAAAAGACTTGCACAAGGCAGCCAAACTCCCCAGAAGAGAACTCCCAACCAGTTTATTATTTTATTTGCTGCTACCATTTACACACGACCTGCCATGTAGGTCGTATTTTCACAATATGAAATTGTACATGTACAGAATATGAAACTTATTTGATATTTCTTATTTGTAATAGGGATTAACAATGTTGCAGCTTTAAATACTTATAGACTTAAAAGTAACTAGGAAATGAAAATTTAAAATTAACAGTTTATTCATAGCAGATAGAAATTTAGGAAGCTGGAAAGAAGTTATGACATACTATCACTTTGTGATATATTATAAATTCGGAAACATTTTATTAAATTATAAAAATCTTGCACTTAAGAAGAAGAAATAAAAGACAGTAGGAAGGTATGTAGATTTGTTTTAGAGATCCCTCCACCTAGCTATCTCAGGCGTGAGGGTTCAGCATCGAGCCTGTCACATTCAAGGTAGCATACAAAATACATCTGTAATATTCATTTGATAATTTGTGTGTACAGACAGGTGTTCTATTACTCTTATATTACATCATTACATCATATTCATTTCAGGTATTATTTTATCTAAGCATAATAAACAATTTTAGCAATCAAATTACATTTATTACTGAAGAAGTTTTTACATATATTGAAAAGACAGTTGATCCATTTCTTTGTTCCTTGATGTAGTCTTATCTTACATCTACACTATGTGATCAAAAGTATCCAGGCACCCCCAGAAACATATGTTTTTCATATTAGGTACATTGTGCTGCCACCTTGTGCCAGGTACTCAGTGTCAGCGACCTCAGTAGTCATTAGACATCGTGAGAGAGCTTGTTGATGATTGAGGCCTCTCTGCAAATCAATGTGTAGCTTCTGGTAGGCATGTTTTCTTCCTGGTGTAGGAAGAAATACACCAAAAGTTCCTATATAACTGTTTAGACTTAACTTATGCAAGCTTTCAGAGCCAGTGGCTCCTTCTGGCAGAAGAGCTGAAGGGGTTTATTTAGGCTGTCGTATCCATGCATGATGAGGTTTATATCCCATGGCCACTCACAGTCGGTCAGGCTAGGATAGCCAACACCCAGGACAATGGAAATTTGTAGCCATCCTCTCCATTAGTGTTGTCATGCTGTTCAGTGATTTCAATTGCCTCTTGTATTTTGCGAGTGGCGTCCGTGTCTCTTTTGCCAGTACATTCTGCTACTTGTGTGCTGACTGACCTCCCTGTCTTCCCTATGTTGGCAACTTTGCACTCACAACATAGCCCACATACCTCTGCAGTATTAAGTTTGTCTGCTGTGTCCTTGGAGGAACCTATCACATCACGAATATTGTGCCTCTATCAAAAATCAGCTTGAAACTTCCATCAGTGGAGGATGTTGCCTAAATGTTCACAGATGCCCTTCACATACAGTAAGTGCACTAGTGGAAGCTTCTCTTCCTTGCCTTCTTCTCCTTTTGTATCATTCCAGCTGGCCTTGGCTGCCTTTCTTATAATGTTGTGATGATACCTGTTGATGCAAAAGGTGTGATATAACTCCCTCACTTCTTCTGAAAGTGAAACTGCTGAAAGATCTGCTGTTCCTAAAAGATGCCGAAATCACCATGTCATCTCACATTCAATCAGGACACAGCCACAAATTGATAATAGAAAAGCGAGAACCATTTCCTATCAGTGAAGTGATCCTTTACTAAGGGTGAAGATCTAATAATTCCCAAGCTTCATAGATAGTAACAACAGACAACCATACAGCAAACATTTATGGCTGTCATCAAAGTCCTCGGTGAATGATTGGGGTAACATCAACAGAATAACTCACAAACAGGCCTGCATGGAGAAGCATATGGTCAACTGTTGACAGAGAAAGACCAGGGTATGAATTTTATGTCAGATTTATTGAAGGAACTGTGTCAGTTATAGCATGTGAAGATGTTAAGAACTGGCCCTCTCATCCACAGGTCACGGTAGAACAGAACGAGTACATAGAACAACTGGGTAAATGTTAAGTTACTATGTGAATGTACATTGTATGGACTGGGTATGTTTGGTATCAAGCACCGCAGGTTTCGAATCCACGCCAGGGGACATGGACCTCGAATAGCACTAGAGGTCACTGCAGCCATCATGCCGTAAGCTGTGGCTGTGCACACACCGACCCCGCGGATAATGTGAGGGCACCACGGTGGAGCATGTGGTCCCAGCAGCCAACAGTGACATACCCTGTCATGTATTTAAGCACCTGCCTCTTGTTCAGCAAGGCAGTCTGATATTCGTGTGAGTCTATCGACATCTCGCCTACAGACAGAGCATTTACTTCGCTTGTTTCCGTGTACGAATGGACGTTGTTGATTCGTGAGGTTTTTCACTTCTGACTCCTTTGCTTCTTGTGTGTTGTAGTTCATAGTGTCTTGCTCAGTCTTCAATCATTGTTCATGCCCATTCTTTCCCATCATCCATTTTGTTTGTTCGCACTCCACTCCCATTCAGTCCCGCCACACTCTCATTCTCGGCCACCCCGTGACCTGTACGGTCACAATTACAATACTTTTGGCAACGACGGAAATGGTGGTAGTTGTTAGCATTGAGGCAAAGTTGGTCTGTCTTCTTGAGCAACAGCTGCAGCTCATGCAGCAGCAGCAGCTTCAGTTAGACATCTAACAGCACCCGCTGCAGTTGCTAATGGACAAATTTGATGTAAGTGACACACTACCACAACAGCTTCCGAGTTCTCAGGCGTCCAATGCTTTCCCACATCCACCATCGTTCCCCCCATTTAATGACGCTAAAGAAGACTGGGAAACATACTTAAATTGGCTGAAACAACATTTCACAGCTTTTCAAGTCACGGATGACTCCTTGCAGCAGCTGTTGTTTTTGTCTTGGGCCTCCCCAGACACGTTCTTTCTTCTCCACAAGTTGCCACCATTGTCTGATCCTGTGGCTCTCTCTTTCCAGGAGATATGCCTTTTGCTGACAAACTATTATTCCCAATGCTACCGTGTGGTCGCCTCTCAGCTGGAGTTCCACCAGTACCGTAAAAAAGCCTGGTCAATTGTATCGTTCCTGGGTTACAGACTTGCAGGGTCTCAGCAGTCAATGCGATTTTCCGTGCACCAGTCCGCAGTGTAAGGTTTCGTATGCAGACTCCCTGATCCGGGATGTGATGGTTCAGCTGGCTCCAGATCCTGAGGTCCGCACTGCGGCATTGAAACTCGATAACCCCTCCTTGGAAGAGACTCTCTGCATTGCCCACTCATTTGAAATTGCTCAGGCAGCTAATGAGTGTCTCATGGTGTGGCTGCAAGTGGCAATAATCGATGCGTCTCAGCGGGTTCCACCCTCATGACATCGACGTGGCCCGGCTGACAGAGGCCAGCGCTGTCAGGACTCCTCTTTCTCCGATGTCTCTATTGCATCAGCGCCTCCAGTCGCCGGTTGTGCTGTCCACTTACATGTTGCCCACAGTACTTTACTGCACATTCTCAAGCTGATTGCCCCCACCACTGGAAAACGTGCAAGCTGTGTGACAAGGAGGGCCACATCCAATCAGTTTGTCATAGTCGCTTGACGTGCTCCGGTTGTGCCCCTCCTGGGCCTCAAGATGCCATACATGCTCTGCAATCAGTGCGGAAGCTTTTCCTCACGCTCCGCCTTTTCATTGAGGATGTCAGTGTTCAGGTCAACAATGGGGCCACCGTCTCCCTGATTAATATGGTGCCACATACCCGCTTGGACTCTCCTGAGATGTCACCCCCTCTCGGCATTTGGTCACCTATGGAGATGGTTCCATTCCCCTTCGTGGGCAATTTGTTGTCCAAGCGACGTACAAACGGGTTCCCCAGTTCCTTACCCTATTTGTCATCGACCATCCATTGGTTTCGAATATTTTTGGCCTGGATGCATTTCAACTGTTTGACTTTTCAATTTCCAATGAAGTTAAGGTCGTTTCCACGGCTGTTCCTTTTCAGGACTTGGACAATCTGTGCTCAGCTTTTGAGTCGTTGTTTTCAATGGATCTCAGATGTGCATCAGATTTTCAGGCATACATCACACTTTGGCCAGATGCGCAGCCTTGCTTTTTCCAGGCCTGTCCCCTTCTAGTGGCCTTACGGCTGGCATTCAAGCAGGAACTTGATCGGCTCCAGGCTGCTGGTGTTCTGGAGCCTATGACATACAGTGCCTGGGCGACTCCATTGGCGATCATAAGGAAACCCAATGGGTCCCTTTGGCTGTGTGGGGACTTTGGCGCTATTGTCAGTGCTCAATCTCTTGTAGACACTTACCCCATTCCCTGTCTGGAAGACCTCGCCAAGCTTGCTGGGGGAGAGTACTTTTCAAAGATCGACCTGGCTGAGGCATGCCACCAGTTACCCTCGGATGCCGGTTCCCAGAACATCTTTGCTATCAATACGCCTTTTGGATTGTACAAGTACAAGCCTCTTCCATTTGGTGACTCTTCGGTGTCAGCCATTTCCCAGCGGTTCATGGAGCAGCTTACGCAGCCTATTCCCACCTGCATGAATTATCTTGATGACATGTTGGTCACTGGGTGTTCCCATCAGGAACATTTGCAAAACCTCAGTGCCTTATTTCACGCTCTGCAAACTGCAGGTTTATGCTGTCGGCTGGGCAAGTGTTGTTTTTTTCAACCGGAAGTGGATTACTTAGACCACTTAGCAAAGATGGCATTTGCCTTTCGGGTCGTAATGTCGCGGCCATTGAGGCCCTTCCTCGTCCCAAGGACTTATCTGAACTCCAGGTGTTTTTGGGCAAGGTTACGTATTACTTAAAGTTCTTACCCCAGGCTGCCCCCATTGCTCAACCCCTCAATCACTTGCATCGCAAAGGGGTGCCTTTTGATTGGACTCCTGCCTGTGACCAGGCTTTTCTCTGATTAAAGGCGATGCTGTAGTCTGCCCCTTGCCTTACCCCCTTCTCTCCAGACCGCCCCTTGGTTGTGGCGGCTGATGCGTCAGCATACAGCACTGGGGCCATCCTCGCATATGGGGATGCTGATGGTTCAGAACAGCGCATTGCTTATGCATCTAAGACGTTGACCCCAGCACAACGGAACTACTCCCATATAGAAAAGGAGGCCCTGGCAATAGTGTTCGCCATCCAAAAATTTCACACCGATCTCTTTGAGGCAGAGTTCACCATCCAGATAGACCGTAAATCCTTAGTTATGCTTTTTGGACCCCACTCTCACCTTCCACAGTGGACGGCTCAACGTCTCCAGTGCTGGGCGTTTTTTTACAAAATTACTCTTATACCATCCGGTTTAAGCCCACTGCCCACCATGCTAACATGGACACTTGGTCACATCTCCCAGCAGGCCTCAATCCTGCATTTGACCAATGGGAGGCCCTCTGCTTTCACATTGATTCTGCCTGCCAGGATGTGCTGGACGGTCTGCCTCTTATGGCTGCTCACATCGCTACAGCTACATGCCGAGAACCTTTCTTGCAGCAGGTTCTCTGCTACGTGGTCCACAGGTGGCCCTCCTATATTACTCGTCAGATGTGGACCAACTTCAGCCTCTGGTGCCACCTGCTCTCCATGGTTAATGATGTCCTTCTGTTGGCCATGGAGTCGGATCCCCATCGGGTGGTCATCCTTCCGGATTTGTGGCATCATGTTCTCAGTTTGTTACACTGCCGGCACTGGGGTATGTCCCGCATGAAAGTTTTGGCTCACTGGCAAGTTTGTTGGCCCGGCATTGATGGCGATATTGACCGTCTGGTCCACAGGCTCATTGTATGTGCAAGTCACCAGGCCATCGCCCCTCAGTCACTCGTACCCTGACCTGTGCCACGCCAGCCCTGGGATCGCGACCATCTCAATTTTGCGGGCCCCGTTTTTGGGATCCATGTGATTTCTTATCGTTGATGCCTTCTCCAAATACCCATATGTTGTCCGCATGCCGTCCACCACCATGGAGGCCACACTCACGGCCCTGGCCCAGGTTCTTGCCATTTAGGGCCTGCCTCACACATTGGTCTCTGATAATGGCCCCCAAGTCATGGCATCCTCTTTCCACGACTTGTGTCAGGCCATTGGTATCAAACATATCCGTAGCCTGCCTTTCCACCCTTCCTCCCTTGGTGTGGGGGAGAGGCTCGTCTGCACATTTATACAACAGTTGATGAAGGCAGTCGAAATGTCTCCAACCACTTAGTCCCTCACCCTGTTTTTGAGCACCTATCGCACCACGCCAATTGACGGATGTAGTCTGGTGGAGCTCCTCCATGTGTGACAGCCGCAGACCCTGCTCTATTTGCTGATGCCATCCCCCTCCCACCCCCACTCCTCGCCCTCTCAGCGTTACAACCCCGCCGCGGCCGTATGGGTCCACGTGTATGGGAGCAAGGTGGGTTGGATGCCTGCCACGGTTATCATGGCCCATGGGCAGCATGTAACGTCGGTGCAGACCTTGAAAGGGTTGGAGCACTGCCATAATTACCAGCTCCGCCCGCATGCCCCACAGGACTCCTGCTGCTGCTTCCTCCTCCGCTACTCCTTCAGGTACAGACGTGGTCCTCGAGTCACCACCACTGCCCCAGTTGCTGCCTCCTGACGGGCCTGCTGCTGGCCCTCCCCACCCACAGGTGGATCAACAGCTCCCTCCACCACCCTGGCCTCTGAGTCAGCTGTCATGGACACCTCGGACATCCCTTCCTCCCCACCAAAGGAGGTTGATGAGCCCTCATCTTCTCCCATCTGCCGACCACCGAGGCACCATCTGGGGCATTTCCACCCCTACAAGCAAGTTTCATGGGGGAGGGATATACTACTGAGCACTGTGGGTTTTGAATCTGTGCCAGATGGCATGGACTTCGATTACCACTAGAGGTTTCTGCAGCCATTGTGCCGTAACTGTGGAGCGGTTTCTGTCCTTTCCCATTGTCCATTTTGTTTGTTCGTGGGCCGCAAAATTAATACAGAAGGCAAATAAACAGATGTTAGAAAAGCAGCACGAATCAGTGAGACGTACAACAAGTTTTCCACAGTATAAGATAGGGTAAGGAATAATTTTATCCAGTCCTTACACACCAACAGCGGTGCACGCGCTCCGGACTCGCATATAATGTGAGGGCACCACTGTGGAGCACGTGGTCCCAGCAGCCAATAGCGATGTACCCTATCATGTATTTAAGTGCCTGCCTCTCACTCAGTGAGGCAGTCTGATATTTGCGTGAGTCTATCAACATCTTGCCTACAGATAGCGCGTTTACTTTGCTTGTTTCCGTGTATGCTTTTTTGCTTGTGACTCCATTGCTTCTTGTGTGTTGTTGTTCGTAAGTTCTTGCTTGGTTGTCAGTCATTGTTCGTGTCTGTCCTTTCCCATTGTCCATTTTGTTTGTTCGTGGGCCACTAAATTAATACAGAAGGCAAATAAATAGATGTTAGAAAAGCAGCACGAATCAATGAGACATACGACAAGTTTTCCGCAGTATAAGATAGGGTAAGAAATAATGTTATCCAGTCCTTACACACCAAAAGAGAAGACAAAGAAGTTCATCACAACGTATCAGGTATCTTATCAGGTGGTGTATACTACTTTTCCAGTCAACAAGAAGCTCCACAGTAGTACATGTTGGACATCTACGAGGTTTTTGAGGTAGTCCAGAGATGATACACAATGCTAAGGATGGAGCTGGAGAAGAATGTGATGAGAAGGAGTAAGAGGAAAAGACAACAAGATATGGCTGAGTCTATACATGAAGTGCCATATGCATTAAGGTCAAGAAGGTGTACAGGGATTCTTTTGTTTACATGTTTGCATATGTATGGGATTATAGTGAATAAGTTATGTTAGTATAGAAATTTTTTTCTGTTATTCTGTTGGTTATGAATAGGCTTGATAGTGGCAGCAGCCTTCTGAGGAAGGAGGAAGGATGATATTTGTCCCTATACTGAGGTTGCAGTATGTCAAGAGCAAGAACAGAAGGACTACCAATCATAACATTATTGCATTTCACCACTGGGATTAGGATGGAGGCATTGCCGAGCATCAGAGGACATGATCAATCAGAATTTGAAATTGCTGCAAGCATAGGTAGAAGTATTTAACAAGGAAATTGTCATGACAAGGCTGTTGTAAGCATTAGTAGATAGCACATGGGATGCATGATGGGTAATGTCAAACCTGCAAGGAGCCATACATCATGTGTTGCATGAACAGTTGAGTGTTAATCTTTTGTTGCCTGAACAGTATATTTTGGGGCTACATAAGGTGAACTGCCACCTGAATTGAGCCTAATTATGGAATCCATAGGACAACACCTCCCCTTATGCTGCCACATAGCATAAAACTGATTGAGCACAATTCTGTATTCTAATTTGATTCCTGATAACAGGAGGACATGCACAGTTTAAGTGCTTTGCATTCACATGTACCAAGTGAAATGTGGTGTTCTTGGAAAATTCAGGCAGGTGAGGATCCACAGGGTATTATTAATTTTGGGAGTAGTCGACATGCAGTAATGACGGAGGAGGATTTGCAACATTGTCAAATGGAGAAGGTCACAGTTTGTCTGATCAGGGTAACATAAACCAGCCAAAACACATTCACATGCAGGCAGAAGGGGCTAGACTGTCCGAGGAGTATTGTGGAACTCAGACTGACTTCCAGCCTAAGGAAGCACTTACAACTTGGTAATAGTGGCAAGTTGTTACGAGCAGGGGAAGCTCACATATGTCAGATGGACTGAACTGAAGGGAAGGGGGGGTTATTGATCACTGAGACTACATGTGACATAACAGGGCCAACCTTATGGGAATTATGCAAGTGAACGTTTCACAACCACAGCTTTATTGGAAAATGTATCTTTGGAGTTACTACCAGCACCAAATATAACATTCCTAACTGTGCAGGAAGTAGTTAATGCAGCAAGTAGTGCAGTTCAGAGAAAGACAAAAGACAGTGATGTGTAATAGTGATGTCGAGTACTGCAATACCAAGTGCCACTGTGGCTCTACCTCTGCTGTGTGTAGCTTTTATTCTTTTGAGGCAGAGAGCTGCACATTAGCATAAACCACTAATAGTCCAGATTCCAGTAGAGCATAAGACAGAGAGTGTAACCTCATAGTGTGAATGCAGAACAAATGTAAGTTTAGGGTTAAGAGGGAGGGAAGCAACAGGACAAGCCTTAAAGGCTGGGTTGCCACAAGCAGAAAACAAATGTAAGAAATAGACCCATAAGTGAAGTAGCAATAAGCAGCATAATAAGAAAGATTGGATGCCTTATCTAACCCATGTGGCCATGTCACAACTGTTTAGTCATGAATCTCTCTGTATTCAGTACAAACATGAGGTTTGATATGAAACTAAGTGCTGAACTTTTTTGTAACAGAATTATTCTGAGTCTCAAAGCCTAACTGGGACAAAGGGGTTGTGCCATATGAGGACACAGTATATACCGGCCAGCAGAGTCACTGGTCTGAGGCCATGGCAGGGCAATAGCTCTGCACACTGAGTCCCTCTCTGGAGTTAGTGCCACCACGTGGCTGGCTGTACCTGGTCTCTGGCAGCACAGTTGGCTCCTGCCCAAGGGACAGTGGCTCACTTCCTATGCACATCAGCTGCCACCTGCTACCACCGGACAGGAGTGTCAGTAGGGTGGGCACCTCAACTGTGCCTCCCCCCCCTCCCCGCAGTTCTCAGAAAAAGGAAAAAATATAGTGGTTTCAGGCGTTTTTCTTTCAAGAAAATGATTTAAAAGTCAGTTTTACACAGTTTTTTAACACTGGTAGACCTGAAAATTTTTATAGCTATTTACAAGTCACCATTAATTTTCCAGAATGTCAAAAATACACAATACTTCCAGATACAGACCCCTCCGCCTCCCCCTCATTTCTGGAGCCACTCCGGCTCCCACCTCACCTCCGCCACCCACTTGTACCATCCTGGCTTGTAGCTGTCCCATCCTGCACCAGGGGTACTATGCATTGCAGGAAATATGCATTTTGTTAGACAATTGATTCTTACATAAGAATGTAGATGGATTTTCCAAAATTCTAACTCTTCTAGTAGATTGTTATTATTAGTGAAGTTCATTTAGGAATGCAAGTTACACTTTCACACTATCATGTACACATGATACATGACAGTTTTCAGTATTATTAATGGTGAACCAATGAACAGTTTGCTGTGGACAAACATACATTTTTTTTCAGATTCCACAATCACTTTCATTAAGCAGGTCAGTGTGATCAATGCTAATGATACTTGTGTAAGTATTATAAGTAAATTTTAATAAAATGAATAATCAGTCACTGCAAGATACATGGAAATAACACACAAACTGTATCACAGTACTGAGGAGATCACAACAGCTGTGGAATTCAGTGAGGACAGCAATAGCAATGTAAGTATGTAAATAGCATTCTCGTATATACCATTTCCAATTTATTAGCTGTGAAGTTGTATGGAGGAAAAGCATGAGATATTTAACATTGACATTTTGATTCTATTGCATATATTTATTGTAGCAAAATTGTACTTCCACCATTCGTTTTTGTACAAGTTATTTACATAAACGACATTTGACAGGGACAACTTTTAACAGCCTAATGTAGTTTACAGTCACTGTAATAGTATTATGTATGAGCTTCAATATTGTGTCAATTTTATATTTACAGTACTCACAAGAAGTATTTACAGTAGGGAGTATGGAGGAAATTCTGCCCCAGTCAACACCTCACAGCTCACCCAGAGGGAGTGTTACACTTCAACAAGCAAATGGTATAGGAGGGGCAATGAAGATGAATTGGCTATCTCAACATTGTTAATTTTGAAACATATTCACACATGGCAATTAGCAGCAGTAAAAAAGAGAAAATGTTGGGGTAATATGTTTCTGTAGAGTTCAAGGAGATGACAAACCCAGTAATTAAAGTAGAAGCAAAAATCAGTGTAACGAAGGCCATCATGGACAGAATTCAGTAACATATTAACAACTTATTTTAAAATAAAATATTGTCTTTTCTAAACTATTAAAACTAAAAATTGCACTTCATTATTATTTCCTGGTGTTATGGGATATAAACTGCAGAACTGAAATATTTGCAAAACTTCATGTGTACTTCCCTGGCACGCAATGACGTGCAATTTTGATTTTGTTGGGGTATGCTTGGAAGAGATTACTCTGGCCAAAATGTGAACCTACAGCTAGAGCGAGACAGCAAACAAATTACAAATCCAGAAGAAGTAATGAGTGCTTTTAATCCATACTTTTGAAATATTACTGAAGAATTACTCTATGGTCTAACGTTCTCCAATAAAAATTATATCACCCGCAAATCTACATAGAAATGTTGACTCACTATTTTTTGCCCCAAGCAGCCCTAAAGAAATTATATTAGCAATTATAGCTGCAGCCATGAATGATGGCTGTCTAGTTTAGGCTTGTTCTGCGCACCTATGTCATGCTTCCTATAATAGCCAATGAGCTTTCAGTAGTGTTCTAAGTGTTCTGCTTTGAATGTCACAGCTAATACGAGCATTAAATGTGGTCACAGTGAGTTATTTGGTAAATTTTTATTCCATTTGTTGTGAGATGTCATCACTGATGGTGGTGGTAAGTGATAAAATCTATATCAACAAGCGAGAGACATAATTTACAGGATACATGCTTTTTGCAAGTGCAAAGTATGCGTATGTGTGAACCACAGCTCTTGCCCTGCACAAACAGCCACTGCTCATGAATAAAGACTACAGCAAGTAAAGAACAAAGTTTGCAACATATATGGCTGAGATTCCAGATTATGTCATTAAAAAAGTAGGTGACCTCTCCGCAATACCATTAGCCCACTTTCTCAACAGTTCATTCAAAACAGGAATCTTTCCTTCCTGCTTAAAGATAGTGAAATTCATCTGTATTTTTGAAAATACTAGAAAAAATTTTCACAACAGGTTGCTAAATTTTCTAGAAAAGTCCACAGTCCAATATGATTTCTGAAAGGGTGAATCAACAGGCAATATTTAAATTTCTGAGTGAGATTCTACAAAAAATTAATCAGTCTAAGGCCTTCGACATCATAGACCGTATACTACTGCCACAGAAAACTGATAGTATTGGTGTCAGAGGTACATCTAACACTGGATTGGATCATAACTTATTGCCCACAAGCAAGTAGCAGAAATACAATTCCAAGAAGATAATAAATCAACCAGACACTATCCTTATTACAAAGAAGTAGAGTATGGTGTAACACAGGGCATGGTACTGGGTGCCTTTTGATATTTATAAGTGACCTAGCATTAACCAAACAATGTCATGGCACTATTGAGTTTGCAGATGACACAAGCATTTTAGTCAATGGGAAGACAGCAGATGTTACTGACAGGAAGTGATTTTTCCTGTGTTACCTTCAGTCAGTTTTCTTTAAGTGCTGTGCTGATTTGACTGTTTGCATATACCCCACTATCACTCACTCTGCCACAGCACACAACGAGCAAGGTGGCAAAGTGATTAGCACACTGGACGTCCATTAGAGAGGACAACGATGCAAACCCACATCTGGCCATCCTGATTTAGGTTTTCCACGATTTCCTAAGTTGCTTCAGGCAAATTCTGGGATGGCTTCTTTGAAAGGGCATGTCCAACTTCCTTCCCCATTCTTTCCTAATCTGATGGGACTGATGACCTCGCTGTTTGGTTCCCTCCCCCAAACCAACCAACCAATGCACACAATGTCAGTTAATGTGAAACAGTGCATAGAATCCACAATAGATGGTAATACAATGTAATGTTTCCATAAGGTAAGGTTCAACAGCAATAAAGTATTTTAAAAATGCATTTCATAAAGTAATACAATGCTGCGGAATTTTCTTGTAATTTAAGTATGCCAAGCTAGCAGCTTGTGATAGGGCAAATGCTGTGTGTTTCCCATTCCTTGCACCTGAAAATAAAATTAAGTAGATTTTTACAACAGTGATTACAGTTGTGGGGTGGAAGGCAGAAAATTGGCTAAAACACAGTCTGGTGTGTTTCTCTATCTTAATGTCATGGCTTAGCAATGCAATTTGGGGAATGTCACAGCTCATCAAGTTCTTACGCAATTTTGTTTACTCAGCTTCTGTTGTTGTTGCCTGTAATATTATATACAGAATTAATGTCCCACTGGCCATCTATATATTCTGCACTCAAAAACATAAAACCAGTAGAGTTTTAATTACTAGTCCTGTAAAGTGTTGCAAATTTTTGTGCGAGCACCCACAATAAGTTTTTAAATGGTGGACAATATTCTATGGTTAAAAGCAAGACTTAAGAGATTCACCAGTTGCCAGGATATATAATGTGGTAACCAGACTGCAACATACCAGGGCGTGTATTTTATTAGTGATATGGGGTAGTTTGATCACAAAGTATATAAATATATGGTTAAGTTCTTACTTTTGTGATGGTGGGATTGCTACCCTCGTTACTGTGCCACTGTAGCGAGCTCTGTTCTCTAACATAAACAGCAGCTTGTCAAAATAAGCCACGTCTGTTCTCACAAAGTTCTGAAATTCTTATGAATCTTTGGGCCTCAGCTAATTCATTAATAGAGAAACTGTAAATTATTCCATGTAAACTAAAAACCTATGTGTATTATTGGATGAGTCTAGTGATTCAGTTTTCTTATTTGAATCAGGTTCTATCCATTCCTAAAATCTTGCCTTACGTAGTTTGGAGATAGTATACATATGTCTGTATAATGGACTTCTTGTGTGTATCCTTTTTCCCAATTATTCTTACTTTATGTAACCATGTTATAAATATGCCCCTGCCTTCATCCCTTCTTTGCAGCCTTGTTTGAACCCAGTTGCACCCATACTTAGAACAGTATAGACACAATTCTGTCTGTGATAAATAGGCCTACAAAAGCCACATCAATTACTTAATAAAAGTGAACCTTGAGCTCTCAGAAATTTTTGATTTGAATGAATGACTTAACAAGAAATTTCAAGGTTTTGAACATGGCCGAACTTCAGCAACTGTGTATGCAAGAGCTTAATGGATTTGAAATAACAGCCATCCAGTTGCAAATCACAGGTTTACTCAATCTTGACCGTGGTTTCAACAGTTTTAAAATTGTCTTCACCAGAGGACATTGTACCTACTAACAAATATTATGACATTATGAAGAACAGATGTGGTACCATTAAAATAAATGAAATTATAGGAAATGTATACAAATAATTTTAGCGAAACATATTCACGTAGAATCACATATTATCTATAACCAATGTGGGACATGCTGACTTTTTCTAGTACATGTGCATATCATCCGCTTAAAGATGGTTTAAAATATACAATATAAAAGTAGTAGCTCTCTACTGTAGAGCTTTATCTTAAAACTTTTTAAATACCACACATTTGACAGTGGATACAACAACATACAGTGTGCCACTTGAATGATTTGTATGTATATTACATTTTTACATATAAAATGTGGTATTGGATCCTACATAGCATAAATATGCCACATACAGAGCTAGTGGCATGCGCTGACTGGCTGAAGAGCACAGGCACTAGCCTTAGGCCACCTTTGGTAGTTGGTGCTCCTGCAATGAACACCATATGTGATTTCACACATACATATTCATTATTAGAATTAACACAGTAACTAAAAAGTTGAAAGAGGGAGAGGGGATAGGGTAAAAAAGTGTGTCATTTACGTCTTATGGCTTATAAAGAGCCCACAGGCTCAGGTAAACATCACAAACTCTTTACAATAGTACAAAAACACACCAGAAGCACTTGTGTGTGAATAAGTAACTCTAAAAAGCGTGCGTATCAAAGCAAAAATATCAGTGTAAAGGAAGCCCAATACTTGACATATTAAATTGACCACTGTCATGTAGGAATACTGTAAAGGGACACACTGTGATGGAGAAACTGCAAACATGAAAAGACAAATGTAAACTGGGAAAATGTTACATCTGCCACACATGGCCCCTGCCATGCAGACTACACTCCAGACATCCCTATGTACCATATAACATACACAAGCACTTGCAGGCGCAGCCAAGAGGAAAACAATCAATTCTTCGAAACAAACAGAACTTGCTAGAGACTAATGCGAACCTTTTTCTGCAGAGGTCACCTCACAGATGCAGGGAAAGTCGGAGTACTCCGCTGGCTTTATAAGGCCAGCACAGCAGCAGTACAGCCAGTTCCTCACCAAGCTAGGACCAGCTCCGACAGACCTCACTGACGCTCTAGATGAATGGTCGTCTACAAGTTATTTGTTTTGTGTGTATATAGTGATTGTTCGAGAAGAGTAGTTCATTTTCAATAAACGATATTATACTGAGTGTTCTATAATACTGAATATTCTTCAGTGGTGACAAGTATAGGGGAACGAACCACCAAACATCATGGTTATGACAGCAGCACCTACAGAATGGCAACAATTCTTTCAAGGACATCTGCACCAGTTTTTGGAAACTCAGACACAACTGATTGCCAAAATCCAAAGCCTCCACTGCCCCGCAATGCCACTGCCATTCCAAGCATTCAATGATGAAGTTGAAGAATGGGAAACATATGGACGATGTATCCAGCAACACTTCACGATTCATCAAGTCACCCGAGAAGACAGGAAACGCGCTTTTCTCTTGTCATGGAACCAATCGAAGATGTACATCCTGCTCACGAAACTACAGCCACTGGATCCCAACTCCCTCACCTTCACCGCCATCTGTGCAATGTTAAATGCCTACTACAAACGCCAATATCACGTAATCACAGCCCGCGTCGAGTTCTACCAACGCCGGAAGAAACCCGAGCAGACCTATCGCCAGTGGGCCGCCGAGCTGCAAGGTCTCAGCAGGAAATGTAAGTTTCACACACATCTTTCCAAGGAATCATACGCCGATGACACGGTGCATGACCACTTGATACAGGCAGCGCCAGACACCGCTTTCCACCACAACGCCCTCAAGTTAGAAGACCCGTCCCTCGAGCAGGTCATTGAACTAGCCTATAAGTTTGAAATTTCTACAGCCACCAATCGTAGACTGGAGTCCTGGGCAGATGTAGCAGCAATCCGTGATGACGACACGATGGACACCGAAGATGTCGCAGCAATCCAGGGCTCAACACCGAGCTCCTACCGCCGCCGCGGTCGGAGACCGCCTCCACAAGAAGACGCCGAGTCACACCATTCTGGCTGGAGCCAGAAGCCACTGCAGCAACAACACAACCAGCAACATCGTTGTGGGGATCGTCTCCACCTGTCCTCCTGGCCCACCTGCTATTCAACCCATGATAGAGAAGGTTGCCCAGACCGCTGGGCAAAATGCACACACTGCGGCAGGGAAGGCCATTTAGTGTCCGTTTGCCATGCAAAAACAACCACCTCCATTAACCGCCAGCTCAGGCCATATCCAGATGCAGTCGCAGATCTGTACGACGTAGCAGCTATTGAACTTTCGTGCCACTCCCCCCCCCCCCCCCCCCCCCCCTCCCCCGGAAGGAAGGTATGTTACGTCTGCCACAGACGGCCCTTGCCCTGCCAGGCAGACTACACTACAGACACTCCTGTGTACCATATAACAAACACAAGCACTTGCAGGTGCAACCAAGAGGAAAATAATTCTTCGAAACAAACAGAACTTGCTAGAGATTAATGCGAACCTTTTTCTGCAGAGGTCACCTCACAGATGCAGGGAAAGTTTGAGTACTCTGCCGGCCTCCGCTGGCTTTATAAGGCCAGCGCAGCAGCAGTACAGCCTGTTCCTCGCCGAGCTGGGACCAGCTCCGACGGACCTCACCGACGTTCTAGATAAATGGTCGTCTACAAGTTATTTGTTTTGTGTGTGTATAGTGATTGTTCGAGAAGAGTAGTTCCATTTCAATAAATGACATTATACTGAGTGTTCTACAACATTGAGTATTCTTCAGGAAAGAAATGTAAACCTAATTGACAACCTTTTACTTAAAGGATACCGTAATCATACACAAAGAAGTAAAAGAGCATAGATTAGATTTATGGGACAAGGTCATAATTTTCAAACACTTAGAGAAAAATGTTGGATACATTTTAAACCATCAGCTTCAGCTTGCAAGTAGACACTTCCTGGAATCCTTTAAGCTACTACTTCTGGGCAAGTAGCCAAGTTTACCACTTGGTGCTGGCCTCAACACGGTGTTTGTTTCACTTACATCCATTATTTTGATAATTTACAGTGTACATGTCATCATTCACAATTAAGTGGCTGTCCAACATTTTGGTAATGAACCACCTTAGTCCCCCCCCCCCCCCCCTTTTCACTTTTAGTGTATTTTATTCTCCCTATAACACTGTGATTTCTAGGTATATGTACACTGCTCAGCGTGTCTTCGTTTATTCATTATAGGTATGACCACTTCCTTTAGCATGATGCTTCACAAGTGATGATCTACCCCCCACCTCCACTTTCCACAATTTGCAGTTGTCTTTTAATATCTGCAGTTTCTCTGTCACAGTGTGTCTTTTACAGTATTCTTTCATGTCAAGGGTCAACTTAATACACTGAAGAGTCAAAGAAACTGGTACAC
Organism: Schistocerca cancellata; assembly: GCF_023864275.1. Taxonomy (NCBI): domain Eukaryota; kingdom Metazoa; phylum Arthropoda; class Insecta; order Orthoptera; family Acrididae; genus Schistocerca; species Schistocerca cancellata. The sequence continues at coordinate 32,574,108 of NC_064632.1, read as the reverse complement.
CTGACTAATATTGTGTAGGGCTCCCACAATGTGCAGAAATGCTGCAGCATGACAAGGCATGGATTCGACTAATGTGTGAAGTAGTGGTGGAGGGAACTGACTCCATGAATCGTGCAGGGCTGTACATAAATCCATAAAAGTATGAGGGGGTAGAAATCTCTTCTGAACAGCACGTTGCAAGACTTCCCAGATATGCTCAATAATGTTCGTGTCTGGGGAGGTTGGTGGCCAGCAGAAGTGTTTAAGCTCAGAAGAGTGTTCCTGGAGCCACTCTGTAGCAATTCTGGACATTTTGGGTGTTGCAGTGTCTTGCTGGAATTTCCCAAGTCTGTCAGAATGCACAATGGACATGAATTAATGCAGGTGATCAGTCAGGATGCTTATTTACGTGTCACCTGTCAGAGTCATATCTAGATGTATCAGGGGTCCCATATCACTCCAACTGTGAATGCCCCACACCATTAAAGAGCCTCCCCCAGCTCGAGCAGTCCCCTGCTGAGATGCAGGGTCCATGGATTAACGACGTTGTCTCCATACCCCTACACGTTATCCGCTCGATACACGTTGAAATGAGACTCATCAAACCAGGCAATATGTTTCCAGTAATCAACAGTCCAATGTTGGTATTGACGGGCCCAGGCGAAGCGTAAAGCTTTGTGTCATGCAGTCATCAAGGGTTCACAAGTGGGCCTTCAGCTCCAAAAGCCCATACTGATGTTGTTTTGCTGACTGGTTTGCCTGCTGACACGTGTTGATGGCCCAACGTTGAAATCTGCAGAAATTTGCAAAAGGGTTGCACTTTTGTCACATTGAATGATTCTCTTCAGTCGTCATTGGTCCTGTTATTGCAGGACCTTTTTCCGGCCATAGCATTGGCGCAGATTGATGTTTTACTGGATTCCTGATATTTATGGTACACTCGTGGAATGGTCGTACGGGAAAATTCGCACTTCATTGCTACCTGAGAGATGCTGCGTCTCATTGCTCATGTGCTGACTATAACACCACCTTCAAAGTCATTTAAATCTTGATAATCTGCCATTGTAGCAGCAGTAAATGATCTAACAACTGCCCCTGACAGTTGTTGTCTTATATAGACACTGCTGACCTTAGCGTCATATTCTGTCTGTTTCAGGGTTGCCACAAGTTCTAGAAATCAGGAAATATCAGGAAACTTCAAACATGTCAGGGAAATTTGAAAAAGAACACTAGAAAAATCTTGTTTTTGTCTCAGTAGATGATATGGTTTGTTTACTGAAATGTCATGCACCATTGCTGGCTGTGCGCAGCTGAGTAGGTGCTCATCCTTACTGCTTCTCCTCTTCTTACCATTCCCCTCAGCTTGCAGTCAGTGCTCCCATCACTTCCTGTCACTAGACTAGTGGCTGCCGACGAGAAGCAGGGAGGTGTTGGAGTCATTTGTTTGGACCTAATTCTCAGAGACTGTTGATGCAGTGGCTGCAGATGGCGGTCATGTGTGCATGAGTTGTGTTGGAGTGATTGAGTATGTGTGGTGTGCTCTCATTTTCTGACAAAGTTTATGGCCAAAAATTTAGTTGGGAGAGTGTCATTGTCTTTTCTAAGTGGCTGTCTGCAGTTCAGTGATATGTTTTATGGCGAGTTGCTACCTATCCTCATTAGTATTGATTCTCAGAGTATTTGTGCAAGTTATCTGTTGCATGGATTGATCATTGTGCCCGTGACATATGAATAGCTGGCTACATGAGTGGACTTCGACAATGAGCCAGGCCATCTGTAATGGACCCGGCCTGCTGACCTGAAGCTCATTGTTTTCCACTAGTATGCAAGCCCTGCTCGTAAGATCTAGTCTCACCGATCTGCTAACAGACTGGGTCTGTTTGTGTGTGGCATAATGCAGCAGATTTTCATGATTTATCCAAGTACCCAGGAGTGTGGTGCTCCTCGGCAGGCCAGATGCCACGTGCGAGGGATTCCAGGAATTGCGGCTATGTCACCGTAAATGCACTGTAAAGTGCACTGTTTTATAGACATTTTATTTATTCTGGTACATGGAAGTATGGACTATAACAAGAAGAAAATTGTGACAGCCACTGGCAGTATGTACGCTATGTACTCATATATTTCTTGAAAGAAAAATCATAAAATACCTGTAAAATAATAGACATAACACAGTGGGTAATAACCCACAATAATGAACATAGTAGAACCAACATTTTATTGGTGGTCACCTATAGTGTACACAACTCTTCCCTACCTCATACACTTCTTACAAGAGACTTTTTCTGAGCTTATTTCTGAAATCAGTGAAGGTATTTTAAATCTATCTTGCGACTCCCAAGGAAATACATTCTTTTGTCACCAAATGTGTTTTGTTTTATTGAAATAACAACAGTGGTCTTAATGAAACACACATATCATTTCTCTTGGTTTTACCATCTAAAAACAGTTCATTACAAAAGACGTTGATGTTAGCACTTAAGATTTTTGCTCATAAAGGGGAGAAACACAGAAGTCCTTACGTTTTTGTCAACTTATGTCTATACATACCCTTGAGACCTCAAAATTTGAAGGGAAAAATGCTAAAACTTGTCTGGAAATCAGGGAATTTCACGTGGGGAAACATGTGGCAAACTCGTGTTTACATATCTCTGTATCTGAATATGAATGCTTATACCAGTTTCCTTGACACTTCAGTGTATGTCAAGTAATGGGTCTCTTAAGCCTCTATTACATGGCACACTTCAGGTTTACAAGTCAGTACCAGCATCTCAAGTGTACAAGTGTGGAACTACTGACTGGTTCATGCTGACCAATTACACAAAATGCCTACCGTGTATGTCTGCACTAGCACCCCAAGAGAATATACTCAGAACTACAGTCTTGTTTACGCCGTCGAGTGTGAAAACTGATCATTTCTTAGAACTGCTACTTACTCATATTAAATCTTCTCGGAGATCTAGGTTAATTTTTATTAATAAATTATTGTTCCCTTGTGCAACAAGAATGAAATTAAATTACAGTTAACAGAATTCTGGACTAAATTGTCCTTTTTTATAATGATGCTGGTCAAAGAATTATCAATGTTTACTTTTGTTTCACAGTGTTTTATACACAGAGGATGCTATTATTTATGCTGCATTTGGAGTGACAGTAACCTCTTTAGTAGTTAGAAGGACAGAATTGTAACATCATGCCAGTGACAGGAATTGGGTTTGGCCTTGGCTGGAAAGAAGGAATGAAAGAGAGGACATGTACTCCCAGTTAATGAAAGAGTTGAGGCCTGAAGATCGTCTGGAATTCAGGAATTTTGTTAGGATGGACGTGTCATATTTTGACAAGCTACTGTCCATGGTACATTATGGGATTCATGTACATGACACTGTGATGAGGGAAGCTATTTAACCTAGCCAGAGGTAAGAATTGGACGATTTAATTTATGTATTTTATGATTGGACCATCACATATCACTACCTAAATTACTACCATCACTACCTACATTATGTTCCATTATGTTTCAGGTCAGTTGTCACACTTCAATTTGTGGCAACTGGGGAATCATTTAAGAGACTAGCTTTCAGCCATAAAATTTCACAGCCATTCATTTCAAAATTTGTGCTGGTGTGTGCTGAAATTAGCAACAAACTGAACAATAAATACTTGAAGGTAAACTACTATTATTTTTTGAGTGTGCCATACCTCTAGGTGACACTGAGACACTAATTTTGGTTAAATTGTTAACAAATCCCTACAACAGAAGCAGGGTGGAATTAAATTTCAAAAGAATCTGATAAGTTGTGACAGTTTCCAAACTGTATTGGTAAGCCACAAAATTGAGCTATATATTATTCAAAATCTGACATTAAGTAAACATAAAAGTATAAAAAATGAAATAGCATCTGTGACATACTCTGCACTAGAAAAACTTTTCAGAAATTTACTGCAGTTGCCAATGTTAATGTGCCCACTATTAAATGTATGTACAAATTCTTTTTCCAGCTGCACTGGATGGAAAATACATTGGGTTTGCTCCTCCATGATCTGCTGGTTTAAGAAAGAGTAAAGTGATCCCTATTTTCAAAGGAGGCAGCAAGGAAAATCCAGGAAATTATCACCAACAGTGTAAAAAGAATTGTTTACTAGTAGCTTATGGAATTTGGCTTTAAAAAGATTTACAGACAATTCTTTAAAATCTTTGCTTAGTCTGTTAAACATCCTTAGTCCAAGGACTAGGCAGGAGTTCTGTGATTTACATAGTCTACAATGTGGCATGTCTACACACATTGTATTTCTAGTATTATAGCTATGACTATCATTTCTCAATACAAATTTTGAACCATTGTTTCTAATGTACAACAGAACTTTATAAATGAATAGGTTTACTGCTGTCAGATATTGCAATTTAATGAACATAGGTTTACAGTATTCTGATTTGCCAGAATCAGTAATTATTCTTCTGAAAAAGTAAAAGGTCATTTATGTGACAACTACTACCCCACAATAAAATTCCATATGATACAATGCTTTGGAAGAAAGAAAAATATGCTAATCTTACATAGTTATCTGGAACATGTTTTTTTTTTTAAATTTCTAATTAAATAAATAACTCTTGAAAGTCCACCCGATACATGTTTGATGTGTGGTTGCTAGATCAATTTGTTGTCAACAGTAACACCTAAAAATTTTACTGTTTCTAATTCATGGTGGTTAGGGATCTCCTTCAAGCTAAAGTAGTAAAATTCCTGGCTTTTACTTTCATTTAACAAGAAACCACTCACTCTGAACCATAATGAAGATTGAGCAAGGGTATTTATGGTCAATGTTTTTAGTGTAGCTAAATCTTAGCTTTTATTTAGAAATGTTGTATCACTGGCATATGATATTGTGTGAGAATTTATGAATAAAGGCAGATGATTAATCATTAAAAGAACAAAAAAGGTCCAAGCAACGGCCCTTGTGGCACTCCAGACCTAACATAGACCAAATTTGACTTTCTCTCTACCAATGCACACAACTTGCTAGCGATTTTCTAGGAAAGATTTAAACATATTTATACTGTTGCCATCAAAACCATAACAGAGTACCTTATTCAACAAAGTACTGTGCTCTACAGAACCAAAAGCTCTGCTCAAGTCACAAAATGTAGTCTGGTCGTAGCCCCTAGCCACGAACAGATCTAGGACAATTTTTCCTAGGGAATCCGTTCAATTCAATTCAGTTGTAGATTTACCTTTTCTAAAACAAATCGTTGATCGTTGTTGTTGTGGTCTTAAGCCCAGAGACTGGTTTGATGCAGCTCTCCATGCTACTCTATCCTGTGCAAGCTTCTGCATCTCCGAATAACTACTGCAACCTACATCCTTCTGTATCTGCTTACTGTATTCATCTCTTGGTCTCCATCTACGATTTTTACCCTCCATGCTTCCCTCGAATACCAAATTGGTGATCCCTTGATGGCTTGGAACATGTTCTACCAACTGATCCCTTCTTCTAGTCAAGTTGTACCACAAATTCCTGTTATCCCCAATTCTGTTCAGTACCTATTGATTAGTTACGTGATCTGCCCATCTAATCTTCAGCATTCTTCTGTCGCACCACATTTCGAAAGCTTCTATGCTCTTCTTTTCTACTCTATCAACCATTTTTCACTTCCATACAAGGTCCATTTTTCACTTCCATACAAGGACACACTCCACTTTCAGAAAAGACTTCCTGATACCTAATACTACAATCGATGTTAACAAACTTCTCTTCTTCAGAACTGCTTTTCTTGCCATAGCCAGTCTACATTTTATAGCCTCTCTACTTCGACCATCATCAGTTATTTGGCTCCCCAAACAGCTAAACTCATTTTTTACTTTAAGTGTCTCATTTCCTAATCCAGTTCCCTCAGCACTACCTGATTTAATTATACTGTCACTGATTATATTTGATTTTCCCAAGTAAACACTAACTTGCTTATACATTATTGTTCCAAAAACTTTAGAAAACACAAGAGTTATGGATATGGGCCTGCAGCTAGTGGGGCGGCTCTTTTCACCATTTTTATAAAAATAGCACAGCTCTAGAAATTTTTAGTTTAGCAGGGAACTTACTATCAACCAGACATTTATTTACACAAAAAGTTAAAGAGCAAATTGCGCAGTCAATAACATCTTTTAACAAATTACATGAAAACACTAAATTTTGCACTGTTTTCGGAATAGTGTTGTGTAGGGGTCTACGGGTTTGCACACAGCTCGCCAGCCGACCTATCTTGCCGCCGTATAACTAGCGCGGCCTCGGGCGCGAATATGTCTCTTTTCTTAGTTCACCATGAAGCCCCTCGATACGATAGTAATTAGCCGGTGTTAGGATGTCAGACACAGTGATGATGGGTGTGCATAGCGGGCGTGTTTTATGGTCAGTCTTTTGTTAATAAACTGTTAAGTTTCCTTCTCGGTGTTCGCATATTCTGTACATCAAGCTTACAAATCCTGACAAATATTTTGTGTAATTATCATCTTGGGACAACAACACAAACAACCTCCTTATAATTAGACACACTTCTGTGAAAGTGCTCAGGAAAGCTCTTTTAAAGCAGTTGTCCAAGGTACTAAGTGCAGTTTCGGGAGGTCTGTTTACTGAACTACTAATTTCTTCAATGGACTACTCCATGATTTTTGCATTTGTTCTTGGATCTTTTAATGTTTACTACATTATGTAGTTTCTCTTGCGTGCAATCGTCGAAACAGTCCGCAATCGCCCACGTATTTCTTCTGCTGAAGAAAACAATAACAAATAGAAAGCCCGCTGGAAATCCTGCGTTCTGCGGATGCGAGGAAAAACCGCCTAATACTGCACAGTAGTGGTGGGACAGGCGTCTAAAGCTAGCGAAATGAGGGATGCTCAACTACCGGACCTACCGATAGATGGCTCTACCAGCTGATTACTATCGTCTGTATTGCCCGCCATATTTGAATTTGCCAAGAAGTTTCTCTCGGTCTGTACGGTGTATAAGGAATTGAGGATTATCGAAATGGTGATTTCTTGTTCCGCTTTCAATTGTACGAAGCGATGGAGTAAGGAAAGTGACTTACCATTTCACAGGTAATAGGACTACCGATACAATACAACAATACAGACTTAGTGCGTTTGCTAATTCGATGTTTTTGAACAGGTTTCCTCTAAAGCACCCAGAGCTGCTAAAGAAGTGGATTACTTCCGTGAAGCGGAAAGATTTTAAACCTACGTTTTGCAGTTTTCTTTGCGGAAACCTTTTCCGACAAGATGATTACGTAGTGAGCCCTGGAACGTGGAAGAAACGTCTCAGACCCGAAGCAGTGCCATCAGTTTCTGACTTTCCGACACATTTGATGCCACCAAATAAATAGCCACAACGACATGTTAGGATTTTGAGTGACAACGATGCTTCTCCATTTGAGGTAGCTAATTAATTTCCTTGCTATGTGTGTGCTTTTGACTTTTGTGAATTTATTTCGTACGGACACAAATGGGCTACATAGGTCTAAGCAATGTTGTAATACAGTTCCATATTTTTGTTTTTAGCGTTCTGTCCTCGAATCCGTGCTTGATTTGCCCGCTGCAGAAGCTACTGATTGCGTGGAGAATGTTGCCAATGAGAATTCTTCTGTGGAAAGCATGTCCCATTTATCCAATGCAGAAGACGCGAATTGTGTCGAAAACGTTAGCATAAGGATGTTTTCACACCCCCAAAGTTTTCTTATAATATTTTTTCATCAAGCCTTGAGTTATTTCAATCATACATAACGAAATTATTTCTTTATTTCAGAGTGCAGTTGGTTTTCAAGTAATTGATTGTGGTATACAGTCGAAAGTAGAAATGGAAGACAAGGCGACCGAAACTTGCAATTTTTTCTCAGACATTGTACACGAATTAAAACGTAAACCGAAGTGTGTCCGTGAAAAACTTCGAAGAAGAGAGAAGAAAGTGTTTTCCATGGATGACATCATAAGTTCATTGAAGGAGAAGGGGCATCTTCCTGAGAAGTTACATAACTTCCTCAATCATCAGAAAGGAACACAAGTGGAATTAGTGTGCAATTTAGTGGACAACTCTCTCTCGTCAAAGGGTAATAGATACACAACAAATGTGTAACTGTTTCCGATGACTGTGTACTTTTATTCACCAGCAGCATATAAATACCTGCAAAAATTAATGCCTCTGACCCATAAATCATTGATTTCCAAATTGGTGGCAAGTGTCGACTGTGAAACTGCCTTCTTAAAAGATGTTTTTAAGTACGTTGATTCGAACCCAATTGTAAGGGACCAGTTCAGCGATTCATGTCTAATTGTAGACAGTGTGGCAAATAGGAAGCAAGTAGTTTGGGACCAAGGAACTAAGCAATACACAGGTTTTTTAGAGTTTGGTGGGGAAGTGCCTCAGAAGTTATAGAGGCATCTGAGGCTCTGGTTTTCATGCTTGTCTCTATTAAAGGCAAATTTATATGCCCGATTGCATATTTCTTTATCAACGGTGTACAGGCAAATAATCAGGCCACACTGATAAAATCCGCTTCAGAGAGGCTGCATAGTTCTGGCATTAGGGTTTGGTATGTTACATGTGATGGCTGCAAGGAAATATAAGCACTTTACGTACACTTGGCTGTACTTTAAATTTTTCCAAGGGTTATTTTAAAAGCTACATTGTTTATTGTATCTTGGACATGTCATATGATTAAGTTTGCCAGAAATGCTTTATTTATTTATTTATTCTTTGCCCATGGACTCCAGCTGAAAATCCAGCTGAGAGTATTGGGTGTGTCATACAGTAGGCTATTAACATCAAACTTGATTTCATTATATATAAATGAAACAAATGATTAAACAGAAATAGTCCATAATCATACAAAAGTATTACATGTTTCACATTATATGTACACACAAATCCAAACAACATACATGATAATTTTAAAAGATACATTTCAGTAATGATATAACATATTAAACACCATCTTAGTATTCACTCAAACTGTATATACATTTCTCTGTGAGATATAGTTTCAAATGATTTTTAAAACATTTGAGGTCTGTTTCTTTTTTAATGATTTTGGGGAGTTTATTAAAAAACCTTATGCCTGCTTCTTCTGGGGCAGTCATAGACAGTTTTAGATTTCTGTTACTGACAACATCCATACATTGCAAAATGTCTACGGATGGCTAATCAAATAAATAAATAAATAAATGTAGTAATTTTCATTTCTTCTTGTACCGTGTTTGTGTACATCTTTATTTAGGAGGTGTTTATCACTTGACCTTACCGCCATTATGCTTTGGTATATGTACAGTGAATATACTGTCATAATATTATAGTATACAAAAGCTTGCCTACAGGTCTGTCTTGGTGGTATTTTTGCAATGCATCTCACTGCCCTTTTCTGAATTGTGAATATTCTTTATTCTTTTTAGGTAGCCAGCTTGTGCACTTCCCCACATATGAACTGAATAAGACAAATGTGGGAAGACAAGTCCATAATACATTGATCTGAGGACTTTACCATCCACAGTTTTAGCTGTTTTATGCATGATGAAGATCTGTTTATCTTTTTACACAGTGCATCGATGTGCTCCCCCCATGCCAAATGTTTGTCTATTATAGTTCCTAGAAAATTTGTGCTGATTACTTCTTTAATAGTCTTTCCATTTATATTAACATTTATATTGTAATTTTCACTATGCTTGGTCTGAAATACTACATTCATTGTTTTAGACTGATTCATAAACAGGTTGTTTTGTGTTAAATATTTATTTGCATTTTCGATAGTCAGGAGTGCTTCCTTCTCAAGCTCCTCCTTTGTTTCAGCTGTGAAAATGATTGTTGTGTCATCAGCATAAATTATAAGTTTCTGATTTATATAGCTAGGGAAGTCATTTACGTAGAGTATAAATAGTATTGGCCCAAGCACAGACCCTTGCGGCACACCGTGTTTAACTGTTTGTAATTCTGATCTGTAGTTTGTTATATTTCCCCCACTAGTATGTCTGATTTCTGTACATTGTTTCCTATTTGTAATGTATGATTTAAGTATGTCATAGCATTTTCCTCTAATTCCATACTGATATAATTTCATCATTAATTTTGAGTGGTTCACACAATCAAATGCCTTAGATAGGTCCATAAAAATCCCACAAGTCTTTTGTTGCCTGTCAAGTAAATTAAGAATGTGCTCAATTATATCTGTTGATGCTGTTTTTGTTGACTTCCCTTCTCTGAAACCATGTTGTGATGAATGCAGTATACTGTACTTTGTTATAAAACTTACAATTCTATTCTTTATTATCATTTCATAGATTTTAGCAAATGTTGAGATCATTGATATTGGCCTGTAATTTCCTAATTCATCCCTGTTCCCTTTCTTAAATATTGGCTTCACTTTACTTACTTTCAGTGAATCTGGAAATATACCTTCTTCTATCGCAGCATTCAGCATGTGTGTCAATGGTTTTAATATACATTCTCTGCATTCCTTTATGAGATGTGATGTGACACCATCCAAGCCAGATGAATGTTTAATTTTAAGTTGTTTTATTAGGTTTGAAGTATCTGCTATTGAGTCTCCAACTGGCATTATTAGATGACATTTCATTGAGCAATTGAACAAGGTACAACAAGAAGAAGGTATGACATTTGCCAACAAACTATCAGGACAACATATAAGTTATGTAAATAGAAAAATGAATGTTTCATTAGCTCCACAGACTTTGAGTTCTAGTGTGGCAGATAGTATAGAGTTTTTGAGGAGGGTTGGTGATCCAAATATTAAAGGAAGTGAAGCAACAGTAGAATTTTTGTATAATATTGATAGGATTTTTGATATTCTGAACTCCAGAAATCCATTAGGTAAAGGGTATAAGAGCCCCCTGAGACTTGACAACAAATCTTTGGCTTGGTATTTAAAAAAATTTAAAAAAGGTTCAAATGGCTCTGAGCACTATGGGACTTAACATCTATGGTCATCAGTTCCCCTAGAACTTAGAACTACTTAAACATAACTAACTTAAGGACATCACACAACACCCAGTCAACACATTGTTATTTTCAGACACACTGAAAATTATATCAAAAGCTTAAAAATCATTGGTGTTCCCATTGCTGCTCCATGCAAGAAATACTTTTGCTTCTGGGATAATTTTCAATATGCAATCAGTAAGGCACATAGCTCTGACAAGTATGCTTCGTGTTGAATCTCCTTTGAAGTATTAGCTAACATATAAACTGTCACAAGACCACATAGAGCTTTTTTCCCCCTGCATTCAGTCCAGATGTGGTTGGAACAACAATCCGAATGCATACCAGTTCAAATGTGCCAATAGAAAGTTGCTCTTGGGTAACAGTGTCACTGCAATGAATGGGAATTGCTCAAATTTTAATATATGTTGTTTGCCACCTGTTTATGATTCTCATGCATGAAAGCATGTAGTAGAAAGTGATGAAAGTGCTGCAGAAAATGAAGTAGAGGAGTGATGTGCACTTCTTGATGATAAGATTAAGTTCTCATTTCACAAGTAAAACATACTCTTATTATATTGCAGGGTATGTGTCATTACACCTTTCAAGGCAGATCACATGCAAAGACTGTCTTCACATACTGAAGCCACCAGTAGTTAAATCTGCATTAGAATGTGATTCTCTCTATGTCTATGCTTTTCCCAATATGGCCAATAAAAAGGCATTTGTAAATTTTGTTAACCGAGGAAAACTGGCTAAAACAAGTGACTGTGTGTACTCTGTTGTAGAATACTCAGAAACTGTTTCAGATGTTTGTGATTGCTGGGGATATGCGACAGAAATATATACAGGCCAAGATTTTGCATTGTGCTAAAAATAATTTTTTTAGATTACCCATTTCCTGCTCTTGGTCATGATTACCATTATGAAATTAGGATTGAGGACTTACATCAGACTCAACTTGTTTGTAAGATTGCATCCCTATACTCCTGCATATGCTTAAAAACATGTGGGAAAAAAGCCTGCTGAGAAAATTTTAAACAATAAATAAAGTATAAGGCAGAAGTTAAATAAACTCATATTGTTTAATCATGTATAGTGCTCAAATTGGAAAAATTATGTAATGGGACATTCCATGCAGATGGGTGTGATGTTTTGACAGATTTTTTAAAACTATTTTGTCCATAGATTTGTTGTTGTGTAATGATGAACTTCAAAAGATGAATCACATTGCAGTAAAATTAAGTCTTTACGTACTGTGTAGATATTGTAACAAAATTATAATACTGGCAGAAGTAAAGCTGTGAGTACCGGACGTGAGTCGCGCTTCGGTAGCTCAGATGGTAGAGCACTTGCCCGCGAAAGGCAAAGGTCCCCAAGTTCGAGTCTCGGTCGGGCACACAGTTTTAATCTGCCAGGAAGTTTCATATCAGCGCACACTCCGCTGCAGAGTGAGAATCTCATTCTGAAAATTATAATTGTTTATTATATAAGCTTATTTTAAGATGTTTGGTGTTACAAAATATGCACTTGCATTAAAAACGGGTGATTTGTGTGAAATTAACGAAAAAAAAAAATGTTCCGAGACTTATTTGACAGATGGCTTTCAGTGTTTTCACTTTAAGAAAACAGTTTAATCACAGGATGGCTGTGATCTAATGGAGTATGCAGTGGTCCTGTGTTTCAAACAGTAATGTTTGTGGATACTCTGAAACTTAAGAGCAATAAAATTGTTACTCTGTTAATTCTTGTTTTAATACTTCCTATAATGAACACAATGTTACAGTTGATCATAAGCATTCTTATTACTTTATAACCATTGTAGAATAAGGGGGCCTGAGTCAGGCAAAACCTAATTTTCTGAATTTTGTCTTTATTTTGCTAGGATGTCTTTCTATTATATTTTCCTGTGTTGAGGGGGGGGGGGGAGAATGCAAATAATCATATAGAATTATCTTTCTAGCACTACAAAGTACAGAATACAGTGATTACAGGTTCACATGGAAATCTAGGAAATTTCAGTATTCATGTTACATGCCTAATTTTCATCAATACCTACCTTAATTATACGGTTACACTTTTTGCTGATTTGAACTGTGTACTACGTGTTAAAAAGATTTTGTTTGGTCATAGTAATAAAAGCATTTCATTTTGTTAGTTCATATGTCCCATACGGAACTGAAATTATCAAGTTATGATGACAAAAGAAGGAAATAACATTAAGGAATCTTACTTCACAGAAATAATGTAACAATGGTTACACTTTTTGCTAGTTAACTTTAACATAAACCATTTAGTTTTCCATGACAAGTGAAAGCAGTTGCACGAGTCATGTAAAGAACAAAGTTTCCCATAGGGAACTAAAGTATTTTACGTTTGAGTTATTGCAGGCCCAAAGTATTGTGATCTTCATATTTCTATTTAAAAAAGTTTGTAACCCAAATTCACAGACATTCTGGAATCTGTACATACATGTGTGTAGCAAGGTACTTTTCATATGCCATGTGGAACCTTTAATTTTCTGGTTTAAATATAATTTATTTCATGAATTACCTTTAATACCAGCACTGTCTGCATTATTTACCATTTAGAAGAAGAAATATTAGTGTACAGAACAACAAACCTCATGAAAAATGCGAGAGATTGTTCTGTACAGAACTTGGAATGACTCTTTATCAATAGCAGATAAAAAAGAAGGCTTCTATTAAATGTTCAAAGAAACCAGTCAGTACCTCTTAATTCACCATAGAGGTGATACAGTACTAAAACAATTTACTTTTTTCAGAATTTCTGCTAAGTATTAAAAGTGTGAAGAGCTATTCAATTAGTATTTGCTTTACCAATAACCTGTAGTACAAGCACACGTATAAGCGGATAATTATGGGAGTCAAGAGTTATGTTAAAATGAAAGATACTGACTGTTATTACTTGCTCACAAAGCATTGTAGTTGCTGTACAGTTTATGCTGTATGTGGTGTACCCAATGTGATTCCTGGAGGACATAATATTCTGTTATCCTATGGGAGTGCACTGGTACCACACCTATTGAAAGTACATTTTGCTGTGGAATAGTTGTATCAGATGTCTGTACCAGAAAACAAATCTCCACTGTGACACCCTCATGTTCTTTGTATGCTATTAGCTATTATTACAGGAATACTCTTCACATGGAGGAGGAAGCATAGTGAGATTTTCTTTTTCATCATTTCCAACATTGTACACAACTTTCTTGCACTTTTATGTTATCACATTTTTCCCTTGATAATCGAAAAGAGAGAGGGGAAAAAAAAATTCAAGCGAGCTTTCATGAAAACTGAAAACTCTACTTGCGTCATTTCTTACTTTCAAAATGTTACTCTCTTTCCAAATACTGTTCAATTTCTTGAAACCAATTTTGAATTTCTCAGGTTATTACATATTATTTACTGTACATTGTCCACCAATACTTCTGTTGTTACCAGATAGTTTGTCACGTGGCACTACCTTTGTGCCACTGGTATTGGCTAGTGTACTTTTGCAGATAAGAAAATCGACTGGACTAGAATGTCCTGTCAGTATAGGACAAATTCAGACAATATGGAACTTTTTACACTGAATTTGCAATATAATGTCACCCTTGTCTCACACAGATTGTAGCAGCCATTGGGGTACCTGTCTGGCCAGCTTCTGCAGCTTTCACTTTCAGGTTTGTTTTTTGCTTGGGCCATATACTGACAACCAGTCATTCCAGTGATTGACACCATGTCAAAGACTGGAACCAAGATTCACAGAAATAGAATTCTATGGTTGTAATTCAAAGTGTAATTAATTTTGCTCACTGACATGTTTTGAATTCAATTTTAAAATTGTTTGGATGTCAGACTGGAAAATTACAGTTTTAAGACACCCCAACCTTAAAATTAATAGCTGTGATTGAGGTTATTTCCAACAAGTCCCTTCACTTCCTACATCATCATCATGGATCAGTCCAATATAATATTATTACTAGACTTAACTTCCAAATGATACAAGTCATGCATTTAAGAGGAGCCTTAACGTTGGGCTTTGTGTTTGATTCATTTAAATGTATTTCTTGTCTCGCATCAAAGACTGAAGCACTGTTAAAAACTGGTTGGTGCTTCTACCATATCACTCAAATACACCGTGTCATGTACAGGCGTTAATAAAATCATAGCATTTAAATTAATGATCAAAGAGAGAGCCAAATTCGTAAGTTTATGTTGCAATTAGTGTCAGATTATATGCAGATCGGTAATGCAAAGAAAAAATAACGATTTTTTCCGTTTATACGTAAGTAATACTTTAATAGTTCAGTTGTAATTTCTGTTGCCAGTAAAGATACCCCTAAGCAAACGATGTCAACTTTTTTTCAAGAGACGTCTTCACTGTTGTCCACACTTGATTTTCCGAATTATAACAGTAGTTAAAAGATTCGGCAAGTAAGTTAATTTGTTGACCTCCATTGAATCTTAAATAGTGTTTTAAAACGGGCAAATAAGTAAAGCACTCATAAAATAGTAAACAATTTATAGGTCCGCTTGTCAAACTTTCAAAACACACTCGAACTTAGGAATTTCATAGCAGAACTGTCACTGTTTTTTCTCGCTAGATTAGAAAAACTTCATTATGTTGATGTGTAGATATCTAGAACATCCAATATAAAATACTTATGAGGGCGCAGAACGAAAAACATTTTCATCCGTGTTTTCGCACTTCGTTTTCTGCCAAATTCAGATTTGGCGGACACTCAATGATATGATCTCTTGCCGGCACGCGCTAGAGCCATCTATCGGTAGGTCCGGTAGTTGAGCATCCCTCATTTCGCTAGCTTTAGACGCCTGTAGTGGTGGGCAGGAAATCGCGTATGTTAGAAATCACAGTGACTGAGAAGTCACAGATATCACAGTAGCAACTTTACAGAATCTAACTGCGATTTCAGTCACAGTTAGCAGTCGCATGTAGTATTTCATATTCAAAGACGTGAGCCATCTATTGGTCGAATTTAGCACTGCTTTCTGCGATTTCAGTGACAAGTCGCAACTAAGAGTCGCAAGTAGCAACTAAAAAACGCAGTTAACAGTGCCATCTGTTGGCCAAAGTTCGTACTACGTCCATCTCTGCGATACGGTATTGAGTCTAACTGCGATTTCCGTGACAAGTCGCAACTAAGAGTCGCAAGTAGCAACTAAAAAGCGCAGTTAGCACTGCCATCTGTTGAGCAAAGTTCATACTACGCTATTCGCTACCGAGTCAAACTGCGATTTCTGTGACAAATCGCAACTAAGAGTCGCAAGTAGCAACTAAAAAGCGCAGTTAACATACTTTTCCTAGTGTCATCTGTTGACCGACGTACGTACTTCGTTATGAGAGCCTTGTGCCTCACGAGATCGATGTGCTGTGTGTGCATATAAAGGGCTTATTTCAATAGCGGTACAAGTCCATTTTTGTTCATTTTGAGATACAGAGTCGTAAAGTTAAATGAGCGCTGACAAATCTGCATTTGAGATACCAGAAATATTCAAGCATATGGCTTCTTGCTAGAGATGAACCTTTATTTATGTTTGTTTGGATCACTAATTTCAGAAGCATTATAGACAGAAAAGTGGAGGTAATGGACTTGTACCACGATTGAAATAAGCCCTTCATATTATATGACGACATGCACATTCAGCATCAGTTATGGATGGTCGAATACTGCTGTGACTCTGAATGTATTATATTAATAAGAAGCAACATTGCCTTTTTCTCCTGAAAATATCAAGTAACGTAACAAATGTGTTTGATTCTGCTTCCAATATGACAGTTTTGGTTAATACTCCACATGCCTACAGGACTTTGCAATGTTAACACAGCAGAACTCAGACATCTGTATATGTGTAGAGAAATGAAAACAGTCATATGAATGCCTCACTTTTGTTCCGACACAGTTCAAGACTCGGGAGAAAAGTTTTACACCTGGTGTTCTACATGGCAACTGCACACACAAGAACTTTTTGCCGACACTACTACCACCGTTAAATGCGTTTTAGACAGGTACGTGCCGAGTAAAACTGTGAGGGACGGGAAAAACCCACCGTGGTACAACAACAAAGTTAGGAAACTACTGCGAAAGCAAAGAGAGCTTCACTCCAAGTTTAAACGCAGCCAAAACCTCTCAGACAAACAGAAGCTAAACGATGTCAAAGTTAGCGTAAGGAGGGCTATGCGTGAAGCGTTCAGTGAATTCGAAAGTAAAATACTAGGTACCGACTTGACAGAAAATCCTAGGAAGTTCTGGTCTTACGTTAAATCAGTAAGTGGCTCGAAACATCATGTCCAGACACTCTGGGATGATGATGGCATTGAAACAGAGGATGACAAGCGTAAAACTGAAATACTAAACACCTTTTTCCAAAGCTGTTTCACAGAGGAAGACCGCACTGCAGTTCCTTCTCTAAATCCTCGCACCAACGAAAAAATGGCTGACATTGAAATAAGTGTCCAAGGAATAGAAAAGCAACTGGAATCACTCAACAGAGGAAAGTCCACTGGACCTGACGGGATACCAATTCGATTCTACACAGAGTACGCGAAAGAACTTGCCCCCCTTCTAACAGCCGTGTACCGCAAGTCTCTAGAGGAACAGAAGGTTCCAAATGATTGGAAAAGAGCACAGGTAGTCCCAGTCTTCAAGAAGGGTCGTCGAGCAGATGCGCAAAACTATAGACCTATCTCTCTGACGTCGATCTGTTGTAGAATTTTAGAACATGTCTTTTGCTCGAGTATCATGTCGTTTTTGGAAACTCAGAATCTACTATGTAGGAATCAACATGGATTCCGGAAACAGCGATCGTGTGAAACCCAACTCGCATTATTTGTTCATGAAACCCAGAAAATATTAGATACAGGCTCCCAGGTAGATGCCATTTTCCTTGACTTCCGGAAGGCGTTCGATACAGTTCCGCACTGTCGTCTGATAAACAAAGTAAGAGCCTACGGAATATCAGACCAGCTGTGTGGCTGGATTGAAGAGTTTTTAGCAAACAGAACACAGCATGTTGTTCTCAATGGAGAGACATCTACAGACGTTAAAGTAACCTCTGGCGTGCCACAGGGGAGTGTTATGGGACCATTGCTTTTCACAATATATATAAATGACCTAGTAGATAGTGTCGGAAGTTCCATGCGGCTTTTCGCGGATGATGCTGTAGTATACAGAGAAGTTGCAGCATTAGAAAATTGTAGCGAAATGCAGGAAGATCTGCAGCGGATAGGCACTTGGTGCAGGGAGTGGCAACTGACCCTTAACATAGACAAATGTAATGTATTGCGAATACATAGAAAGAAGGATCCTTTATTGTATGATTATATGATAGCGGAACAAACACTGGTAGCAGTTACTTCTGTAAAATATCTGGGAGTATGCGTGCGGAACGATTTGAAGTGGAATGATCATATAAAATTAATTGTTGGTAAGGCGGGTACCAGGTTGAGATTCATTGGGAGAGTCCTTAGAAAATGTAGTCCATCAACAAAGGAGGTGGCTTACAAAACACTCGTTCGACCGATACTTGAGTATTGCTCATCAGTGTGGGATCCGTACCAGATCGGGTTGACGGAGGAGATAGAGAAGATCCAAAGAAGAGCGGCGCGTTTCGTCACAGGGTTATTTGGTAACCGTGATAGCGTTACGGAGATGTTTAACAAACTCAAGTGGCAGACTCTGCAAGAGAGGCGCTCTGCATCGCGGTGTAGCTTGCTCGCCAGGTTTCGAGAGGGTGCGTTTCTGGATGAGGTATCGAATATATTGCTTCCCCCTACTTATACCTCCCGAGGAGATCACGAATGTAAAATTAGAGAGATTAGAGCGCGCACAGAGGCTTTCAGACAGTCGTTCTTCCCGCGAACCATACGCGACTGGAACAGGAAAGGGAGATAATGACAGTGGCACGTATAGTGCCCTCCGCCACACACCGTTGGGTGGCTTGCGGAGTATAAATGTAGATGTAGATGTAGAAGTATGCTTTTCCTGTGTTACTTTCAAGTAATGCTCTTAAGCTATTCCTGATTTAACTGGAAGATCTGTACTTCTCACTTTCATATCAACAGCCTCAAAACGCATATTGAAGACTTCGGGATATGTTACAGGTCAATGTCACACCAAGATTGTGGAGAAAGAGGGGGGGGGGGGGGCATGTCACTCTCCAACAAGTGATTACCAATAAGTAAGCGGCGGAAAATTATGGGTATAGGACGGCTTAAACATGTGGAAAATGAGATTTTTATTATTCACTCACTGTATTTGACATTTATTATTCCTTTAAAATCGCACAACAACTTCAATAAAACACAGTTTAATCATTCACACACTTATTTCACAATTATTTCACTTTTAAACTGCAAATCCTCTAAGAGCTGTCTTGAATCTTCACGAGTCTCTCTCAAAAACAGCCTTGATGTGGATAGATACGTACAGCAACCAGTAATCAGAGTCAGAACTGTGTCTGCAAAAACACAAGGATTATTAAACAATTTTTGCTGTCATTAATTACTAGCAATATAATTGACAGAGTAGATTGCCAATATTTGATATAATGAATATCACATTTGCAAGAACGATCTCACTGAAGTAATTAAGTCCATCGAAACGCTTAGAAACTAACCTCTCGTCTGACGAAAACGGTCTAAAGACGCAGTGGCAATTTCTTCAGATCTGTTGACAATGATATTTTGAGTTATCACTTTACTGAGTGACTGAAATGTAGTTCAGGTACCTGTGAACATAACAATATGTTAGAATTAATTTTCTAAATACGAACTATTACGGTACTGTACGGCTACTTACATATTAATTACACTATTAATATTTTCACAGTTGTTTCTTTAATACAAAATTAAAGCCAACGGAAGAACAAACGTAAAACATACTTGCCAATGACAGGTTTGTTGAGATGCAATTTTCTGTGTTGACAGATGTAACTTTTTCATACGGTGGTAAGTCGCAGAAATCGCAGGAATCACAGAAATCGCAGAAGTAGCAGAAGTCACAGAAATCGCAGAAGTAGCAGAAATCGCGGAAGTAGCAGAAATCGCAGAAATAGCAGTGGCGGAGGGATACACGACCTATGTTCCTTAACTGCGACCTTTAACTGCGAAAAATCACAGTTAAGAATAACAGATACTGAAAAGTAGCATTCACAGAAATCACTGATATCGGAAAATCGCAGTTTAGCCCATCACTACTGCACAGTGCACAAGGCACATGGGCAGATACACGCTCCTATTCTGCCTGACGTAAGAAACATCTGAGTACTTCTGCGCGAAATTTTCTACACGTTTTTCACCGAGTAACTTTTATTAATGCAGTAATAAAACAAATAAGAGTTCTCTTTTTTAAAAATTGCGTTTGACAAGAACTGTACACACAATAATAGTTTCATACTATAGAAATGGAGTGCAACAAAGAAATTATAGACGCTCTTACAGAGCCATACGGCAAGGAAGGGTGTCTGTGTGGACCTCTAGATACGCTGACACAAAATAAAGTACATCTAAACATGTTTAATTTTGAGTTTACCTGTTTCACGTAAATACGAATCTAATTTTACTTCAGATGTGTACGTATTGCCTTAATTGGTGAAAGTATGGTATTTACTTGATTTGATTACATCTTTTGTATTATTTCAGAGTGTCAAGAAGGATAGTGTTGGGGGAATAGCCACAAGAGTCAGTGCAGTTGTGCCAGCCGCGACCAGTGAGTAATATAAATGTTGTTTTGCATCTTCGTGTCGCTCTGTTATGAAATAAGGTCACTTCACACTATCCGTCAAAGTACCGTCATGTCACGCCAGCATCACATCAAGGTGTATTCGCAGTGTGAGAAAGAAATCGCTTATGTTATAAATCACAGTGAATTGGAAGTCACAGATATCCTGACAACATTGTTGTGGTCTTGAGTCCAGAGGCTGGTTTGATGCAGCTCTCTATGCTACTCTAGCCTGTGCAAGTCTCTTCATTTCTGAATAACTACTGCAAGCTACATCCTTCTGAATCTAATAATAATAATAATAATAATAATAATATTTATTCAACACCGAATAATCAAAAAATGGTTCAAATGGCTCTGAGCACTATGGGACTTAACATCTATGGTCATCAGTTCCCTAGAACTTAGAACTACTTAAACCTAACTAACCTAAGGACGGCACACAACACCCAGCCATCACGAGGCAGAGAAAATCCCTGACCCCGCCGGGAATCGAACCCGGGAACCCGGGTGTGGGAAGCGAGAACGCTACCGCACGACCACGAGATGCTGGCTTCAACATCGAATAATCAAATACAATCCCTAGAAATAATACAGTTTCAGGACATCGTACAGATTATTCTTCTGAATATGTCAGTTTATAAATTACAAACTAAAGATTTGTTTGTATTAATAAATTTTACATTTTGATGGATTTTACATTTGGTAGTATACAGTCACGATATTACAAATATTGTTTTTATCAACATTATATTAGTTGTAGGTTACTTAAAACTATGAGCTTGACATACTTATGAAGCACTTTTCATACGGATATAATACTCGTCTGGGGAATAAAAAGGGTTTTCAATTAGAATTCTTTTTAGCTGATCTTTTAATTTGTTAGTAGGAAGGGCTGTGAGACTTTTTGGTAGGGCATTGGCTAGCTTCAGCCCAGCATGAAGTGCATTTTTTTCATATAAAGCTGTTCTGTGGCTATTTACATGGTATCTGAACTTTTGCCTTGTATCATGCTGGTGCAGGTCACAGTTGAAAATTGGATTTATTGTTTTCACAAGCAGTATAACTTTCAATATGTATTCACCTATAATGGTAAGCACACCAAATTTTGGGAACAGATTCCGACATGATTCTCGAGGTTTGGCACCACAAATAATTCTGATAACTTTTTTCTGTAGTATTAATAATGTACTTAGGTTGGCTTGAGTTGTTGCACCCCGTATTTCTGCAGCATAGTTTAAGGGCATGATAAGCAGTTTTTAGTACACACATGTCCTTACAATATTTGCTAATCATATTTATAGCAAACACATTCTTCGACAGCTTACATGCTAAGGAATCAATATGCATGTCCCATTTGAGGCTGTCCTGGATTGTAATTCCCAAGAACTTTGCCCATTTTTCCTTTTTTACAATGTCATTTCCTATGGATAATTTCATGTCAAATTCTATTTGTTTCCTTGTGTTAAATTCCATCATTGCAGTCTTTGAAGCACTTACATTTAGATGGCTTTCATTAAAATACTTGACTATTTCATTAGTTACACTGTACCTCCAGACTCTCATAGTCTTACACACTATTGATGTGTAGTGTATTCATCTCTTGGTGTCCCTCTACGGTTTTTACCCTCCAAGCTTCCCTCCAGTGCTAAATTGGTGATCGTTGATGCCTCAGAATGTATTCTACCAACTGATCCCTTCTTCTAGTCAAGTTGTACCACAAATTCCTCTTCTCCCAATTGTATTCAGCACCTCCTCATTAGTTACGTGACTCAGCATTCTTCTGTAGTACCACATTTCGAAAGCTTCTGTTCTCCTCTTGTCTACACTGTTTATCTTCCTCGTTTCACTTCCATATGTGACTGCACTCCGTACAAATACTTTCAGAAAAGACTTCCTGACACTTAAATCTATACTCGATGTTAAGAAATTTCTCATCTTCAGAAAAGAATGCTGCGCATAATGTGTAAAGTCGGTCCCACGGAGCACTGTCGTCCTCTCTTTATAAGGCTAAGACTGTTGACCATTGTAAACTTGTATATTTATATCTGTGTGTTACACATTAAAAACAATGGTATGGAAGGTGTTGTCAGGGAAGAAATTCATAACTACAACACTAGAAGGAAGGCAGATTATGATATACCAAGACACAGACTAACAAAAAGTAGTAACTCACACAAAGTGAATACCTTAAAAATATTCAACAAACTACCGCAATCTGCTCGGGACATGCCCACAAAAATTCTTAAACAAAATTTGTACAATTGGTTATCTGACAATCCATTTTATTCTATGCAAGAATATTATAATCTGAGTAGCACAGAGATAAACCTGTAATTGCATAATTAACTTAATTAACTACTATATATACTGTTACAAAATATTTCATATTTAATACCTTTGTATTTCAACTGTGTTAGGTAACTACTTTATTTGCCAGTGTTATGATGTGTTACGTAACTACTGTGTTTGCTACTACAATGTAACTCATTTTTGGTACCTTTGTATGTATCTGAAACAAGAATATGTATTAAGCATTGTAGTCACCTGCTTAAGGTTTATGTTATTTGTAAGTTACTCATATGCTAATTATATCTATGCCTTATATATAGTGTCTGGAATATTAATATTATTTTATGTACTGACGAAGCCTATTTCATCTTGCATGATCAATGGCTAATAAAGAATCTTGAATCTTGAATCTTGAATCTTGAACGCTTTCCTTGCCATAGCCAGTCTACATTTTATATCTTCTCTACTTCGACCATCATCTGTTATTTTACTGCCCAAATATATTTATTTATTTATTTATTTATTTATTTATTATCATCCCAATGATCACATTTGTGATATAGGATTTGTCAGGGTACATTTTAACAACTATATAATATCTTTACAAAATTTGTGTCTGTGCTGAATTCATATTAATCTATCTTATGTTTAATACAATATACAACTAATAAGTGTTTTTATAACATAATTTATTATGCACTGATGTAATTTCATTTGTCACATTAACTTAAACATATATTTTATACAGTTGCACAGAGATATTCACTTATGCTGTAATAGCATTTGTCAAGCGTGTGGTTCTTTAGAACAGTTTTAAATTTATCCTCATTTTCCAGCTCTTTGATATGTTTTGGTAGTGCATTAAAAAGTTTGATGCCTTGATTACATACATGTTTCTGGCTTCGGGTCTTTGTTACAGCTTGTATGTGGAGATCTTTACATTGCTGTGTATCGTAATTATAGAAGTCTGTATTGGTTTTCATTTTGTCCTGATTTCTTTTGATCACCAACAGACATTTCAGAATGTATAATGATGGAATTGTTAAAATTTTCAATGCTTTAAAAAGGGGCCTACAATGTGTTTGAGGTGGGCTGTGGGTCATTATCCGAATAGCACGTTTTTGCAATTTGAAAATCTCATTTAGACGGCAATTTGTTTTTCCCCAGAATACTATCCCATAGGTTGCAATGGACTGAAAATAGACAAAATATACAGTCATTACTACAAACTCTTGAAATTATTCTAAGCACAAAACATGCTGAATTTAGTTTTAGTGGTAAGTTCACCACATGGTCCTTCCAATTAATCTTCTCATCAATGTGCATACCCAGGAATTTTGCACACTGTACTCTTTCAAGTTGTTTGCCCTCCATGGTGGGATTTAGGTCGCCCTGTTCACTTATTTTTCCATATTGCACATAATTAGTTTTTTTTTTGCATTCAGTGTTAGCTTGTTAGCACTAAACCATTTTTGTATATCTTGTAGGACATGGTCCACAGTACTGTGCAATGACTGCTTCATATCACTAACTACTAAACTAGTGTAATCAGCAAATAACATGATTCTAGTTTTTCTCTCTGACACCTGAATATCATTAATGTAAATGAGGAACAGCAAGGGGCCTAATACACTTCCTTGGGGTACTCCTACTGTGACCTCCCTTGAATCTGATCTTAGTTTAATTTTTTGATTAATATTTGGTGCTGTAATTTCAACCACCTGCATCCTCTTTTCCAGATTAGACTCAAACCACTTTTTTACCGGTCCTCTGATACCTATAGCTTCAAGCTTTTTCAAAAGTATGCTGTGGTCAACAGTGTCAAAGGCTTTTGACAAATCTAGATTTATCCCAACTACACTATTTCCCTCTTCCAATTTAGTGATTATTTCTTTTGTGTATTCCAGTACAGCTGTTTCGGTACTTCTCCCAGCTTGAAATCCGTGCTGATTACTGTTTATCAGATTGTGCATATTAAGATAATGTGTGACTCTATATTTCATTAGTATCTCTAAAACTTTAGAGAAAGTTGGGAGGAGTGAGACAGGTCTGTAGTTTTCTATTTTAAGTTTATCACCCTTTTTCAACTGGGGAATGACTTTAGAAATTTCCAGTTTTTGTGGAAACACGCCCTCAGCCATTAACAAGTTTGCCAATGGTTTCGCTATCTGATTAGCTGTTTTCTTTACTAATATTATTGGCACCTCATCTACTCCAGCTGACATCTTGGACTTCAGACTTTTAATCACTTTTAAAACTTCCTTTTCGTTTGTTGGAACTGCCATCATACTGCTGGCTGCCTTGGGTGCTTCCATCTTAATTTGCTCCCCAAGATTCCTGCTTAATGTCTGGGGTACATTTAAAAAGTAATTATTTATATAATTAGGCATGGAATATTTATCTACCATTTTATTCTCCTTATCTTTTAGAATAATTTCCTTATCTTTGGTAGGTACCCCGGTTTCTTTTCTCACAAATTCCCATGCTATTTTAGTTTTATTTCTGGACTGTTTTATTTCGATATTATTACTTAATAACTTTGCATTTGCAATTACTCTGCGGTATATTTTACTATACCTCTTTACATATTCTATAAAATCAATATTTGTACACTCCCTCAACTCTGAATTCAGTTTTTTCATGTTTTCACATGATTTCTTAATTCCAAGAGTCATCCAAGAACTTGACTTTATGTATCCAGTAGACTTGACTCTGGTAAGTTTCTTTGGAAAACACATCTCAAAGTTCATCATATAAATCGATGCAAATACACTATATTCCTCATCTGTACTTGACTGTTTCATAACATCTAACCAATTTTCATTTTCTAAGATACTTATGAACTGATGACAGCTGTCCACAGAGAAGTTTCTTTTGTAAATATTATTTACACCTTTATCTTCCTTTGACCTTAAAGGGATTTCAATGGTGAGAGCATTGTGGTCAGACAATCCTAAATCTATGTTTGTTACCTCTACATCAGTTTCTGACATATTTGAGAAAATGTTATCTATGAGGCTATTGGAGGTGTTTGTTATTCTAGTTGAATTGTTTATGTGTGGTGACATGTTGAAACTCTTTAATATGTCCAAAAATTGCCTTTTTTGTTGATTTTCAACTAGAAGATTAATATTGAAATCACCACAAAGAATAATCACAGTTTCTTTTTTGTAAATAGTATTTAGCAACAATTCTAATCTATCAAAAAATACTTCTATGTTTCCACATGGTGACCTATACACTGTTATGACTATGACTCTTGTCTAAGGGAAATACCGACTCCACCACCTTTTGCAATTTTCCTACTATAATTATTTGCCAGTTTAAATGGATTAATATGAATACTACTAATTTCTTGGTCCTTACACCAATGTTCTGTAATACACAAGACATCAGGTTGGGTGTTACTTACTGCCATTTCAAGTTCACAATATTTGTTCTTGAGGCGCTGCACATTTAGAGTCATAATCTTTAGAACAGGGGAGTGAGCACTGGTGGTATTTCTCCTTTCGTTTAACACTGTTATCTTGGAGTTTTCATTATGGCTGGATACCAAAAATCCTGTTGTACCACAGATTTCTTGTTTCTCTTTTCCTACTTGAAGTGGATGATGCTGATTGATTGTTTATACTAGCTGTGGCAGCTGATGACATTTTAATATTTACAATAGCAGATGATGATGTTTTTAGTGCTTCAGCAAATGTTGCTCTTGTTAAGATTTTCATTTCTTCTGCTTCTGTACTCATTTGGAGTGGGATTTTAGGGAACTTTTCTACTGTTATGTGGCTTATTTCTTCTAGTATCTTTTCACCCATCATCTTTTTTCCATAAAAGTTCCTGTGCTGTCCATGCCTCGTGAAATGATTTCTCACTGAGCTGTTTGCATCCACAAAAGTTGCACACTTAAAAGCACAGCAGATCTTCCTGAATTTATTATTTGTTGACTTTATTTCTTTGTTTACACATGATTCCTCGACTAGATCATGTCTATGTGGCACACTTACAACGAGAACCTTTAAATTTAGATCTGACAGCTTTTTTAGAGTTGTTTGAAGTGCCCTTGTCGCTAGTTGGCTTTCATTTTTGTATATGTCATTTGCTCCACCTATTAGCACACAGCATGTTCCAGTCCTAACTAAGTTTTCACAATTATTTACTATTTCATTAAGGGGAGCACCAGGTTTGACAATGGCTGTTACTCTGAATTGCGACTGCCGATCATTTATTATTTGTGCCACACCCTTTGCATGACTATCACCTAATACACAGACTTGATATTTGTTGTTCTCCAGGTGCCCTCGTTCCGTCGTTTTTGTAGTACACTTTGGAGAAACATTTCCCTTGTTAGAACACACAGATGATCTAGATTCACTTTCACTTGGCTTATTTTTTGAGTTCACATTTCGTTCTGTCGTGTCTTTATTACCCGTTTTTCTTTGCACTCTATTTACTGACGATGTCATACCGCCAGAAAGATTTCGTTTACTACTAGCAGAAGTTTTGTTTGAAACGAAAATTGCCGGTATGTTTTCATTACACTCGTTTTTTAAATCGTCATAATTCCGCTGCCTTATCAGTTCCTCTAACTTATTTACGTAACGATTTGCAATCACAAGGTCTTGCTGAAGCGATGTAGTAACACTTTCTTCTATGCAGTTATCGTATCTTGACAAAGCAACCGTTAGTAGATCGCAGCATTCCATGCCACAGTCACATTTCGCGTCCCATTCTTCCGTTCCCGCGAAACACTTTGTATGAATTCATTTTTGCGACACTGCACATAACTTGATATCTTTCGCGATGTAGTTATTGCACTTTATACAATTTATACTCGATATGTAGCCGCTTACCGTGGAACTATTTATACACACTTCTACACGCGACGCCATCTTGAAAGAAGGAAAAAAAATTCGACTACACTCTATTATCCTCTTGCTTCTGTTGATATTCATCTTACATCCTCCTAACAAGACACTGTCCATTCCGTTCATCTGCTGTTCCAGGTTACAATAACAACTTTACAGAATCTGGTTGCGATTTCAGTCACAACTACGAGTCGCAAGCAGCACTTAACATTCAGCGCCGCATGTCATCTGTTGGCCGAATTTCGTACTTCTTTCCCTGGCCCTTTCAGTGACATGTCGCAAGTAGCAACTAAAAAGCGCAGATAACATTCAACGCCATGTGCTATCTGTTGGGCGAATTTCTTACTTCTTCCAGTGAACCTCTTGTCTAAATGTCTAGCTGCGATTTCAGTGGCAAGTCACAAGTAGCATCTAAAAGCGCAGTTAAATTTCAACGCCTTGTGCCATCTGATGGCCTATTATTATTATTATTATTATTATTATTATTATTATCTTTATTGCTGTTTTTCTTTGTGACCCGCTAGCGAATCTAACTGCGATTTCTGTGACAAGTAGCAACTAGAAGTCGCAAGTGGCAATTAAAAAGCACAATTAACGTTAGATGACGGATGCCATCTTTGTCCTACATCTTTGGTTCTAAGAACCTTGTGTCTCACGATATGGATGTATTACATTCTTCTTGTCGAAGAAATGAACCAAGGAGCTAATACACACAGAGAAAAATTTTATACTCGGTTGAGGATTGATACAGCCTAGGAATGTGAAGGCTGAATAAAGGTTGTGCTAATAGACAGACCTAAAGCGTAGCCTAGAATTTTCGTGACATATTTAAGTACACTCTTCATCATAAATGCTAACATTGCACAATAGTTTCAAAAAGAGATACCATAATGGATGAGTATTTTGGTGCGTATTAACCACACATATCGTACATAAACTACTAAAAATGCAATCTGTTGTCTATTATGTAACTTAAATCAAATGTTTAAAAACTGTATTCACAAAAAGGATACAGATTTAAACAGTCTCTGAAGGTTTCAGTGCAATTTTTATGTAACACCAAAACAGCCTGACAATACACAAATTCCACCTGCTAATCAATCTGGTTCTATCCCTTCAAGTTGCAGCCATGTTGCAATCCATTTCATTGTAAAATATTAAATACAGCACCAGTGTCCATAAGAGTTCGCTACATAAATGTAATAGAGAGTAAAGCTCGGTCCACACGCAACGATCTGTTTGCGCAGACATCGGCGCAAATGTCTGTACATGCAAAAGATCGCTGCAAATGTGTTGTGTTCACACCATGGAGGTAAGAATAAGGGGAGATGGCGCTACGTATCCCAGCCGTATTACGTTTTGAAGCCATGGGGGCGTGGCTCGCTGCCATGACACTTTGACCAAAACATTGCCAGTGTGCTATAGCGCTGCGTGTATTACAGTCGCTAATTGCACCATATACGCATGTAACGTCATCAGATTGGTTGTTTCAAAGTTTTTGTTTAAAATAAAATCTCGTAAAGGCGAAATTCCGCATTTCTTCTGATTAAAAATAGTTTTTAATGTAATATTATGAATAGCTAGCCTTCAATGTAAACGATACAATTTTGTTAATTCAGTAATAAACGTGTATCACAAACCAAATATTAGAAACTGAAAACTAAGTTAGCTATACCCTCCCTCTAAAGCCCCATAAATACATCTTGTTTGTAATACATACTGGGACATTTCAGTTACGTTACACTACTTGGAAACACTGTTCATTACCACCAATATTTACTGAAATACGGTACATAGAATGGCAAATCTACACAGTGTCTCGTTTAGGCCTATACTTTACGCCAGTTAATGTAGTGTTAGCTTTTAATTTGGTACATGATGAAGACAAAGTGGGTTACTCAACACTTCGATTATCGACGATACGTACGTATTATACTGAAACGTGAACTCGAAAACTAAGAATTTAATTCCTTGAATTAACATACCTTTTGCAAATGTTTTGGGTGTGTAGGGAAAACTGATGGTACAGCATTTTCTCGGAGCCTTACTGTTGAAAGGGAAGTTCGGTCTGTGTCCTCTTCTCGGAAATGCTGAGAACATATAGTGCTCCATTTAGACGCATGCCAATTCTTCCTCCTCACGGCATTTTCCCCCAGAGCTTTCCGACTTTCATATTTAGGAAATCTAAAATCATACAGGAGAAAAACACGCTATAGCACAAGTTCCGATGTAGCACACGTTCATTCACAATGAAGGTGTAAAATCACACTTAACGAGACAACTTACATATGAAATGTTATTCCCTTCGATTTCGCACCACAATCAGAACGATTCGTACATCCAAACACCACACAAGTCACCATAATAGCGCAAAATCCTTCCAAAAGCGAGAGACAAGCCTATGCACACAAGCTTACAGCAGCAATGTTTTGGTCGGATTGAGATGGCTACCCTCGGCTTCACATAGCTTCACAGCTGTGACGTCATGGCGTCTCCCTCTATTCTTACCTCCATGGTTCACACGACACAAACCCCAATCTAGTACTCGCCCGCCATCTGTCGGTGTAGAAAAGAAATATCAGTGGCAAGCGACTACGCTCCCCGTAAACGTCAAACATTTAATTCAGTTATTTTGAAATATAGAAATGGGGGAAGTTCTGTTGTGGTCTGTGTTCGCAACTTGTGTTGCAAAAAACATTCAGACCAACCACAGGAAACAGAGAAAGCGGGCAAAATGGTGTAGACAGTGGCTGCTAAAGCGAAAGCAGTTTTCTCACGTAAATTTACTGAGAGAGTTGCAGGGCGAACCTAACGACTGGCGAAATTATTTGCGGATGGTTGTCGAAACTTATATTTATCACTTAAAGCTTGTAACCCTTCATATTATGAGGAAAAATACATGTATGAGAAGGACAATTTTTCCCCACGAACGGCTGGCGGTAACATTGACACTCCAATTGCATCTTCAATTGTACTCCTGCTTGGTCTTGGCGTTTCTTGATCACTAAGAAAGCCAAGCAAATCAAAATACCATAACGTTGGCTGGTATACTTGATCTAGTCCTACACCAGATCTTCTAGATTTCTGAACTTTGGATAACTGTTTTCGGTAAACAGATCGCAACGAATTTATTTTTTTATTTTTTATTACTGTTTCTCTGTTTGCTGAAGCATCAACTGCCCGCAATTTTTCAATTACAGCATTGCATGCTGCTGTCTTTTTGTCTCGGTCACTATATTCGTTACTTTTAATCTTCCACAAACATGGGTGGTTTATACATATTTCAATGAATTCACTTACAAACTCTGGAGAACACTGACGAGTATCAGCCATTTTAATGCCCTGTACGCACAAACACTAGACTGAGCAAACAGCTGTTTCGCGCCAGATTTGTGGCGATCTACTGTCCACACGCTCCAACTTATCTGCGCAGATGTGGTTTGAACCCACAGATTTGAGAGGTTTCGCTCAAACCTCCAACTCCAACTTCCAGGTTTGCACACACCTCAGGTTGGTGCAAATCTTCTGTCAACACGCAACGATCTGTCTGCACAGATGTGATGTGCGCAGACAGATCGTTGTGTGTGGACGGGCCTTAAGTAATTTTGTACGCTCAAGTCGTACAAATCAGACTGCTGTCTCACTGCTTACGTTAATCTGTGGTCATTTATTACGAATTTTAACGAAAGAAATAGCGAACAATAAAAAACTGATATCAACCACGAAAACCACGATGAAATGAAATATGGGATTCTGCCCATGGCTGCAATCAAGATGTACTGAGTTTGTGAGTCACATGATCAACAATGGATGGATGACGTCAGCTGGCAAAACTTACCTCTTCAGAAATCTTGACACTGACGTGACGTGGCATGACGACTAATGTTAATTGGCCTTCTTCATGGCCTGCCACTTACATATACCTTAACATGTACCATTGAGAAGGCACGTCCATTCTGATGAAATTCCTAAGTTCCTGTGGATCTTCGGGCCTTAACTCTCCTGTTAACAGGGTGTGCATTCAAATGACCATATTTTCTAGACCCAAATTCGGGACATATTAAAAAATTTTGATATTGCAAAAAAAAATTTTAATTGAATGTAATAAATGCAAAATGTAACTTTAACTTGTTAGAAAGAGTGTCTTAATTCGTATTTCATACCATTACATACCAATACAAGTGAAACAAATATCTAATTCAGGATAAATCATTTCGTAAAATTTTTGAATCCGAGGCAAATAGGTGTCCCGAATAACCTTTGGAAAAATTTGGAACAGAGATATAAAAATTGTGACTGTCCTGAAAAGAGCGGGATGGATGGTCACCTTATGTATAAAACGTTTTTCCCATTCATAGTCGAACCCAATTCCTGCACTGACATTACATCGTCGTTTTAAGGTGGACACTGTCATGGCAAATGCTGCATAGATAACTACGTCGTCCAAGTCTAAAATGCTGTGAAACGTAAACACAGGTTATCTTTTGTTGGTACCTGCATGACAAAACTAATACATTGATCGCGATTCTGTATAATCGTAACGTAATTTCATTATTGCTGCACAATAGCTGCCTAATAAATACAAAGTTAGACCTCTCTGAAGTTTCAATCTGAATAAACAGCAGCTTTACAAAAAAAAAAATAGCTTTTGCATTCAATGATGTAAGCGATGTAAACAAGCGTGTAGTTCCGAATGTGTTCCCATGGAGTGCTGGTGCGGAGTTATGTTTGGTGTTTCGTGCAATAGATCTAACGGAAATGTTGGCAGTGCCAGACTTGTATGCTTGGGGCGCTGGTACAGAACTGTATATGTTACGTGCCTTTATTTGCATATACGTAACGAGAGGTACTGTGGCTGCACATCTTTCAAAGATATACTTTGGCTGAAGCACTTATGCGAAGACACGTGACTTTATTTGTATATACGCCATGAGAGGTAATGTGGCTGTGTTCCTTTGAAAGCTATAATTTGGCTTTCGTGACGGCATTGATAGATGTTTCTGTTTTCAAGGTATCGTCGTGGATGGGGGAGCCATTCTAGCAGACAAATTGAAACAGAAACTACTTATATGATTGGCTGCTTAATTTATTGCAAATTTGGAAAGTATGACCACGGTCTAACATAACAGTCGCGACAGTTGGCCTCGATTTTGTTGCCTACCGCGCCAGCATTGCCCCAAGCGGCCAATAACTTAAACTGTGAGTTCGGCGCGATCGTGAAAGCGAATAGTGGTTGTTTCTTTTGATTTCTACAATGGTTTTTTATAAGCGGGAGCGTTTGTAGCGCAATAAATTGCAGCAACAACATGAAGAAGACATCACAGGTTTCCTGACGATCCTGAGAGGTATATAGCATCGTGCTACTAAACTATATCATCAGGATTCACTTGCAAACGACATGTGTATTAATGATTAAGGTTTCGTTTTAGAAGCAGAAAATGGCTAGTTAATAGCAGACGAGAAGGCCTTATGAAAAAAGACCTCGTTTAAATGTATAATAATATTAGGTTTTATTCGCTACATTTCGAACAAAACCAGTTCATGAACGCAAACAATGATAAACTCGTATGGAATGCAGTACCCACACTGTTTGACATCCCAAATAAGCCACCTCAACTGATGATAAAGAGGAAACTGCCACAAAGATTCAACAGTCCATCTAAAGCTGTAAAACAATCCTATAACACAGAAACAACCAGTTCAGCTGTTCATGTATCAGTGCTAGATTCGTGTGAATCGTCAACACAGACCTGCTTTGACGATGAAGTGGTTAGATTAAGTGCAGTTATTCGTGTCTTACAAAATCGTAATGTTTGGCATCTATTTCATTCACTTCTGTTGTTAGTCACTTAAATTTCCTCGCTTGCTTCGTGTGATGACATTATTTTATTAGCACCTTGTTCACTGACAGACTGTTCGATAAATTATTCAAATATTTGGTTTTGCGTGAAATGCAATGTAATCAGCTCATTATAATGTTTTCAACATATTTAACCTACTATTTGGCAGTTGGTTGCCCACTTAGAATAATATAAATATGAAGGTCGTCCTTGTTGCAATAGCCGACAATGACAAACACAAAAGACCGACAGAACGATAAATGAGCTGTTGATCGCTTTTGCATGTAGAGGTATATGCCTGTGCTTCTTACGTGTGAAACTGTGTGTTTATATTCTTTTGATATCAACGAGATAAGCTGGAATTCTATCCAACGTCACAACGTGTTTCTTCACAAATGTGTTGTAGATTGCCACTCGATTCATTCTTTTTGTCCATACTTGCGCTTATTTTAGAAACATATATGCCTTCTTATACTACACAAATCCTTGGAGACAAGAAAATAACTCAAATATTTCGTAAATTACGTAAGAAAAGGATGCAAAACAAACATTATATCTTACGACGCATCTTACTCGCCGATTGGAGCGCTAATGTCGCTCCATCTGTCAAACGGTAACAACTTTTACAGCAGTAAGTGTCGCGACTGTTATGTTAGACTGTGGTATGACTGTCACTGATTTCTTTGAAAGTAACAACCTGCTTACCTTATACTCGTTATTTATATAGCGGTCTATAATTCGAAAAGTACTTAAGAAGCTCTCCTAAAGGCAAATTCACATTGGTCATCACAGTACTGTCACGTCACGGCACTGTGCCATCAAAGTATATTCACACTGTCCATCACATGACGGCACGTCATGTCAAATCGAGTCAAGTCACGTGATCTCAACTTGCATGGCTGGCCTCAACTATTTTTCTTTTGGCGGGAATTGCGATCTTCACATGATGATTTTCAACTGTTATTACGCACTAAGTGTACATACACAGTGTGGTAGCTTATATACATGGATATTTGAGTCCACATTTGTACTAAAATGACATTCATTGGACTCAAATGGTTTGAAGCTTGCAGGCATAGATTGTATACCACAGAAGGAAGACAGAAGAGCAAAACTACACAAAAAAGAATGGGTCTAAACAATACTATTATTTGGTACAGAAAGGGTATTTTACACACTATACAAAGAGATCAAGGAAGTAGAATCTTAATTTTACATATTAGAAAGTCGAAGCATCAGTTTCTTTATTTAATATGTCAAATCGCATCCAGAATTACTAAAAGAAACACAATGTTACGAGCTGCCATTTTATTCTATGAAAATTTGGTTTTAAGTTAACTTTAGTGGCTAGTTCAGTGGAAAATTTTGCACATTAGTCATATCTCCTTCAATACCTTTCCTTCCAAGAATTATAGGTTTTCTTCACTTCTTCTATCTGTCTTTTAATGGATCAATTCTCTTATTTGTGCAGGGGTTGACTACCCGAAACCACATAAATATTGACCACTGATGCTTATAAAACTATTTCACCCACGATTCTGAGCGCTACTTAATTATAAATAAGCCTGCCATAATTGCATATTTAAACAAAAAACTAGCCGTGTCTGAAGGTTTCAAGCGATTCCTTTGCAAAACGCTACAAATGCCTCACAATATAAAAATAAATTTCACTTGCTAATCAATCTGAATCTGTACACAGTACTTTTTCTCTTCAAATTGCAGCCATGTTGCATGCATTTCATTGTAAAATTATTAAATACCACACTGGTATGTATAAATATCCACTTTATAGATGTAGTAGAGGGCAAGTAAATTAGTACGCTCATGTCATAGCATTCAGATTGCTGGCTCACTACTTCAATTAATCTTTCGTTGTTTATTATAAATTTTAACAAAAGAAAGAACGAAACCAAACAATTTTATAACAAATAACATACAAAAAACTGAAATTAATCACTAAAACCACAAATAAACAAAATATGGTCGTAAATTAGGAGTAAATGAGTTTGGGGTCATGTGATCGACAATGAACGGTTGACATCAGCCATCAAAACTTTCTTGCTATGAAACCTTGATGGTGCTGCGATATGACATGATGGGATGGCCAGTGTGGATAGCGAAATTTGAAATGCTTTATAGAATGTTTGGATGGGATGTGACATGAGGTCACAGCCAGTGTGAATTAGGCTTAACGATATGTAAGTGTGAAGTATGTTCTAATTTGAGTAAAAAATTACAATTCACAGCCAGGAAAGCAAACTTCTTCCTTTTTTATTGAAAGTAACTGAAATTTGAAGACGTTCTTGTTTGTACAAGAAGTCTTCAAATATAAATACCTTGTAAATTTTCTATTATACGAGTACTTCATAGGTGGCTGACAGTGAGACTAAGATCTTTTAATTCTTTCTCACTTGTGTCAGTTCGTTTACTTTCTTTCTAATAGTGAGTGATAGTTTGTTTTTATCAAATAATCAAAATGTTTTGAATATTTCCTCACATTTCTGTGTTTCAAGCTTAATTTGTATATTATTGACATCAAGTCTGTGGTATTCGCTATTTTTGACTTCATTAAAACAGCAAATACGAGTAGTTAATACTTTCAGCCAGAAGGCAAATACTTGTTTATAAATAATGATTAATGTATAATGAGGCGTCGCATGGCAACGGTGGAATTTTCTAAATAATGTAATTCGTCGTCTTTGGGCGGCAATATAAACAGAAAAATACAGATAGATATGCGATCCTTCACTATTTTGTTCGCTGGAGAACAAATGAAGCCTTGAGCGT
The DNA here is from genome assembly GCF_023864275.1 of Schistocerca cancellata. Classification (NCBI taxonomy): domain Eukaryota; kingdom Metazoa; phylum Arthropoda; class Insecta; order Orthoptera; family Acrididae; genus Schistocerca; species Schistocerca cancellata. The sequence continues at coordinate 32,537,628 of NC_064632.1, read as the reverse complement.
TAAAAAGACTTGTACTGTTTTTCTCGAGTAAGACAGACACAGATTTGTGGTAGTCTGATCTAATTTTTACTAAATGTATATAAACGTATTATGTCTAACAAGGGAATGGTCAGACTTGTCATGCCAAAACATGTATTGCTTTTTTTAGCACTGTTATTTAACTGTGCAAAAGGTCCGTATGCAAAATTGTAGCTGCTGACATGAACTGGAAGTCACCTAAAAAAAATCACGAACATGGCTGTGTTTCCTGCTCGGCGCTTGCAGTGACGGCTGGACACCCCTGGAAATGGCGATCGCGAGCGTTGTGCGCATTGTCGGTAAGTGCGGCCGTCTTATCGCGGCGTTCATTGAAGAGGAATATCGCTGCACGGTTTTCGTGGAAAGGGGAAACGAATATTCGTTTCTGTGGTATGTACGTCCTTTTAATTTCTGGTACGTATTTCGAAACATACCGTCCTGAAACTGATTAGAGAAATGAAATATGTTATTTACACGTTCATCTATACTCCGCAAGCCACTTTACGGTGAACAATCAATCTCCCCTCACAGGTGATGGCGAACCCTGTAAATATTTTGCTGCATGCCATGGAGATATACCACAGACGCCAAATGAAGCAATCAACAGAAAACACGTGTGAAGACTATGTGTTGTGCGACATGGTTGTTAAACTTCTAGACGAGCATGTAAATGGCGCAGACATGTGCCTAGAAACAACTGAAACACTCGATATTGCAGACTGTGAATCTACAGACGGCGAAGACACCGACGAAAGTTGCACTGATGAAGACTCTTCAAGTGATAGTGCCACGTACCATCATCAATTATCTCCGAAAGTAACACCAGTAACTACAATTACATTATCAGACAAAGAAAAAGCGGTGAGGTATTGGTTGAACGAAAGTGGTAAGAAACGCCTACGTATCAGTACTGTTCAAAATAAGTATCGCTTTGTCCGTTCTGAACGTGAATTGTATAGGTGGAAAAAGGAAGTCGCTGGACGACGTAAGAGTCGACTGGAAATTGCGACGGAGATAAATGCGCGACGTTTTGAGCTATTTACCGATGCCAGACAACAGTCATTTAGTGTCAGCGATACAACTTTGCGTGATTGGACGTTAGAGATTGCCAACGCGATAGCCGCTAAAGAATTTACAGCTTTTCAGAGTTGGATTAGTCGCTTCAAAAGATCACATAAAATTGTGGCAAGAAAAATAACAAAATTTGTATCGAGAAATAGGTCGGAAAATGAAGTGCACAAATCGAAATGATAGAAGATTTTCTTACGAATGCAAAAAATAAGATCGCTAGTTTTAGTGAATTGTACGTGTACAATGCAGATCAGTCAGGTTTTCAAAAAGAAATGTGTGTGAAAAGAACACTGTCATTCAAAGGGGAAAAACATATTGCGATTGCGCAGTCCACGACTGCACTCACCCATTGAAATGAAATGAAATGTCATGTGACGAGGGCCTCCCGTCGGGTAGATTCATACACTACAATGCCCATAATTAGTCTGGATTGTTCATTGCTGTCTAAACTATATGTGTGTCTTCAAGAACCAACTAGACGTTTTGGACCACGTGTCAAAAGAACAATGTTCTACGCAAACAGTCTTGTGGTAGACGCATCGAAGTCTGGAAAAATGGGAAATGAAAACTTAAACTTTTCATGCGTCATGCTTTTCTTCCGTTCTTCTCCTTCTAGATTCATTGTCAGGTCATAAAAGGTCTGATTCATTAAAAGCTCTATTTCGAGCCCACCCTGACAAAGAAGTAGAGATACTTCAGATTCCACCCGGCACGACGAACGCAATTCAACCTTTAGACAGAGAATTTTTCCGTCAGAGGAAGGTATTTTACAGAAAACTAACAGAGAAAATTATTGTGTGCAGATCACTGCAATTTCCTGTCTATCACTATGACAATATTCTGAAGCTGCAATCAGTAGTACATTATCAATTTTCCTCTCCACGGTTTCAGAATTTGATTAAATATGCGTGGCACTCCTCGAAATATACTGATACTAGGCCTGATTCATTCCTAACACCAGCCCAGTTTTGTCTACGGACATCTAACAACGTCTGTGATTCGCAGGGCTGTTATATGTCGTCTTTGCTTGTATGTTCTTGGTACACAAAAAACCTGTGTTTTGAACATCGTATCAATATTTCACATTTTTGCGGTAATTACAAGAAATAAAATTTGGACGTGTTCTAAACCGTATATTTATTTTTGTCTATTTCATAGCTATTTGGAAAGAATGTTGTAGATAACATGTCAGCCATATTTGTCAACGAATGTTTAATTATCATACGATCGCTTTCACAGGGGGAATCAGCTCTCTCACTGCTGTGGCAAGAGAGCGGCGCGTAGCTAACGCCACCTTGTCGCTAGATGGCGTTGGTATAACGTAGCGAGAGAGGTCAGGGTTGTACAAGAGGCAGTTATAAGCGTGGAAATCATGCGACAATAATATCTTACTTCATAAAACTGTTTACAGACTTCCAGGTCATGTCAGCAGCTAAAATTCTGCATACAGACTTCTTGCAATGTTAACTCACAGTGGTAAAAAAAGCAACACAGGTTTCGACATGACAAGTCTGACCATTCCCTTGTAAGTTTGAGTGAAGTGTAAAGAACTGTTATAACTTACCGTGACGACGCACGAGCGACTCAAAGAAGACAATGGCTATATAAAAGAGCACTCAATGGACATGATACGGACATAAAAATCTACTGTCATTGTAATATTAAGCTTAAGGTACGATATATGTTTTAGTTATAATAAATATTTGTTCTGGGAATACTGAATCATTTAGCAGTGCTCATTTCTATTATCTCCTCAGTATTATTTTCATTTTAATTATGCATTTTGCTAATATTACAGACACCAAGATCAGCAGTCCAATGTCCGTATTACATTGATAAAAAGAAAACTGTTTTATCGTCTTCTTGCATCAGCTTTAATATTGAATTTTCCTTTTGTGTGATGTTACAGTTGTTTTGTCATAACAATAACTTCACAACCGGGTATGATCGTATCTACGATCATGAAGTAATGAGAAAAATGATAATGCGATTTCTTAATCAATGGCACGCTAGTTGTGACTGCCTCAAGCCACGCGAAACTGCAAGTAAAAACTAATCACATCTCATAATGCAATATTTTCTGACAATGGTCAATCCATGATTCTTACGCCAATTGTGATTGATAAAACAGTAAGCTAAATCTCAATTTCCAACTTTCCATTGAATAACAACATCACTTTTATTTTGTAACATCACAAGTCCCAGAAGTCCACAGAACTGTGAGGATGAATAATAAAATTTTTGAGGATTGCAGAAATCAAACTGAAACAGCCAATGCAATTAAATACTTCTACAGTCATAATCCACTATATCAGAGTGATCAAATGCAATCCTCCCCTTAGTTCTGTTACATACAGTCCCTGAAATTTAAATGCAATAACTCATCTGACATTTAATATCAATAAATTGTACATTTTCGAGAGGTTCTTTAAGTTTTAGTGTTGTGGAACAGCATTTATTTATAGGAGATAAGATAATTTGGTTATAATATAAAACACACCAAATATGAGACTTACGAAATCCAATATGGCCTCATGTAGGTCCTTCAGCCAAAATATATCTTTGAAAGGTGCACAGCCACAGTACTTCTCATGACATCTTTGCAAATAAAGGCACGTGTATATGTTGGGTGTGTCATGTAATATGAGTGAGTCTTATTGCAAGCTGGTAGCATAATGCTTGACGTCATTATGATGCTGCATTGAATACGACGGAGACTGTGTTTCGACTTTTGCGATTGTTTGAAATGCTAAACTGCAGTAGCCATTTGTCAGACGAATTGAAGGAACAGCACATTATTCCTCAGTTTGTATATTCACTGCAATTTTGGAAGCTATTGATGATCTTACTTTCTTTGAAAGTTTGCACCTGCCAACTTCTGCAAAAAGAGCTCACCATATGGTATGTAAACGGTACTATAGGTGAGAGTTTGATCAATGTCACAGTGGTTCAGTCAGACAGGCCAAATTATGCAGTGACAAAGGTCCTATGTTGGAAACGCCTAATAGTCAATTTTTTATTAAAATATGAAAATTGTGTCTAAGTAGCAGTGTGCAGTGTGGTTCGAAGTCCGCATTCAACTAGATGCAAGTAGGAAATTATCTTCAGAAATGACTCAGTTGTCAAAATTAAAGACTGAAATGTCTACTGCCAAAGCATATCCTACATATAATCAACCACTTACAAATATCACTGAAGAACTGCATCAATGTGTCCGAAATTGCCCCAGTATTGTAAATTTATCAGTAATAATTATTATAACTGACCTCCAAACACACTTTAGAGGTTCTCAATGTCACCAGGGAGAGGCTGATGCTAGTCTGACTCTACTGCTGTGAGACATCAGGGAAGCCATTAGTCACATCTAATGCTAAATTTAACTTCTCATTTACTCTGAAGACCCAAAAAAACTGGTACACCTACCTAATATCGTGTAGGGCTCCTGCAACACGCAGAAGTGCCACATCACGATGTGGCATGGGCTCGACTAATGTCAGAAGTAGTGCTGGAGGGAAATGACATCATGAATACTGCAGGACTGTACATAAATCAGTAAGAGTTCAAGGGGTGAAGATCTCTTCTGAACAACATGTGGCAAGGCATTCCAGATATGCTCAATAATGTTCATGTCTGGGGAGTTTGGTGGCTATCGGAAGTGTTTAAACTAGGAAGACTGTTCCTGGAGCCACTCTGTAGCCATTCTGGACATGTTGGGTGTTGCAGTGTCTTGCTGGAATTTCCCAAGTCTGTCAGAATGCACAATGGACATGAATTAATGCAGGTGATCAGACAGGATGCTTATGCACGTGTCACCTGCTAGAGTCGTATCTAGATGTATCATGGATCCCATATCACTCCAACTGTGAATGCCCCACACCATTACAGAGCCTCCACCAGCTCGAACAGTCCCCTGCTGAGATGCAGGGTCCATGGATGCACGACGTTGTCTCCATACCCGTACATGTCATCCACTCGATACGCGTTGAAACGAGACTCATCAAACCAGGCAATATGTTTCCAGTAATCAACAGTCCAATGTTGGTATTGACAGGCCCAGGCAAGATGTATAAGCTCTGTGTCATGCAGTCATCAAGAGTGTCACATTGTCCTGCTGGAATGGCCCAAGTCCGTCAGAATGCAGTGTACATGAGAGAATGGTGATTATACAGGATGATTATGTACGTGTCACTTGTCAGTGTTGTATCTAGACATATCAGGGATCCCATATCTCTCGAACGGCACATATCCCACACCATTACAGAGCCTCCACCAGCTTAGATGCAGGGTCCATGGATTCATCACATTCTCTCCATCCCCGTACACAACAATTCACTTGATACAATTTGAAACGAGTCTTGTCCAACCAGGCAACATGTTTCCAGTCACCAACGGTCCAAAGTCGTTGTTGATGGGCCCAGGCAAGGTGTAAAGCTTTGTGTTGTGTAGTTGTCAAGGGTACACAAGTGGCCCTTTGGCTCCAAAAGCCCATATCGATGATGTTCCGTTGAATGGCTCACAAGCTGACACTTGTTGATGCCCCAGCATTGAAATCTGCAGCAATTTCTGTCAAGTTTAACGATTCTCTTCAGTCGTCGTTGGTTCCGTTCTTGCAGGATCTTTTTCCGACCGCAGGAATGTCTGAGATTTGATGTCTTATCAGATTCACGATATTTACAGTACACTCGTGAAATTCTTATGCGGGAAAATCCCCACTTCTTTGCTAAGTCGGAGGTGCCGCGTCCTATCGCCCATGCACAGAGTATAACACCACGTTTAAAGTCACTTAATTCTTGATAACCTGCCATTGTAGCAGCAGTAACCGATCTAACAACTGCGCCAGACACTAGTTGTCTTTAACAGGCATTGCCGACCGCAGCATCGTATTCTGCCTGTTTACATATCTCTGTATTTAAATACGCTTGCTTATGCCAGTTTCTTTGGCTCATGAGTATAGTTTCTATATACGTCAGGTGCAGCATTTCTGCTGAAAATAGGTGACCAAAGAGCTTTTTTCTGAACTAGCAGTATGAAGTGTCTGCACTTAGTTGACAGTATTTGCAAATGGTTCTTCATGTCAGTAAAATGCAAAGTTTTGTTAACATTACTCATTCGACACTTTCATTGCAGTAACCAAATGATGATGAATATTGGATTGAATAATTCTGTTTTCGAGTAGAAATGGTATGATGTTATTAAACTAGTTGACAAAATAATCTATGGCGCATTATGCCCTTCTGGATATGTCTTTCATATATCAGGCCAGACTACTTTTCTTAAACAATTACAATTATGGACAACTTAAATTGGAAGGAACACATAGAAAATATTGTGGGGAAGGGTAATCAAAGACTGCATTTTATTGGCAGGACACTTAGAAAATGTAACATATCTACTAAAGAGACTGCCTACACCATGCCCGTCTGTCCTCTTTTAGAACACTTCTGCATGGTGTGGGATCCTTACCAGATAGGACTGACGAAGTACATCGGAAATGTTCATTGAAGGGCAATGCATTTTGTATTATCGCGAAATAGGGGAGAGAGCGTCACTGAAATGGTACAGGATTTGGTGTGGACATAATTGAAACAAAGACGTTTCTCGTTGCAGCATAATCTTCTCACGAAATTTCAATCACCAATTTTCTCCTCTGAATGCGAAAATGTTTTGTTGACGGTGACCTACATAGGGAGAACGTTCAACATAATAGAATAAGGGAATACAGAGCCTGAACGGAAAGACATAGGAGTTCGCTTTTTCCGTGCTCTGTCAATGGCTCGATGACCCCTCTGCCAGGCACTTAAATGTGATTTGCGGAGTATCCGTCCAAATGTACATGTAGAAACACATTCTCATTGGTCATACCTTAAGTATTTAGAATTGTGATGAGCAATGTTAACAAAATTTGGCATTTTACTTATATGATATGTGTAACTGCTCGACAATATTGAGAATATACTTTGGCATTAGACATTTCTGTCTTTAATTTAACAACTGAATCATTTCTGAAGGCAATTTCCTACTTACATTGAGTATACAAAGCAGCAACTTGGCGGCAATTTTCGCATTTCCAAAAGAAAAAAAAAATGCCTCTCTTCTTTCGCCACAGAATTTCGTTTAACTGATTGTGTCATTGTGAAGTCAATAGATGTCCTTCCATCTCTACTATTAACTAGCTTCTTGTGAGCTCCTTTTTTCCAAAAGTTTGCAGCCTCACATTTTCAAAGAAAATAAACACATCAATAGCTTCCAAAACTACAGTGAATATACCAATTGAGGATTAATGAGCTGCCCCTTCGATTCGTCTGCAAATATGGCTATTGCAGTTTAGTGTTTCGAACGATCGCAAAAGTCGATACACGAACTTTGTCGTCTTCGATACAGCATGTACGCGTCATAATGAGGTTACGTGTGACTCTATCAGTGTGTAATAAGACTCATGATTCGTTGTACAATCTCGAGGTAAATCCAGGGATAGCTAATCGAGGAACTGGCTAACCACAGGTTAACTTGGAGTGCACGTTGTGGGACGCCATTTTATTCCTCTGTTAGTTATTCCCAAAATAGCGTTCATGTCCAGTTAAATTGGTAACAACTGAAGATCACTCTGGGTACTTTCGTGTATTGTACGCGCAAAGTAAGTTGACACTTGGCGCGGTGGCTGATGGAAGCAACTGCTAAGGCATTTCCCATCTACAGCCGCTCCTATCAGCCAGCGCACCAAATGTCACCTTTGTTTGCACGTTTAATAGGTCATTTCATATTTACTAAGGGTTCCACTGTAGAAATAGTCTGTCAAACATGAGTGGTAAGCGTTCAAAATGCCAAACTATTCATTTGAGGATACTTTGAGGCTGGTAGGTACTGCAAAGGAGTTCAAAAGTGTAGTATAAAACATGAAAACTGCTGCAGTCTCATTCAATGAATATATTACTGCAAAAAATTTCACTAAATTGATAGGATGCTTATATGTATAACATTATAACGATCTATCCTGAAATTAGTTAAAGGATCAGGTATTTCTTGTTTGACCAGTGAAAGATCTTTCTAGATTTCCGAGTAAATTACGGGAAAAATATGCAAATTTCTATTCACAAAGAACTTCACATAGATCGACAGAGTAACTGTAAGAGACATACAAAATATATTTTTTTAAACACATAAATATGATGTCCACAAAAGATAGCAGAAGCTGCAAATTTGTGGCGTCTCACACATGGAATGTAATTTCCAAGCTGTGTACAGTGTAATACACGATTTGAGAAAGTTGTCAACAGAAGCAGACCCCACAAGTTCGATTCAGGTGCAAAATTTCTACACATGGAATGAAATCTAGCTATGTGGTAGATGGTGAATTGTAAGTAGGTACATAATATAGAAACAGCTACTTTGTGAAGTAGTTGGTCTTTTCAGTTTCTCCAACAAACTGTGATGATACAGACATTGTGGAGATTGATTTGACTTAAAAAGACGTTTCTAGCTAGCGTGCTTCTGTATTTACACCTTAGAATGATTAATTCATTACAGCAGCAATGGGAGTGCTACAGAAAATACCCTACCTCAAATAGTGAACACTGTTTGTGCATCCACTTTTGCAGTTTTTGGGAATATGCAAATTCTGTTTCTATGATGTGATTATTAATTACATTGAGGGTATATATGAAGAACAATATGCCAAAATTTACAACAAGCAACTATTATTTTTTTATAATCCTGGAGTAAAAATGTATGTGTGGTACATATCAAACTGGAGGCTGCTGTTATTGTATCTCACCCCAAGTGTTTGAGGTAACTATTTCAACCATAATTTTTTATTGTGTAATCATCTCTATCACCTATATGGAATCTGGGAATGAAGGGTGAGTAACTGGAGGTGTGAGTCCTTTACTGCGTTCTTCCTTTTTTTCTACTGCCGTATCAGCTTAGAACGGTCAGTTTTGTTTTCAGAATAAAAATACCTATTCTCAAATGTGAAAGAATTAGCAGCATTGCAGATGTAGCTGCTTCAAAAGTAGCTTGAAAGGAACCAGAGAAGGGAGGAACAACTGTATTGGTAAAAAAAAGGATCAGAAAATAAAAATTAAAAAAATAATTTCAGAATAAAACTACAGGGCGTATCAAAAAGAATCATCCAATTTAAAAAATCATAACTATTTGAGATATGTGCACGAACAGTGTACTGTTGGAAAGATCAAAATATCGAGTTTTACGTGAACCCACTAGGTAGCAGCAGTATGGGACCACTTCAGATCTAGTATAAATGGAGTTGGGACAACAGAAAACATTTTGTGTTCTATGTTTTACGCAGTGCAAGTCAATAATAACTATTTAGTGTGACTATTGTACGAGGTGTGGTGCGGCTTCTCCTACAACATAGAGCACTAGATGAAGGCATGAACAATTTTAAGAAACAGTCTGTTTTTATAAAGCCAAATCGCCGACCCCTCCCCGAGTGTCTGACACAGACATCGAATGCATCTGTCATAATTTCACAAGGAGTCTGCTGAAATTCATACGCTGTGCAGTTTGACAGCTCAGCAGGCTCCCTGATGTCCATCTGGCGTGTGTTGCGTTGTCGTTTACACCTGTAACCATACAAAATTCAGCTACTGCAAACTCTTTGTAAGGGTGACGAACAACAACCTGTGAAGTTCTGTAATTTTGAGGTAACATTCCATTTGAATGGAAAGGTGAACCGTAACATTGTGAGATTATGGGGTACAGAACAACCACATGAATCTGTACAATATAAGGGGTACTTTCCAAAATTTAATACATTTCGTGTAGTTTCTTGGGAAAAGGTGTATGGTTCATTTTGATTTGCCAAGAACGGTGTTACTGGAAGCACATATCTCGATATTCTTGAGAACTTTCTTTTTCCACAGTTGGAGACTGATTCGAATGACTTCATTCATCAACAGGATGGGGCACCGCCACACTGGCATCTGGTAGTGTGGGAATTTTTAAATCAAGAAAGATGGATCGCTCATACTGGACCAAATGATTCAGCCTTACATTACTGGCCTCCAACATCACCGAATCTGACTGTATGTGATTATTTCTTATGGGGGAATATAAAAGACTCTGGTTATGTGCCTCCATTACCAACAACAATGAATGAAGTGACACATCGCATAACAGCAGCTGTGGAAACTGTAAATCAGACATGGTTGCTGCAGTGTGGGAACAATTTGAATACCACACTGACATATGCAGTGCATCTAAAGGGCAGTATATTGAACACCTATTAAAAGGTATGAAAAAAAGGAGTTTCCAGTTCATCAAAAAACAAAATTCATTATATATGTTTATTAGTTTCAGAAATATAGATGTGCCATATCAAATGATTATTTTGGATACACCCTGGATATCAATCAGTATACATTTGTTTAATTTATTTTCATGTCATTACTTCAGAGAACTGCAATAATTAAAAAACTGTCTCATGTGTATGTTTTTCAGTGTTATGCAGATATTTTTAACAATCTTGCCAAAGGGTAACTTGCCAATAGCACTGAAGTCTGCAATGTGTAATCTCCCCACGGAAATTTACCCTCTACCACGCAATAATTAATAATGGTCAATCAAATCATCCACATTTATTCACTTTTAGAAAGTATCTGATCGGATTTCTAGTAATATATGCGCCGACAGCCCGTCGACGCCAAGGTATTTTTCTAGTAAGATTATTCTTTGGAATAACAGAGATACATAGATGTATTCTCCATGGTTATTATAGATAGAGAGAGAGAGGGAGTACAGCTTCGGAAGTATCTGTCGGAAGATTGTCGGGTTGCTAAAAGAGATATTTGCTCTTCTTCTCGCTAAAACGAGCTAGTAAAGTTTGTGCCACTAGCGTGTTATTGGTGGATAGAGAAAAACGGTAAACGAAAATTACGTAAGACTTGGAATCAACAGAAAACGGAACATGTAATGGAGATGGACTGAATATACAATTTTCCTCAGAAATAAGGTTTGTGACCCTTTTATTCTAGAGGGAATGACGAATGAGTTCTCTGTCTTGGCCCTGTAATTAGTGGGGAAGTTTCAGCTGTGACGAAGAGAGCCTGCAGTCTCCGAGTTTTGATAAAATCGTCCAAAAAGGCTTCGTCCACATCTGAAATTCTAAATCTGTCGTAAAATGAACGAATTGTTCAAACGATCGATTTTTCCCAACTGAATGCAGCGCTTAACAATAATAACAAATGTAAAGATCTTTTCCAGCAAACCAGCCGCTGAATATTAAGACGAAGGGCTCCACCAGAGATTTTATTGGGCTGATTCCACGTAAATAAAATACTATATTTAAAAGTGTACACAGATAAAGGACAGAGAGAGAGAGAGAGAGAGAGAGAGAGAGAGAGAGAGAGAGAGAGAGAGAGCGAATGAAACTCGAGAAAATACTCAGAATCCTCAATTAGTATAATTGTTTGCCTGTCTTATCACGGATAAGCCCAAAAGATAAAACAGGAGGCCCTAACTGTATTGTACCGATTTATGTGTGAGAGTGAAGGGGTAATAAAGGCGACAGATACACCTCTGTACAGACAAAACATTACACCAAGTTAGCGGCAAGCTGCATTCACATACTTTCATCAATTACAGTAGAATTCATTATAAATGGACTAAAGGATATCACCAAAGGGTGTCTGTAGTAGCTGGTTTATTAGTGGAACAGAGTCATCTCTGAAAGAAATAAAAGAATGACATATGACAATTCAAGAGAAATTTAAAAACATAACTTGCCAACCACTCCTTCCACTGTGATGATTATTTAGATTCAATAACTAGAGGTTCCTGTTAGCTGAATGACAAGTACCTATGTTCTTATAACACAAATATAACAATTACTTTATGATAATTATGCATGTGGTTGTGCGGCTAAGACTAATAAGTTAAAAAACAACAGCTGCTATAGATGTCTTTAAAAAAACTAACTTTCTTGTTAATTTTACTGTGCTAACCTTAGCTTGAGTAAGCACAGATAATTTACATGTTTAGGGGAATAATGCCAGGTGGTGGACAATTTTGTTGGTTTTTAGCATTCATTAAAAGATTGAAAGTTGGTGTCCCAATGGCAGATGCAAGTGGACAATTTTTTTGCTACAGATGTGGCTGAGTGAACTCTGGATGTTAATGCACTGTCAGACGTTATGTTACATTAAAATATCATAATAAGCCATCAAGCTCAAAAATATGGTGCTTCATACAAGTACAATATATGTCAATTTAAGTTATCTTCAAACATCTACAATTTGACATAAAGGGGGACAGTGAAAATATCTTGATATTCAAGTGAGGAACATAACATTTTATGCACTTCTTCCACGTGCTACAGCTATGCAGATTCAGTAACTAGAGTCCTGTTCTACTCTTATAACACACATATATAGCTATAATTTTGTGATAAATATGGGTTGGCTTACTGTGATAATACCAATAACTGAGAAACACAACAGTGATTCTCTATAGCTGGGAAAGCATCGCCATTTATTAGAAACAAAAAAATGCTAACTTTCCTCTTAACCTTACTGTGGTGAACTTAGCCTGTGTAAACACAAATAGTTCACAAGCTTCAGTGAATAATGGTAATAATTTGGTAATTGTTAGACAATGTTGTTGCTCTGAAGCATTAATGGGCATGTGATATCAATATTTTCACTAAAACGTGAAATTGTTGTTCTCACACTGCTGTTATGTTTACAAAAAGAGGAATTCCCAATAGGAATCCGAGTGGAACAATATTTTCGGCTATTGACATAAAGTCACTGAGGAAATTGGGGCACCGCTGTTTTATCAAAATGTTTTGCAGAGCGACAAATCGTTTTTTTCTAAAACAGAAAAAGCTGTTAATACAAAGAGTACACATAACTGGTGTGGTTTATCGATTTGATTAAGTCTATTATGGCACTATCTGCTACATAAAACGAAACAGTAGGCATATTTTGGATCCATACAAAGTGTTTCTCGCATTATTCCAAGAATAGCACTTAACTGGATGCTAACCGCACTAACTAGAGAGCTTAAAAATACGTCATTCTTGGAATGATTTATTATAATTATTGCTACAATAAAATGTCATGTAATGATTTATGGCCCTCATCGAAAATTTATCACAAACTCATCACATTTATCAATAAATGTCACATAATAACGCATCAATGGTACAAGCCTTCAAGATAGAACATAATAGCATGCCATATATCCATTTAAATACCTTTTTTATAGTTTTGTTGCAGATTGTCTTGAAAAATCGTAATGAAATAACTTCTGTCTGTTTTTGTTTGATCACAATAATGCAGTTAAGAATGATTATTATTATTTGCCAGCTAAGCTTAGTTGTCTTGCATTTAGAATATTTCGTATTATAACTTTTACATTAGGTGGAGAGAGGCATATAGATTTGCATTGGCCTGTGTAGAACTGAAGTAATACTGACTGTGAGAGAAATACTTTACTGTTGTAGTAGTTAATGCTTTCATTGCCTTTATATAGCAAAATTATTTACTACTCACAAAAATATTATAAGTGCCTACATAAATCCAGGCAGAGTCTCAACAATGAAAAAGAGCCAATGTCAAAATGCTACTTAAATCGAAAAAACCGAAACAAGGCGCCAAATCTTATAGACTGATAAAGCCTCTATTTGATCATTCGATAAACGTTTGGCGCCATCCTCACGAATAGACTTCAGAGATTCACGAACAAGAAAAATTTAGTACTAGACGAACAAGCATGATTCCGTAATAACAGGAGCACTGTAGATCCAATACTGCAAATGGTTAGTAGTAACATAGGCAATGTAGCAGCTACACTACTGCTCAACACTGAAAGGGCGTTCGACAAAGTATGGCATATAGGGCTACTGCACAAGTTAATAAAACTTGTTACACTAATAGAGATAGTCAAATTGATCAAAGACACAGTAATAGAAAGATCCATAACAATAAAAGTAGGAAATGAATTCTCAGAAACACATGCACCACCAGCAGGAGTACTGCAGGGGGTGATAATATCACCAATACTCTACAACTTATACTCAGCAGACATACCAAAACCAAGAGGATTGAATGAGGAGATAGCTCTATATGTCAATGATACGGCCTTCTGGTGTCAAACCCCCAAGCACGGAAGAAAATTAACAGATATATCAAAACCCGACAAAAATGGATGTCAACATGGAGGATATGCCTCAGCCCAACAAAATCACAACTCCTAATTATAGGACATAGACACATGACGCAATACAAACCACAAAACCCAGATAATGCACAAATAACTTTATGGGGACAAAGAGCCAACAATGACAGCGATGTACCTCAGGCTGGAAATAGACAACCTAACGAATTGGACGAAAAATACGACGAAAAAAAAGAGATAGGAAGCACAAAATTATCACGAATAAAACTACTACAGCACTAAACCAGAGGAGCCGCAATTTCTGTTGTCCTACACATTTACAAAATGTTTGTTAGGCTACTGTCGAAATATTCTGTGATAACATGGTGTTCGGCAGAAACGCAATATAATAGAATCAGATCCACAGAGCAGAGAATGTTGAGAACAATTGCAGAACTACTATATGAACCAACAGCCACATTACATGCCACACTTAGAACAAACTCAGTGGAGGAAGGATTAGTAAGGCAAATGGCAACATATGGAAACAATAGAATCATCACCAGCAGTAACATCAAGCAATTCTTCCAAAAAATTTCATATTATCTCAATATATCAAGAGACAAATACCCATATCCAACACACATCATGGTCATAGCAACAGAAACCATACACCCAGGGAAGCACGAAGAAATCAAGACAGATAATTCCCACAACACCTATGAAGACATTAAATTTTAAAATAGAAGACTAGAATAACAAAGGAATGCACCCGACTCCCGCTGAGGTTTTTTTAGGTGGTTTCCCTCAGCAAATGCCAGAGCTGTGTATATCCCCCACCAACAACAAAAAGCAAAAAAGAACAATAACAATAACGAAAATAATACAAAAATAACAGAACAAAACAAAAATACAAATTAGATACTTAACCAAACTGAAAAGTAAATACTACCAAAACAGCAGTGCGTAAGTCCAAGCTAAGGCTCGAAAGCGGCATTAAGCCCTCTATGAGGCAGCCCCACCCTTCCAGTGGAGGAATGAAAGCTGAAAAAGAAAGTTGAGCCTTAAGTAAAAATTAAGTAAGAAAATGTTTAGAAATTGTACCGTTCAGGTTCTCTGCTATTCTGAAAATGAAACAACTTAATTTAAATCGTTGCAGGTTGTGTGTCTTTTGCACAGTTAGTTTAAATTTATATTTGTTGTCTAATGATGGCGGTTGCAGATCATCAGCGAAGATGCTCGAACAGCTAAAAATGCTAAATGTTGAAAAATCTTAATGAATTTGACATGGAAGGGTATTTACTGTACCTAAATAATTCCAACAAACGTTCTTTTATCGTATATTGAAAGCAAGCAGAAGAGGGCATGAAATATGTAATGGATCTCTATTAACAACGAAGAATTAACATGACCTCATATTGTACTATTATAATCTAGCTCTAAGATACACATTTTTAATATATAGTTATTCTTCAATGATTACATTAATTGCAACAAATAATTTTTGATAAATAAAATATGTATCACATTTTCAACACACAATCATTCTTAGCGTTTTGTGAGTATTTGCTAGAGAAAGGTTTACATTACTGTTTATTATTCATCGTTCATAAGGGCATGTTATATAGTCCTTTGGCACACTATGAGCACACTCATTCTAACTTTGTGAGTAGCATGCCACAACAATTGGATTTGTTTATCACTCCTGTTTAAAGTTCATTTTTTATGCACAGTTCATAAGTATGTTGCATCCATTTGTTGTATGACTTTACATAAGCAGTCATCAGGTGTGTGTACATACATAACAAAAAAACACTGAATACAGAATTATATTAGTGAACAAATATATATATTACTTTCTGGCACAAGTACTTTATCATACACTGGTGTCCAAAATTACAGCAATGAACTGCTATTTCCTGTCTTATGTCTAATTTACGGTGTAACCAAACAATCTGTCAACAGATGTCCACACATTCGTCTTCTGCACTTACAAAGTGTAGAAGTATGAAACCGGAATTTGGTAGCAATAATTACATGTCTGTTGTTTGAAACTGAAAACAATAATTTATTCAAAATAATCTCCATTGCTGTTTATACATTTCTCCCACCTTTACGGCAGGCTATGAATGCTACGCCGAAAAAACAGTTCTTCTTTTGAAGCGAACCAGTTAGCGAGCCATTTTCGTACATTTTCATACGAATTGAAGCGTTGTTCAGCAACAGCTTGTCCCAGTGATGCAAATACATGATAATGAGATGGAGCCAAGTCTGGAAAATATGCCGCTTGTCCTAGTATTTCCCAAGTGAACGCCTCAATCGTTTCCGTGTTCCGTCTTTCTGTGTGTGATGGGGCGTTATCATGGAGCAATATGTCTCTGTGTTGCCTTTTTCCATATTCCGGTCTTTTTCACGTAATACTCGATTTAAATCGATCATTTGCCGTTGGTAGCGATCAGCGTTGACGTTTTTACCACGTTTTAGCAGCTCATAATAGATGCCACCTCTTGATCCCACCAAACACAGAGCAATGTCTTCTTTCCAAAGCGATTTGCTCTTGCAGTGGATGTCGATGTCTGCCTGGATTCACACATGATTTACGACGCTTAGGACTCTCAAAATACATTCATTTTTCAACACCTGTCACTATTCGATGGAGAAACGACTTTCTTTTATATCTGGCGAGTGGCATTTCATACGTGGTCTTTCGATTTGCTTGCCGTGGAAACCATTTTCAAACTTTCTGCACCTTTCCCATAGCTTTCAACCGAAAAGAAGCGGCTTTTCGTCGTAATGAATTGTTCCGCGAGTTCCTGTTAAGTTTGAGTATCATCTTCATCCAATGAGGCCTGCAATTCGTTGTCTTCGAACTTTTCCGGTGGTTGTGCGCACTCGTCGTTTCTCAATTCAAAATCGCCACTTTTGAATTTTTTGAAGCACTCGAAACACTGTTTCCCCAAGTGCATGTACGCCAAAAACTTCGATAAGCATTCGATGCGATTTTTCAGCAGTTTTCTTCAAATGATAACAGAAAACTAATGCTGTCCGCAAATCGTAGCTCGTAATCACCAAACTCGACATGTTTACACGTTTAAAACAGATACCGATGTATGGAACTTGGGTTACTGTGTGTTGACATTCGTTGTCAGCCGTTACACGAAGCAGATGGCGCTGCAGACGCGGTCTCACAGGCCCTACACTGACGGCTAGCACCTTCTATAGGGAAATTCCGGCTTCATACTTCTAAACCTGGTAGAAAGGCATTCCAGTCAACGGACAACCGCATCAACGATGACGTCACGCCACATGTCAAACAGGGTAGTGTTTGCCTGGTAGGCCCACATCCACAGTCTCTGTGTATGTGGCCAATGACGATGCAGTATGTCTCAAAGAAGACGCCTACCAGATTCTCTGTGGTGGAGGGCCATAAGAAGAAAGGATGCAGGACAGATGCAAACTGATGAGGGCCAATAACTTGATGTGAATTGAATTGTGGTTTCTCGGATATGGCAACAATTTATAGAGATCAAAACAGTACCCCAAAAACCTGAGCATGAAAGAGAGAGAGAGAGAGAGCCGTTATTTGGACGTAAGATGGTACAGCAACTGGCATCTGATATCGCAACATCCACTGGATGTGCTGTATCGAGACAAACGTTGTCCAGGCTTTGGAAGAGAGACCTTTATTGTTGGAGACCTACTGTATGTGTACCTTTGATGCGTCTTCACAGAAAGGAAGGTCTGGAGTGGAGTCGTCAACACGACACTTGAGTGGTCGAATAGTGGGCCAATGTTCTTTTCACAGATGTCCCAATTTGGTCTCGAGAGTAATTTTCGACACATTGGCATCTGGAGGGAACGTGGAATACGATTTCAGGACCCAAACACTATGGAAAGAGACCAATATCGACTAGGATCCCTAATGTTGTGGGCAGGGATTATGTTGACCACATGAACACCTCTTCATGAAACTGTATGGGTGAATTGGCAAGGTATCGATAACTGCTGCAAGTATCATGATGACATCTTCAGACCTCATGTATGGTTGCGAGGTGATGGACGATAATGATCGACTTCATAGAGCAAGAGTGGTTCATGTTTTCTTGGAAATGGAAGATATTGCACCATGGTGTGGTCTGCTCAGTCTCACGAATTGAATCCTATAGAGCATGTGTTGGGTGCATAGGAAGACGGGTTGCATCACTTCACCATCCACCAACCATTCTCCGGAGATGGGTAATTTGATGGTAAGGACATCTGAGGGGAGTCCATGAGCCAATTTTTCGCAATTTTTCTACCACCATTGATCCTTGCTCCTTCCAACTGCATAATACAGAGAAGTTTCTTTATCCCTAGCCAGATACAAGTCCCACATACTGTTTCTGTATTATTGCTTCACTCACGGACCAACGCCCCCCCCCCCCAAATAGCCTCACCATCAAATTACCCATCTACGGTCCATCTACAAGCTCAGCTGCAACCACTGTGCTGCATTCAATGTGGGCATGACAAAAAACAAGCAGTCTGTCTACATGAATGGCCACTGTAAACTGCAGCCAAGAAACAAGTGGACCATCCTGCTGCTGAGCACGCTGCCCAACATGACATCCTTAATTTGGATGACTACTTCACAGTCTGTACCATATGGATCCTTCCCACCAACAAACGCTTTTATGAATTGCGCAGTTGGGAACTTTCTCTGCAATATATCCTAAGTTCCTGTAAACTTCCTGGCCTCAACCTTCGTTAGCCATTGTCCTCACCCGCCCTTCCCTTCCCTGTTCCCATTCCAGCACTACACAGCTCTCATGCCTTCATCACACTCAGTCTTTTCACTTCTCTCCTTTTCCATTATGCCCCCACCCTCTTCTCCACTGCACATAGCGTCTAACCTCTCTACTGCAAAATAGCTGCCCTACCCTCTCTCCACCTCATCACTTTACACTCCCCATCAGCACTTCACTGTCTGCCACTCCTACCCTACTATCCCTCCTCCTCCCAGCCCCACCCTCCTGTTGCTGCTCTCACAGTGTGGCTTCAGTTGCCTGAGACTACTAACATGTGTGTGTGAATTGCGTTGTGTGTGTGTGTGTGTGTTTGTGTGTGTGATCTATTTTTGTTGAAGTCCTTACTGGCTGAAAGCTTTACTTGTGACAGTCTTTTTGATGTGCCAGTCTGCCACTCAGCATCTCCATTACATGGTGTGAAATAAAATGTTACTTTCCACCTTTAATTGTTTATATGGTTCACAAGTTGGGTTCTGATTTAAAGTTAGTTATAAGTTACAAAATTCTGGGTCTATAACGCACTTGCAATACCACTCACTCATATCTCCTTTGTATCATTCACTTATTGTTGAAACAGACATGGCCCCAACCCACAAGAGAACACATCTATAGGAAGGCAAAAAAACATTCTCCATGTTGCGGTGACACAGGATTTCTGCATTTTACAATGCTTGTCTCATTCTCTCAGATTCTTCTTTGCACTCTACCAACCAAACCCACAGTGTGTTTTTTCACAACAGGTTTAGTAGTGCATCACCATTCATTACTTGATCTGGAATAAATCGCTGGAAAAATGAAACTAAACCAATGAATGCTTTCCACTGATTTTTAGTACAAGGCTGGAGAAATTTCTGTATTGCAATCATTTTTTTAGGATCAGTGAGTGACCGAAGAATTTTATTCTCTCCTGCCGAACTTGGATTTCTCGAAGTTGGCAGTGATGCCAGTTTCAGCAAATGTTTTCAACACTCTTGTTAATATGTGCATGTGTTCTCCCCAAGTGGGTGTGGCTGTTAAAGGATTGTTCACATACAATATCACTTTATCTAAAAGCTCTGGACACAATACTGAGTCTAATGGAGTTATAAATACCACTGTGCTAATGTTCAACCCAAACGACAACAATCTGAATTGATAGCTCCTCCTAATAAAAATGAAAGCAGTATATTTCCATGAACTTTCTGATAATGGGATCTGCCAGTACTGATGACCAGTGGTCCCGTGAGCTTAAATATTTAAAACTGAAGAATTTTTGTGTCTTCTCTTCCAGATTTTGCAGTACAATGCCAACCGGGACTATGATTTTGTTAATGTCACAAGTGTCTAGAACCACCCTAATTTTGCATCCTGCCTTATCTGCAGCGACTAGAAGACTGATATATGGTAACACTGATGGTTCAATTAGTTTCCATTGAGTCATTTTTCTAGTCTCTTTTGTAAATTCTTTCTTTTTTGACCATGGGACAGAGTAAGCAGCATAGCTGAAGGTTTTGTGAGGTGCCGTCTCTGTTTGGTATGTGTAGCCTTTGATTATCCTGGGTTGCTCAGTGAATACACGTACATAATTGGTTAGTAATTGATTGAGACCGTTCTGTTGCTCTGTGGTTTAATATCCAGATTCCTTCACTTTGGAGCTAATCAGTTGTAGCTTGCACATAATTCCTGTTCTGTGTCTGAGTAATAATATTTGTGCTCAGATATTTCATTTGTGATATGCAATTCCTTCAGTCATTCATAGTGTACTTGAATCCTCTGGCAATATTTCTATGGATTTCTTTTGCCTGAACAATTTCCAGGCCTCTCTCCTACTCCTATTCTCAATGCCTAAGTCCACAGTTGAGAGGTCAACCGTTGTTCCTCTGCTGCAAAAACTCGCAGCAAAGTATGTAGGCTACCACAAGACCCTGTATCACAAAAAAGATATGTAATCACTTCAGCTCTTATTTTAATCTCTGTCTGTACTGGGTGCTTTACAAGTTATGACTGGGTGCCAATAGCACTGGTCATTTTGCAGTTGCTAACTGGAAATGTCGATATTTAGTTACCTTGACTCGTCTTTTTAAAAATTGCATATACATAACATTCACTGCGGCTCTGGAGTCAATAATTAAATTTGCAGGTACCTGCCTCTAGCAATGCTTGTATCAGTTCAATGTTAGGTTGATTGCACTTATGGTGTTCGGTCAACAAGTCTTATTCTATTCCAACACACTGGTTGTAGTGCAACATACTATTTTCGTTTCCTGCATAACTGCTGGCCCTGTCACTTCATCTCATGGCCAACAATAGAGAGCAAATTCCAGCCATGTCTAGTTTGTTTCATTCGAGGGTCCCAGATGGTTGTCATTCATTATCTCTGTGATGTGTACATTATGATTTAGATTATACCATGGGGCGGATTGTTTTGTTCCTGTTGTGCAGAATTATTGGGTTGGGTTGTTTGGAGGAAGAGAACAAACATCGAGGTCATCAGTCTCATTGGATTAGGGAAGGACGGGGAAGGAAGTCGGCCATGCCATTTCAGAGGAACCATACCGGCATTTGCCTGGAGCGATTTAGGGAAATCTCGGAAAACCTAAATCACGATGGCTGGATGCGGGATTGAACCGTTGTCCTCCCGAATGCGAGTCCAGTGCTCGGTGCAGAATTGTTGCTTTGATTTCTTGTAATATTCTGGTTGTTTAGCGATGGTATTTGATTTTGCTCCACCGATGTGGGTATCCTCCTTGTCGTTGATTACGTGTTTTCGTTTGGAATAGCTATTATAATTAGCCTTATATCAGTCATCATGCCTACACTTCCTGTTGTACTGGGATTGGCAATTCCATTCGGTGGCCTGTTATTGTTACGATTGTAACCATTACGTCTACCGTTACTGTTATTATTACAGTTTGGTGAATTATGCCTGTTTTCATGTTTGGACTGTAATTCACGACTATTTTCATGACCAGAGTTTAGTTTTAAATCCTTGCATATTAAATCGATGAAGTCTAACATTGATTCTTCCCACATCCCAGAGACTCCTCTTCAAGGGATAAATGTAATGTAATGTAACATAAATTGTTCAATTTCATGTTCTGGTACATTAAGTAATTTTTCCATCGTGTTATTTGGTAGTCATGTCTTCAGAAACTGAATTACGTGTCTTTCGACATAGGATCATCACAATACTGGTCAGCTTATCTGCTTTTCTGAAAGTGAAACAACTTAATTTAAATCGTTGCAGATTGTGTGCCTTTGCACAGTTAGTTTGAATTCATGTTTGCCACACATTGGCGGCGGCGGCAGCTCGTCAGCGACGAAGCGCGAACAGTGAAAAACGCTAAATACAGAAAAATCTTAATGAATTTGACATGAAAGAGTACTCACTGTACTTAAGTAATTCCAACAAATACTTTACTATCATGTATTGAAATAGTTAACAGATTTACATACACCTGATTACTCACGCAGATACAGTTCGACCTTTCATATCAAAAGGAAACAGAAGACTGAGCGAAATCCCTAATGGCGCTCTTTTAATAACAAAAAATTAACATGACCTCAGAAATTATTGTAATGTAACTCCAAGATACATCTTTTTTAACATTTAGTTATTCTTTGATGATTACATTAACCACAAAAAATAATTTTTGATAAATAAAATACATATTACATTTTCAACACACAATGAAAGGAAGCAACAAAAAATTTATATCGTTGTTTCTCACAAATATTTATCTCTTTATTTCTGTGTATGTGCCGCCTTTAGAGCGTGTGGTTAGGCAGGAACCTAAGAGAACAGCTTAAACTGCTGCGAGTGAACTGAGGAGCAATAATATTCGTATTCATCCTTGTCACAATGTGGATAGTCGATTATGCGATCGTCGATATTGCTTGTAACGTTAAAAAGACGTGTTATTTGAGGGAATTTTTGTGAAAAGAGCATTATCACTTTGTAGCTTCACCTTTTCTGCCACTAGGCCACTGAGCTGCTGCTACACCTTGTAACACGCCTGGGAGGAAAGGGGGTAGATATACAGTACTAATAAAAGCTACCCATTAGCACTCGAGACCTTACAATGCTCCCTAGACACAGGAACAGGGCTGGATATTTAACGACCATGTGGCTAAACCGATGTACCTGGCTCTTCCCACGGCGATTGATTTGCTGCTCTCTGCACTGCCTGCTATGATGTGTCCTGTAATAACTATTGTTTACCAGGGAGAGTAGCCACTCCCCCCAACAATACCAAGTTGATCTGGTAGAATTCGTTGTATTCTGTTAAAGACTTGCACAGGGTGGGGCTGCACTGTTCACAACATTATTCCACAATGGACATGATCAGTATTTGTACTCCAAGTACGTGTCCATTGTGCCGTATAAGGTTGTTGTCTAAATGATGGCATCCAGTGCAAAAACATAGTGCATAGAACACAAAATAATTACCGTTCAGGGGCTGTTTTATCAGTCGACGATTGGCACAGATCTTCCAACAGTACTAAACAATTCAGTGGCTTATAGCACGAGAGTGCGCGTGACCGGAGCGCGACGCGGATTATCCATAAGATGTCGGGTACGATATACGAACGAGAAAGTAGCTGCGCTCGTGACATTCAGCCAGTCAAAACGATATGTATTTCTTTCACTTAGAACTTGCAGTTAGGATCATACCAGTCCACATTTTTTTTCCGTAACAGTCGCGATTTGGTTGAATGTTCTCCCGACACGACAAACGAAACCAAGAAACTTCACCTTCTGGATAAACATTGATAATGCGTCGTGACACTGAAATTAAATGCAAAACTTGTGTGACAAACATTTTCAATTGCTTCACCATCACTTGTAAGATACGTGCTGCAGCCACAGCATCAACACAGCACTCCGCCGACGCTCAACGAAAGCTGCGCCACAACTTCCCACTGTTGCTCTGCACTAGGTAGAGAAGTGACTATCTGTATCAATGATACAGTTCTATGCTTACTGCCTGACTTGTACACCTTAGGTGTGTCATGTCATAAGGGCTTTATACATTGATAATTTTTCCTTGAAGCATTTTTACTTTGACACTCATACTTGTTACAGTTGCCTACTCACACACAAGTGCTTCTCATACGTGCAGCTTGTAAGGAAGCAGCCTACTCACGTCGTATAAAATTCACATCAGTCTTTCCATTGTGTGCCAGCCTAGTCCGCTGTAACTAGCTCTGACGTTATAAATGTTGCGCAATACTTTAAAAATCAAGTAAATAACCTGAAACGGTTCTACCATGTCAGAAGTAATACTAAATCAATATGTGTTGAATATCAGTTCAATAACTTTAACCATTTTCGAAATTTGGATGTTTTTCTGTAAAAATCATTGGCGCAACAGAAAAAAGCTAGAAACTTAAAAATTTATATTTGGATTCCTTTTGCATAATAATTTAGTAGAAACAGTATTCTGGATCTCATAAATTAAAATTTTAGTTGAAATTCGTGATTTTTTGGTTTTTGTCTCAGAAATTAAGGAAGCAAGATAGATTAAGTAGGCGAATAAATAAGGCTAGGACGTTTAAATTTAAGTAGAAGGGAGATACGCTATAATCATAAAGATGTGAGAAGTTTCAATTGAATAACTATAAGACTATAGCAATAGCGTATATCCAAAGGGCAAGTTCAGAGCTCGTCTACTGCGTGTACTGTAATTAAATTAATTCTTTCCCCCAAAATATTTGACTTAGACACGTCAGACTTTTATTATGATTACTTACCTGTGTTCTGAATGCACATTTAAATTGAGAGCTTCATCGGCCATCAGCAAAGGAAGCGATGATTTATTCAATAAATTAAAGTGGTGCATTACTAGCCCAGCGGCTAGTCGGGAGAGAAATTTTGATCAGGCGTTCCCCTACCCGTCCGCACCGCGGCTTTATATATAAGAAGGCTGCGCGAGAGATAGATAGGCCCCAGTTCTCTCCAGACGCTGAATAGCACACCACCTGTGCCGGGAGTCGCGTCGCGTCGGTATCATTGCTATAAACAGCTTCGGATGCTGTAATAAGTTACTCGGGATACGCATAACGATGAAATCGTTTTTCGAGTGAAGTGTTAATTCTGGGATGACTTAAATGATCTATCTTCAGTAGGCATATGTCGTATTTTCACGTGCCGCCGCGGGACAGACATTCTACCATTATTTAGTGTGGCGTTTGATGAACATTATCATCAAATTATGGCGAGCATTCACTTAAACCTTTAATTTGAACAGTTATAGTTGCATCAGCGCATTAGACTCTGAACTGCTCTGGTAGTTGGATTGTGTGGATTCTTTTTGGTCTGTGATTTTCAGAATATAGTGAATATTTTAGAGAGAATCGTTTTTGATTATGAATCCCAGACAATCTCCTAATTCCTCAGAGCTATAAGCTGTAGCTATAAGTGTATTTCTCAGATGAAGTGGGCACTAGGAATTCTAATTACAGGCTTCACGTTTTTGCTAATCACTTTCTGGTTGCCAATATTGTAGTTAGAGTGCCAGTGTTGAGAACGGCAAACAACAGCATTAAGGACTGCATAATTAATAGGAACATTTTTATAACAATTAATTCCACCCGCCGCCCCACATATGGTTAATCGTCCGGAGAATGCATCTTTTCTACATAACATTCTACATTAAACCTTTTATATTAACAATAATTCCACCCGCCGCCCCACAAGCTACACGCATATAGGATGTGCAGGAGCGCCACCTACAAGAGGCGACCTAAGGCTAGTGTGTCTACTCAGTCAACGCAACTCACTAGCTCTGTACATGGCATATTTACACTCTGTCGGATCCAATGTGACGTTTTGTATTTAAATGTCCTATACATACATATTATTCAAGTGGTACACTATATATTGTTGGAGCCATTGTCAAATTTGTGGTGTTTTCAAAAGTTTTAAGACAAAGCTCTATAGCAGAGAGCACTTAACTGGATGAAAAACACATTTGCTGGATAGAGTCAATGACTCTCACGTCATTCTACATCAGAATGCTTCACTAAGATTTTTGTAAACATTTCCTGTAATTTTGTTTATGGTTATGATACCGTATTTGTTCCACACACAATGTCATAATATTTGTTAAAATCTACAACACCATCTGAACAAGATAGTTTTAAAATTGTCAGAACCATGGTCAACATTTAATGCACTTGTATTTTGCAACTGGCTGGCTGTTTTTTCCAATCCAATGAATGTAACAGGAAATCAGTCGTTCTTCTTCAAGTTTTGAGCGTTATTATCATCTAGTACTTGCACACAGATTCGCGCCATTAATATAGGCCGATTCACATTAGCCATCACGTCATGTAAAAACATTCCACAGTGCATTTCAAATTGCAACATTCACATAGGCCATGAACATATGATCCCATCTCGCCATATCACCGTCAAGGTTTCCTGGGAAGAGAGTTTTTACGGTTTCGTCGTCAACTAATGTTGGAAGTTTACCTGTTTTCGCCGCACATACTCGTTATTTGCTTTGCTTTATTGGTGATTTGCAAATCTTCCATAACAATATGTATATTTTTCCCATAGTGTTCATCTGCAAGTGAGATCAGATATCTGATAACGAAACATTGTATAGGTTTTACAATAACAGAACAGAGCAGGTAAGAACTTAAGCTGATGAAGAAATTTTTATCCAATAACATTTTTAAGTGAAAAAGTCAGCTGTAAGGAAGGAGAAACTTGCAGTTGTTTATAGTTTTCTTTGTTATGTAGGAAAATAAGCATGACGGATTAGGTAAATGGGCTCTATTTATTCCCTTGTAAAATTAATATTGTTTTATGTGTTTGTATGTATATATTTTTGCTAGTAAGTAAATGTCATTGGTTTCAAATTCTTCACTTCACTTCTTGGTACTTTTCCGCATAAAATTGATTAAGAACATATGTTATGAAGTTATATTTGGCTGTTAATAAACTTTATTGTTTTCAGTTCCTCAAGTCCTATACTATATTCTGACTTTTTGTAAGTATCATGTATGGTATCTTAAGCTTAAGTGAACTGATGTGATGTGACATGACCTCCACTGTGAACACACCCTGACATGAAGGTCTATTGACATCTAGAGGGAATCAGCCTTTATGCAAATAAAATAAATAAAAATAAAAACTCAATGTGTTGTGCAGTCAGTTAATGTTAACCAGTCTCCAGTTCCAAACACCTAGGTTTGTAGAGCTCATGTGTGGGTATACACCTTAAGGTGGAATGTGTGAACAGACTTAACCTTGATGGCTGGTAAATACTGTTTTTCTTTTTTTTTTTTGGGGGGGGGGGGGTCCAAATTAAATTTTCATAGCGCAACATCTTTCTCCCTGCCTTCTGCCATTAAATAAAAGAATAGTGGCAGCTGGTATTTTCTGCGACCTATCTAAGGCATTTGACTGTGTGGATCACAGTATTCTCCCAGATAAATTGATGTTGCATGGAATTGATGGTATAGCAAACAAATGGATAATGTCATATCTAACCAAAAGAATGCAGAAGGTTGTACTTAGCAATTCAGTCAATATAGTCCAAGGACATGATTCTGACTGGGAAGAAATCGTGTATGGGGTTTCCCCAGGGCTCAATTGTAAGTCTGCTATTGTTCCTCTTATTATCTTAATGATTATCCACCTAGTATACAACAAGCAGAATTATTTCTTTTTGCAGGTGACACTAATATTGCAATCAATCTAAGCAGACAAATAGAAAGAGAAGAAATGAAAAACAAAGTTCTTAAAAATATTGTTGGCTGGTTTTCTGTAAATGGTTTCATCCTCAATTTTAAAAACATGTTCAGCTCTGTGCATCTAGGGATACTAGACTAATGATAAGAATAATGCAAGGTGAGGAACTAATCAGTAGGGTGGAACCTTCAAAATTCTTAGTTGTTCACACTGATGAGTATTTAAACTGGAAAAAACACATTTTGGAACTCATAAAACAACTTAGTTCCGCCACATTTGCGCTTAGAATCGTTGCAAAACTTGGGGAGAGGCAAATCAGTAAGTTTACATATTTTGCTTACTTTTATTCAATAATGGTATATGAAATAATGACGTGGTGTAACTCACCTGTAATAAAGAAAGTCTTTGCTGCTCAAAAACATACTGTAAGAATAAATTGTTGTGCTCACCAACAACGATCTTGTAGACATATGTTAAGCAATTGGGCATTCTGACTATTGGTTCACAGTATATTTATTCCCTTATGCAGTTTATTGTAAATAATCCGCTGTAGTTCAAAAGAAACAATGATAATTACAATACCAGAAGAAAAAATCACATTCATTTCTTCACATTAAGGTTGTCTTTGGCACAAAAAGGAATGCACAACGCTGCAACAAAAATTTTTGATCACTTACCTGGTGATATAAAACGTCTGACAGGCAGAAAAGTAAAATCTGAAAACATACTGAGAAAGTTTCTCCTTGATATCTCCTAGAAAAAATTCTATTATTGTAATGTGTAAAAGATGATAGGTAGGAGAAATATCCAGAATTTGCGTCGTAAATGTAAAATGAGTTTTTCTACATCATTACTATGTACAGTGCTAAATGATCCAGGTACCATGAAAATAAGTAACCAACTATTATTGCAAGCCACTACTCACAACATTACCCTTTCCCTCTTAATCTTACGTAAGCGGTTCACCTCCTGTGGCTGTGCCGGTACAGATATTTCTTTCTCATTCTCTGTGAATTCCACAATACCGTACGCAACATTTCCCTTTCCTTACTAACCTACAACAGAGCCCACATTTTAAATTTATCCCCAGCTACAAAAGGCAAAGATTCCGAGTTCGAGTCTCGGTCCATCACGTATGTGTAATGTGATACAAAGTTCCTTATTTAAGAATTAACGCATAAAAGAACATTAAAAATGTTACTTTAGATCAATTATGTGTAACATATGATGCTTTGTTTCTAAAATAATTATTGAAACAAAATGGAAAAGGAAGTAAAATTTTATGATGAGAGTTAGGGAAATTTATGCAGACAGAAGTCAAAACTATAACACTATCTGACACTGCTGTTCGATATCACAGCTGGTGTAACTGGACATTTAATAGATTTAAAAAAATTTTGCAGTTGGGAGTCGGGTTAATTTGAGCTATTAGTTATAAAATTTGTGCCTAGAGACGTGCTTTCGTAGTTACAGTTCAAACGAAATATTTTTAGTAATTTACCCTAGGAAATACATATACTTTTGTTATATCACATGTGCAGAACCTAATATTTCTACACACGACATATTACGCTACAATCAAGTTCTTTTCACCGGAAAAAAGGCGTTTTCTGTGAACGAAAGATACAGCGACAACCTTAGTTCATGAAGCCTTGATTGGATTAATGCCTGCGAATGGTTTACTGGTTCCTTTGTACTTGCTGGTCGGAAAATTCTTAAGACGGTCCCTAACATTGTTAGTGTACATTTGCTGTCCCATAATATCTTTAATTATTGTACTAGGTACTCGGTTTCTAGGGCTTCTATAATGCTCTTCATATTTATTACCTGTCTTATCGAATTCAGAGAACGCGCATATTTTGCTGCTTTGTCTCGGAAGCCCATTGAACCATAACCATCACTGCTTCAAGTGCATAACGATTGCTGATCTCCGTCTATATGTGAACACTGTTTAAAAGTAATTATGTATATCATCAACAAATCTAAATAAATTGGTGTTTCCGTCATGTTTGCGTTTTAGAAGTATGTGTCCAGGTGTGAGTAGTGCACTTATATCAAATTGCGGTTTTCTGCGGCGTATTCTGTTACTTCTGTAAATAAAGGGAAAATATGTCACTAATCACATATGTATATATTGCAATGGGGCGCAAGGACTTAATAAAAACAAGATGCGACACATAGAATTCGTAAAGAATATGAGTACTGAACAAAGCATTCGATTCCATATAAATTACGTTACAAGCGACATTCGTAGAAAACTGAAAATTCACAAACATTAGCCTCACATTGGTTAAGGCAAAAATGGCATAATGAAGATATGATGCATAGCTTCGTCGTCGCACTTCTCTCGCGACACACATTTCTTCACATAACGGTATATTCGACTCGTAATGCCATGCAAGCTATTGCGAAACTGACATATCTTCTAGCGCGTTGTTTTCCATCACAGGAGAGTGACTACGTGTGTTGACATACAAATGTGACCAGTAAGCATGGTCCGTGCGTCAATTATTTTAAGTTTGTCACAGTAAAAGTGACGTACCGCAAGTGCAGCACACCATACGATTTCCTACTTTCATAAGCAATAAGTTTGCCAATTTTATAGGCATGACAGTTTTGACAAATGTCACAAGATATTTTGAAAATGCGATTGGTAGGTTGCAGAGCGTTATATACTCAGAATAAGATTTTGCACATAGGCACACATTCTGTGCGATATTCCCGTAGATGTTGACAGTGGCCAATAATTAGTAATTTTTGCCTTTGGCTTTTCCGTGTCCTTTTTTTCCAGTTGAATACATAGATGTCCACTTTACGTTGTGGTTGACATGGCTTTTAGCGCCGCTTCTGCTTACCTTCATGTTGCCTCTAGTCATATTTTTAATGTTCTATATGAATGCCGTTATACTCTACATTTACAAGCTACATAGGTAAGTTGAAATTTTTCTTCGGTAGTTTCAATTTACTAATTTAAAAGGTATTTAAGTGTAGAGTTTCCTCGAAATTAAACTTATTTTCCTTGACTGGCACCCTGTTTATCGATTATGTGCGAAAAGGACAGGCTTTTCTGAGCAGATATCACATTTTTGCCTGTACTCTGTACACAATGTTTATGTCCTAGACTTTAACCTGATGCCTGCAATAAATAGAAAATTTTTATGACGAATACTGTATTTAATAAATTATTGCACAGGACAAAATATGGGAAAGATATGCCTGTAGCCATATATATTGCTGGTAAATTGGAAGACAGTTGCCATTACTTGTGAGACAAGATTTATCTCGGATGACAGAACTCTGAAACATTCTTTGCACACCATTTTCCCAGTGTAAAGTTATACTGATTTATTTTATTGGGATTTTGTATTTTAGGACTGCAATGCAAAATAATAAAAAAGCTACAGTGTGGACTAACATTTATAACACTGTGTATAATAGAGTTCAAGGAAGACAGTAAAATACTGTAATAGTTGTGGAGTGTGCTTTTACTAGGAAATGTTTGCATGTACAGAATATTTTCCAAGGGAAACTTGGGTATCCTTGTAGAAAATAATTTATTTCTACCGATAGATATTTTATGTTACATTTCTATTTCTAAAAGTTGTTTTCAACATTTATAGCTGCCAAAGTATGACACCAGCTTGGTTTCTTTTTGTAAGTGGAAGCATATGCCTTTTTGTGGCATTGCAAAGAGCCTTCTAAGAGGATTTTTACGGTGTAATGCATTGAACTAGATTAAATAATAACACAATAAAAGTGCCACGAACTACCATCCAGCTGTCAGGGAAAGAGGCTCCACAAATGTGTGCCCTGCCACCAAATATAATAAAAAGATCTAAAGCAGATATAATTTGTGTGTTTACCTGTATGAAGTCAGTCAAGCTATGTTCTGCTTTTGTAATGATCGTACAACTTGTTGGTGAAGCTATTTAAAATTGAACAGCTTATAGAACATAAGAGAATATGGTTTTTGTTAATGCTAAATGTCCCAGGACTGTTTGAGAAATGCTATAGGTGGTATCCCAAAAGATGTCCTGATTGTACCAAGCCCTTACGACCCGTCTTTGCAAATATTGTGAGAAAAGTTTTAAGGACTTTTATTCTTCACTGGAGGTGTGAAGAATAAAAGACAAAAACTTTAAAGAACGAGAACTGATTGGAGAAATGCAACTAATATTTTTAGCAATGATAACACACAAACCATCTGTCACTGTTGGGCAACTTGTATGTTTGAATGGGATCAGATAAAGGAGTATCGTGCAAATAGCAAAGTCTCGCATATTTCATTCTTTCCACATTTCACTTACAGCGTCATGGGGAGTACTTTCAAAATTGGTTTCAGTTCTGTGAATCTCTGGAAACAGAAAAGTGGTGGTGCATTTCTATGCAAGATTTTGTTTATGGATGAAGCATTTACAAGCCATGGACTGTCTTCAGTGTATGCACTTACTGATGAACTGAAAATCCACAGAGAAATGGATAAACAATGATCTTTATCTCTCAGCATGCTGCGGGCTTTTCAAAAATTATGCCATTGCTATCTGTTTTATTGATGGGATTCTAAATAATCACAAATGTCTGCAGTTCTTAACGGACATGTTTTCACAGTCATTAAAGGACATCCCACTGGACAAAAGGTAATCTGTATGATGCCAGTCCCTCCCAATCTGCACAGGTAATTGCTGTTCTAGAGGTAAAAGAAATTGATAAATTTTCCATAACATAACATTCATAAATTGTTGGATTGGTCATTTAGGAAACACAAAATTGCATGTATGCTCGCCAGACTTGACATCTCACGACTTTAATATGTAGGGAAAATAAAAAAAAAGTTTATAAGAAAAACTTGTTCAGTCCAGAGGACATGAAATGCTGCATAATGTGGACCTACACTATGAAAATTCCTGATGTTCAGCATGCAATATTATCTGTAGATGATCACTTTATTGACTGTAAAAATGAAATGCAGTCCAAATGGAGATCTAAATATATTAAGTCTGATTATAATAGAAGGAAACACTCCACGAAGGAAAAATATACCCAAAAACAAAGATGATGTGACTTACCAAATGAAAGTGCTGGCAGGTCGACAGACACACAAACGAACACAAACATACACACAAAATTCAAGCTTTCGCAACAAACTGTTGCCTCATCAGGAAAGAGGGAAGGAGAGGGAAAGACGAAAGGACGTGGGTTTTAAGGGAGAGGGTAAGGAGTCATTCCTGTCCCGGGAGCGGAAAGACTTACCTTAGGGGGGAAAAAAGGACGGGTATACACTCGCGCGCGCACACACACACACATATATATCCATCCATACATATACAGACACAAGCAGACATATTTAAAGACAAAGAGTTTGGGCAGAGATGTCAGTCGAGGCAGAAGTGCAGAGGCAAAGATGTTGTTGAATGACAGGTGAGGTATGAGTGGCGGCAACTTGAAATTAGTGGAGATTGAGGCCTGGTGGATAACGGGAAGAGAGGATATATTGAAGAGCAAGTTCCTATCTCCGGAGTTCGGATAGGTTGGTGTTAGTAGGAAGTATCCAGATAACCCGGATGGTGTAACACTGCGCCAAGATGTGCTGGTCGTGCACCAAGGCATGTTTAGCCACCGACAAACACTGTCTGCCTGTGTCCATTCGCATGAATGGACACAGGCAGACAGTGTTTGTTGGTAATGAGGATCACCCTGTGGCTAAACATGCCTTGGTGCACGACCAGCACATCTTGGCGCAGTGTTACACCATCCGGGTTATCTGGATACTTCCTACTAACACCAAGCTATCCGAACTCCGGAGATGGGAACTTGCTCTTCAATATATCCTCTCTTCCCTTTATCCACCAGGCCTCAATCTCCGCTAATTTCAAGTTGCCGCCACTCATACCTCACCTGTCATTCAACAACATCTTTGCCTCTGCACTTCTGCCTCGACTGACATCTCTGCCCTAACTCTTTGTCTTTCAATATGTCTGCTTGTGTCTGTATATGTGTGGATGGATATGTGTGTGCGTGCGAGTGTATACCCGTCCTTTTTTCCCCCTAAGGTAAGTCTTTCCGCTCCCAGGACTGGAATGACTCCTTACCCTCTCTCTTAAAACCCACGTCCTTTCGTCTTTCCCTCTCCTTCCCTCTTTCCTGATGAGGCAACAGTTTGTTGCGAAAGCTTGAATTTTGTGTGTATGTTTGTGTTCGTTTGTGTGTCTGTCGACCTGCCAGCACTTTCATTTGGTAAGTCACATCATCTTTGTTTTTGGGTATATATTAAGTCTGATTTTGATATGATTTCAAAGTGGTGCTTTGATTGACAGCTAGCTTTAAATGTTCAAAAATATAAAATTCTTCACTTCATGAGACAAAACAAAAAAAGGTATATCTGACGAATATAGTATTAATGGTTCATTCATCATCAGTAAACACTTCCGGGCTAATGAGTCATAGTTGGAATCTGTAAACTCGTGCAAATACTTGAGTACAACACTTAGTAGCGACATGAAGTGGAATGATCACTTAGGCTAATTCATGGGTAAAGCAAGTAGCAGACTTCAGTTTTTTGGTAGAATACGTTACTACCATGTGCTCAAACAGTCACTCCCGGCCAGCAGAGGCATGGCGGCTGCATGGGTTGATGTCCAGGTGTTGGACACAGGAAGTGTAGCAGTGTCCTCGGCTGGTGCCCGTGGAGTAGCTCCACTGGGCTGTTCTTGCCAAATGGCATGCAAGAGTACTAGGAGAGAAACTGATGTAAGGCAATGTCAGACAAAGAATTGGCAATGTACTTTTTAGCTGAGTTTTTAATATTTGCACTAGGTGGGGCGAGAGTGTGATGAATACCACAGGAATCGCAAAATGCCGCCAACTCTTGTGATGAAAATTGTGGACTATTATCAGACACTAACATCGTAGACGTAGAAGCGACTCAGTAGCAGAAACATGTTGATGCAGGGTTTGAGACCCTCAAAAGTAACTTCAGACCCAAGATAAACGATAGAAGGTTGGAAAAAAAAAAAAAAAAAAAAAAAATTGACATTTTTCTAAATTACACTTCAAACTGGAGGATGCCAAAAGAGTTTGCAAATGTCCCTCAGTGGAGGCATGGGAAACTACAATATCATCCAGATAGTTTGCACAACCCATCACAGACACTGGAACTTATTCCAAAAAATGTTGAAAAATAGTGGGAGCATTGGCGACTCCAAAAGGCAACCGCAAGTATTGGTACAGCCTAAAAGGATTATTGACAACTAACGTATCGCGACACTGCACTGAACAGATATTTAAAAGTTGTGCAGCATTAGTTGAGTTTAGTGCAACTAAACTTCTAATTGCTGTTGTTTATAGGTCTCCTAACTCCAACTTCAGAGCATTTTTGCTTAAGCTAGAGAGGGTTCTTGATTCACTTTGTAGGAAGTACCAGAAAGTAGTTATATGAGGTGACTTCAGTATTGATTTTGTATATGATTGTGCAAGAAAAAGGATGTTGGTAGATCTCCTAAATTCATATGATCTGATGCAAACTGTTTTTTTCCAACTAGGGTGCAGGGGAATAGTAGCACAGTCATAGACAATATTTTTATTCATTCTTCATTACTAGATGGGCATTCTGTTAGTAAAAGGGTGAATGGCCTTTCAGACCATGATGCACAAATTTTAACACTAAAATGTTTTCATACTCAAACCAATGTCATATTTAATTACAAACTACATAGGAAAGTTAATCCAACAGCAATTGAGAGTTTTTCAAAACTTGTCAAGGAACAAGAGTGGCAAGATGTTTATAGTGCTGACAATATAGATGATAAATACAATGCTTTCCATAACACATTCCTCATGCTCTTTGAGAGTTGCTTTCCATTAGAATATCCTAAACGGGGTACTAGCAGTAATGGACAGCCCAGTTGGCTGACTAGTGGGATAAGGATATCATGTAGAACAAAGCGGGAATTATATCTAAATGTTAAAATTAGTCACAATCAAGCTACAGTAGCCCATTACAACAGTATTTTAAGGCACTTAAAAATGTTATTATCAAGGGAAAAAGTATGTGGTATCCAAATAGAATAGCTAATTCACAGGATAAAATTAAAGCCATATGGTCAGTTGTGAAGGAAGTGTCTGGTCAGCAGCACAAGGTCGATGATATAAAGTCAGTTCGCAGTAATAATATTTCTGTTACTGATAAATCAGATACATGTACAGTATTTAACAATCATTTTCTGAGCATTGCTGGTGAATTAAATAAAAATTTAGTTTCTACAGGAAATCATATAAATTTCTTAGCAAATGCCTTTCTGAGATTGACGTCTGAAATACTCCTCTGTGATACAGACAAGAGGGAGATTGAGTCAATAATTAAATCACTGAAGACTAAGGACTCTCATGGTTATGCTGGAGTGTCTAGCAGAATATTACAGTACTTTGCTGCACATGTTAGCCCTGTATTTAGCCATATTTGTAATTTTTACTTTAGGAATGGTCAGTTTCCTGAGCGATTAAAGTACTCAGTTGTAAAGCCGCTTTATAAAAATGGAGAAAGGGATAATGTACATAATTTTAGACTTATTTCTATGCCATCAGTGTTTGCAAAAGTTATCGAAAAGGCTGTGTATGTAAGGTTAATTGATCATTTTATATCACACGATTTGCTATCAAATGTACAGTTTGGCTTTAGAAGTCGTTTGACAACTGAAAATGCTATATTATCTTTTCTCTGTGAGATACTGGATGGGCTAAACAAAAAGTTTTGAATGCTATTTTTTGATTTAACAAAGGCATTTGACTGTTGATCTCTCAATATTTCTCCAGAAGTTGGATCATTACGGAATAAGGGGAGTAGCTCACAATTGGTTCACCTCTTACTTTAGCAACAGGCAGCAAAAGGTCATTATTCACAATGTTGATAACGGCTGTGATGTGGGATCTGAGTGGGGTACTGTCAAGTGGGGGGTGCCCCAGGGATCAGTTTTTGGGCCGCTCTTGTTCCTTATTTATATAAATGATATGCCCTCTAGTATTATGGGTAACTCTAAAATATTTCTGTTTGCTGATGACACTAGCTTGGTAGTAAAGGATGTTGTGTGCAACATTGACTCGGTTTCAAGTAGTGCAGTACGTGACCTCAGTTCATGGCTTGTAGAAAATAAACTAACATTAAATCACAGTAAGACTCAGTTTCTACAGTTTCTAACACACAATTCAACAAAACCTGACGTTTTAATCTCACAGAACGGGCATATGATTAGTGAAACTGAACAGTTCAAATTTTTAGGTGTTCAGATAGATAGTAAGCTGTCATGGAAAGCCCACGTTCAGGATCTTGTTCAAAGACTTAATACTGCCATTTTCACTATTCGAACGGTATCAAAAGTGAGTGATACTTCGACACGTAAATTGGTCTACTTTGCTTATTTTCATTCACTTATGTCGTATGGTATTATGTTTTGGGGTAACTCTTCCCATTCTAGAAGGATATTTTTGGCTCAGAAACGGGCAGTTCGGGCAATAAGTGGTGTGAGTTCACGAACCTCTTGTCGACCTCTGTTCACGAGCCTGGGTATTTTGACATTGGCCTCTCAATATGTATATTCCTTATTGTCGTTTCTTGTTACCAATATTAGTTTATTTCCAAGAACAAGCAGCTTTCACTTGGTTAATACTCGGCAGAAATCAAACCTCCATTTGGATTGGACTTCCTTAACTATTGTGAAAAAAGGTGTGCAGTATAATGCTGCATCCCTTTTCAATAAGCTGCCACTCGAATTCAAAAATCTTTAGCAGTAATCCACACGCTTTCAAATCGAAACTGAAGAGTTTCCTCATGGGTCACTACTTCTATTCTGTCAAGGAGTTCCTTGAAAAATTAAGCTGATTCTCATTGTATTGCTGATAGCATTTACTTAAACTTGTGGAATGACTTTTTTCAGGTTCATGAACATTTATTTTTATCTGTTATTACTTTTATGTTGTAAGTTCATGTACTGACATGTTCCATGATCTTGGAGATTGCTCCTCAATTTGGTCCTACGGAACTTGACGTGTAAATAATAAAAAAAAAAAAAGGTTGTAAGTAGGCTTCTGACAATTAAATTTTTGAGAAATATTGACCACCTGGTAACTTAGCAAAGAGTTCGTCCAGGTGCACTATCGGGAATGTGCATTCACAGAAACTTTAAAATCGCCACAGAGGCATGACTGGTCCAACAGTTTCTTTACTATAATTAAGGGTTACACCGATCACTTGATGCAATAAGCTGAGCAACATCAGATTCTGTGAGCCAGTGTAATTCATCTTTGACTTGTTCCCTGAGTGCCACTGGAACCAGACAGGCCCAGAAAAAATAAGAACGAGCAGAAGGTTTCACACTAATTTGCAAAAGGAAATTGTTGGCTCACCCCAATCCAAGAGAGAACAAAGAGGAAAACTTGGAATGTAATGCATCTGTCTGCACATGCTCAGACATTAAATTCTTGTCATCTGAAACAGTAAAACCAAACAACTTAAAAGCATCTAATCCAAAAAGATTCTCCATATGTACATTATCTACAACAAGAAATGTAAGTAACCAGACTACAGTCGCAGGTTCGAATCCTGCCTCGGGCATGGATGTGTGTGATGTCCTTAGGATAGTTGGGTTTAAGTAGTTCTAAGTTCTAGGGGACTCATGACCACAGAAGTTAAGTCCCATAGTGCTCAGAGCCATTTGAACCATTTGAAGTAACCAGACTACTGTTTTATAGGTCACCGGGGCAGAGAATTGGCTAACTTTTGTGACAGAGGGAGAAGCGAAGGGGAGCCCAAGTCCATATAAGTTTGTGAGTTTAACTAGGTTACCACAGCATGTGCAGAACTTTATGGAAAACCATAACATCAGTGAAAAGCTTTGTTTGGTGTAACAGAAATAGCCGAGACAATGTTTACATCCATATCAACAATAGGACCTTTGGATTTTTGCATTACAAACAGAAGCAATGTGACCTTTTCTGATACAATTGACAGGTAGTCCAGCGCAGTCTGGGTGCTTGTGGTTAATGAAACAATAAGTGCAGGCCGAGAGTGTGAAGCATGTACATTGCTGTTGACTGGCCTATTTACTCTGTTGGTGGAGCTGCTGCTGAGAGCGAGGCCAGCTGCCTTGATGCTGTGATCGTGTGCAGACTGCCACCACTGTGTCTTCCCCCTGAGAACTATCTGAAGCATGACCCTGAAACTTATCAGAAGCTTGGTGTGGAGGAGAAGGTTGGATTGCCAATACCTCCCACTGTGACTCAGTCTGATTACCAGCAGCTTGTGACACCTTGAACAACTGTGCGGTAGCTAAAACCCTGGAGAGGGCTTGATTTCCACACTGGAGGGCACACTTTCACACCTCATGATCCAGAATTAATGAATGATAGTATCTCTCACCATCTGATCAGCATGTGGCTCTTTACGCACATCGGACACAAAATGATGACGACGTAATCTGTGGAGTTGAGCTGCTCATGCTTGATAGGATTCATGTGGTTGCTTCCTGCAGAGGTGAAATTCAACCCAGGATGCAATAACATGGTTGTGCTTACAGTAGTACTTTGAAAGATGTTCACTCATTTGGTTAGATGTTAAAGAAGACAGGTCTTGCAAAGGGGCAAGTTGACATAGGACTTAATACATCCTTGGTGATATCCTCGAAAGGAACAATGCAGGACATAAAATAGCATCAGTAATCCCTAAAGCTTGAAAGTGTTGTCGCAGACATTTCTTGTATGCATCCCATTCCTCAACAGACTCATTGTATGTATTAATTGGAGGCAGATAAACCAAGGGGGCTTTGGAGGGCAAAACAGCAGGTGACACAGACAGACTGACTGACTGACTGACTAGACAAAACAGAAGCTAGTGATTGAAGTATTTGAATTTGATCGTCCAGTGCCTGTGATTCGTGGTGCAGTGCTGAGTGAATGATTCTTATCATAGCGTGTAGGCTTTCGCGGCCGGCGTCTTCAGTAATTAAGCCCGGAAGTTTTAATTACTGAATGATTCTTGCTGTTCAACAACCAACATAAAATGTCCTCTGTATCACCGAGAGAATAAATGGACGACCAACTAGAGTACAAATTTGCGCAGAGAACAGGACCACACTCATTGCTAGTTGTGTTGTAATTAGGTATCAGTACAACACAACACAACCAATACACTGTAAACAACTTCATTCCACAGAAGCATTAACAACTTGAAAACATTATTTAAGTAGCGTTCAACAGGAACCAATTATGTACACAAAAACATAAGGAAAAACAAATATAAGCACAAAATATCGCGACAAACTAAATTACGTTTAGAGCATAAAATTATAGGTTAACTCCCAACACCGAGCGAGGTGGCGCAGTGGTTAGACACTGGACTCGCATTCGGGAGGACGACGGCTCAATCCCGCGTCCGGCCATCCTGATTTAGGCTTTCCGTAATTTCCATAAATCGCTCCAGGCAAATGCCAGGATGGTTCCTTTGAAAGGGCATGGCCAACTTCCTTCCCCATCCTTCCCTAATCCGATGAGACCGATGACCTTGCTATCTGGTCTCCTTCCCCAAAGAACCCAACCCCAACTCCCAAAAAAATTTCTCATCAACATCGTTTAGTTGCAGATGAAAAGCTATCTGTAATAAATAATACACAAATGGTCCTGAAAAACAATATAAACTGATTGTAAAGGTATTAACAAAAAGAAACGAATTGTTGTTTGAACTAAATATCCAAATAATTTTGCAATTGTTTAATAAAAATGTTCACGTTGCAGATTAAATAAAACAGAAACCCACTGATAATGGCACAGAAGTGCTGAAATATGTTTGGGAACTTGGAAAAAACGATGTTTTGCATAACTGACGGACCTCACTTCCATCAATTTGTACACAAAGCGATTGTAGAATAGCTTGACCAGCCTTAAACATACTGGGGCCAATAGCAGGCTCTGATGGTGATCTCTCTCTCTCTCTCTCTCTCTCTCTCTCTCTCTCTCTCTCTCTCTCTCTCTCTCTCTCACACACACACACACACACACACACACACACACACACACACACACACACACACACACACGAAGTATGAGGTGTCTTCTGTGGACAACATAGCACTGCCACAGTCACTGCAGCGATTTTTTGTTGTAGAAGGGCTGACAGTTTTCGAAATTCAGATACTGTTGGTGGTTTTAATGTGGACAGAGGTCTGGATGGAGCCATCAGAAAGGAGTAGTTCAACATCTGGGAAGGTGGGACACTGGGTTAAGGAGGACCAAGTGAAATGGATGGGATAGAAAGGATTGAGGTTGTGAAGAAATGAGCATAAGGTGTTCTGGCCCTGAGTCCAGATCATAAAGATATAAAGTAGGTGTGCTAGGTTGTAGTTACTAAGGTGTATGACTAATGAGGTAGTGGGTTTGAAGTACGAAGCATGTTCGGAGAATTAGTGTTAAATAGTGGCGAGACTATATGGACATATCAGATGTTGGTGTACAGGGATGTGGTGCCAACAGTGACGAGTAGGGGTCCAGGAGGTAGAGGGATGTGGATGGTGGAGAGTTGACAAAAGAAGTGGTTGGTACGTATGATGTAGGAGGCTAGATTTTGGCCCATAGATCGGAGGTGTTGGCCAATGAGGGCTGAAATTCTTGCAGTGGGAGCACAATAACCAGCTACAATGGCGTGTCCAGGATTGTTGGGTTGGTAAATTTTGGGGAGCATGTGGAAGTTGGGTGTCTGGGGTGTCATAGTGGTGAGGAGGGAAATGGATTCACAGGAGAGGCTCTAGGAAGGCCCTAAGGCTTTTAAGTAGGGTGTGGAAGTTATGTTGCACCTTTTGGATGGGATCACTGTGGCAGAATTTATTGGTGGCATAGTCAGATAATTGCTGGATGCCAACAGTGGTGGAAATTTGTCAGCAGGTAGGGAGGTTAGATGAGGATATGCTATAGGCTGTGTATGGCTATCCTATCTTCTGCTGAAAGGTTTGTGTTCTTAGAAAGGGATGACCTGCAGAAAGATGGTGAGACCAAGTTGGATGTGAGGAATTCTGGAAGGTGACCAGGGGTGGTTAGGTGCGAGGGTTGGAGGATCACGGTGGGACAGTGGTATGAACCAGAGAGGCAGGTTTAGTGTTGGGATTAGACTGGCTTTGGGTGGAGGGATTTGTGGCAAATAAGTGTTTCCATTGCAGGGTTGGGGAGAAGAAGAGCAGGTCTTTGACATGTCTAATGTGGGTAAATTTGGTGTAGTGCTGAAGGTGAGGCCTTTGTATATAGCTGAAACTTCTGGGGAGCTGAGTATTTTTAGTGCAAAGATTAAAAACAGTGATGTATTACTGTTTCAACTCTGGATTTAGTGGAGTGTTGGAAGGGAGTTTTGGTGGATGTTGCAAATGGAAAAGGTCACTTAGACGGAGTCTGGTTGCTACTAGGGGCTGATGACGAAGTAGGATAGTTTTTTGATAATGGTGCCCTCAGGCAGGCTGAATGACTTATTACCCATCAAGTAGTACAAGCCCTAAATAACAAATTATCACCAGTTGGTATTTTTTTTTGTGATCTTTCCAAGGCATTTGACTGTGTGGATCATGCCTCTTAGAAAAACTCAGGTTTTATGGAATTGAAGGCTATACACACAGCTGGTTTGAATCATACTTAGCGAAGAGAAAGCAAAAAGTTGTGCTGAATAACACAAATAATGTTGGGAGGGTGGTAAATTCTAGTGAATGGGGAGTTGCCACAAAGGGAGTCCCACAGGGTTCAATTTTGGGTCCTCTGCTGTTCCTTATTCATGTGAATGACCTCTCACTTAACTTTCAGCAAGCAGAACTAGTAGTTTTTGCAGATGACATGAGTATTATAATAAATCCCATTCCAGAAAAAGCAGCTGAAGATATTGTTAAGGATGTCTTTCAAAGAATTATTAAGTCATTCTCAGAAAATGGACTCTCCCTTAATTTTGAAAAAAACTTTCTCTATCCAGTTCTGTTCACCGAATAGTCATACCATCAATTGATATAGCATATGAACAGGGCTCAGTTAACATGGTAGATTTCTCCAAATTTTTGGGTGTTCACATTGATGACAACTTGAACTGGAAGAAGCATATTACTGAGCTTCTCAAACAATTAAGTTCAGCTTATATCTTGTAGTCTGACTTCTTCCACATCATATCGATAAAATAATCATGAAAATGATCTACGGAACATGGCAGGATTGATGGGATTAGACATGCAGCTGAACATAGGTGCTTGATTTCAATGGCTGCTTCTTAACCTATGTCATATGGACCCTTCCCTCCACTATCAATTTTTCTTAACTATGCAGATGGGAGTTACGGTTACAGGATATTCTCCATTCCTGAAATCATCCCAGCTTCAATGTACAGTAATGTACTATCCCCCTACCCTCCATCCAACTGTTCCTGCCCCATCTGTCCTGTCACTTCCTCACAGTTTGCCTCCCATCACCTTCAGTGAGTCTTTTCCCCATCTCCACTCCTCTCCTTTCTGCTCCTGCTTAGTGGACTACTGTTTTATTAGGCTAGGCAGTAGTTTGAAGTCCTTTGATGAATGCTCGCCAGTCAGTACGTGAAATCAGACTGCGTACAAAATAGACACTTTGACTTTCAAAACTTTAACAGTAGATTGCCAAATTATTCTCAGCAAAGTTCCTGAATTTACTGCCCTCTAGTAAAGTTGACATACTCAAATTATTCTCAGAACTAAGAGCTGTCTGAAACCTGAAGTAGAAAACTCTGAAATATTGAGGTATGGAACATATTTAGAAGAGACAGATTAGATACCATAGGAGTAGGAGTGTTAATTGCAGTCAGCAAAAATATTGTAGCTATTAAGGTCAAAATTTAGTCTGACTGTGAAGTCATCCGCACTCTTGTAATAGCTCTAGATGAACTCAAGCTAGTTATTGGATGGTTTTACCAGCTATCCAATTCTGCTGTGACAGTTTTAGAATCATTCAGAGAAGGACTACACATAGTAGTGTGGCAATGTCCCAGTAATGTAGTATTGGTAGGCAACTTTAACCTTCCGTGTATAGACAGGGACACCTATGGATTCATTTCAGGTGGTACAAAGTGGCAGTCTTGTGAAGTACTTTTGAACACTTTTTCCAAAAAATGTTTTCAGCATCTATTTTGACAGGCCATGTGCAATAGAAATACTTTAGACCTTATAGCTTCAGACAGGCCTGACCTTATCAACAGTGTCAATATAGAGACAGGGAATAATGATCATGATGTCATCATAACAACAGTAATGTTAAAAAATCAATCATGAAGGCTAAGAGAGTATTTTTGTTAAAAAGAGCAGATTGGCAGTTGTTAGCATTCCACTTACAAAATGGACATCCTGTAGTTCCAATACAATGGATGTAGAGGAATTAAGGACCAGGTTTAAATGGATTGTAAATTATGCCCTGGAGAAGTGTGTGCCGAGTAAGTTTTAAGTACAGAAAAGACCCACCAAGGTTTAATAACATAATTTGGAAATTGGAGAGAAAGCGAAGACTGTTGTACTTTTGGCTCAGAAAAGAACTCACAGATGACGACAGCCCAAAGTTAGTAGAAATTCGTGCTACAAGTGCCAGAAAGAAACATTTTGTAATGTAATGTAAGTGGATTTCCATTAGAGTAGTAGGTAGGACCTGCATGTGGCTTACAGAAAAAGATTTTCGCATGTTACAGAGAAAAGAGAAAAA
The DNA here is from genome assembly GCF_023864275.1 of Schistocerca cancellata. Lineage (NCBI taxonomy): Eukaryota > Metazoa > Arthropoda > Insecta > Orthoptera > Acrididae > Schistocerca > Schistocerca cancellata. The sequence goes on along the minus strand of NC_064632.1, from coordinate 32,493,234 downwards.
TAAAGCAATGCATACAGTTTCTGACACAGAACATAAATAAACATGATGTCTTATCAACAATCAGATAGTGTTGTAGAAAATTTCCACAACTGAAGACAGACAGAAAGCTTTGTTGGGAATGTGTCTCCATTATGTCATATGGTGTCACATTTTATAGAACCTGTTCATTCACTAGCGCTTCAGTTATAATAATCAGCTCATATCTCAGATGTGGCAAGTTTTTCACCTTCAAAATTTTTTTAGGGACGGGAAATAAGTTGTCCAGTGTTCTGGATTTAACTCCAGACCCTCCTCCAGTGACAGTATACAACACTGCTTCTGTTGATTTGTTAACTGGGTAAGTGTGTCTCCCTCCACAGTGCATTTTGAAGGAATACACCACGTGCTTGCACATTGGAAGGACACGTTACCGGAAAAAGTAAAAACCACAGTTTATGAACTGGCATTAAGCCCTACTTTCCACCACCCATGAGCTACTTCTGGTGTTCCTTTTTTGTTACATGTCATCTCACTGTACTTCAAAACCCATCTATGAAAACTGTGGCTGAACTCCGTACTACGATATACATTGTGAACAACCTCCACTGTGCATGCCACAACTGGCCATGGTTGCAGGTTTGCCTGATTTAAAATAGGAAGAAAAAATAGAGGAATATAATGTGAGGAAAAGATTGATTACTACTTTGACAGTCCTGTTGCAGTCAGGCACAATTAAGACAGTTGAACATTAGCATTCGATAGAAAAGAAAGAGAAACATGCGTGCGTTCATTCAAATAAGCAAGCACACCTCATACCCTCATGACCATTGTCTCTGGCAGCTTGGACAGCATCACACCAGCAAGCATACATAACACACACATGACCGGGCTGCCGAGCTGCCAGATATGATGAATGTTTTTGTGTTTCTCTTTATTTTTCTTACAAAGGCTGTAGCCAAAAGCCAATGGGTAATTGTTTTTTAATTTGGCCTGTCTGTAACGTAATGCGTCATCTTTATGGTGAGTAGCCATCACTCTTTTTTCTTACATTGTTGATATTCCAACCTAGAGTTTACATTGTTTGATAGAGGAATGTAAAATTAGTTACTGTCATATTTCAAAACCCGAAAAAGAGGCAACTTTTCATCCAATTCATATGATAACAAATTTTGCAAATTTAGAAGTCATAAACTACATATCAAACTGGTAAACAACTGCTGACGGCTGCGCTGGCGCTGTTCTGCCCATGTGGGCAATTGCTGACGGTACGCCACATTTTAACGTCCTGTCCAAATTTTAATACACTGCGCTTTGATTTTGGCCTGCCATGTACTCTGGATGCCATTTTAGCGGATGACCCAGGAGCAGCTGCTCGCGTTCTTCGTTTTATCCACTTGACAAACCTGTCTGAGGACATTTGATTATGCTGTTTTCTTTTAATCCCTTGCCTGTTAATGTGCCTTTTATAGTGTTGTCCCTTTTAGTTGCTGTTTTAACCTTGTGCCTTGCAGTGCATTCATAACTTAGTCTGGGCGCTAATGACCACTGTAGTTGTGCGCCCTAAAACCACAAAAACTGGTAAACTGTTCGAACAAAGGTTGCACCTACCTTGAATGCCACTCATTCTGTGCAAATGGATACAGCTGTGCTGATGTAGCTGGAGATATTCCATCCTCCTCCAGCTTCACTGGAGAAAATGTCCCTCCCCCCTCTCCCCATACCACCCCATATTTTAACTGATCCACACGCAAATAAAATCGATGGGAGGAAGGAGTACAAGCATAGTTCCTTGACATGGTTCAGTCATCCTTGTATCCAGATATACAGCATGAAAGCTTTCATGAGAATTTCAGTCCTCCAAGGGAAAAAGTGAGAGAAGGAAAGGAAAAGATGTTAATCAGAAATATTTTTGACAATACCTTTTTCTGGTGAATCTTTGTTTACAGTAAAACTACCTGTAAATGTGAATGTTTCACTGCTTTTCACTTTTGGTACCCCAACTCCCTGTTCTCTTTTTAATGATCATACAATGGAATTATTACAGTTATTACTGCCAATTCGTGGAACTCGAGCAACTGATGTCCCTCTTCTCTGCCATTTATGTTGCTTTCAAGAATTGTGGTTATTGGGAGATTGCCGTCCTACAGTCAAAAACTACCGTATTTACTCGAATCTAAGCCGCACTTTTTTTCCGGTTTTCGTAATCCGAAAAACCGCCTGCGGCTTAGAATCTAGTGCAAAGCAAGCGGAAGTTATGAAAAATGTTGGTACGTGCCGCCACAACTAACTTCTGCCGTCGAATATATGTAGCGCTACGCAGGCATGCTTTGTAGGCACAAAGATAAATACTGGCGCCAAAACCTCTGCGTCAGTAAATAAATAAAAAAAAAATAGTAGAAGACGAGCTTTTTTTCTCCGCCGCGAGTTTCGACCACTGCATTTTCATACATTATCCAACGAAGTAAATACAAATTCCGTATTGTTCATCTTCGAATGTAGCACAATTTCAGTGTACTACGAAAATCTGACTGGCAAGACTGTTTGGGATGTTTGTCAATATGGCCAACTCTACGTTCTGAATTTTTTCCTATCTGTGAGAAGAGATGGTTGCTAATAGGAACCTGATGAAATTTGAATCACATACAGTATTCTCTTCACCATAAGAATAGTATGAATATAAACATTTTGCCATGTATTCTTTCGTGTTTGCTGCTATCTCATTTAAGTCCTGTCTACCTAAAACTACGAAACTAGAGTGAGACAACAGCAAACGCGGAAGAATATACGTATCGTGTCGTGTTTATATTCGTATTATTCTTATGTCTAATAGTGATAGTCAGAAATGAAGCACGGCAAGTGACTAGATTTTTAAATCTAAGATGACTCTAATATCTGTGCAGAATTTGATGTAATAAAGAAGCGGCCGCAAAGATTTTCAAACAGAGAAAAATTTTCGCCTAACTCTCGTTCAGAACATGTTCTATCATACGGAGTCTATTATTTGATTCTTGTTGAACATTATCAAAGAAAGCAGCTGTGTAAGTAGCAACAAATAGCAGTCTCTTGCCATTGTTTCGCTAATGAGATGATTCCTCTCTCATCTTTTTTTTTTTTTTTTTTTTTTTTTTAAATAATGCGACAAACAATGCATGACACAGTGCAGTAATGCATTTTCATCTTAAGAGTGACGCAAACACCTATAACAAAGAAAACGGCACTTATCAGATCAAAGCAAAATAAGCAATCAATTCAAACCAGACGAAGCACGTGAAAAAGGAAGGGTACCCGTATAAATACGGACGGAGTGCCTGACGCATAGCAATGGCTACGTGGTAAAGCTTAACTGCTAAGCTTACGACTCGAACCAAACTACTGTAGCTGTATCGTCATTCGTTTGACCTAAATTGTCTCATATTACAATGGACCAACTTTGTTTCGATTTGGAGGTGCGGCCTAAAACTTTTCTCTCCCCTTGAATTTAGAGTCTCAAATTTCATGTGCAGCTTAGATTCGGGAAATTTTTTTTTCCTTTATTTCGAGTCTTATTTTTCAGGTGCGGCTTAGATTCGAGTGCGGCTTAGATTCGAGTAAATATGGCACCACATTTTCAGTAACAACTGAACTAGTGCAGTGAGGGCTGTTAGAGGCATTTGCATGTTGGTACAATTGTGTACTTTTAGTGGGCAGGTGCTATTGAACACCATACTGAAAGCTGTAACTGTTGGGCTTCGATTGTCTGACTGACTTGGTAACAATTTGCAACTTATAAACTGCCACCTACATCCCCACCAATGTACAGGTATATCCCATCAGGAGCCAGAAGAGTTATGTTTGCTGTTCTGTTCAGTTTGACTTGATTTATTTAATGGAGATTTTAATATTGTTTCCTCATTACATTCTTGTTGTTCAGTTGTGTCCATGTGTAAGACTATGACACACTTTATCTCCTCTTTGTGTGATTATTGCTCTCAGGAAATTTAAAACTGCTTCTCTGACTTCTGTTGACTAATATACTAAAGACCTTTGGAAAGTCCTGGATGGAATAATAACTATATGGAAATGATAGACTGCTTTTTACCACATAGAGAAGGCCATGCACAACTCACACACAACCACTGTCTCCAGATATTGGAGCACAACTGCTCCAGTGTGTGGAGACAGCAGTCATATCTGTGCGAGTTGTGCTTGTGTGTATGTGTGTGTTTTCTATTTTGGAAGAAGGACTTTGAAAGCTTAACATTTTAGCAGTCTTTTTCACTGCACCTGTCTGCGACTCAGTGCCTCCTCTGTGTAATTAGTAGCATTCTGTCCATTTTCTATAGCTGTTATGTGAAACCTTTCATATTTATGATCTGTATGTTTTGATAAACATAACACCACGTCAACTGGATAACATCAATCTTCTGTCAGATCATAATGTCCAGCATGAAACCTCGGCACACAAGTCTGTCTAAAGAATGAATATGAATATGAATGAAACATAACTATTGTCAAAAATATATATGTATTTTCCAAGGACTTGGCACGTCTCCAAAGTAGGCCGGCAATGCTAGGAGCATCCATGTTCATGTTCACACAGTAACTTCTTCTTGTGTCCCGTATTGAAGAGACACCATCCTCCAACATGATTTTCCACATGCAAATAAAATAACAGAGCCACATAGTATTTGGTATCTTCTTTACGGTAGCTTATTTTATGATTTTTTCATGAGTAGCATTAATTGGTAATAATTCACAGGGATACACACAAATTGTCTAGAGTAGTGTGTAACACCACAGCTCTTTTACCTTGCTTTGTGATTTCAACACACACTGTTAGTACAGATCAGCCAGTTGAGCAAGTCTTCTTGGGTTTTTGGCTTTGTCAGAATAGAGGGATACCAACACATTTTATTTTACTGCAGATGGCTTAATACTTTGCAGACCTAGACTTTTAGCTGTGACACAAAGGCATGTCCACAGTGATTTGTAAAACATCGTCTGTTACCTAGTCATTTAATGAATGCCATACTTGAAACCCACTGTGCTTATTTGTGGTAGTCGCCACAAAGTGCGAAGATACCTCCCCAGGCAGCATACACAATCAAATGCTTCACCATCTTGGTGAAATAGCAGACAAAGTATTCTGATGATGATTAACAAGATTTGACAAGAGGGGATTTTTTACACTCATAGACAGAAAGTATCACTATGCCAATATTGAAACCTGTTAAAAACTGTCACAATACAGATAGCTACAGACTGATAACTTTAACAGAAACCCTATGCAAACTGCTGAATAAGGGGCTTTGTTAGTGTCTGGAAGATAAGAAATTTGCTTTTGCCATTTCAATGTGGCTCTTGAAGGTCTCCTGACAACATTTTATGGTTGGGTTGATGGTCAGGGAGGCCTTTGTGCATAGTCGACACCTGGTAGAGGTCTTCGATTTACAAAAGGCATACAGTACAACATGGCAGTTACACACCTTAGCCATGTTGTATGGGTAGTGCTTCTGAGACAGTCTACCAATTGTTATTAAAAAATTTCTTATCCGATCGGCATTTCTGCATTAGACTTGATATAGTACATAGTAATCAACATGTACAAGAAAAAAGGGTTCCAGTGGTTTCACTCTTGAGTGCTAATCTCTTTGCATTTGTCATTACCCAATTTTCTGGTATTGCAGGACCAAATGTATCATCACCATGGTCTGTCATTGATTTTTTTATCTGTACTGTAATTCAACATCACTGTGGTCAGCAGAATGTCACCTTCAGACAACCAATCAAGAGTATTGTTTTTTACCAATAAAATCATAAAATCTGTGGTCATATACTTCTGCAGAATTCAATCCATACAACCACATCCTGAATTCTATCTGGATAACCAACTGCGGGAAGTGGTAAATCACATTTGCTTTTAGGACTGCAGTTTATCAAAACTGACATAATTACCACATTTAAAGCAGCTCAATATGAACTGTGTGTGGAAACACTTCTTGGGGAGCAGAATAACAGATTCTAGCAAAATTTTATCAGTATTTGATTTTAGCGTGATTAAACCATTTATGTGCCACTTACTGTTTAGCAACACTTTCCATTTCAGGCCTATTAGAGTGTGTGCACCACAATGGAGTCCACCTTGTATCTGTAACTTTCCATGTGAGATCTATGAATCATGTGAGGACAGGGAGGAGAACAGGGGTTAGACTAGAAGACATGCAACAGGGGCTCCTTTTTTGCCCACAACTTGGGCACAACATACAGAGATTCCCATGTAGTGTATCCCCAGACCAGACTCTAATATCCATCACTGTAAGTTTACTCTTTCCTTAAAGACTGCACAACCCTTAGCCTGAAATATACCAGTGGCTACCAGGACGATGAGAAAGTCAGCTATATATTTGAGAACGGAAAACAGCTCACTGAATACAGCATCTACATGGAAGAATTGGCAGCAGTACACAGAGCTCCCTCACACGTGAAACCTCAACCTTCAATAAATATTCTCCTGCTCAACAACTCTCTTAGCAGTTTAAATATGATTGAAAATTACTGTGCAACTCATTGATTTGTCTTGACAATTTTGTAAAGTTTTATGCCACTTCGAAAATATAAGAACCTTTGTAGTATGCATCTGGATGTTGAGCTACCTAAACATTAAAGGGAATGGTCATGCCGATATATTAGTTGAGTAAATCTCCACAATGGTCCTGCAGCTGATACAAATCCTGTATGCTGACTCAGATACCGAATCTTATAAAAGTAAAAACAAAAGGAGATGATCAACATCCAGCCCAACAAACTAAAAACAGTAAGACATTCTCCAAAAAGTGGAGAATGTCACTTCATCCCCTTCAAAGAGACTCAGTATTGGTCATACCTACTTTGCACACAGCTGCATATTGTGGAAGGAGAACACTACACTGGAGCTACCCTGATTGCTGTAGGAGTACATGTTCTTATTTAGTATAGCAACATGTCTCACTTCTTTCTACTGTACAGATGAAAGATATTCTCAGAGAAACGTGATTTTAATTAGTAGTATAAAAAGGACCACAAACTGTGTGCTCATTTATTGAATTTATCTACATCTACATCTACATTTATACTCCGCAAGCCACCCAACGGTGTGTGGCGGAGGGCACTTTACGTGCCACTGTCATTATCTCCCTTTCCTGTTCCAGTCGCGTATGGTTCGCGGGAAGAACGACTGTCTGAAAGCCTCTGTGCGCGCTCTAATCTCTCTAATTTTACATTCGTGATCTCCTCGGGAGGTATAAGTAGGGGGAAGCAATATATTCGATACCTCATCCAGAAACGCACCCTCTCGAAACCTGGCGAGCAAGCTACACCGCGATGCAGAGCGCCTCTCTTGCAGAGTCTGCCACTTGAGTTTGTTAAACATCTCCGTAACGCTATCACGGTTACCAAATAACCCTGTGACGAAACGCGCCGCTCTTCTTTGGATCAACTAGAACATTGTGACCACTGACCCTACTATAGATATAAATTTGTGTAAGTGATAACAGCATCACCTGGCAAGGTATGACTGCTAGCAAGACATACGTGCAGGGCGTTTAGCATCAGAGAGTGTTCTGTTCTTGTGTAGAATGTGGAAGGCACATTGTCTATCTGAGTTTGGCCAAGGGTAGATTGTGATAGCCCGGAGGCTCGGCATGAGCATTTTGGAAACTGCTAGATTTGTCGGGTGTTCAAGGAGTGCCGTGGTGTCTTCAACACGTGGCAAAACCGAGGTGAGACCACATCCAGATGTTATGGGGTTGGGTGGCCACTCCTTATTACAGATGTTAGACATCATAGGCTAGGCAGACTGGTGAAGTGGGACAGGCAGTGAACTGTGGTGCATCTAACATCAGACTTTAATGCTGGGCAGAGTGCAAGTGTGTCTGAACACACAGTGCACCAAACACCCCTAACAATTGGCCTTTGCAGACTGATGCGTGTGCCAATGTTAACACCACATCTGAACTACAACATGAAATGGGCACGTGGCCATTGGCACTGGATGTTGCTACTGTGGCAGAGAATTTGATGGTCTGATAAATCCCAATACCTTCTTCATCATACCAATGGGAGGGTACGAATTCACCATCTTCCTGGTGAGCAGCTTCTTGATCCCTGTACTGAGGGACAAAGACAAGCTGATGGCGGCCCCATTGTGCTCTTGGGAATATTCACGTGGGCATCTGTGGGCCCAGTGGAGCTCGTGAAAGGCACCTCCATAGCCAACGAGTGTAGTACACTGGTTGCAGACCATGTGCACTCCTTCATGATCATCATGTTTCCAACTGGCAGTGGCATTTTTCAACAAGATAATGCACCATGTCACAAGACCAAGAGTGTGATGTAGTGGTTCGAGGAACACAGTGGCAAGTTTTGATTGCTGTGCTTGTCTCCCCAAATCACCAGATCTGAACCTGATCAAGTAAATCTGGGATGTGATTGAATGTGGTGTCAGCTCAACTCATCCCCCCCCCCCTCCCCCCTCTGTAGAATTTACCAGAATTCGGTGACTTGGGTGTAAAGATGTGGTGGTGCCAGCTCCCTCCAGTGACATACCAGGGCCTTATTGCTTCCATGTCACAATGTGTTGCCACTGTTATCTGTGCCAAACGTGGACATACTGGCTATTAAGTAGGTGGTCATAATGTTATGGCTGATAGGTGTATATACAGATGTAAAGAGAGAAATTTGAGCACATTCATCAGCAAGTTGTGACAATGAGTCTTTGCTTGGGATGGAGAAGTTGTTTACAATTTGCAGTTGCGCTTTGGGTATGCTATGTACTCCAGAGAAGAAGGGATCTGATGACAATGGTCTAGCTTCAGAAAAAACAAGCTTATGTTATGTAATCACGTACTTACTGTCATTTGATGAGTTATTTTGTCTATACTGGCTACAAGCATGTTGTTCACAGAGGTGACAAAAGTCATGGGGTACCTCCCAGTATCGTGTCGGACCCCCTTTTGCCCGGCACCGTGCAGCACCTCGACATAACGTGGAGTCGACGAGGTGTTGTAAGTCCCGAGCAGAAATACTGAGCCATGCTGCCTCTGTAGCCATCTGCAATTGCGAAAGTGTTGCCAGTGCAGGATTTTGTGCACAAACTGACCTCTTGATTATGTTTTGTAAACATTCAGTGGGATTCATGTTGGGCGATATAGGTGGCCAAATACTGTTCTTCAACCAGTTGTGAACAATTGTAGCCTGGTGATGTGGTGCATTGTCATCCATAAAAATTCCATTGTTATTTGGGAACATGTTCATGAATGGATGCAAATGGTCTCCAAGTAGCCAAACATAACCATTTCCAGTCGATGATCGGTTAAGTTGGAGCAGCGGGTGCAGTCCATTCTATATAAATACACCCCACACTGTTACAGAGCCACCACCAGCTTGCACAGTGTGCCTTGTTGACAATTTAGATTCATGGCTTTATGGGGTCTGCACCACAACTGAACTCTGTCAGCTCTTACTAACTGACATCAGGACTTATCTGACCAGACAACGGTTTTCCAGTCATCAAGAATCCAATCAATATGATCATGAGCCCAGGAGAGGCACTGCTTGCGGTTAGCAAAGGCATTCACTTCAGTTGTCTGATGCCATTGCCCATTAACACCAAATTTCGCTGCACTGTCCTAATGGACACATTTGTCGTACATCCCACACTGATTTCTGCAGTTATTTCGTGCAGTGTTGCTTGTCTGTTAGCACTAAAAACTCTACACAAAACTGCTGCTCTCAGTCAGTGTTAGCCAATGCATTGTCCACGGTGAGAAGTAATGCCTGAAATTTGGTATTCTTGGCACACTCTTGATACTGTGAATTACGGAATATTGAATTCCCTAATGGTTTTCAAAATTGAATGTCCCATGCATATAGCTCCAACAACCATTCAGTGACTGGAGTCTTTTAATTTCCATTGTGCGGCCGTAATCACATTGGAAACCTTTTCACATGAAGCACCTGATTACAAATGACATCTCTACCAATGCACTGGCCATTTATACCTCGTGTACACAGTACAACCCCATGTGTATATGTGCATATCACTATTCCATGTCTTTTGTCACCTCAGTGTATGTGAGCAATCCGCTCACTGGATGTTGTAATATCTTTCGAGAAATGTTAAACACAGAAGAGATTTTTAAAGAGTGGTTATGTAATTTCACAGCTAGTTGCTAGAGAATATGAGCTCTCTTACAGCCTTCGACCCTCTGCAGGCAGGGATGAAGGACCACAGTACAATTATTGGCACTGAATCAGGTTGACAGATTACTTCACGTAGTAGGTACACTCGGCAGTGCTAATGCAAACCTGAGCCACTGTACCATTTCACAGTCCACCGCATCCATAAGGTACAGGGTGTCTCACGAAAGACACCCCGGAGGGGTCCGCAACACAGCCACTGGTCGCCTCAGCTGCACCTGCTGGCAGCTGCTGCACCCGACTCTCAGATACTAGTCTGCTGGTGGTTGGCTGTGTGTGCACTTCCCGTGAGTGAAGCACAAACAACATTGCCATCTGATTCTTACCTTTATTTACATTCGGTGTTCAAAATGGTGTCCCTCTGTGGTAAGAGCAGCCTGATGTCTCGTAAACACATTAGCACAGTTTTAATCTGCCAGGAAGTTTCATATCAGCGCACACTCCGCTGCAGAGTGAAAATCTCATTCTGGAAACATCCCCCAGGCTGTGGCTAAGCCATGTCTCCGCAATATCCTTTCTTTCAGGAGTGCTAGTCCTGCAGATTCGCAGGAGAGCTTCTGTAAAGTTTGGAAGGTAGGAGACGAGATACGGGCAGAAGTAAAGCTGTGAGACCGGGCGTGAGTCGTGCTTCGGTAGCTCAGATGGTAGAGCGCTTGCCCGCGAAAGGCAAAGGTCCCGAGTTCGAGTCTCGGTCGGGCACACAGTTTTAATCTGCCAGGAAGTTTCATATCAGCGCACACTCCGCTGCAGAGTGAAAATCTCATTCTGGAAACATTAGCAAACACTCAAAAAATTTCGGCTGCTGACATCTGCGGAAATGACTGGCTGAACCCTGTCTTCCAACTCTTCAAGCGTTGCATACACCTCATCTTTTAACATTGCCCAAAGCTAAAAATGTCACGGATTTAGATCTGGAGAATGAGGAGGCCAGTCAGCTGCCCTATCATCAAAAAGCTTTGTATTGCTGTCATAGAAGCATTGGTGATATGTGGTCTTGCACTGCCCTGCATGAAATAACCGTACATATTTTCGCTCCCCCTAGAGGGTCCACAACTCTTCTGTGGATACGTGTGTGGCGAGCACAGGACCCCGAGTTAGTCCAGTTCTCTTTCCTTTCCGGACTGCATACCTTCCCTTTCCACATCCCTCCCTGTCCCTGATCCTTCCTCCATCCCCCGCCCCCCCCAGCCCTTTCCCTTCCCCTTCTCCCTCTCTTTGAGAGCATGTTTTGTGCCTACGTCCAGAGACGAGTGCTTGTGAATGTATGATGTTGTTTCTCTTCTTTTATTTCTGTAATGGAAAGTCTCTGCCCTTACTTTGTCCTTCTCTTTTCCTTGATTCTTCTCTTTACCTCCTTCTCCACTACAGTGTTTGAGAATTCTTCTCTTCTTTCCTTTTCTTTGTTCCTCCCTTTCTCTTTCTTTACTCCCTGTGCGTGTCTGAAGGTCGACTCACATGTTTCCGTGCATAGCCGGTGACGGGGTAATGCACAATTCCCCACCCCAGGTCAACAAGTAGGACAAGTATGTACCCCCTGGTAAAGGTCAGGCCCAGGGAGGGGTGATTACCTGATCTGGTACCTTCTGAATGTGATGATTGGTCCCTAAGTCTGTTTCTTGGTATGTGTGACCTGAGTTATGGACAATCACCTAAGGTGGGAGTGCTTCTGGATCACGTGGTCCCGGGTTCGATTCCCAGCTAGGTTAGGGATTTTCTCTGCACGGGAACTGGATGTTTGTGTTGTCATCACCACCACCACCACCACCACCACCACCACCACCACCATCACCACCACCACCACCACCACCACCATCACCACCACCACCACCACCACCACCACCACCATCATTCGTGACAGTGGCTAATTTGGACTGGGTGGAAAAAATCGGAACTTTGTACGGATGCTGATGACCGTGCAGTTAAGTGCCCAACAAAACCAATCGTCATCGTCGTCGTCGTCGTCGTCGTCGTCGTCGTCGTGAGGCCGGAGTGCCCTCAGAGAGGGCTGGCCCCCACTAGGAAGGAGCGCACCATCGGAGATGCTGGTAATTATGGGGGATAATTTCGTAATGGTTTCTGCTAGTTCTGCAACTTCTGGCCATGAAAGAAAGCTAGGTGAGTCTCAGTCACAGAAAATTCTTCCCTCAGTGTCCACAGCTCGTGATCTAGTGGCTAGCGTTGCTGCCTCTGGATCACAGGTTCGATCCCTGGCTGGGTTGGGAATTTTCTCTGCCCGGGGACTGGGTGTTTGTGTTGTCCTTATCATTCTATCATCATCCATGACAGTATCTAGATTGGACTGTGTACAGATTGGAAATATGTACGGGCAGTGATGACTGCACAGTTGAGTGCTCCACAAACCAAAGATAATCATCATCATCATATTCCCTCAGTGCCAAAGTTCCTAGTTATTTCTTGGTCTGACAAAGGTCAAGACTTTTCAACAGTCAGCCCTTTTATTATTCAGAAAGGTGTCGACAAAATTGCAGGTCTTGGTGAAGTCTTGTTCCCAGTTACAAAATGGCACCTTCTTGTTAGAAACAGACAGTGCCCTCCAGGCACAAAAATTGCTTCGAACTACACTGCTACACACCTTCCCTGTCCAGGTGGAAGCGCACCGTACGTTAAACTCATTGCATGGGGTGGTTTATACCTGATCACTCGACGGATTATCAAATGAGGACATTCAAAATTACCTGTCTGATCAGGGAGTAATGGCCGTACATAGAGTGATGAAAAGGATTGAAAAGGAATTGGTACTGATACACACTCTCTTCGTGACATATGACAGTTCAATTTCCATGGAACATGAAAGCGGGATGTGAGATAATTTCAGATCACCCTTACATCCCCAACACTACGTGTTGCTATCGGTGTCAGAGGTATAGTCATACCAGCCAGTCGTGTTCCAATATGGCCAAATGCATTACCCATGGCAGGGATGCCCATGAGGGTGATTGTCCACCTCATCCCCTTGCTGCATCAACTGTATAGGCGACCACGCTGCTTCTTCTAGAGGTTGTCCTATTCTTAAAGATGAACAAATTATTCAGGAAATCCGAGTGAAGGAAAAGGTGTCTATCTTTGCTGCTCATAAGTTATTCCTCAGTAGAAAGCCCACTGTGCTCCCAGGAGGTAAATATAGCAATGTCCTCGCCTCTCCTTGACCTACTAAAAAGGTAGCCTTGCTGACATGCGATCTCAGCTTTAGCGCCACTGTTGTCAGATCGGCCAGCCCAAAGATCACTCGTTCCACCTCCCCTTATCTCCCGCTCACTCTAAGGCTCAACCTTCATCGGCTCCTGCTAAATTGGATGCCCGGACTTGGGAAAAAGAGCATACTCATGAAGATTTTTTATGTACCCAGACCTCCCAATCCTCCACTCCTCCTTCATCTTAACATCCTGCTTGCAAGAAGGCTCATAACAAGCACAGTTCCTCTCCATCTCTGCCATGGTGTGTGTCTTCTACAGTGCCACCCAGCGATAGGTGCCCTCGGCGGTCTTTCGTGTCGCTGAGACGCACCGCTGGTGGCTGATCAACCAGCCGATTACTGGTGGCAGGAACTGCTCTCAAACAACCTATGTATCAGGATCTTCTGCCTCTGGCTCAGTGCCATTCCACGCTGTCAGCCACCGGCTCTCAGAGGTCGCTGAGTTGGTGGCAACCATGGTGAGATTTTTCCTTTTTTCGTCCACCCTATGTAAATTATCCATTGGAATATCCGTGGAATTCGCTCCAATCTGGATGGACTGTCGATCCTCTTACGATCCTACTCCGTGATCATCTTCTGTCTTCAGGAAACAAAGCTACGTCCCCAAGATCACTTTGTCTCCCCTCATTTCCAGTCAGTCCAGTTTGATCTCCCCTCTGTTGCTGGCGTTTAAGCACGTGGGGGACTTAATATTCTCATCCATGATACTATCACTTACCACCCTATACACTTCCACAGTTTCTTCCAAGCTAACGCTGTACCTCTCTCCCTTTCTGGATTAACCTTCTCTCTTTTTACCATATACATTCCATCGCCCATGCCAATGGAAAGAGCCGATCTCCTTATCTCCTTTGTCAGCTCCCATCCCCCTATTTGCTGGTTGGGGACTTCAACGCCCACCACCCGCTTTGGGGATCTCCACATCCTTGTCTGAGAGACTCCCTATTGCTTAACCTCTTCCACCAAGCAGAACTTGTTTGGCTCAACACTGGGGAACCTACATTTTTGTCTGCCTCAAAGTCAACCTACTCTCATTTGGACCTTTCGGTTGGTACTGTTCGGCTAGCTCGGCGCTTTGAATGGTTCGCTTCTGCTGATACACACTCGAGTGACCATTTTCCATGTGTTGTTCGATTACAGCCATGCGTGCCATCTATGCGCCCAAGACCCTGGAATTTTTCCCAAGCCGATTGGACACTTTTCTCCTCTCTAGCAACATTTGATGACTGTCAGTTTCCTAGCATCGATGATCAAGTCACTCGTGTTACGGAAGTTATTCTTACAGCCGCAGAACATTCAGTACCCTGTACCTCCCCTTTGCTCCGGCGCCCCCCCCCCCCCCCCCCCCCCCCCCAGTTCCTTGGTGGAACGAATCATGCCGTGATGCAATACACGAGCGGAGAGGTGCTCTTCGCATTTTCCGCAATTATCCTACATTGGCCAATTGTATCCACTATAAGCTGTCACGTGCGTGATGCCATTGCATCATACGCGATAGCAAGAAGGCAAGCTGGGACTGCTTTACCAGCTCCTTTTAATACCTTCACACCCTCATTAGTTTGGAGTCGAATCCAATGGCTCTCCGGCATGTCCAGTTATTTCCCGATCTCTGGGATAACTGTTGTGCAGGATACCTTAGCGGACCCAGGCACAATCTCTAATTCATTGGGTCAACACATTGCTGAGATTTCGAGCTCTTCTAATTACCCACCAGCCTTTCTCCCAAGGAAACGGGTAGCAGAAGTGTAACCTCTTGCTTTTTCCTCTCAAAATAGCGAAAGCTATAAAGCCGTTTTTTCAATGCAGGAACTCGGACATGCACTCTCCTCCTCTTGCTCTTCTGCTCCGGGACCAGATGGTATCCACGTCCAAATGTTGCTGCATATATCATACTCTAGTCTGTGCTACCTCCGTCACCAGGCCATTTAATTTTTAGTTTTGGACCTCCATTTCTGTATGGTGTTTTATAGCCAGTTTTCCACGTGCCTGTTTTCAGCTGTCTCTTAATTGTCCATAGGGACTGGCATATAGTTGCTTAACTCCTCTCTTTGTTCATGTTCTATAGTTTTGACTTTAGCATGTATGACTGCAGTTGCTTTTGCACCCTAAAACAAAACAAAACAAAACAACCTCCTCCTCCTTTATAACCGACTTTGGGTCGACGGAACCTTTCCCAGAAGATGGCGGGAAGCTATCGTCATTCCTGTTCCGAAACTGGGAAAGGACAGACATCTACCCTCCAGCTATCGCCCAATCTCTCTCATGAGTATTATTTGTAAGGTTTTGAAGCATATGGTAAATTGCCATTTAGGCTGGTGGCTGGAGTCCCGAAACCTTTTAACCACTTCTCAATGAGGTTTCCGAAAGCATCATTTCGCAGATGACCATCTTTTTGCTCTTTCCACTAATATCATGAACAACTTTCACAGGAAACTCCAAACGTTGGCAATATTCTTTGATCTGGAGAGAGCACGTGATCTTTGATCTGGAGAGAGCACGTGATATCTTTTGGATGACAGGCATCCTCTGCACACTGTTCTATTGGGGCTTTTGTGGTTGGCTACCTCTTTTCATCCATGAACTTATGACAGATCACACATTTAAAGTGCAGGTGAACACTACTCTATCCAGTACCTTCTCCCAAGAAAATGGGATGCCCCAGGGCTCCGAGCTAAGTGTTGTACTGTTTGCCATTGCCATCGCCATAAATCCAATTATGGATTGTCTCCTTCCCGATGTCTTGAGCTCCCTCTTTGGCGACAATTTTGCGATCTACCACAGCTCTCAATGGGCCAGCCTTCTAGAACAGCGTCTTCAAGGATGACTCGATCGCAACTCATAAACTGCACGTCTTTAGTGGCCCAGATGACACAAAAACTGAACCTTAGCTGACTGGAAGCCTGTAATGTGACCAACAAGGCAGAGTTCTGCCTCTTTTCAAATGATGCCAGGTGTTATGCACACCAATGGCCTTATGAGGCATTCGACCGCCGTGTTTGGAGGGTGCTCATGCAGTTCAGTCCAGAGCTGCTTTTGTGATATTTTGGGGTGGTTTTCATACTGTGACAGGTGCCACTCATTCAGGTTACCATGAAGTGTAACCGGGATGTTTATTTTAACATTATTGGTGACCAAGTGTTCCCCCTATCTTCTACATCTTCATAGTGAGTATGCTGTGGACGCTCCCATCTTCCAAGACGACAACAGCTGTGTTCATGGGACTGCGTGCATATATACATTCTTGGTTTGATGAACACTTGAATATCCTATCACACCTCAACTGGCATGCTAAATCATCTGGTCTTAATCCCACAGGAAATGTTTGGGACTTTTTGGAACAGCGCGTGACACATCACAAGCAACTTCCCAGCAGTTTTGTATCTTTACATGTTCCCATCAACCTTATCAAACTGAGACTTGTTGGGGCTAGAGACTGTGTTATATGGCATTAGTGTAATGTCTCCTGTGGGTGACCAGTTTAGTTTTTTGTTCAGTGTGTGTTAGATGCAGTCAATACAGCTTGGCCGAAGAATGTGGAGGAACTGATGGGGATCAGTTCTTACAATACCATGTAATTGTTATCACAACTTGTTTCAAAAGCACCATGTGTTTCAGTAAGACTTAGATTTCTGAAAATGCTGGACACAGTGCTCAGTATATCACACATAAAAAGACTTCTGTGTACACCCTCTCTACAGACAATTTTCACTACCTAGTGGCAATCAGTTAGTGCTACACACATAAAAGGTCTTGTCAGTTCCATAGTGAGTTGTATTTTGAGCCATTTCTATATCAATGCAGGAAAGAATTAGGAGTAATTGTATGCCAATAATGTGGCATTTGTCTGAACCAAAGGTTTGTAGAGCATCACATCCACAAATTAGAATCCTTAGTAAAGACTGAAGTGCACAAGTATAACCAGCTTGGCACCTTGTCATTATGAAAAAGATTGGAGGCTGTCTACAGGGCAAAAATGTCCAGCTTTCTGGCTACATACTTAAGTTGTATAATAGGTGAATGTTGTAACATTATCATGGAGTAGCTTAGCACCCGCTGCTTTGCTCGCGTAGTCTGTATGGTCTTTTGTGTTCTTGTAGTGATTTTTCCATAGGAACTTTCATCCCCTAACACTCATTTCTTTGTATCTAACTGAGAAGTGAAATAAGAGTTTTCATAGATTTAGCTTTAAATTTTTTTAATATAGTGAAATATTTTCTTAAAAATTTTGAGCACCAAAGAGATTGAATTCCTGAACATAATGAATGCGTATTTTTTAATTTCTGACATAGACACCAAATACAAATCTTCATAGCTTTGATAATGTTTCCATAATTTAAAAAAAAATTCTTAAAACTCTTCATCCCATATTTTTTTTCCTCTCTTAGAGGTCTGAATCTCAAAAACACCAAAACCAATTTTCATAGATGTAGCTTTAAAAATACGTTAATAGTTCCTAATTAATGAATTAAACTTTCATCCACTATTTTACCCCCATAGTGATTGAATTTTCAAAAATGCTGAAATGTATATATTTTTTAAATTTCTGACTGAGAAACCAAGTACCAATTTTCGTAGTTCTAGCGTCAAAATTGCCATAATAGTGACATATTTTCAAAAAGCCTTCCTTCCTCTATTTCACTCCCTTAAGCAATACCTACAGTATATGATCCACACCCCTCTTCAAATTTTAAGCTTCTCTTCTTGGCAGTTTCGGTTGGGCAATGATGAGTCAGTGAATCAGTCTGGTCCTATTTCAACACCTTAGGGGTTGAATTTTCAAAAACATTGAAACAGGTATTTCTTTCATTTCTGTCTCGAAGCCAAATACCATTTTTCATAGATTTAGCTTTATAAATGCTTTCACAATGAAAAATTTTCAGAAACATTTCACCTCCTATTTCACCCCATTAAGGTCGAATTTCCAAAAAGAATGACATACATTTTTTTATAGTCCGCAGCTTGTGGTCTCACGGTAGCGTTCTCGCTTCCCAAGCATGGGGTCCCGGGTTCGATTCCCGGTGAGATCAGGGATTTTCACCTGCCCCGCGATGACTGGGTGTTGTTGTGTCATCATCATCATCATTATCCATCCCCATTATGGTCAGAGGATGGCAATGGCAAACCACCTCCGCTAGGACTTTGTCTAGTACAGCGGTGCGGATCTACTGCATCATTGCCTATGCTCTGTCAAGGAGTATGGGACTTAATCATCATCAGATTTTCTATTTATAACCAAGAAGCCAAATGCAAATTTTCATAGATTTAGCTTTGAACATCCATTCATAGTGAAATAGTTCATAAAACATTCCATCTCCTATTTCACACTCTTGAGGGTTGAATTTCCAGAAATACTGGAACACACATTTTTTTTTATTTGTAACCCAGAAGTCAAATGCCAGTTTTCAAAGATGTAGTTTAAAATACTTTAGTAGTTCTTTAATAACAATTTATTTAAAAAAAAAAAAAGACTTTCACTCACTATTTCACCCCCACAGGGTTCAAATTTCCAAAAATGTGAAATACGTAAATTTTTTCTGAGGGAGAAACCAAATACCAATTTTTGTAGTTCTTGCTTCAAAATTGCTTTAATAGTGACATACTTAAAAAAAACATAAAAAACATTTCATCCCCTATTTCACGCCCTTAGTAGTGGAATTTCGAAAAATCCAATCTTAAATGATCCCTAAAGTATAAGATCAACACTCTCTCCAAATATCTGGTTTCTATCCTTAGCAGTTGGAGCTGGGTGAGGATGAGTAAGTGAGTGACATTGCCATTTATTCGTAAATGTAGAGATGAAACTGGCGATTCTGACAGTACGCGTTATTGAATTGTGTGGTGTTGTTGTTTAAATCAGCTATACCACCGTAAGATGTAAACCAAACAAAAACCATGGAATGTAAATCGGGTTCTATAAAAATGATCTCGCCATCAAAAAACCTCGTGCTTACCTCATTCCTGTCAGTGGGTGAAGAGGTTATGCAGTGACTAAACTATGAGAAAGCTTGATACAAGTTGATTGATTGTCACTTTCATACTATTGAGCACCTGATGAAGTAATTAATGTAATGATGACCTGGCGTATATTGTAGGGAACTGCGAGGCCACACTGTTGCCTATGAGACCATCAGTTTTGACACACTACAAAAGTGTGACAGCCAAAAATTAAAGATAGTGTGCTGAAATGGTTTGAAAGATATTGAGAAACACAGTAACATCTTTTCTGTAGGAATGAAAAGTCATCCTGGAAGAAACTCTCTCAAAAATAGCACAGGAGTTACTTTTGAGGTTGCTGTTTTGCTCCTTATTTGTCTTTGACATCTTGCCTTTTCTGCTTTTTTGCAAATGCAGTATTGCCATTTGGACCTCCAGCTTTACTTAAGTTCCGGACCTGAAGAATTCCTGTGCCTCATATACTCAGACTGGTTGAAACCAGACAAATTGTATGACCATAGAATGCTGTCTACATAATTTGATTTGGTCTGATTTAACCAGTTAGAAAAATCAAAAGTGGTCTTAGCTTCCTGTTCCCTGCACCAAAATTAAGTTATTTGTGTGGTATCTCTCCCTGTAAGTCTAGGAAAGCCAACCATTACTCTGAAATAGTAGGAGGAGTCCCTCTACTAGGTCTCTGTTAGCCCCATTTTGTTTGAGAATTAGTGACTCAAATATTTTTGTTCCTTTTGACCTCCAGTGCTTTCCATTAAAAGATTAAATGTGGTGCAGTTTTATTCCCCATACAGCATAGTGTGCAATTAGGTACTTCTTTCACTTTTCCTATCATGTACAGATGCTTCTTGAAGTTTCCATGACCATTCGTTAAACTTAGGAGTTTAATCTGCCTCCTGTTCAACCTCAGGAATACAGAACTTTTCTTTAAACTTAGCTTCCCATTTTTCTTTCCAGGTTTTAGTTCAGTGTTCCATGTACTGCCTCCGAATACAGCTATATGATTTAGATTTTACCATCACCTTAGTAATATAAGTAGTTCTGGTCAACAGATGGAGTCATCCCGGCTAGACTATCATCTTCTTCATTGCCACTGATACGTGAGTGACCAGGGTCCCACAGCAGGTTTACCCTATTGCTTTCCCCTAGCCTCTCAAAGATTCCATGGCATTCTCAAATAAACTTTGATCGAGTTGCAGGGGCCTATAGTTTTCAGAGATACTTGGCTGTCTGAATTGATGTATATGCTATCATTCATGTTACATCTGTGTAGATTCTCCTCATACATATTCTGATAGCGAATATCTCCACCTGGAATACCAGTGCCATTTTCCCCAGAGAGATAGTGCTCTTTAGTCAACATGCTCTTGGGACTAAGCGCCCCCCCCCCCCCCCCCCCAGCTTTTTCCACAGGCTGGCCTAGTGCACATCATCTCATTTTCTGACAGATGCGTCATGCGTCAATGGGAGACTGACTGGTCACAAGTGACAGAAAACAAACTGCGGTCACTCAAATCAACCACAAAAGCATGCCGAACTTCATGTCGGCCTCTCCCCTGGAAAGAGACTCTGCTTCCCAGACTGCACATCCAACATAGCCCTTTCACACATGGCTTCCTCCTTCGGCAAGAGGATCCACCACTCTGTGAAGTTTGTGGCATGCCACTTTCAGTTCAGCATACTTTGGCAATGTGTGTCCTATATACTGATATTAGGGCAGCCCTCAGTCTTGATAGAGGTCTGCCCAGCATCCTCGCAGATACTGATTCCAGTGTTACAAGGGTGGTGAAATTTTGTGAACTGTCAGGCCTCATCCCTAAGTTGGTGGGGAAGGGAGGCAGACTTTAATACATTATAAACTGCTCCACATGTGGACACAGCCTTCGTCACTATCCATGAGATTAACATGCTGAGTTTTCGTCAGGGCACTGGTGACCATGATGTCGAGTGCCCCTCTCTTCAGATCAACATCATCATCATCCCCTAGTGCAATAAGAGCACCTTTTGCCTTGGACCATATCACTCTTCTCTGACCCTCCCACCCCCCCCCCCCCCCACCCCAATCCCCCACCCAACCTCTAGTGGCACAATTTCATTGAACAGCTTTAGGTTCCAGTTCGTCTCATCCATGAGTGACTGGACACTAATCTTGGTGCAACTAACAGCTTTTACATAAGACCAGAATTTCTTTAGGTTTTGTGAAAGATCATTTGACGATATTCTGTTACGGTAGTCTTTGAATGTTTCACGCATTGCTCTCTTGACTACCAAACATGTTTCATTCAGCATCCTTCTATCTATAGCCCTATGCTTTGTGGTATACCTATTATGCAGTAGTTTCTTTCGAAGTTTCCTTACAGCGACTGTATATCATGGAGGATCCCTCCTATTATAAACTGTCATATTTAGATATCTAATTATTGCATGGTCAACTATTCTTTCAAACTTGAGCCATAGTTCTCTACATGCTCTTGTTCTGAACTAAAAGTTTCAGGTATGACACTATTGTTTCTCTGTCTAGTTTGCTGAACATATAAATCTTTTTGTTCGTTTGTTGCACTTTGTGTTTTGGTATTAATTGTTGCTGTAACTACCTCATGGTCACAGATCCCAGTTTCGATGTTGACAGCCTCATAGAGCTCTGTTTATTGCCACTAGATCTTAATGTGTGTCCATTCTGAACTATCTGTTCTAGGTAGTTTGCAGAGCAGGCATTTAGTAACATTTCACAGGATGTCCTGTCATGTCCACCACTAACAGAACTATAATTATTATATAAAAATTTAAAAATAGATTTATAATTATTCCAGTTGATTTCTGGATGATTAAAGTCTCCTCCAATGATTACAGTATCATTAGGGAACTTATGTACAAGTAAGCTGAGCTTTGATAGAAAGACCCTTTTATAATTTTTTGCCCATCCTTGAACGGAGTCTTATCCAAAAATGACATATGCAACTTGAACTTCTATCGTAGTGGATTTGAGTTTCTTGTCTTATGCAACAAATACCCCACCTCCATTTCCCGTTTCCCTATCCTTTCTGTATATGCTTAAATTTTCCCCAAAGGTCGCACTGCTGTGAACTTCAGGTTTTAATCATCTTATTATGTGAGCTTCAGTGTTTGTTTTTCGGACCTCTTCAAACTCTATCACTTCGTTGTGAATGCTTTGGCAATTAATCACTAGGATTTTGATACTCTCATCTGTGGGAGATATTTATGTTGCCCTTACACTGACATGTATGGGTTTCCCACATTTATCATTGTCTGGGTTGGGTGAAGGAATGCCTAATCCAAAAAATGCTTGTCACAGTTTGTTACTTGGGTAACTGCCTCTGATGTGTAGTGCATACTTGACCTATTTAGGGGGACTGTACAACTTTCAGCCCAATGGCACAAGTCTAGGAAGTCACAGCCTAGCTTGTCGCAGAACCCTTGGAGTCTCTGGTTCACGCCTTCCACTCAACTAAGGACCATGGGGTCATAAGCTGTTGTAGGAACAATGATGCAGATTATGAGCTTCATTGAAACTCCATGAGCAAGATGGGCATTCTCAACCGTCTGTGCTGATCGCTGGAATGATCCAAGTATGACCTAAGAACCGAGCTGAGAGGCATTGTGTGTTCCAGTGTGCACCAAGGTCTGCAGTTGATGGCACCCTGTTTCCTCAGTGGCTGCCAAAATAGCCTCTTGAACATGCTGAATGAAGCCACCAGCCATATGCATTGAGTCTACTGGATGTTGCTTCTCATCCCTTGCTTTCATTTCCTTAACGGGTACCATTATTTGCTGTACATTTGAACTGACAACAGTTAATCCCTAATGGGTACCATTATTCACCATACAAATGAACTGCCAACAATTAATAGACCACTACTTGAATAGATATTCAAATAGGTACTTACCTCTGCTGTTTCTCCACACTAGGTTGTGGGCATGGGCACCGCAGCCGCCGCAGTTTTTCAGCCAACTGCAAGCAGCTGTCTACCAGTCTCCTCACTTCCTGGGATGGAGGTGTGCTGTCCTCGTAAGGAAGGTATGCTGACGTGAATAAAAATTTCCTCCTGCTCCCTTCATCACACTATTTCACTTTATTGGGCACTCTGTCCCTGGAATGTAATTTATCATCAGGTTGAATTAAATACCTTCTCTAACATAAATGCATGTTGTAGGGGTTTTTCGATTCCTGTCATAAATCAACTTACCTCCAGTTCCTCAAAGACCTGAAATAGCCCATTTCTGGAAATAGGATTCTGGGATCACTGCCACGTCCACCTTCTGATTTCCCAGAAAGTGACTCAGGATGGCAGTTGCCCCTTACTGTGCTGCAGATTTATCTACAACACCTGCAGCTGCCAAGTTGTCATTGTCAACTCTGATGTCCTTGATCACCCTGACAGTAATCTGTAAGACCCTGAAATACAGTTTTAGGTCTTGCTCTTACATTGCCTGCAGCAATTTTTCTCCAACTTCCACCTCAAAGGTTTGGCCATCAGTTCCAATTTTCTGGTTAATGCCTCCAGTCCTTTGCTGAGATTTTCTGTTTTTCAACCTGTAATTTCTCCAGCAGAGTATTGAGTAGTTTTGATACACAGATTAATATCTTAGTGGTTGTGAGTAGTTCCCCTGCTGTCTTGACCAGCAACTTCGTCATACCACTGAGCTTTCCTGGGCACCATCTCACTCAGCCAGTCCACTATCCATATCCCCTCTCAAGTGAAGAGTGGCGGATCATTTTACATGTAGTCATTCCATAAATTGGGTCTTTGACTGGCATCTTCCCCAACTTTTCTGAAGAAAGTTATCTAGACTAGCTCCTCCTGCTGTAATATGATGCTGACATAAGGATATCCGTGTTGGATTACTGGCATCTAGGAAACTGAGACTGCAGTATTGTTGGTCTGTTTTCCTGATTCCTGACTTCATCCCTCCCCCCCCCCCCCCCTCCTCCTCCTCAGGATCACAGTTACCCTGTGAACTGTATCAGTCTGCTCCCTCATCTTTTATTCCCTGTCTTAGAAGTAGAAAGAGTTTGCTTACCCCCTTCCCTTTGAGAGTGTCTTTTCTTAAAGGTGTTTGGAGCAAGATCTTTTAATGCCTCCATTTGTTCTTAAGAAGCCGTTCTTTACTTTCCTTTTCCCTTTGTTCTCTGAGGAGTTTTCTCCTTCTTGTCCAAGACAAAGTTCTGATCTTAATCTGGTCCAAATTCTCAAAAATGTTTTTCACTTCTGAGACTGGTGTATTTCCCTATCTAGTTGCAGAAACAGCTTCCATTGGTTCACTGCCCAGTGTTTGGGTGTTTGATGTATCTTACACATCAAGCCCTTCAGCTTATTTGTTTTCCTGCATTGTTCTCCACTTTTGGTTCTGTGAGCATTGGAGAAATATTGGTCGACATCAGAGGAACTTCACACTTGTGTAAGGCTAATTACCCCAGAAGATTTCCTGTAACCCCGAGGTTCTGTTCATGGCACATCATCCTGTGTGCCAAGCATCCATTGGCATGGATCACGTCACACCTTGTATTGGACGAGTGCTTTTGTTTCATCATTTTTGTTCCAGCTAATGCACATACTCGTGAGGATCGGTTGACCCAAGAGGGAATACTTATCCCCATCACCTCTGAAAGAATCTACTTTTGTGTAGGGATCAAGCATTTACAAAGCACAAAACATGTGGCTTGGTATTGAAAATACTATCATATATTTTACATGTAGCACCCAAAGGAATGAGACTTAACATACATGAGCAATGAAAAATATATAAATATAAGATAAAGGAGCCAGACCAATTATTGAATGAACAACCCAAAATTAAGTACAATAATTTTTTGCTGTCTTTAAAAATGAAATATGAGTCAGTACACAGTCAGCTTAATATTGTTTATGTCATTATAAAATAATGTATCTTTGAGTCCTTTACCACCCCATATCTTTGTATTTTCTTTTAACTTCATGATCTCTGGAGAGGTAGCACATGACTATGTAATGAACATCTTGAGGCACCTGTCAAATTTTGAATGTATAAACATCTAAAGACTGCTGTTGAGTTTTAAATGTACTGCTGGAATTATGTTACAATCAAATCACATGTGTTATGTTGATTTGATGTGTGAACAAATCTTATGAATGTTTTGTGGTAACAAGAGACCAACCAGTGCAGTGCATTGTTTATTCCTTGGAAGAGTAACTGATTTTGAGAGTTGGATGTTTTTCTTTGTTTTTCTTTAAAGTTGTACTTCTGACTGTAAGCTAACTAAATAAGTGTCTCAAAGTACATGTGGGCTCAATTTCTGACCTACATAATTGGTGACCCCAGAAACAGGAACAGTTTAAGTCACAATAACCTTTTTCCGATTACATCCGTTAATAATGGAAGGCACAAATAATTTTTTATGTACTATTGCTGACGAGATCTGGCAGCTGCAACAAGAGATTGATGTTTTAGAACTGTCGACACTGAGAAACAACAGCAGGACGGACATAACGAAATCACAAACTCCAGCGATAACGGACACCCCATGAGTGCATAGCCACGCCGAAAATTTTGTATGTGCCAGTTTGTTTGTATCAACTGCACTACACCTACAATTGTGGGCACCTCCATTTACATCCAAACAACCAAACATTTGATTTGCAATCTTGGTAAACATTTTTGCATGACAATGGATCATGGAAGACTGAACAGTTTATACTGACAATTAGCAGTTTGGACCAGAGAGCGATGACAATAGTTTCCAATATGATTCTACACCTACCTCATCAACAAGCATACCTCATGCTGAAGCCTTCGCTAATCACTCACTGCATGAAGTTACCTGGCCAGAGGCTTTCACAAGTGTTTTACCGAGAGAAATGTGGGGACAGAAACATGTCGGAATTTTGGAGACATTTGAGAGTGTTAGTGGACTGTTGCATAATATCTAATGAGTTGCTGCTACATATTTGGTGACAACAGCTTCCATCTTGAGTAGAGTTGACATTAATAATGTGTGAAGGACAACCATTGGATAAATGACTGCAAGTAAGTGATAGAGCATATCCCACATTGGAGTCAACTACTGTGACTTGTGTAGCAGTAACAAATACTAGCATCACATCAAAAGGTGAAGACACGTATTGGAGTTTTTGGAGGAGCCGATATCGAATTGTGATGCCGCATCTTATCAACAATCATCAGACATCACTGGGGAACCCAAATAGTTACGGACCACAATGGGAAAAGTTGTCACGCAGTTACAGATCTTGGAGTTACGGACAGACTCTGATAAGAAAACGCGGTCACATTGTTCATGCAACCTACAGCCGTTAAACACCACTCGAGGTCAAATTACTGCCGATGATATCTGCTGGTACCATAGACATTTCAGCTCCCATGTTACAAAGTGCACTAAGCCATGTGAGTATCCAAATGGCAAGGGCAGTCCGAATTAGGTACCAAGGTCTGCGTGCTCACGAGTGGCACTGCCGATGTAAGAAGCATTGTATTGCAGCAAAGCACAGATGGATACATGGCAAAGGTAAGCCCCACAATGGCATGCACACTACTTTTCAGAGTCACGTCACAACATCACATCGGTTGCACGTGATTGATAAGATTTCAGGCTTAAGATTTTTAATAGACACCAGTTCAGCGGTCAGCACCCTTCCAGTTATGGGCACAAGGAGCCCTTACAGTTGTTAGCTGTGAACGACTCTAACATCAAAGCATATAGGCGCAAAGACATGGCAATAGACATCAGCTTTTCTATGCTGTATAATTGGAGTTTCATGGTGGTGGATATTACACAATGCACTTTAGGTGCTGATTTTCTGTTGCACTTCACACTGACTGTAGACTTGGCAAATGCGGGCTTATAAGTGAGACACGATGTGGCAGGGTAAAAGTAATTCAGAGATGTTCTGTGGACAATGTAATACACTCCTGGAAATGGAAAAAAGAACACATTGACACCGGTGTGTCAGATCCACCATACTTGCTCCGGACACTGCGAGAGGGCTGCACAAGCAATGATCACACGCACGGCACAGCGGACACACCAGGAACCGCGGTGTTGGCCGTCGAATGGCGCTAGCTGCGCAGCATTTGTGCACCGCCGCCGTTAGTGTCAGCCAGTTTGCCATGGCATACGGAGCTCCATCGCAGTCTTTAACACTGGTAACATGCCGCGACAGCGTGGATGTGAACCGTATGTGCAGTTGACGGACTATGAGCGAGGGCGTACAGTGGGCATGCGGGAGGCCGGGTGGACGTACCGCCGAATTGCTCAACACGTGGGGCGTGAGGTCTCCACAGTACATCGATGTTGTCGCCAGTGGTCGGCGGAAGGTGCACGTGCCCGTCGACCTGGGACCGGACCGCAGCGACGCACGGATGCACGCCAAGACCGTAGGATCCTACGCAGTGCCGTAGGGGACCGCACCGCCACTTCCCAGCAAATTAGGGACACTGTTGCTCCTGGGGGATCGGCGAGCACCATTCGCAACCGTCTCCATGAAGCTGGGCTACAGTCCCGCACACCGTTAGGCCGTCTTCCGCTCACGCCCCAACATCGTGCAGCCCGCCTCCAGTGGTGTCGCGACAGGCGTGAATGGAGGGACGAATGGAGACGTGTCGTCTTCAGCGATGAGAGTCGCTTCTGCCTTGGTGCCAATGATGGTCGTATGCGTGTTTGGCGCCGTGCAGGTGAGCGCCACAATCAGGACTGCATACGACCGAGGCACACAGGGCCAACACCCGGCATCATGGTGTGGGGAGCGATCTCCTACACTGGCCGTACACCACTGGTGATCGTCGAGGGGACACTGAATAGTGCACGGTACATCCAAACCGTCATCGAACCCATCGTTCTACCATTCCTAGACCGGCAAGGGAACTTGCTGTTCCAACAGGACAGTGCACGTCCGCATGTATCCGGTGCCACCCAACGTGCTCTAGAAGGTGTAAGTCAACTACCCTGGCCAGCAAGATCTCCGGATCTGTCCCCCATTGAGCATGTTTGGGACTGGATGAAGCGTCGTCTCAAGTGGTCTGCACGTCCAGCACGAATGCTGGTCCAACTGAGGCGCCAGGTGGAAATGGCATGGCAAGCCGTTCCACAGGACTACATCCAGCATCTCTACGATCGTCTCCATGGGAGAATAGCAGCCTGCATTGCTGCGAAAGGTGGATATACACTGTACTAGTGCCGACATTGTGCATGCTCTGTTGCCTGTGTCTATGTGCCTGTGGTTCTGTCAGTGTGATCATGTAATGTATCTGACTCCAGGAATGTGTCAATAAAGTTTCCCCTTCCTGGGACAATGAATTCACGGTGTTCTTATTTCAATTTCCAGGAGTGTAGGAGTAATTAATGCTGCAAGTAAACAGTTAACCCCAGATACGTCGGTGCAGCCAGTGTTAAGCACAATACAGTGCATTATATACCCATGACCCCAGGTGTGCCAGTTTTAACGACGTGTCTCTAGAATATCCCTAGAACGATTGGCTGAGAATAAGCAATATTTGAAGATATGCTCTGTGCTTGTGTTATATGGAGGTCAGACAGCCCATGGTCATCCCCATTACACCAAGTGCACAAAAAGGACAGCACATGGGGCCCCTGTGGCAATTACCATAGGCTGTATGCAAGAACAGCCCCAGATAAGTACCCAGTACCTAATATCCATGCCATTTGGTCTTAAAAATGCAGCCAAAACCTGGCAGGGATTCATTGATGAAGCATTGCAAGGCTTGCCATTTTGCTTCAGGTATTTAGATGCCATATTAATATATTCAGCTGATGCACAAGTTCCTGACCATCATATATGTGAAGTTTTGTAGAGGCTCTGTAACTATGGAGTGGTACTAAATGAAGGCAAGTGCATCATGCGCAAAAGCGAATTAACTTTCCTAGGCCACAAGGTCTTGGCCAATGGGATCCGACCTTTGCCTGGAAAAATTGCCACGTTAAGTAATCTACCAAAGCCAACAGATAATAAGCACCTTAGACTATTTTTAGACATGGAAAATTTTTACCGCTGTCATTTGGCAATAACAGCTGCCACCAAGGTACCGCTAACGGACGAGCGTGCAGCTAAGTATTCCAAGGGCAAGCATATACTACACTAGACACCACAAATGAGTAATGTTTACAGCCAATTACAAGCCAGCTTTGAAGAAGCAGTATTGCTTGCCCACTCTTTCCCAGATGCACCATTGAATATTGTGGTAGACACCAGCCAGGTCACAATTGGAGCAGCACTACACCAAGAAGTGAATGGACAGTGACAGCCTTTGGTTTTTTTTTGCCAAAGAAGCTACAGCACAGGCAGACAAAATGGAGTGCTTGGAATAGGGAGTTACTAGCAATGTATGAGAGCATGAGATATTTTCGCCCTTACATTGGAGCCCAACCAGCGACAGTTTTCATGGATCATAAACCTACCATGTCAGCCTTCCACAACATCAGTGACAAATGTTCCATCACATAGAGTTCGAACTCCCATTAGGAAGCAATGCTAAAACGAGCAAACGTCAAGTACACTTTCTGAAGTAACTAATGGAGATAAAGACCTGAAACTTTTACAGTGTACAGCTGAAACATCATTCTCAAATCACATAAAAATGGTTAATGTATTTATATATTTCATGAGTAATCATTTTTTTGTTCTATAAGACAAAAAATTGAAACTTTTCTAAACACCTTGGAGCTTGTAAATCTGTTCTTTTTATCATCACTGGTCTATTTTTTATCTAATTAATCATCATTGTATTAACAAGAGATACTGTAAGTATGATGTCTGTAGCAGTCAGTTTTTGAGAAAAGTGTACCAGAAGGTCAAAAAATGTAGTTTTGAGAAAAATGGTATTAAAGTTTTACATGCAAGAAAGTAATTACAATGTCATACAGACACACTTTTAAAACATTCCAGGGCTATACTGTGGCTCAGCTTCTTGATCTTTATCTTCTTTTTTTCTTTTCTTTGCTCTTCTGGCTATCCTGGCCTCCTTGGTAGCATTTCCTGCAGAAATATCAGCATAATGGATACGGTCCATGTCAATCTTTTTCAGTCCCCTTTCAGTATTGATACCATCCTATGTTCCCAAGTGTCTTAATACGTCAGTCTTCTTTGACACACCAGCATTGAAGCACATCACTGCACCATGAACACCAAATTTTAGTGTTTGTTTTCTAACAAAAACAGTTTTTGGTAGCCTTGTCCAAATGACAGAATTCAAACTTTCATTTGGGTTTTGAGTTTTTCCGTGGAGACACTTTTTCAAGAGCTCTTGTTGGCTAAGGTCTCTGAAAATGGGTTTCACAGCTAGCAGGATTTTTTCTGGAATTGAATGTTTGTGCTTATAGCTGGAAGATGTAGCTGGGTTGTTGAATTTGCACCAGCTGTCAGGTCCCCGTGGGCAAAGGTTATGTTGTGGTTCCTCATCTGTTGAAATTTTATGAAAGAATATAGCCCAGATGGCTCTCCTCATTGCTTCTACATTGTTGCAGTTATTTCTAATGGCCATACCATAATAAGTCTGGATCCTGTCTATTTCAGCCTTTGTCAGGCCCCCTTTACCACCTAACTTTTTTTCCTTACATATCTTTAGAAGTTGTGATCCCATTCTTTTCTGTACATGTCCTATACATTCCAGTTTATTAATTTTGACTCTAGGCCCATAAGCCTTACTATCCCCGTCCCTAAGATAGTCTGTATAGAGGATACCTCTTGACTGCACAGACCTTTTGAAAATGTTAGCAACACCAGCCACTTCTATGCCTCCACTAGAACCATCATAGTCCTTGTCGCACACATGTTGTATAGTGGGATTTTTGCTACAGATGTCACAGTACTTGTAATAATTTCAATATCCAGAACCTTCCCAGTATCAAAAGAAGTTGTTGACACAATGACATTTAGGGATGTATGCCCACATTTCTGCCAACTGCCATCAAAACCAGCAGAAATTTGCCTTGGGTCAGATTTCGTATCATTCAACAGAACTGCTTCTTTGGATACTTTCAACATTGTAGATTCACTTACCTCAGCTACAACTGCACCAATAGTCTTGTTGTA
Source organism: Schistocerca cancellata (assembly GCF_023864275.1). Taxonomy (NCBI): domain Eukaryota; kingdom Metazoa; phylum Arthropoda; class Insecta; order Orthoptera; family Acrididae; genus Schistocerca; species Schistocerca cancellata. The sequence continues at coordinate 32,461,818 of NC_064632.1, read as the reverse complement.
AACAGCAAACTTTCTTGGAGGTGGAGGAATGTTCATCACTGCACAAAGAACAGCACCTGCACTTCGCCCTTTCCCAATAGATCTAAGTTCATACACTAATCTTATATTGTTTTCATACAATCTGCTTCTTGTTACGTGGGATGACATTGTATTGGCAGTACAGCTACATTCCAAACATGTCAAAACTAAATTACAAACAATTCCCTTGGTTTTCACCACATCTCCGTGCAAAGTAACGTTTCCACCAGTTTTTACAATTTGTGTATTTTTCGATAAGTTCACGTAATAACCTCATGGAGATCACAATGTTTGTGTCAGTAACAACAGAAACACTGTTCACACCACATATTACATTGTCACGCATTTGAGAGGCACTTGGAAAACCGGCAGCACCTAGAAGCTTCTTGCTTGAAGCACTGACACTCGCACTGACTTCACTTTCAATATTATTTTCTGCCCTCTGTTCACAACTAGCAGTTTCATGGTTTATTTTTACATATTTATTTCCACAAAACTTAGGCTTATATCCAAACTTCCTTATTCTACCCATTGTGTTATAACGTTTCACAAAATCATTACATTTATATCACCAAAACGTAAACAACTAGGATGAAGAAACTGACAAACTATAGTCGACAAGGCAGACAGGCTGGCAAACATCAGAATAACAATTCTTTTTTGCAACCCAAATAAAGAGTATTTATATCTGTGGAACATAAATGATTGTTGTACTATAGTCAATGCTGACTACTGCACAAGACACAGCAAAAATGGACGTGGCGCTAGTTACCATGCTTCATGAACAAATTAATAACTCCGAATCTAATAATCAGATTTGTATGAAACAAACGGCATTTTGTAGCCAAATAATTGGCGCATAGATTAAGACTAAAAAAAAAAATAGTTTTTTTGAGCCTGGTTGCGACTGTGTCCTCTTAGGTCATCATCACCTCATCATAGCACAAGAGTGATCAAGAGTTGCCAGACTTACTAATAGGTCAGCACACAGGGCCACCGGCATCTCACCATCACTAACATCTGGTCTTCATTCACAAAGCATTGGCCAATTGCTCGCACATCATATTGCGCATGGATGCCAATGGGCTCCTCTACAACCTCCTAATACTGGGCCCTACCAAGTACTGTGATGTAATGCCCATGCTATAGACATCTTGCAAAATGGAAAAACTATCAGTGTGTCCATTGAAAGAGTGAAACCAACATGGATCTTACCAATGCATGAAAGCAACAGAATGGTGGAAAGGTGTCACAAAACACCGAAAGTGGTCCTAATGTGTGTCCTTCAGTTCAGGATGACCAAAGGTCAGGCAAGTGTACACCCAGTCAAACTACTTATCTGTCTGGCTACGCTATGTGATCAAAAGTATCTGGACACCCCCAAAAACATACGTTTTTCATATTGGGTGCATTGTGCTGCCACCTACTGCCAGATACTCCATATCAGTGACCTCAGTAGTCATTAGACATTGTGAGAGAGCAGAATGCGGTGCTCCGCTGGACTCGTGGACTTCGAATGAGGACAGGTGGTTGGGTGTCACTTGTGTCATACATTTGTACATGAGATTTCCACACTCCTAAACAGCCCTAGGTCCACTGTTGCCAATGTGGTAATGAAGTGGAAACGTGAAAGGACACGTACAGCACAAAAGCGTACAGGCCTACCTCATCTGTTGACTGACAGAGACCACTGAGAGTTGAAGAGAGTCGTAATGTACAATAGGCAGACATCGATCCAGACCATTACATAAGAATTCCAAACTGCATCAGGATCCACTGCAAGTACTATGACAGTAGGTGGGAGGTGAGAAAACTTGGATTTCATGGTCGAGCTGCTGCTCATAAGCCACACATCACACTGGTAAATGCCAAATGACACCTTGCTTGGTGTAAGGAGCGTAAACATTGGATGATTGAACAGTGGAAAAACGTTGTATCGACGGACAGTCATGGTACACAATGTGACGATCAGATGGCAGGGTGTGGGTATGGCGAATGCCTGGTGAATGTCATCTGCCAGCATGTGTAGTGCCAAGAGTAAAATTCGGAAGCAATGGTGTTATGGTGTGGTTGTGTTTTTCATGGATGGGGGGCTTAGCACCCCTTGTTGTTTTGTGTGGCACTATCACAGCACAGGCCTACATTAATGTTTTAAGCACCTTCTTGCTTCCCACTGTTGAATAGCAATTCGGGGATGGTGATTTCATCTTTCAACAAGATCGACCACCTGTTCATAATGCACGGCCTGTGGCGGAATGGTTACATGACAATAACATCATTGTAATGGACTGACCTGCACAGAGTCCTGTCCTGAATCCTATAGAACAACTTTGGGATGTTTTGGAATGCCGACTTCATGCCAGGCCTCACTGACCAACATCCATACCTGGCCTCAGTGAAGCACTCCCTGAAGAATGGGTTGCCATTCCCCAATAAACCTTCCAGCACCTGATTGAATGTATGTCTGCGAGAGTGGAAGCTGTCATCAAGGCTGAGGGTGGGCCAACACCATATTGAATTCCAGCATTAACGATGGAGAGTGCCACAAACTTATAACTCATTTTCAGCCAGGGTTCTGGATACTCTTGATCACATAGTGTATGTTTATGGGTTCCAGATATGATGATAGTATCTTCTGAAACTTCTTTGACAATTCTACTTGTTGCCCTCTTGAGAGTTGTCAGCTCAAAATAAAAGGTAATCACATAGTTGCACCAAGGGTTGTCATGTCTCGTAATATGCTAATAAATCTAATACAAGTAAAAATATTTGACATCCTAGAATTTTTCTACAATAGTCACTCCATCTCATTCATTCATTCATTCATTCATTCATTCATCAATCCACCCAGTCTATTCTGCACATGTTATCGCAAAAGAAAATCTTCAGGAATGTATAAGGGGGTCAAGATGTACATTAACAAACAGCATTACTAATTAGTGACTATTAAATTGCTGTAAACTATTTTTGCTTAATCAAATTAAATGTCACACAATAAATTTAGGAGAAAAGCCGATACTTTGAGCAATGGTGTTGTTTCCTCAGTCTTCATAAACTGTAGCCCAGTTCATAAATGATGGTGGGTCTCGCAGGTTGAGGCCCAGACAGGGATTGCAGTGTTGCCAGTTCCAAGTGACAGTTCTGGTATGTGCACACACACATACTTTGTGCCTGAAATGAATTTGTTTTCTCCAAATTATGTCACTCTCTTAATTATATAAGTAGAATTACTTATAATATTACTTGTTGCTTCTATCACCATCAGTGATGACAACTCTGAACAACTGTAATAAAAATTCACTAAACATTTCACTATGATCACATTTAATGCATGCATTGGCACTGACATTTACAGCAGACTCCTCAGAACATTACTGAATTCTCATTGTCTGTCAGAAAGTGTGTGATGTATCTACACAGAACAAGCCTAAACTCGAGTGCCATTGTTTCTGACTCCAACTATTCACACTATTCATAATAGTACTGCATCCTTGTTATTTGAATGACTACTCTGATATTGCAGCTGATAGAAATCTTGAATCATGTAATTAGATAATTTTTGGAAAGACTTACAAATAGTACAAGTTTTGTTTCCTTTCAAATTTATGGCAATTCCAAAATAAAGATCCCCATTTGAACCTGAAACAAGGAGGAAGTCTATAATGGAAATTATTTTTGATTATTGGATTTTGATTGTGTGAATCATAATCCATCTGAATTTTATTATCACTATCATCATCATCTACTGCCAATTAAGTATTAAATACACTGTAGTAGGTGTCAGATGGGTGGTGGTGGTGGTGGTGGTGGTGGTGGTGGTGTGTGTGTGTGTGTGTGTGTGTGTGTGTGTGTGTGTGTGCGAAACTTCATGGTAGATTAAAACTCTGAGCCGGACAGAGACTCAAACTCAGGACCTTTGCCTTTTGTGGACAAGTGCTCTGCTGATTGAGCTACCCAAGCATGACCGACTCCTCACAGCTTTGCTTGGAAGGTAGGAGACAAGGTACTGGTGGAAGTAAGGCCGTGAGGATAGGTTGTGAGTTGTGCTTGTGTAGCTCAGTCAGTAGAGCACTTGCCCATGAAAGCCGAAGGCCCCTGTGGTGTAACTGCAATGCTGGGGATAAAAGAAAATGTTGTCACTATAAGAAAATAAACAAGTTAATCATCTTTCTGTAATGTTAACGATCACTGATAAATCAAGTTCTTGCAATATAGTGGGTATAACTTAGTACCTTCAGAATAATAATTAACAGTGTCAACTTATCTTGCTCTTGATGCTTCGCTGCAGATACTGTTTCCTGGATATTTTTTAAGTGAAAAAAAGCTGGATTACTGTATGATTCTCAGTAGTCATATAAAGACAGTTGTTGTTGTTTCAGGTGTACTATATGTTACATCAGAGTCCTTGTCAGAATCTTATATCTTACTGGTCACCTTGTGCAGTTACTTGCAGGTGCTGCATACATTTGCTGCCAATTGTAACATTGTTACATATAGTAATTTTGCTAATTATAATCACAGTTGTTGTTCAAAATTACAGAAAATGTTATCATTTGGTGGTTACAATTGAAGTATATGAAGTGGAATACAAGTTCAAATAATATGTTGTTTCCACAGAAAAATTAGTGAAATGATACAGATAAACAATGCTGACTACATTTTTGTTAATTGCTCTGAAAGTACCCCATCCAAAACTTTCTAACAGGTTTCTGGTTTCAAATATACATATATTATCTTTTGGTGTTTTAATAAATATTACAATAGTCCAAATAATCACATTGTTTACACTGTTAATAAGATTTTGTTTTATGAGTTTCAGTAATTGCTAAGTGATTAGGTGTTGTTATGATTAGCAGTTTAGCAGTTGCATAGTAAGCTGACAGTATGTTAATCAGATATTACTGATTAATATTACTCCATGATAAAATGGAGATTAATTTATTGTACTCACTGTACTTTTCCAAATCTTTAGCAACCGGTCACCAGGCACAGTGTTGTATGGCCTTACTAAATGTTTTGTGTGTCTTCATTCCACCTAGCACATCTGGAGTCACAATTATAAGGTGCATACTGTATTTGCAAATATTGAAGAAATTACTGGAACATCTTTTCAACAAATGATACTTACAAGAACTCTCACTAACAATGATGAACATGCATAAAGAGCAGTCTGTTGGCAACTTTGTGCTCTTTGTTTCTTCAATTGTGTATCATATGTCCAAAGTGCATGTGTTGTTAAATTGTTGTTTTGTGTGGTCCTTTGTGTTTTAATTAAATGGGTGATAAACAGAAAAAACTTGTAGTGACTATGCATTAAAAACAGCATGCCGCAATGCGATTGGATTCTGAGGTAGCAGCCAAAATTATTGCTTTGGAGTTAGGAGTAGGAAAAAAAAATAGTGTTGGAGACTTGAAGAAAAATCAAGCAGAAATAGAAAAGTGGTGTGCTTCCCAAGCTAGTGGAAGTGGAATAAGATTAAGGAAGACAATGTTGAATGGTAAGCATAAAGAAACTGAGAAAGCTTTATTTTAGAGGCATGGACATGAGGAAAAGTTTAGCTCATTACCGGGTCACTATTGCAGGAAAAAGCATTGCCATTTCAGTGGCAAATAGGAGGAGCAGATTGAGAATTTATTGCCAGTGATGGGTGGTTGGAGTGGTGGAAAAAACAATTCACTATTTGCCAAATTACCATTACTGAAGAGGCTTTATCTGCTGACAAAGAGGCTGTATCATTGTTTGAAGACTGCCTTTTGAAGTTAATTTATGAAGAAAGAATTTCTGGTGAACAGTTGTATAATTGTGATGAGACTGGTTTAAATTACAAGATGCACCCTATGAAAATGAAAATGCTTGCTTCAGAAAAGGAAGCTGCAGCACCCAGATACAAGAAAATTAATGAATTAGTTACCATATTGGCTTGGAGTAATGCAAATGGCAACCACAAGCTTAGTTTTACAGTGATAGCATAATCATGGAAGCTTAAAACTGAAAAATCACAAATCACTGCCCCTACATTACACTAATCAAAAGAAAGCATGGATGAATTCATAAGTCTTTTAAACCTCATTCCAAAATGAATTCATACCAGCTGTAGATAAACATTTGAATATCAACAGTTTACTGAGGAAATCTGTTGCTCCTTTTTGATAATGCACATTCACATCCCACCAGTGATGAACTCACAGGTGGAGATATCAGAGCATTTTTTTAACCACCAAATATGACTGCTCTTTTTCAGCCGATGGAGCAGGGGCATCCTTGAGTTGCTAAAAAGAAGTATTGCTTAAGTCCTCTCAGTTTGTTTATCGGTGATTGATAATAATGAAGACAGTCAGTGTACTGAAGAGGATTGACTTGCTATATGTCATAAGGTGATTGGCTGAAGTGTGGGAAGAGATTCCAAACATATCATTTTTAAAGTCATGAAAAGTCTTTTAGACAATGAAGTTGGGTATTTTAATTTTGAACCCATGTGTTAAGCCAAATTGAAATACGAAAATGATGATATTGTTTTCTTGGTCAAAAATGTACTGGACTGTAAGAACACTGATGCAGAGGACGTGATGCAATGGATGGCAAATGATCATGCTGATGAATTAACTGAGAACAGTATTCTGGAAATGATGATGCAGTCGAAGTAACACAAGAGGAGGAGGCAAACTTAGGTGACAGGAGAAATCTCGTCCCACATTTGCAAGGGTTCTAGATGGTTGAGACAGCACAACAGTACATTAGTGAGCAGGAGGAAGCAATGCCAGCTGACAACATCTGATTGTGCAAGTGGAGGGATATTACAGCACAGGAGAGGGCTAAAGGAGGGAAACAGTCATCTATCAAAGCCTTTTAAAAAGACCTCTTTTTTGTTAGGTCTGACTTTTGACATGTGTAATCATACATTCATTCTTTACAACGCAGATTGTTTTATGTTTCATGTACTAACAAACACTTCTGACTTACATATATTATGTAAGAAGTCACTAAATATTTATAAAATTGGGTTTTGGTATAAAAAAGGGTGTTTTGAATGGTACAGCTGGGGCTGGAAGAGAGCCTATTCAGCTTTTTTATTATTGAGCTTGACCGTCTGCAACATTAGGTTGGATAATTGAGAATCCATTGTAGATGTCAGGTGGAAGTACTGCGTGTGTAAGTCTTTCAGGAGGCATGTATTGTGTTATTAAGGAATTACAAAGATAGGTCAAGGACAGTGTTTTTGAGTCAGCCCAAGGTTTTAACACTGGTCTAGAAACAAGTGTCTGCTATGTAAACAGTGTCTGTTAGAGTAAGTCAAATTCACTTAATTTCTTGTTCAGCTGTTGTCATTTGTTTATTTGTTGATGCTTTGAATTATTTTTACTTTGTTTGTGAAATGTTTTATATACATAAACTGTGTGTGGTGTGTGTGTGTGTGTGTGTGTGTGTGTGTGTGTGTGTGTTAATGGAGTGTTAGCTCATAATTGCAACCTGTTATAATTCAGACTTGTTGCCATATCATCCCTAATTAACTGTTTACACATGTATTTCCTCTTTGTTGTTTCAATTTTTCCATTTTTCCTTGATTATATGAAAAATAAAAAACAGTGGAGATAGTACTGGTCTTCAACAAAGTTTTAACTTGTACCCTACATTCAGATAACACCCAATTTCTTCCCCATCTGTGTCAAAGCCAAGCTACTGCCCAATATCTAATGAGAAATTAGTTAACGAACCATTGAGGGACCAATCCTAGAAGAATAATACAAAAACTCGTTTTTCCAGGTTTATGAAAGATGTGTAATCACTTAACTTAAAAATTGATGATTGCCGTTTCATACTGAAAACACCAAGAAACCTTTCAAATTTTTGATACTTGGTACAGCTGTTCAGTATTTTATAACAATGGAAATTTGAAGAAGGGAACAACAGATGAAAAATTATAAAGCACATTGCAGACAGTTGTGTGGCACATTAGTGCTCTTGTAAAAGCATGTCATCACAGTACCTTTTGAACTTTGTTCTCCATCTAATATTAGTACACAACCTACTCTCCTCTAACCTCTCCCCCCGCCCCCTCATCTCTCTCTCTCTCTCTCTCTCTCTCTCTCTCTCTCTCTCTCTCTCCCTCCCCCCCCCTCTCTCCCCCCTCTCTCCCCCCCTCCCCCCCCCCCTCTCTCTCTCTTCCTCCCTCTCCCCCCCTCTCTCCCTCCCTCTCTCTCCCTCCCGCTCCAGTAATTTAGTTTGGTTGTTTGTGTGTGTGTGTGTGTGTGTGTGTGTGTGTGTGGGGGGGGGGGGGGGGGGTGCATGCATGCATTATTGATTGTGTGCTAGAAAAGACAAGTTCTCTTTCTTTCTTTCAGCTCCTTTTATTACTGTTAGAATTTTTCAGTTGAACATGGTGTGCATGAAAATTACAGGGAACGTCTTCGACATGCATACGAGACAGACTTCTGGGATGGTGCTCGGAAAACAATTGCTGCCTTATGGGACGCCCATGGCTGGCTTTGGCATGGTAGATAACACTTGATACCATAAATTCTTCTCATGTAAACATGTAATTTTGAATATTTTTGTTGTAACCACAGTTCATATAAAATTAGAGGCAGCATAACTTAAGGTAGTACTTTACCTTTTTTGATTAAAAAAAATGTGGAAAACTGAGTGGAACATGCAAGGCAAGAGTTGGGTCTTGAGTCTGTCTGGGAAAAATTTTTGATCAGTTCATAACAACATAACTTTAGTAACATCACGCACATTATAAGATAATAAAACTAAGAGATTAAAGAGGTAAGTACAAAGGAGAATGTTTCAGTTAGTTCACAGAATAGGAAATGAGTGTTTGTGAAGCAATTCAGTATCTGGGTCATTACTAGTAGAGGCAGCATGATAGACCTTTGTTATTGGCAATTGGAGAAAACTTTTCTGTCTCTGCTGTTGGCATTTCTACACAACACCCACTTGACATATTGTAATATTATGCGATGTGAGAATGTTGCTCAACAAAATTTATTTCTTTTACTATACAATCAAAAGCCTTGGCTTATGTCAAAAGTATTAGAGTTCATGTAGTGAGAACTGCATCAGCTGTGAGGCTTACATATTTGTATTTGCTGAGTAAACCATGCACAATTTCTGAGTTGCTCTTAGGGTTCTTTCTCTTTCACATATCTAAAAAAACTTATCTGACTTCCCACAAACAGCCACCAGGTGTTATATTGTAGAGCTTATAGAGTATACTGCATACATCCCCCCCCCCCCCCTTTCCTTTTCCATTCACAAAATGGTATGCAATAAGGAAGCCTGTTAACACTCCTGTGTATAATCTCAAATACCGCTAAGTTTACTGTAAAATGTAAATCTACATCCATATTGTGGAAACCACTATGAAGTGAAGTGCATGTATGTAGAGTAGATATAGAAAGGGTACTTCCCATTTTATCACTTGTTAGTGCTTGTTCCCATTCCATTTGTGTATTGAGTACAGGAAGAATGATAACTTACATGCTTTGTGCTTGGTGTAATTGGTCTAATGTGGTCTTTGCAGTCCCTACAATAGTGATACATAGAGGGTTGTTGTATAGTACTAAATCCTCAGTTAATACTGGTTCTCAAAATTTTGTAAGTAGGCTTTTGCAAGTTAGTTGTCATATGTATCCAAGTTTCTGAACTTCAGGTTTTTCTGCAACTCTGTAAGCTCTTCCATGGTCAAACTAATCTTCTTTGCATATGTTCAGTGTGGATGTGAGACTATTTACCATATGGTTACCAACCTGTAGAGGATTGAGGTGCAGACTGTGCGCAGCAGGATTTGTGTTGTTAGTAGTTGCCATTAGGCACCGATACTGGCAGAGCAACATAGGATTGAAAACGTAAGCATCAGTTTGCATTACAGTTGCAGAGTCAACATGGATCTGTACAAGGTGAGCAGGGCTTTACTTGTAAACTGTTTTATCAAAACAACAGCAATAGTGCTGCTACACAGAGGTAATCTTTCCACACTGGGGTTGAAGAACATGCTTCAGAAGTTCTAATGAACTGGTGATTTGGGAGTTGCTCCTGGGAGAGGCTGACAGCCAATTGCACCACAAATTATTGAAGAAGTTACAGTTTCCATGGCTGAGAATACTGGATGCAGTGTGCAACCTTCAAGCAGTGCATGGGCTGTGTCACAACAGCTTGACTTTCCATGGTCCACCATTGTTTGGGGCAGCAGCAGAGCAATCTCTAGTGTGCTTCCAGGCTGTCATGGGTGCAAATGGTTGCCATAGTGAGCAATGTTTGTAACATGGAATGTAAATATGGTACGCAGTTAACAGATGTTACCCTCTCATTAAATTAAAATGTGTTTCTTTCAATGATTTATTGGTTATCTCTCTTCTGCATGTTCTTCTTGAATGTTTCTACTAAGTTTCATTGTTCTATGATCACATGTTTGTCATGGGGACCCCATCAGGTAGCGGAAGTTTAATTATAACCACCCTGTACTTAATTATGCATAACTGCACATCTGCAAAAAAATCTGATATTACTATTAAAACTGCCTGTCAGGTACACTACTGCTCGTTAATTTCAATGAACCATGACAGCTATCTGATTTTTTAATATGAATTACAACAAAACATCATTTCTCCAAAAATATAATTGTATAAACTTAGACTGTGCAAGTCGAGGTTAGATATCAGCTATATTACAGAAAGGATAGATCAAAAAATGGAAAATCCAGGAAGTAATAATGACAATACTATGAAAAGGATATTTGCTACTCACAATAAATTGACACCACGAATCCTGCAGAGCTGTCCATAGATATGTAAGGGTATGAGGGGATGGAGATCTCTTCTGAACAGCACGTTGCAAGGCATCCCAGATATTCTCAATAATTATGTCTGGGGGAGTTTGGTGACCAGTGGAAGTGGTTAAACTTGGAAGAATGTTCCTGGAGCCACTCTGTAGCAATTCTGGACATGGTGTGTTGCATTTTCCTGCTGGAATTGCCCAAGTCTGTCGGAATGCGCAATGGACATGAGTGGATGCAGGTGATCAGACAGGATGCTTACGTACGTGCCACCTGTCAGTCATGTCTAGACATATTAGGGGTCCCATATCACTCCAACTACATGCACCCCACATCTTTAACAGAGCTTCCACCAGCTTGAACAGTCCCCTGCTGACATGAATGGTCCACACCTGTACACGTCCAACCACTCGATACAATTTTAAATGAGTCATCTGACCAGGGAACATTTTTCGAGTCATAAACAGTCCACTGGCGGTATTGACGGGTCCAGGCGAGGCGTAAAGCTTTGTGTCGTGCAGTCATTGAATGGCCCAGCATCGAAATATACAGCAATTTGCAGAAGGGTTGCACTTCCATCACGTTGAATGATTTTCTTCAGTCGTCGTTGGTCCCGCTCTTGAAGGACCTTTTTCCGGCTGCATCAGTGTCAGAGATTTGATGTTTTACCAGATTCCTGATATTCACAGTATGCTCTTGAAATGATTGTAGGGGAAAATCCCCAGTTGATTGCTACTTCAGAGATGCTGTGTCCCATCGCTTGTGCACCAACTATAACACCACATTTAAACTCACTTAAATCTTTGATAACCTGCCGTTGTAGCAGCAGTAACCAATCTAGCAACTGTACCAGACACTTCTTGTGTTATGTAGGCTTTGCTGACTGCAGTGCTGTATTCTGGCTGTTTACATATCTCTGTATTTGAATACGCATGCCTAAACTAGTTTCTTTGGCACTTCAGCGTATGAAACTTTTAAAATGATACATGCTAGGCAAATTGTCTTCATTGTTTTGTATGTTAGATGGTATCAACAAGTGATAATATATCAGCATAAATTTGCAAAGAAAAAGGAGGAGGCTTTATCGGTGAACAAGTGGTGGCATATTTGCTTGAAAAACACAGTAAATCAGCAGTAGTCACACTCCTCTAAGCCACAAAATACGGGACATGGCAAAGGCACTCGACATCCCTTTCAGCTAACCAAAATATGTAAGGTTTCAGTTACTAGAGACTCAGGAAATCCGAAGTCTTTTTTTTACCTAGATATACTGAATGAGTAAGAAAACTAAAAATACGTATTCAAAGCAATAATAACATTAAATAAGAAATATCTATTTCTAAGACCGTAGCCACAAGTATGTGATCAACCATAATTGGTATAGCCTCTAAAAACAGTTTACGTTCCACTGAAATATAAATATTAATAAAACTAAAACTCGTTTCACCAGTACAGAAGTAACCTATATTCGTCCTGGAAATTTTAAAATAATTATAGTAATTTTTATATTTCCAGATAGTACTGGAACTTATTTTGTGGGACTAATATCATTGTAGATTGCTGGAAATGCTTTTTATATATGAAAATTACCAAGCATGTCTATTGTCAGAACTCTAGATTGAATGGAAATCTGTACTCTCATCCATCTTCCCCTTTGCACTCAGACAACTGAGTTGGTAATCTTATCATGGGTCAGAGAAACACAGAACATAACAACTCCTCCCTCTTGTTGTACCACGCCATATAAAGCACCATAATATTTGGGTAAGCCATCAGTTTGAGAACATTAGTTATGCTTATGGTATCTGTACCTACAATTATATACAGCGTAGATGTATTTACAAATTGACATAGCAAGGTACATAGAGAAAAATGTTAAATTTCCTTACTATTCGTGTTATTTCTGTGTAATAAATATTTTTAAAAATGTAGTAAACCAGTATTTGCTTATTCTGTTAGGTAGCTATTATTTTACATACCTAAATTGCAGAAATATTTTGGAGTTAAATAATACTATTTTATTTCCAGGTTATGAAGTCAATGGAATGGATAACATCCCAGATGAATCACCTGCCTTAATTGTTTACTATCATGGTGCTATTCCTGTTGACTTGTATTATTTTATATCAAAGGCCTACCTTTTTAAGAATCGTCTTATACATACAGTCGCAGACAGGTTCCTCTTCAAAATACCAGGTGATTGCATTTCTTTGGCAAACGCTTACTTAATATTGGGGGCAGGTGTTAGTAAAAGGAATTTAGAGTGTAATGTGTACTTACATAGGCTACATTTAATGTGGCAAGAATGCTAGTTGTTGAAAAAGGGGGATAGCAGGGGAATACCACTTTCCGAGTTGAAATAAATAACTGCTGTTTTTCTTCTATTGGTAGCATAACAATCACATGTCCATGCTGATGTTTATGAAAGAATAACAGTTTGGTCCTTAGACTACTGGTTTCAGTCAGCAATGACCATCTTCAAATCTGCTTCAAAACATTGGAAACTAAATACAACTAGTCAACAGATTACATCTTAGAACAATAAAATATCCCCTAAAGAAAAATTACTATTTTCATGACTATCAAAGCATGCCTGTAAAATACAGGATGACAATTATTGAAGTATATGAAATAAAATCATCATAACTTCTGAAAGGTTTGCATTAGGGCGTTGAAACTGCAAGCTTGGCCGTGGGGCATAATGGGAATTAGTATGGTTTGTTTTAGCGATAAAACCCACTTTTGTTTGGATGGATTCATCAGTAACCAAAACTGACACATTTGGGGGACTGAGAATCTGCATTTTGCGATTAAGAAGTCTCTTCACCCTCAACGGGTGACTGTGGACTGTGTGGTGTGCAGTGTTCAGTCACAGAATAATTGGTGCAATATTCCTTGGTGGTGTGGTGACTACCGAACCGTATGTGTAGGTTTTGGAAGACGATTTCATTCCCATTATCCAAAGTGACGCTGGTATAGACAAGATGTGGTTCATGTGAGACAGAGCTCGACCCCCACCGAAGCAGGAGAGTGTTTGATATCCTGGAGGAACATGTTGGGGACCACATTCTGGCTCTGGAGTATCCACAGGCCACTGACATGGGCCTCAATTGGCCACCATATTCTCCGGATCAGAACACATATGACTCCTTTTTGTGGGGCTATATTAAAGACAAGGTGTACAGCAATAACCCCAAAACCATTGCTGAGCTGAAAACAGCCATTTAGGAGGTCATCAACAGCATTGATGTTCTGACACTTGAGTGGGCCATGCAGAATTTCATTATTTTTCTGCACCACATCATCGCCAATGATGTCAGGCATATCGAACATGTCATAACCTAAATCCGAATATCTGTAGTGATGTTTACGTTTTGAATAAAGTGTGTGCACACTGCAGTTTGTAACTAATTTACATTTTTTTCATATAATTCAATAATTGTCACCTTGTATGATGAGACAAACATATTTTATAACATGTCCTAATACACATATCAATACTCCTGAAGACAGACATTGACTGTAGATATTGTATCACAGACAACAGTCTCTTTGACTGTTGAGAGATGTCACTAAATCCACCCAAAGATGTAAACAATTGTGCATGAGCAGCGCCTATTGGACAGAGGGAGTCCAACAGCCGATCAGTTCCAGTCATTCCACCAGGAAGGATGTAGACAACTCATTTTGTCTGAAATTCAACCATACCTCAATGGTCAATACCATGGTTTGATCGCACCCGCATTGTTACTTTGTGCCAGAAAGGGCTCTCAGCAAGGGAAGTGTACAGGCATCTTGGAGTGAAACAAAGTGGTGTTATTCAGACATGGAGGAGATATGGAGAGAGAGGAACTGTCGATGACATGCGTCACTCAGGCAGCCCAAGAACTACTACTGTAGTGGATGACCGCTACCTTTGAATTATGGCTTGGAGGAACCCTGACAGCAATGATATCATGCTGTATAATGCTTTTTGTGCAGCCGCAGGACATAGTGTTAAGACTCAAACTGTGCTCAATATGCTGCATGATGAACAATTTCACTCCCGATGTCCATGGTGAGGTCCATCTTTGCAACCACGACACCGTGCAGCACGGTACAGGTGGGCCCGACAACATGCAAATGGACCACTCAGGATTAGCATCAAGTTCTCTTCATCAATGAGTGTTGCATATTCCTTCAACCAGACAATCGTCAGAAAAGTGTTTGTGGGCAATCCAGTCAGGCTGAATGCCTTACACACTCTGTCCAACGAGTGCAGCAAGGTGGAGGGAGGTTCCCTGCTGTTTTGGAGTGGCATTATGCGAAGCCGACGTATGCCGCTGGTGGTCATGGAGGGTGCCATAACGGCTCTATGGTACGTGAATGCCATCCTCTGACCGATAGTGCAACCATATCGGCAGCATATTGGTGAGGCATTCGTCTTCATGGAAGTGCACATCTTGTGAATAACTTCCTACAGGATAACGACATTGCTCAACTAATGTGGCCAGCCTGCCTGGGATAGATTGAAAAGAGCTGTTTATGGACAACATGACCTACCAACCACTTTGAGGGATCTATGCCAATTCACAGTTGATTAGTGGGACAATCTGGACCAATGGTGCCTTTACGAACTTGTGGATAGTATGCCACGACAAATACAGGCATGCATCAATGCAAGAGGACATGCTGCTGGGTATTAGAGGTACTGATGTGTACAGCAGTGTGGACCACCCCCTCTGAAGGTCTCGCTTTATGGTGGTACAACATGCAATGTGTGGTTTTCACGAGCAATAAAAAGGGCGGAAAAGATGTTTATGTTGATCTTTATTCCAATTTTCTGTACAGGTTCTGGAACTCTGAGAACTGAGGTGATGCAAAACTTTTTTGGGGTGTGTGTGTGTGTGTAATAAAGCCGTAGTGACAGTGTCACAAAATATATTCAAAATCAGCATAATATCATCACACATATGTAAAATATTATGTAAACTAGGCCACAGTTCTGGCAAAGCCACACTGCCTCTATCACTACTGATCATAACAGACTGCATATAGTAGCCACAACATATGTTTATGGCTCATTAGATGTCACTACTCTAAGTCTACACATATTCGTCAGTTATAAAGATTGTACAGTATTTAAGAAATAAAGAGTACAATAGTAAAGTCTGTATTGGGCTTGCCAAATGTATAAGTTATTACAGTGGATGAAGTGTAATAATTAAAAACTCAAAGTTAAATTTAAAATTGTTAAAAGGAAATGGTTAAGTGATAATATATGACTCGGAGATGTTCTGGTGGCCATTTTAGATAAGAATAATGAGATACACAATCAAATGCTCATAGAGTTCATTAAATAACATAAACTTGATAGAATAACTAAGGAAAGAAGCGAAAAAGGATGAAAACAAAAGACTAAAGTTAATGATCAGCGACATCTTTTAGCGCAGCCGCCCGAACGCAGCTTAGGCTAGAAGCCGGAGTAACTTAACCACCAGAGAGCCTCATATACCCTGTGACATGCCACTGCAAGAAAAGTATAATAAAATATTGTAACAGTTGCTTAATACAAATAGCTTGTTAATGAAATGTATTATATAAAAGAAGAAGGGAAAATCAAATGCAAGAGTAAAATGAAAGATGGTAGAAAATGGAGCAAATAAGTGATGCACTTTATGCTATGTAACAACAGGGCAAGATACACATGCGAGAGGCATTCAGTCATTAATAAAGCAATGTAGGCATCAGGTACAAGATCACATTGCCTAGCGAGCACTTTCGCCGGCTCCTGTGACCATGTCGCAATTTGTTAGAATAACAGTTAACTTCATTTAAACAAAAATGGAAATCGGGCACTACTCATCTGCAGCTGATTGGTTTGTGGCACATACAATGAGCTGACAAGTCATTGGATAGTTTATGCACATATATAGTTGGCAGTAGTATTGCACATGCTAGGTATAAAAGGACAGTGCATTGGCGGAGCTATTATTTGTACTTAGGTGATTCGTGTGAAAAGGTTTCAATGGGATTATGACCGCACAAGTGGAATTAACAGTGAATGGTAGTTAGAGCTAGAGGGATATTCCATTTCGAGAATGATTATGTAATCCTGCAAGATACACAGTATCTAAAGTGTGCCAAGAATACCAGGCATTACCTCTCACCATTGACAATGCAGTGGCTGATGGCCTTAACGGAAAGCAGCAGCGTTTGCATGGAGTTGTCGATGTTAACAGACAAGTGACACAGTGCAAAATAACAACAGAAGTCAATGTGGGATGTATGATGACCATACCCATTAGGATGGTGTGGCTACCTTTGGCATTAATAGTGGTGCAGGTGTCTGCTAACAGCACAAAATAGCCTACAGCACCTGTCATGAGCTCATGACCGTATCGGTTCGGCCCTAGACAACTGGAAAATCGTGGGCTGGTCAGACGAGTTCCAGTTTCAGCTGATATGAGCTGACAGTAGTATTTGAGTGTTGTGCAGAGCCCATGAAGCCATGCACCTAAGTCATCAACAAGGCACTGTGCAAGCTGGTGGTGGCTTCATAATGGTGTGGGCTGTGTTTACGTGGAATGGACTGGGTCTTCTGAGCCAACTGAACCGACCATTGACAGGAAATAGTTTTGTTTGGTTACTTGGAAACCATCTGCAGCTATTCAGAGACTTCATGTTCCCAAACAACTATGGAATTTTTATGTATGAGCAAAATTTCACCAGGCCATAAATGTTTGAAGTTGGTTTAGAGAACATTCTGGACAATTTGAGCAAACGATTTGGCCACCCATATCGCCCAACATGAATCCCATTCAACATTTATGGGTCATAATCGAGAGACTGGTTTGTGCAAAAAATTCTGTAACAACTTTTGCAGTTGTGGCCGGCTATGGAGGCAGCGTTGCTCAATATTCCTGCAGGGGACTTCCAACGACTTGTTGAGTCTATGCCACATAGAGTTGCTGCACTGTGCCAGGCAAAAGAAGGTCTGACACAATATTAGGCTTTATCTTATGACTTTTGTCACCTCAGTGTAACTGGAATCTTTGCACCATTTAGAAGTCTTTAACTGTGAATAGTAATCTTTTTTGATACATAAGCTTACCTATATTCACCCATTAAAAAACCAGCTTGATAATGATACTTTTGGTAACAGTCACCATACATCTTCATGAGTAATGATACTTCTAAAAGAGATTTATAACTCTATATTAGAAAATGAATAACAAAATTAATATGGGGAGAGTAACATGCTTTACGTCTTTCCATAGTATTGCTTTATTATGACAAACATTTCTGGTAATCTTACGGTTTTTTAACCAGGATGCCAGGCTGGTATGTGTTAATAATTGAATGATTTTACATGACTCTGACTTCTAATACAAATGTTGATAAACAAAACTGATTGCGCTTTTACATACTTTAGTTATAAGAAATAATCTTAAAGACATTGACGTCTCATAAGTACCATAGCACTCTGGCTATTCTTTCATTTTATAATAGGGTTTTTTGTCTTAAAGTTAATTTTGTTGAAGTTACATTCTGATTACTTAAAAATCTTACTTTCATAGAGCTGTACTCCACACATTGATCCACTACAGGTGAATGTTTGCCTTTCCCTTATTTCATGTTTAAAGTTCATTATACTACTTTCACCCAATTCCTAAGATACATCCTTTTCTCCTATTAAATCACCTTTCCTTCTTTTCCCTTCCAACGTAGTGTGTCTCTACACATCCTCCAACCTATCCCCCATTATATTTACACAGTTATAGGGCCTGCCTTCTTGGTACACTTATCCTATATATTATCATATATTATGAAAGATTTCTACTCACTATATAGAGGAGATGAGTCACAGACAGGCACAACAAAAATACTGCTATTCATGTGAACTTTCAGTCAAAAGACCTACTTATAATGAAGAGTGCGCGCGCGCGTGCACACATTCACACCTCGCAGACACATGACCACTGTCTCTCACCATTGAGGCTGGACTGCGAGCAACTGCATCTGATGGGAGCAGCAATCTGGGTGATGGGGATAAGGAGCAGGTTGGGGTGGGGTGGGAAGGGGAAGAGATAGCATTATAATGGTGAAGGGAGGCATAGTGCTGTTTATGGGAACATGCAGGGATGGGGTGGGGACAGGATAGGGCTGCTAGATGTTGTCTGGAGGTTTGAGGGGGAGGGAGGGGGGGGGAAGCATAAAAGGAGTGAAGTAGAGGAGGGGCTCGAGGAAAGACACAGACAAATTAGCGGGTGTGTTGGTGGAATAGAAGGCTGTGTAGTGCTAGAGTGGGAACAGGGAAGGGGATAGGTGTATGAAGGACAGGGACTAGTGAAAGTTGAGTCCACGGGTGTTACTGTAACTTGGGATATACACTATATGATCAAAAGTATCTGTAACCCCCAAAAACATATGTTTTTCATATTAGGTGCACTGTGCTTCCACCTACTACCAGCTACTCCATATCAGTGACCTCAGTAGTCATTAGACATTGTGAGAGAGCAGAATGGGGTGCTTCGCTGGACTCATGGACTTCGAATGTGGTCAGGTGATTGGGTATCACTTGTCATACATTTGTACATGAGATTTCCACACTCCTAAACAGCCCTAGGTCCACTGCTTCCAATGTGATAATGAAGTGGAAACGTGAAAGGACACGTACAGCACAAAAGCGTACAGGCTAACATTGTCTGTTGACTGACAGAGACCGCCAAGAGTTGAAGAGGGTCGTAATGTGTAATAGGCAGACATCTATCCAGACCATAACATAGGGATCCCAAACTGCATCAGGACCCCCCGCAAGTACTATGACAGTAGGCGTGAGGTGAGAAAACTTGGATTTCATGGTCGAGCTGCTGCTCATAAGCCACACATCACACTGGTAAATGCCAAATGACACCTTGCTTGGTGTAAGGAGCGTAAACATTGGATGATTGAACAGTGGAAAAACGTTGTGTCGAGTGACAAATCATGGTACACAATGTGGCGATCAGAGGGCAAGGTGTGGGTATGGTGAATGCCGGGTAAACATAATCTGCCAGCGTGTGTAGTGCCAACAGGAAAATTTTGAAGGTGGTGGTGTTATTGTGTGGTCATGTTTTTCATGGAGGGGGCTTGACCACTTATTGTTTTGCTTGACTCTATAACAACACAGGCCTACATTGATGTTTTAAGCACCTTCTTGCTTCCCACTGTTGAAGAGCAATTCAGGATGTCAGTTGCATCTTTCAACATGATTGAGCACCTGTTCATAATGCGCCACCTGTGGCAGAGTGGTTACATGGCAATAACATCCCTGTAATGGACTGGCCTGCACAGAATCCTGACCTGAATCCTAAAGAACACCTTCGGGATGTTTTGGAACACAGATTTCATGCCAGGCCTCATCGACAGACATCGATACCCCTTCTCAGGGCAGCACTTGTGAAGAATGGACTGTCATTCCCCAAGATAACTTCGAGCACCTGATTGAATGTATGTCTGCGAGAGTGGAAACTTTCATCAAGGCTAAGGGTGGACCAACACCATACTGAATTCCAGCATTACCAGTGGAGGTCACCACGAACTTGTAAGTCATTTTCAGCCAGGTGTCCGGATACTTTTGATCAAATAGTGTATTGCAGGGAAATTCCCTCCTGTGTGATTCAGAAAAGATGGTGGTCTTAGAAATGATCCAGGTGGTGCAGCTATGAAGTAGTCATAGACGTGAAGCATGTTGTGATGAGCAGCATGTCCAGCAACTGGATGGTCCAGCTATCTCTTGGCCACAGTTTGTCAGTGGCCATTCAAGTGGACAGACAGCTTGCTGTTTCTGATGCCCATGTAGAAAGCAACACTGTTGTTGCAACTTAGTTTGTAGCTCACATTACTACTTTCACATGTAGCCCTGCCTTCGATGGAATAGGTGATGGTTGTGATTAGACTGGAGAAGGTGGTGGTGCTGGGAAGAAGTATGGGACAAATCATGCATCTATATCTGTTACAGGGATATGAGGCATGGAGTTTGGAGCAGTGGTAGAGTAGGGATGGACAAGGATATTGTTTAGGTTCATTAGGTGGCGGAATACCACTGTGGGAGGGGTTGGATTCAGTTTCGCCGGTCGTGGGCGGTACTGAGGTACAAGGGGAGTAACCAGACAGTGGGAATGTGGGAGCTGGTAAATGACTTGAGACGAGGCACAGGAGTCCTGTTTTTGTATGAGATTGGGAGGGTAGTTTGTCTGTGAAGGCCTCAGTGAGATCCTTGGTATATTTCGAGAGGGACTGCTCATCGCTAAAGACACGACAGACACTGGTGCCTAAGCTGTTAAGAACAACTTGGTATGGAATTGGTGGCAACTGTCCAAGTGAAGATATTGCTGGTCGTTTTTAGGTTTGTTTTGGATGGAGGTACTGATGTAGCCATCTTTGAAGTGAAAGTCAACATTGACGAAAGTGGCTAGTTGGGCTGAGAAGAACTAAGTGAAGCAAATGAGCGAGAAGGTGGTGAGACAGCTGGACCACCTATTTGCGTGATATGCTGCCTAACAC
The DNA here is from genome assembly GCF_023864275.1 of Schistocerca cancellata. NCBI lineage: Eukaryota > Metazoa > Arthropoda > Insecta > Orthoptera > Acrididae > Schistocerca > Schistocerca cancellata. Next base: position 32,440,498 of record NC_064632.1, on the reverse strand, counting down.
AACTGGCTTCACTTCAGTGATTACTGTGCTGTCTGGATTCTTCCTAATAACACCAGCTATTTTCTCTCTCTCTCTCACCCTGACTCTCTCTCTACCCACCTCCCCCTCTCCCTCCCCTCCCCTCTCCCTCCCTACATGACCCCTCTCCCCTCCTTGCGTGGCCCCTCTCCCCTCCTTGCGTGGCCCCTCTACCCTCCTTGCGTGGCCCCTCTACCCTCCTTGCGTGGCCCCTCTACCCTCCTTGCGTGGCCCCTCTACCCTCCTTGCGTGGCCCCTCTACCCTCCTTGCGTGGCCCCTCTACCCTCCTTGCGTGGCCCCTCTACCCTCCTTGCGTGACCCCTCTACCCTCCTTGCGTGGCCCCTCTCCCCTCCTTGCGTGGCCCCTCTCCCCTCCTTGCGTGGCCCCTCTCCCCTCCTTGCGTGGCCCCTCTCCCCTCCTTGCGTGGCCCCTCTCCCCTCCTTGCGTGGCCCCTCTCCCCTCCTTGCGTGGCCCCTCTCCCCTCCTTGCGTGGCCCCTCTCCCCTCCTTGCGTGGCCCCTCTCCCCTCCTTGCGTGGCCCCTCTCCCCTCCTTGCGTGGCCCCTCTCCCCTCCTTGCGTGGCCCCTCTCCCCTCCTTGCGTGGCCCCTCTCCCCTCCTTGCGTGGCCCCTCTCCCCTCCTTGCGTGGCCCCTCTCCCCTCCTTGCGTGGCCCCTCTCCCCTCCTTGCGTGGCCCCTCTCCCCTCCTTGCGTGGCCCCTCTCCCCTCCTTGCGTGGCCCCTCTCCCCTCCTTGCGTGGCCCCTCTCCCCTCCTTGCGTGGCCCCTCTCCCCTCCTTGCGTGGCCCCTCTCCCCTCCTTGCGTGGCCCCTCTCCCCTCCTTGCGTGGCCCCTCTCCCCTCCTTGCGTGGCCCCTCTCCCCTCCTTGCGTGGCCCCTCTCCCCTCCTTGCGTGGCCCCTCTCCCCTCCTTGCGTGGCCCCTCTCCCCTCCTTGCGTGGCCCCTCTCCCCTCCTTGCGTGGCCCCTCTCCCCTCCTTGCGTGGCCCCTCTCCCCTCCTTGCGTGGCCCCTCTCCCCTCCTTGCGTGGCCCCTCTCCCCTCCTTGCGTGGCCCCTCTCCCCTCCTTGCGTGGCCCCTCTCCCCTCCTTGCGTGGCCCCTCTCCCCTCCTTGCGTGGGCCCTCTCCCCTCCTTGCGTGGGCCCTCTCCCCTCCTTGGGTGGGCCCTCTCCCCTCCTTGGGTGGCCCCTCTCCCCTCCTTGGGTGGCCCCTCTCCCCTCCTTGGGTGGCCCCTCTCCCCACCCCCGCGTGGCCCCCTCTCCCCACCCCCGCGTGGCCCCCTCTCCCCACCCCCGCCCGCGTGGCCCCCTCTGCCCCCCCGCCCGCGTGGCCCCTCTGCCCCCCCCGCCCGCGTGGCCCCTCTGCCCCCCCCGCCCGCGTGGCCCCTCTGCCCCCCCGCCCGCGTGGCCCCTCTGACCCCCCGCCCGCGTGGCCCCTCTGCCCCCCCGCCCCCGCGTGGAAATGATGGCAACTGTCAAAATGTAAGTGGTGTTGTTTGTTAGTAGGTTTTATGTGGACGGAAATTTGTAACTGGTCTTTCATGAGGATGGGATCAACATTGAGGAATTCAGAATAGGACCGTATGAAATTTAATCGGGAGAAGGTATTTAGAGATACCAGGAATTTTAACTGGTCAGCATCACCATGTGTCCATATGGCAAAGATGTCATCAATGTATCTAAACCAAACCAGGCACTAAAGGCTTGTGGATCCCAGGAAAGCCCCCTTCAAGCAATCCATGAAAAGATTGGCATAGCAAGTAGCCATCTTTGTTCCCATGACCGTACCCCTGATCTGTTTGTACGTATTCCCCTCGAACGTGAAGTAATTGTTGGTAAGTATAAAGTTGGTTAAGGTGAGCAGGAAGGATGTCATACATTTGGAATCAGTTGGGTGCTGACTGAGGAAACGTTCAGCAGCAGACAAACCATGTATGTGGGGGATGTTGGTATAGAGGGAGCTGGCATCAATGGTGACAAGCAAGGTGTGAGGTGGCAGTGGAAGCAAGGTGTGAGGCGGCAGTGGGATGGGCACGGATTTCAGATGATCTAGGAAATTGTTGGTATCTTTAACATAGGAGGGAAGTCTTTGGACTATGGGTTGCAGGTGTTGACCAGTGAAGGCAGAGATACGTTCGGGGGTGCTTTGAAGCCAGCAACTATTGAGTGGTCAGGATGATTGGGTTTGTGGATCACAGGAAGAAGAAAAAAGGATTACCTCATCAACCTAGTTGAAAAATGTGTTTCCCGTGGCATCACACTGCTGATTCCTACAAAAAACAACTTCAGAGTGCTCGACTTGTCACTCAATATCATCCTGGTCTTGACTCTATTAATCAGCTAATTCAACAAGGTCATGACTTCCAAAAATCATGCCATGAAATGAGGTCCATTATGTCTGAGATTTTGCCCACAACACATAAAATAGCTTTTCATTGCCCTCCCAATCTCTGCAATATCCTTGGCAGACCTTATGCCCCTTCTGCACCCATCTCCCTGCCCTATGGCTCCTACTCCTGTGACTGTCCCTGCTGCAAGACTTGCCCTGTACACCCTCGTACCATCGCCCTATCAGCCCTATAACTGCCAAAACATATATTATCAAAGCGAGAGCCACCTGTAAAATGACACGTCATATATCAGCTGTTACGTAAACACTGTTTGGCCTTTTACATCGGCATGATTACCACTTAGTTGCCAATTAGGATTAATCGGCATAAGTAGAGGGTGTATACCAAAAATACACAATATTTTATTGCAGAGCATGCTCAACAACACGAAAATTGTAACCTTGGTGACTGTTTCACCACATGCGCCATCTGTGTTCTTCCCTCAAATGCCAGTTTTTCAGAATTCCACAGGTGGGAACTAGTGCTACAACATGTCCTTGTTTCTCACCACCCACTTGGCCTTAATTTACGTTAATTCCTTCTGTCACAGCATTTATTCACAGTAACTATTCCTTTCTTCACTTCATTTTAGTTTTCTACATCTTTCATTTTTTGACCTGTCTGTTTTTCATTGTCTCCCCTTCCACCTGTGTCACATACAATGCACTTAACTTTTCACTCTTATTAACTGATGCACAATTTTTTATCAAAAATCTCAGTCTTGCATATTACTCTGTCTTCCTAATTTAACCTCTCAAGTTTTCAATCTTGTCCAGTGCAGTCCCAAACAATCAGCCTTTACTTCTCATCCCATCCGTTAAAGTCTCCCCAAATCTGTGGTTTGGGTGAATTTTACAAAATGTACCCCTGTTCCTAAACCTCTCCAGTCCTTTTCCTTCACACTCTGCCTTCCCCTTCAACTCTTATGCTGTAAGGAGCAGCCACACCTGTGTGTGTGTGTGTGTGTTTTCTCCTGCTGCCACTTGGTGAGGATATTGTCAAAAATTAATTATTTTAATTGGAATATGTTATTGTTATTTAATCAGCTGTCTTCCAACTGAGATCTTAAGAAGTATTAGGTATATTGTCAAGTGGCATTACTTATTATTAATGTGCAATGCTTGATGTTTGTTTCTGTCTTAAATAACTACAACTACAGATGCTTTATTCACCTTTGAATCTTTCCATGAAATCGAACTCATCAACAATATAAAATAAAACAAGATAGATACACTGCATAATAAAGTAAATGACACATTGTGGAGCAATTAAAAGATAAAAGCTCTACCTATTTAGTTGAATGACAAAGACAAAAAAAAAAAAGAATGAAACAGGTAAATGACAGTAAGTATGAGACAGTAATAAGTGTGCACTTACATTTTTGCCACTGTTTTCATTGTGTAGTGAACAGTGACAAAAAGAAAAGTGGAAACTTTCAGCCAGTTTGACATGAGAGAAAGCTGTTTGGCTTAGATATAATGAATTAGATACTGATCTGGTAGTACCTTTCCATTTTATTGTAAAAATCTTGGTGAACTGTTTTAAATCTATAACATTATATATATTATTATTATTATTATTATTATTATTATTATTATTATTATTATTATTATTATCATTAATTCCCCATTAAGGAGAGCGTTAAAACACAATCAATATTCACAATGACAATATGGTACATAAATTGGTACATTTCAAATTCATGGCACTTTTTTCTGTCTCTTTCTTTTCTCTTCCCAAAAACCTTTCATAAAATCACTGTGTTTCTTCTTCCTCTCTTCTGTCCACTTCTTTCCTGGTTTCTTCTCTTTTGGTGTTTCTTCGAATTTCTGTTTGTTGATTTTTTTCTCTGTATTTTCCTCTGTTTGATATTTCTTCTGTGGAGATGTTTAGATTTTTGAGGTCTTCCATGGTTTCCTTTACCCAGTTAGTTTTCGTCTTATTCGTCACCACTATGTTAAAAATCTTCTTGGTCAGCCTATTTTCATTCATCCTATGAATGTGCCCATAGAATTTTGCCCTTCTTTTTCTGATATTGTCTGTAATTGTCTCTGCCTGTTTGTACAATTCCTTTGTTGGTCTCTTTATCCAGATCCCCCGTCTCTGAACTGGCCCATAGATCTTTCTCAGAATTTTCCTCTCTTGCTTTTCCATTTCCTTGATTTTAGTTCTTCCTCTGATTACTGTTGTTTCTGAGGCATACAAGGCCTCAGGTAAGACTACTGTTTTGTAATGTCTTAATTTGGCATTGACAGAAATATTTCTTTTATTGTAATGGTTCCATGTAAGTCTGTATGCTTTTTGTAGTTTTGTAACCCTTTTTTCATTGGCTGTTGAATTCAGCCCTGTTTTCTGTATAATCTCTCCCAGGTATTTGAAACTTTCTACTTGTGTTATCTTTCCGTACTTTGTTATCAATGGGCTTCTGTCTGTAGATTTTGTGTCCACGTACTGGGTTTTTTCGTATGATATTTGTAGTCCTGTTCTGGCTGTGATTTCATGCAATATCTCTAGGGCTTCTCTGGCTTCTTTTCTGCCATTTGTAATGATGGCTATATCGTCGGCAAAGGCCAGACATTTTATGTTGACGGTTCTATTTTTCTCTCTCCCCATCTTTACCCCATTGACTCCTTTGTCCCACGTCCTGATTATTTTCTCTAAAACAGCGTTAAATAAAATGGGTGACAGGCCATCTCCCTGTCTCACTCCTGTCTTGATTTCGAAAGATTCTGAGATCTCGCCCATGAACTTCACTTTTGACTTTGTATTTGTTAATGTTTCCTGAATTAGTTTTCTGGTCTTATTGTCTACCTTCATTTCTTCTAGTGTATTAAAAAGTGTTTCTCTATCCATGGAATCGTAAGCCTTCTTGAAATCAACAAATGTTACTGTGGTGTTTCTGGACTTTCTCGTTGTTAATAATGTTCTCAGACACCAGATCTGCTCACTGCATGATCTTCCCTTCCTGAACCCTCTTTGGTATTCTCCGATCTGTGGATCTATCTGAGGTTCTAGGCGATTTAACAGAGCTTTTGATAGAATGTTGTATGCCACCGGCAGTAACGAAATTCCTCTATAGTTATTAGGATCTGTTTTGTCTCCTTTCTTATGGAGGGGGTGTATTAGGGCTGACTTCCATTCTTCTGGTATCTTTTCTGTTTCCCAGATGTTTTTTATTATACTATGAATTTTGGGTGTAATGTTTTCATGGTCTAATTTCCAGATTTCTGCAATCAGTCCATCTTCTCCTGGTGCTCTATTATTTTTCAAGGATTTTATTATTTTCACGATTTCTTCATATGTTGGGGATTCGGAGTCCCGGTTGGGTTCTGGTTTTGTAAACTGTAATCTCTGTTTTGGTTTATCACAGTTAAGTAACGTGTCAAAGTATCTGGCTAATATTTCACAGTTTTTCTTCGGATTTGTCTCCAGTGTTCCATCTTGTCTTTTGAAGCATAAGCTTGGTGGCTGATATCCTGTCATATTTTCTCAGAATACTCTGTAAAAATTTCGTGTGTTGTTTCTGGCGAAGTCTTCTTCTATCTCCTTCAACCTGCTGTTTTCGTAACCTCTTTTTTCTCTTCGGATTATTTTTGAAGTGTTTTTCTGTATCCTGTTGAAGTCTTCCCATTTTTCTTGTGTTTTATGGCTGTTAAATTTTTTCCAGGCTTGTATTCTGTCTTCTATGGCCCTGTCGCATGTCATGTTCCACCATCGGTGTTTTCTTTTTCTCGGTGGCTGCCCCAATTTTATCAGTTCTTTTATTTTTTCTGACAGTTCTGTCCAGTTGTTGCTGTTGATTTTCATAATTTCTTCTATTATTTCCTTCTTGTTTATTTGTAGGTACTCTGGATCTGTTCTGAAAGATCTGTTGGTTCTCTTGATTTGTCTATTGGGTATAAATTTTACTGTAATTTGGAGAAGGTGATGATCAGATTCGAAAACTCCTTTCCTTGTTCTTACGTTCATTATTTCTCTGGTGTTTTTTGTGGATATTGCTACGTGGTCTATCTGAAATTCTCCTAGAGCATGGTTGGGGGATTTCCAAGTTACAAGTTTTCTGTGTGGTTTCTGGAATTGTGTTGACATGATTTTCAGATCAAAATTTCTGCAGAAGTTTATCAAGTTCTCTCCATTTTTGTTTGTTCTCATGTGGGCCGTGTGTTTCCCTGTCGTGTCTCGGAATTTTCTTTCCTTGCCTAACTGGGCATTGAAGTCTCCTAGTAACACTTTTATGTGATTCTTGGGGATTTTGCTGGTAGTTTCTTCCAGATCTTCCCAGAATTCCTCAATCATCTCTGGGTTCTTCTTGTTATAATTGTTTGTGGGGGCATGTCCATTGATTAATGTATAGGCTTTGTTTCCAGATCTTATCGTGAGTGTCGACATTTTTTCTGATTTTGAGGTGAAATCTATTACGGAGTCCAGTATCGATTTGTGTACTACAAAACCAGTTCCGAAGAGTTTGAGATTTCTTCCTGGGATGGTTATGGCTGGTGTGTGTGTGTGTATATATATATATATATGGTTATAATAGAAGGAAACATTCCATGAAGGAAAAATATACCTAAAAACAAAGATGAAGTGACTTACCAAATGAAAGTGCTGGCAGGTCGACAGACACACAAACGAACACAAACATACACACAAAATTCAAGCTTTCGCAACAAACTGTTGCCTCATCAGGAAAGAGGGAAGGAGAGGGAAAGACGAAAGGATGTGGGTTTTAAGGGAAAGGTTAAGGAGTCATTCCAGTCCCGGGAGCGGAAAGACTTATCTTATGGGGAAAAAAGGACGGGTATACACTCGCACACACACACATATCCATCCACACATATACAGACACAAGCAGACATATTTAAAGACAAAGAGTTTGGGCAGAGATGTCAGTCGAGGCAGAAGTGCAGAGGCAAAGATGTTGTTGAATGACAGGTGAGGTATGAGTGGCGGCAACTTGAAATTAGCGGAGATTGAGGCCTGGTGGATAACGGGAAGAGAGGATATATTGAAGAGCAAGTTCCCATCTCCGGAGTTCGGATAGGTTGGCGTTAGTAGGAAGTATCCAGATAACCCGGACGGTGTAACACTGCGCCAAGATGTGCTGGTCATGCACCAAGGCATGTTTAGCCACAGGGTGATCCTCATTACCAACAAACACTGTCTGCCTGTGTCCATTCATGCGAATGGACAGTTTGTTGCTGGTCATTCCCACATAGAATGCATCACAGTGTAGGCAGGTCAGTTGGTAGATCACGTGGGTGCTTTCACACGTGGCTCTGCCTTTGATTGTGTACACCTTCCGGGTTACAGGACTGGAGTAGGTGGTGGTGGGAGGGTGCATGGGACAGGTTTTACACCGGGGGCGGTTACAAGGGTAGGAGCCAGAGGGTAGGGAAGGTGGTTTGGGGATTTCATAGGGATGTACTAAGAGGTTACGAAGGTTAGGTGGACGGCGGAAAGACACTCTTGGTGGAGTGGGGAGGATTTCATGAAGGATGGATCTCATTTCAGGGCAGGATTTGAGGAAGTCGTATCCCTGCTGGAGAGCCACATTCAGAATCTGATCCAGTCCCGGAAAGTATCCTGTCACAAGTGGGGCACTTTTGTGGTTCTTCTGTGGGAGGTTCTGGGTTTGAGAGGATGAGGAAGTGGCTCTGTTTATTTGCTTGTGTACCAGGTCGGGAGGGTAGTTGCGGGATATGATGAGACTTACCAAACAAAAGTGCTGGCAGGTCGATAGACACACAAACATACACACAAAATTCTAGCTTTCGCAACCAATGGTTGCCTCGTCAGGAAAGAGGGAAGGAGAGGGAAAGACAAAAGGATTTGGGTTTTAAGGGAGAGGGTAAGGAGTCATTCCAATCCCGGGAGCGGAAAGACTTACCTTAGGGGGAAAAAGGACAGGTATATATATATATATATATATACTTAAAAACAAAGATGATGTGACTTACCAAATGAAAGTGCTGGCAGGTCGACAGACACACAAACGAACACAAACATACACACAAAATTCAAGCTTTCGCAACAAATTGTTGCCTCATCAGGAAAGAGGGAAGGAGAGGAAACGACGAAAGGATGTGGGTTTTAAGGGAGAGGGTAAGGAGTCATTCCAGTCCCGGGAGCGGAAAGACTTACCTTAGGGGGAAAAAAAGGACGGGTATACATTCGCACACACACACACACATATCCATCCACACATATACAGACACAAGCAGACATATTTAAAGACAAAGAGTTTGGGCAGAGATGTCAGTCGAGGCAGAAGTGCAGAGGCAAAGATGTTGTTGAATGACAGGTGAGGTATGAGTGGCGGCAACTTGAAATTAGCGGAGATTGAGGCCTGGTGGATAACGGGAAGAGAGGATATATTGAAGAGCAAGTTCCCATCTCCGGAGTTCGGATAGGTTGGTGTTAGTAGGAAGTATCCAGATAACCCGGACGGTGTAACACTGCGCCAAGATGTGCTGGTCGTGCACCAAGGCATGTTTAGCCACAGGGTGATCCTCATTACCAACAAACACTGTCTGCCTGTGTCCATTCATGCGAATGGACAGTTTGTTGCTGGTCATTCCCACATAGAATGCATCACAGTGTAGGCAGGTCAGTTGGTAGATCACGTGGGTGCTTTCACACGTGGCTCTGCCTTTGATTGTGTACACCTTCCGGGTTACAGGACTGGAGTAGGTGGTGGTGGGAGGGTGCATGGGACAGGTTTTACACCGGGGGCGGTTACAAGGGTAGGAGCCAGAGGGTAGGGAAGGTGGTTTGGGGATTTCATAGGGATGAACTAAGAGGTTACGAAGGTTAGGTGGACGGCGGAAAGACACTCTTGGTGGAGTGGGGAGGATTTCATGAAGGATGGATCTCATTTCAGGGCAGGATTTGAGGAAGTCGTATCCCTGCTGGAGAGCCACATTCAGAATCTGATCCAGTCCCGGAAAGTATCCTGTCACAAGTGGGGCACTTTTGTGGTTCTTCTGTGGGAGGTTCTGGGTTTGAGAGGATGAGGAAGTGGCTCTGGTTATTTGCTTCTGTACCAGGTCGGGAGGGTAGTTGCGGGATGCGAAAGCTGTTGTCAGGTTGTTGGTGTAGTGCTTCAGGGATTCTGGACTGGAGCAGATTCGTTTGCCACGAAGACCTAGGCTGTAGGGAAGGGACCGTTTGATGTGGAATGGGTGGCAGCTGTCGTAATGGAGGTACTGTTGCTTGTTGGTGGGTTTGATGTGGACGGATGTGTGAAGCTGGCCATTGGACAGGTGAAGGTCAACATCAAGGAAAGTGGCATGGGATTTGGAGTAGGACCAGGTGAATCTGATGGAACCAAAGGAGTTGAGGTTGGAGAGGAAATTCTGGAGTTCTTCTTCACTGTGAGTCCAGATCATGAAGATGTCATCAATAAATCTGTACCAAACTTTGGGTTGGCAGGCCTGGGTAACCAAGAAGGCTTCCTCTAAGCGACCCATGAATAGGTTGGCGTACGAGGGGGCCATCCTGGTACCCATGGCTGTTCCCTTTAATTGTTGGTATGTCTGGTTTTCAAAAGTGAAGAAGTTGTGGGTCAGGATGAAGCTGGCTAAGGTAATGAGGAAAGAGGTTTTAGGTAGGGTGGCAGGTGATCGGCATGAAAGGAAGTGCTCCATCGCAGCGAGGCCCTGGACGTGCGGGATATTTGTGTATAAGGAAGTGGCATCAATGGTTACAAGGATGGTTTCTGGGGGTAACGGATTGGGTAAGGATTCCAGGCGTTCGAGAAAGTGGTTGGTGTCTTTGATGAAGGATGGGAGACTGCATGTAATGGGTTGAAGGTGTTGATCTACGTAGGCAGAGATACGTTCTGTGGGGGCTTGGTAACCAGCTACAATGGGGCGGCCGGGATGATTGGGTTTGTGAATTTTAGGAAGAAGGTAGAAGGTAGGGGTGCGGGGTATCGGTGGGGTCAGGAGGTTGATGGAGTCAGGTGAAAGGTTTTGTAGGGGGCCTAAGGTTCTGAGGATTCCTTGAAGCTCTGCCTGGACATCAGGAATGGGATTACCTTGGCAAACTTTGTATGTGGTGTTGTCTGAAAGCTGACGCAGTCCCTCAGCCACATACTTTGTATGTGGTGTTGTCTGAAAGCACCCCTACCTTCTACCTTCTTCCTAAAATTCACAAACCCAATCATCCCGGCCGCCCCATTGTAGCTGGTTACCAAGCCCCCACAGAACGTATCTCTGCCTACGTAGATCAACACCTTCAACCCATTACATGCAGTCTCCCATCCTTCATCAAAGACACCAACCACTTTCTCGAACGCCTGGAATCCTTACCCAATCCGTTACCCCCAGAAACCATCCTTGTAACCATTGATGCCACTTCCTTATACACAAATATCCCGCACGTCCAGGGCCTCGCTGCGATGGAGCACTTCCTTTCATGCCGATCACCTGCCACCCTACCTAAAACCTCTTTCCTCATTACCTTAGCCAGCTTCATCCTGACCCACAACTTCTTCACTTTTGAAAACCAGACATACCAACAATTAAAGGGAACAGCCATGGGTACCAGGATGGCCCCCTCGTACGCCAACCTATTCATGGGTCGCTTAGAGGAAGCCTTCTTGGTTACCCAGGCCTGCCAACCCAAAGTTTGGTACAGATTTATTGATGACATCTTCATGATCTGGACTCACAGTGAAGAAGAACTCCAGAATTTCCTCTCCAACCTCAACTCCTTTGGTTCCATCAGATTCACCTGGTCCTACTCCAAATCCCATGCCACTTTCCTTGATGTTGACCTTCACCTGTCCAATGGCCAGCTTCACACATCCGTCCACATCAAACCCACCAACAAGCAACAGTACCTCCATTACGACAGCTGCCACCCATTCCACATCAAACGGTCCCTTCCCTACAGCCTAGGTCTTCGTGGCAAACGAATCTGCTCCAGTCCAGAATCCCTGAAGCACTACACCAACAACCTGACAACAGCTTTCGCATCCCGCAACTACCCTCCCGACCTGGTACAGAAGCAAATAACCAGAGCCACTTCCTCATCCTCTCAAACCCAGAACCTCCCACAGAAGAACCACAAAAGTGCCCCACTTGTGACAGGATACTTTCCGGGACTGGATCAGATTCTGAATGTGGCTCTCCAGCAGGGATACGACTTCCTCAAATCCTGCCCTGAAATGAGATCCATCCTTCATGAAATCCTCCCCACTCCACCAAGAGTGTCTTTCCGCCGTCCACCTAACCTTCGTAACCTCTTAGTTCATCCCTATGAAATCCCCAAACCACCTTCCCTACCCTCTGGCTCCTACCCTTGTAACCGCCCCCGGTGTAAAACCTGTCCCATGCACCCTCCCACCACCACCTACTCCAGTCCTGTAACCCGGAAGGTGTACACAATCAAAGGCAGAGCCACGTGTGAAAGCACCCACGTGATCTACCAACTGACCTGCCTACACTGTGATGCATTCTATGTGGGAATGACCAGCAACAAACTGTCCATTCGCATGAATGGACACAGGCAGACAGTGTTTGTTGGTAATGAGGATCACCCTGTGGCTAAACATGCCTTGGTGCACGACCAGCACATCTTGGCGCAGTGTTACACCGTCCGGGTTATCTGGATACTTCCTACTAACACCAACCTATCCGAACTCCGGAGATGGGAACTTGCTCTTCAATATATCCTCTCTTCCCGTTATCCACCAGGCCTCAATCTCCGCTAATTTCAAGTTGCCGCCACTCATACCTCACCTGTCATTCAACAACATCTTTGCCTCTGCACTTCTGCCTCGACTGACATCTCTGCCCAAACTCTTTGTCTTTAAATATGTCTGCTTGTGTCTGTATATGTGTGGATGGATATGTGTGTGTGTGTGTGCGAATGTATACCCGTCCTTTTTTTCCCCCTAAGGTAAGTCTTTCCGCTCCCGGGACTGGAATGACTCCTTACCCTCTCCCTTAAAACCCACATCCTTTCGTCGTTTCCTCTCCTTCCCTCTTTCCTGATGAGGCAACAATTTGTTGCGAAAGCTTGAATTTTGTGTGTATGTTTGTGTTCGTTTGTGTGTCTGTCGACCTGCCAGCACTTTCATTTGGTAAGTCACATCATCTTTGTTTTTAAGTATATTTTTCCTTCGTGGAATGTTTCCTTCTATTATAACCATATCATATATATATATATATATATATATATATATATATATATATATATATATATATATATATATATATGTGTCTGCTTGTGTCTGTGTATATGCGGATGGATGTGTGTGTGTGTGTGTGTGTGTGTGTGTGTGTGTGTGTGAGTGTATACCCGTCCTTTTTTCCCCCTAAGGTAAGTCTTTCCGCTCCCGGGACTGGAATGACTCCTTACCCTCTCCCTTAAAACCCACATCCTTTCGTCTTTCCCTCTCCTTCCCTCTTTCCTGATGAGGCAACAGTTTGTTGCGAAAGCTTGAATTTTGTGTGTATGTTTGTGTTCGTTTGTGTGTCTGTCGACCTGCCAGCACTTTCATTTGGTAAGTCACATCATCTTTGTTTTTAGGTGTGTGTGTGTGTGTGTCTATATATATATATATATATATATATATATATATATATATATATATATATATATATATATATATATATATATATACCTAAAAACAAAGATGATGTGACTTACCAAATGAAAGTGCTGGCAGGTCGACAGACACACAAACAAACACAAACATACACACAAAATTCAAGCTTTCGCAACAAACTGTTGCCTCATCAGGAAAGAGGGAAGGAGAGGGAAAGACGAAAGGATGTGGGTTTTAAGGGAGAGGGTAAGGAGTCATTCCAGTCCCGGGAGCGGAAAGACTTACCTTAGGGGGGAAAAAAGGACGGGTATACACTCGCGCACACACACACATATCCATCCACACATATACAGACACAAGCAGACATATTTAAAGACAAAGAGTTTGGGCAGAGATGTCAGTCGAGGCAGAAGTGCAGAAGCAAAGATGTTGATGAATGACAGGTGAGGTATGAGTGGCGGAAATTTGAAATTAGCGGAGATTGAGGCCTGGTGGATAACGGGAAGAGAGGATATATTGAAGAGCAAGTTCCCATCTCCGGAGTTCGGAGAGGTTGGTGTTAGTAGGAAGTGTCCAGATAACCCGGACGGTGTAACACTGCGCCAAGATGTGCTGGTCGTGCGCCAAGGCATGTTTAGCCACAGGGTGATCCTCATTACCAACAAACACTGTCTGCCTGTGTCCATTCATGCGAATGGACAGTTTGTTGCTGGTCATTCCCACATAGAATGCATCACAGTGTAGGCAGGTCAGTTGGTAGATCACGTGGGTGCTTTCACACGTGGCTCTGCCTTTGATTGTGTACACCTTCCGGGTTACAGGACTGGAGTAGGTGGTGGAGGGAGGGTGCATGGGACAGGTTTTACACCGGGGGCGGTTACAAGGGTAGGAGCCAGAGGGTAGGGAAGGTGGTTTGGGGATTTCATAGGGATGAACTAAGAGGTTACGAAGGTTAGGTGGATGGCGGAAAGACACTCTTGGTGGAGTGGGGAGGATTTCATGAAGGATGGATTCATTTCAGGGCAGGATTTGAGGAAGTCGTGTCCCTGCTGGAGAGCCACATTCAGAATCTGATCCAGTCCCGGAAAGTATCCTGTCACAAGTGGGGCACTTTTGTGGTTCTTCTGTGAGAGGTTCTGGGTTTGAGAGGATGAGGAAGTGGCTCTGGTTATTTGCTTCTGTACCAGGTCGGGAGGGTAGTTGCGGGATGCGAAAGCTGTTGTCAGGTTGTTGGTGTAATGTTTCAGGGATTCCGGACTGGAGCAGATTCGTTTGCCACGAAGACCTAGGCTGTAGGGAAGGGACCGTTTGATGTGGAATGGGTGGCAGCTGTCGTAATGGAGGTACTGTTGCTTGTTGGTGGGTTTGATGTGGACGGACGTGTGAAGCTGGCCATTGGACAGGTGGAGGTCAACATCAAGGAAAGTGGCATGGGATTTGGAGTAGGACCAGGTGAATCTGATGGAACCAAAGGAGTTGAGGTTGGAGAGGAAATTCTGGAGTTCTTCTTCACTGTGAGTCCAGATCATGAAGATGTCATCAATAAATCTGTACCAAACTTTGGGTTGGCAGGCCTGGGTAACCAAGAAGGCTTCCTCTAAGCGACCCATGAATAGGTTGGCGTACGAGGGGGCCATCCTGGTACCCATGGCTGTTCCCTTTAATTGTTGGTATGTCTGGTTTTCAAAAGTGAAGAAGTTGTGGGTCAGGATGAAGCTGGCTAAGGTAATGAGGAAAGATGTTTTAGGTAGGGCGGCAGGTGATCGGCGTGAAAGGAAGTGCTCCATCGCAGCGAGGCCCTGGACGTGCGGGATATTTGTGTATAAGGAAGTGGCATCAATGGTTACAAGGATGGTTTCTGTGGGTAACGGATTGGGTAAGGATTCCAGGCGTTCGAGAAAGTGGTTGGTGTCTTTGATGAAGGATGGGAGACTGCATGTAATGGGTTGAAGGTGTTGATCTACGTAGGCAGAGATACGTTCTGTGGGGGCTTGGTAACCAGCTACAATGGGGCGGCCGGGATGATTGGGTTTGTGAATTTTAGGAAGAAGGTAGAAGGTTGGGGTGCGGGGTGTCGGTGGGGTCAGGAGGTTGATGGAGTCAGGTGAAAGGTTTTGTAGGGGGCCTAAGGTTCTGAGGATTCCTTGAAGCTCTGCCTGGACATCAGGAATGGGATTACCTTGGCAAACTTTGTATGTGGTGTTGTCTGAAAGCTGACGCAGTCCCTCAGCCACATACTCCCGACGATCAAGTACCACGGTCGTGGAACCCTTGTCCGCCGGAAGAATGACGATGGACTGGTCAGCCTTCAGATCACGGATAGCCTGGGCTTCAGCAGTGGTGATGTTGGGAGTAGGATTAAGGTTTTTTAAGAAGGATTGAGAGGCAAGGCTGGAAGTCAGAAATTCCTGGAAGGTTTGGAGAGGGTGATTTTGAGGAAGAGGAGGTGGGTCCCGCTGTGACGGAGGACGGAACTGTTCCAGGCAGGGTTCAATTTGGATAGTGTCTTGGGGAGTTGGATCATTAGGGGTAGGATTAGGATCATTTTTCTTCGTGGCAAAGTGATACTTCCAGCAGAGAGTACGAGTGTAGGACAGTAAATCTTTGACGAGGGCTGTTTGGTTGAATCTGGGAGTGGGGCTGAAGGTGAGGCCTTTGGATAGGACAGAGGTTTCGGATTGGGAGAGAGGTTTGGAGGAAAGGTTAACTACTGAATTAGGGTGTTGTGGTGCCAGATTGTGTTGATCGGAATTTTGAGGTTTTGGAGGGAGTGGAGCTGGAAGTGGGAGATTGAGTAGATGGGAGAGACTGGGTTTGTGTGCAATGAGAGGTGGTTGAGGTTTGCTGGAAAGGTTGTGAGGGGTGAGTGAGTTGCCTTTCCGGAGGTGGGAAACCAGGAGATTGGATAGTTTTTTGAGGTGAAGGGTGGCATGCTTTTCTAATTGGCGGTTGGCCTGTAGGAGGATGCTCTGAATAGCCGGTGTGGATGTGGGAGAGGAAAGATTGAGGACTTTTATTAAGGATAGGAGTTGACGGGTGTGTTCATTGGCTGAGTTGATGTGTAGATGAAGGATTAGGTGGGTGAGGGCAATGGATTGTTCAGTTTGGAACTGGTATAGGGACTGATGGAAAGAAGGGTTGCAGCCAGAGATGGGAACTTTAAGTGTGAGGCCTTTGGGGGTTATGCCAAATTTCAGACAAGCCTGAGAAAATAAAATATGTGAGCGTAATCTGGCTAGGGTGAAGGCATGTTTGCGGAGGGAATGTAAATAAAACTTAATGGGGTCATTGTGGGGGTGTTGTGAGGGTGACATGGTATTAGAAGGTGGAAAGTTTAACATGAGGTTGAAATGAAAAAGAAAGATAGAAATATATGGGGAGAGATAAAGGTGAACTAGAAAGTAATTGGAGATCTGGTATGAAAAAAGACGAAAAAGTGTTGGTTAAGTTGATCCTGTGGTGAACTTGGGTTGGTAGACAGCGATGTGCAAAAAGGTTAGGTGGTTGTGTTGCCGCTAAATCACGTTAAAGGACGGAGAAATTCGGGAAAATTTCGAAAAAACGTATTAAAGGAGTGGTGTTGTGGTGAAAGATTACGAAAATGGGGCTAACAATTGTAGAAATAATGACGTTAAAACCTGTGGGGAGCGGCTAAAATGATCAGTGAAGTGCGAAAAACGGAAGTGGAAATAAAGTTAAAGTTATTAGAGCTAGCCGAAATGGTTGTTAAATACGTGAAAGCAGATGTTATTGAACTAGAAACGGTGGATTTTATAGCAGCGGTAGTGTTGAAGGCGGAAAATAAAATTTTTTGGTTATGGTTGGGAAGTAGGTTACGTATTGTTGAGCATATACAGGCGGGATAAAATTGTATAGTAGATTACGGTAAAAGGGGAAGGTGAATACAAAGTGAAACTACTGGTAAAAACAGAAAGCGAAAATAAAGAGAAAAAAGAGAAATAAGACGACAGGAAAGATTTCGAAATGCAAAGGCGACAATAACAAACGTAATTGTTGGGTTCAAATTAATGATATGGTTTATATAGAAGGAAACATTCCACGAAGGAAAAATATACCTAAAAACAAAGATGATGTGACTTACCAAATGAAAGTGCTGGCAGGTCGACAGACACACAAACAAACACAAACATACACACAAAATTCAAGCTTTCGCAACAAACTGTTGCCTCATCAGGAAAGAGGGAAGGAGAGGGAAAGACGAAAGGATGAAAGGATGTGGGTTTTAAGGGAGAGGGTAAGGAGTCATTCCAGTCCCGGGAGCGGAAAGACTTACCTTAGGGGGGAAAAAAGGACGGGTATACACTCGCACACACACACATATCCATCCACACATATACAGACACAAGTAGACATATTTAAAGACAAAGAGTTTGGGCAGAGATGTCAGTCGAGGCAGAAGTGCAGAAGCAAAGATGTTGATGAATGACAGGTGAGGTATGAGTGGCGGAAATTTGAAATTAGCGGAGATTGAGGCCTGGTGGATAACGGGAAGAGAGGATATATTGAAGAGCAAGTTCCCATCTCCGGAGTTCGGAGAGGTTGGTGTTAGTAGGAAGTGTCCAGATAACCCGGACGGTGTAACACTGCGCCAAGATGTGCTGGTCGTGCGCCAAGGCATGTTTAGCCACAGGGTGATCCTCATTACCAACAAACACTGTCTGCCTGTGTCCATTCATGCGAATGGACAGTTTGTTGCTGGTCATTCCCACATAGAATGCATCACAGTGTAGGCAGGTCAGTTGGTAGATCACGTGGGTGCTTTCACACGTGGCTCTGCCTTTGATTGTGTACACCTTCCGGGTTACAGGACTGGAGTAGGTGGTGGAGGGAGGGTGCATGGGACAGGTTTTACACTGGGGGCGGTTACAAGGGTAGGAGCCAGAGGGTAGGGAAGGTGGTTTGGTGATTTCATAGGGATGAACTAAGAGGTTACGAAGGTTAGGTGGACGGCGGAAAGACACTCTTGGTGGAGTGGGGAGGATTTCATGAAGGATGGATCTCATTTCAGGGCAGGATTTGAGGAAGTCGTGTCCCTGCTGGAGAGCCACATTCAGAATCTGATCCAGTCCCGGAAAGTATTCTGTCACAAGTGGGGCACTTTTGTGGTTCTTCTGTGAGAGGTTCTGGGTTTGAGAGGATGAGGAAGTGGCTCTGGTTATTTGCTTCTGTACCAGGTCGGGAGGGTAGTTGCGGGATGCGAAAGCTGTTGTCAGGTTGTTGGTGTAATGTTTCAGGGATTCCGGACTGGAGCAGATTCGTTTGCCACGAAGACCTAGGCTGTAGGGAAGGGACCGTTTGATGTGGAATGGGTGGCAGCTGTCATAATGGAGGTACTGTTGCTTGTTGGTGGGTTTGATGTGGACGGACGTGTGAAGCTGGCCATTGGACAGGTGGAGGTCAACATCAAGGAAAGTGGCATGGGATTTGGAGTAGGACCAGGTGAATCTGATGGAACCAAAGGAGTTGAGGTTGGAGAGGAAATTCTGGAGTTCTTCTTCACTGTGAGTCCAGATCATGAAGATGTCATCAATAAATCTGTACCAAACTTTGGGTTGGCAGGCCTGGGTAACCAAGAAGGCTTCCTCTAAGCGACCCATGAATAGGTTGGCGTACGAGGGGGCCATCCTGGTACCCATGGCTGTTCCCTTTAATTGTTGGTATGTCTGGTTTTCAAAAGTGAAGAAGTTGTGGGTCAGGATGAAGCTGGCTAAGGTAATGAGGAAAGATGTTTTAGGTAGGGCGGCAGGTGATCGGCGTGAAAGGAAGTGCTCCATCGCAGCGAGGCCCTGGACGTGCGGGATATTTGTGTATAAGGAAGTGGCATCAATGGTTACAAGGATGGTTTCTGGGGGTAACGGATTGGGTAAGGATTCCAGGCGTTCGAGAAAGTGGTTGGTGTCTTTGATGAAGGATGGGAGACTGCATGTAATGGGTTGAAGGTGTTGATCTACGTAGGCAGAGATACGTTCTGTGGGGGCTTGGTAACCAGCTACAATGGGGCGGCCGGGATGATTGGGTTTGTGAATTTTAGGAAGAAGGTAGAAGGTAGGGGTGCGGGGTGTCGGTGGGGTCAGGAGGTTGATGGAGTCAGGTGAAAGGTTTTGTAGGGGGCCTAAGGTTCTGAGGATTCCTTGAAGCTCTGCCTGGACATCAGGAATGGGATTACCTTGGCAAACTTTGTATGTGGTGTTGTCTGAAAGCTGACGCAGTCCCTCAGCCACATACTCCCGACGATCAAGTACCACGGTCGTGGAACCCTTGTCCGCCGGAAGAATGACGATGGACCGGTCAGCCTTCAGATCACGGATAGCCTGGGCTTCAGCAGTGGTGATGTTGGGAGTAGGATTAAGGTTTTTTAAGAAGGATTGAGAGGCAAGGCTGGAAGTCAGAAATTCCTGGAAGGTTTGGAGAGGGTGATTTTGAGGAAGAGGAGGTGGGTCCCGCTGTGACGGAGGACGGAACTGTTCCAGGCAGGGTTCAATTTGGATAGTGTCTTGGGGAGTTGGATCATTAGGGGTAGGATTAGGATCATTTTTCTTCGTGGCAAAGTGATACTTCCAGCAGAGAGTACGAGTGTAGGACAGTAAATCTTTGACGAGGGCTGTTTGGTTGAATCTGGGAGTGGGGCTGAAGGTGAGGCCTTTGGATAGGACAGAGGTTTCGGATTGGGAGAGAGGTTTGGAGGAAAGGTTAACTACTGAATTAGGGTGTTGTGGTGCCAGATTGTGTTGATCGGAATTTTGAGGTTTTGGAGGGAGTGGAGCTGGAAGTGGGAGATTGAGTAGATGGGAGAGACTGGGTTTGTGTGCAATGAGAGGTGGTTGAGGTTTGCTGGAAAGGTTGTGAGGGGTGAGTGAGTTGCCTTTCCGGAGGTGGGAAACCAGGAGATTGGATAGTTTTTTGAGGTGAAGGGTGGCATGCTTTTCTAATTGGCGGTTGGCCTGTAGGAGGATGCTCTGAATAGCCGGTGTGGATGTGGGAGAGGAAAGATTGAGGACTTTTATTAAGGATAGGAGTTGACGGGTGTGTTCATTGGCTGAGTTGATGTGTAGATAAAGGATTAGGTGGGTGAGGGCAATGGATTGTTCAGTTTGGAACTGGTATAGGGACTGATGGAAAGAAGGGTTGCAGCCAGAGATGGGAACTTTAAGTGTGAGGCCTTTGGGGGTTATGCCAAATTTCAGACAAGCCTGAGAAAATAAAATATGTGAGCGTAATCTGGCTAGGGTGAAGGCATGTTTGCGGAGGGAATGTAAATAAAACTTAATGGGGTCATTGTGGGGGTGTTGTGAGGGTGACATGGTATTAGAAGGTGGAAAGTTTAACATGAGGTTGAAATGAAAAAGAAAGATAGAAATATATGGGGAGAGATAAAGGTGAACTAGAAAGTAATTGGAGATCTGGTATGAAAAAAGACGAAAAAGTGTTGGTTAAGTTGATCCTGTGGTGAACTTGGGTTGGTAGACAGCGATGTGCAAAAAGGTTAGGTGGTTGTGTTGCCGCTAAATCACGTTAAAGGACGGAGAAATTCGGGAAAATTTCGAAAAAACGTATTAAAGGAGTGGTGTTGTGGTGAAAGATTACGAAAATGGGGCTAACAATTGTAGAAATAATGACGTTAAAACCTGTGGGGAGCGGCTAAAATGATCAGTGAAGTGCGAAAAACGGAAGTGGAAATAAAGTTAAAGTTATTAGAGCTAGCCGAAATGGTTGTTAAATACGTGAAAGCAGCTGTTATTGAACTAGAAACGGTGGATTTTATAGCAGCGGTAGTGTTGAAGGCGGAAAATAAAATTTTTTGGTTATGGTTGGGAAGTAGGTTACGTATTGTTGAGCATATACAGGTGGGATAAAATTGTATAGTAGATTACGGTAAAAGGGGAAGGTGAATACAAAGTGAAACTACTGGTAAAAACAGAAAGCGAAAATAAAGAGAAAAAAGAGAAATAAGACGACAGGAAAGATTTCGAAATGCAAAGGCGACAATAACAAACGTAATTGTTGGGTTCAAATTAATGATATGGTTTATATAGAAGGAAACATTCCACGAAGGAAAAATATACCTAAAAACAAAGATGATGTGACTTACCAAATGAAAGTGCTGGCAGGTCGACAGACACACAAACGAACACAAACATACACACAAAATTCAAGCTTTCGCAACAAACTGTTGCCTCATCAGGAAAGAGGGAAGGAGAGGGAAAGACGAAAGGATGTGGGTTTTAAGGGAGAGGGTAAGGAGTCATTCCAGTCCCGGGAGCGGAAAGACTTACCTTAGGGGGAAAAAAGGACGGGTATACACTCGCACACACACACATATCCATCCACACATATACAGACACAAGCAGACATATATATATATATAGACACACACAAAATTTGTGGTATTTCAGGACAGCCACGGAAACTGCCTTGTAATTAAGGCGAAACTCATCTCGGCACACAACATAAATAAAAAACTTAATGGGCAGCATGCAAAAGGCGTTCTCCTTTTGAACCACTGTAATTTATATACAGCTGCTGCGAAAATGACCAGCACAAGAAACATGTTACACTATATTCAATTCAGTACAGTACAGCAACTGGTTACACCAAAATTGATGTAACACACGAAGAGGAGTCAGTAAATAGGGTACACTGCTCCACATGCTTGGATGTACACACTGATGAAAACTGAAAATGGAACAAGTGTATTACTGAGCTTCTCAAACAACTAAGTTCACCTAATTTTACCCTTTATATGATTGCTAATCTTGGAAACAAAAGAATCAACTTGTTGACATATTTTGCATATTTCCACTCAATAATGTGTTACACAATAATTTTCTCAGGTAACTCATCACTTAGTGGGTATTGATTGCATAAAAGTGACCAATAAGAATAATAAATGGTGTTCACCCATGGACATTATGTAGGTGCCTCGTCAAGGAGTGGGCTATCACATTATGTGTATATTCTAATATAATTTGTGATAAATAAGCCATCACAGTGTTAGAAGAACAGCGATGTCCATACTTACAGCACTAAAGGAAAAAAGACCTTCATTACTCAGTGGCTCAGAAAGGAGTTGAGTATGCAGCAACATCTGAACATTCACCCAGTAACATAAAATGTCTGACAGGTAGCAAAGCAAGTTTTAAAACTAACATAAAATAATTTTTCATTGACAACTCCTCGTATTCCATGGATGCATTTCCATTAAAAAACTGGTAGCCTGTTGAAATAAGACCAGTTTTTTTATTAGTTGTGTCAGTAGGTCCAAAAACTAAGGTGCACATTAATGTTAACACAAATACTTTATTATAGTTAACTAACTGATGCTTTCATGAGTCCATGCAGCTGATTGGTAGGAATGAATGGTGCTTGTCTGAGATGTTAGTATTGGAAAGAAACAATAAAACACTTCCCCCCTCTCACATCCAGTAAACCTGCAGTGGACATGGCACTGTATACATGCCTAACTGTATGTATCTCACAGCTTGATTCATCAATGTCAATTAAAATTAAACATATGTTTAAATATTACAATCTCCAGAAGTATTTTCGTTTGTTAACCATCAGGAAAGCTACACTCTTAAGAAGCTGTTAATGTTACTCGATGTTCTTGGATTCAGCTAGTGGTTGCTAGATTCGTGTTAGTATTATAAAATATACCTGATAACTGTGAGCCTCAGTTTGATGACCACTGCCCTAGAGCCCTAAAAATACTCTCCTGCGGGTCCAGGGCTAAGAATAGGTACAAGGTATTCCTGCCTGTCGTAAGAGGGGACAAAAAGGAGTCTCACACATTTCAGCCTTTGTGTGATGGTCCCCTGTAGGGTTTGACCTCAATTTTTCAAAATTTTCGTGAAGAGCGAGCCAATTGGGGAAGGGCTCCTTACATGGTGCATCGTGTCCATTGTGCATTGAGATCTTTAGCCCATTGTCGCATCGTCGCATTGTAGTCCCGCCCATTGTCCATCTCTTGGACGAGGACACCTTCCTGGGTGAGTTTTCCACCATGCACTATGCCGACGATGACCATGGACTTCTTTGTACCTCGTATCCAACACTGTAGCCAATCTGTTGTGGTGGGGCTGCCATGTATTCTGTAGGTTGTAGCCCCCTGACAGCAAAGGGATCACTCTGCTATGCCTGCACCATTAACTCTCCACCTATGCCAAGGAGTAGATGCCCATCACCCTGGGGCATCGGGACTCCCAGCAATGGCCATCCTGCCAGGTGGCCTTTGCTGCGTCTGGGTGGCACCCGTGGGGAGGGCCCCTGGTCGGAGTGGGTGGCATCAGGTGGGATGACATGCCATGAAGCGTAGTACGTCATCTCTTGCTGGTGGTTAGCTTCAGTGCTAAGAAATGTGACCCCAAGTCGTTTCCCACCCTGGCCACACCATGGGAGAAATGCCAGGCTAAGGATGGCAGTGAAGCTTATTCGCCCCGGTAACTCGTTTGTATGAGAGTTGATGGGGAATCATTCGTGTCCATGAAGCCTCAGTTTTTTGTGGATCATTTGGAGGAAAAGTTTGGGGAGGTGGAGGGCTTGTCCAAAATGCACTCTAGGTCCATTCTGATAAAAACAGCATCGGTCCGAGGGGTAACCAGGTTACCACCAGCCTTTGAGGGTGCACATTGCCCAAGAAGGTCAAGGTGATTGTTTACTGCTGTGACGTCAAGCCATATATGCCTCCCCCGATGTGGTGCTTTAAGTGCTAGAAGTTCGGCTATATGTCTACTTGCTGTACTTCCAGCCCCACCTGTTGAGATTGTGAACATCCATCACATTCCAATACTCCATGCTCCCCTCCTCCCATTTGTGTCAACTGCAGAGAGCATCATTCACCTTGCTCGCCAGACTGCAGGATTTTACAGGAAGAGAGGAAAATCATGGAATATAAGACCCTGGACCAACTGACCTCACACTGAGGCAAAGAGGAAATTTGAGCACCTACAACCTGTGGCTATGACCTCCTCATATGCCACCGCTATGAGAACAGTTCTCGCCCCATCAGTTCCTCGTATTCCTGTCGCCTTTCAGAATTGGGAGACTACACCTGCCCCCTTGATGGTGGGGGAGCACTTCCCTCCCTGTTGCTCCCACACCACCTACTTTGCGAGCAACACCTCCCCAACCATCGGGGATTTCAGTCCCCACTTCTGAGCCAGAGAAGAGTAAGGCTGTGTCTGAGGATGGGATGGAGATTCTGGCGTCTGCTGAGGACCTAAATCTTGCCGGAGCCTCAGACACAATGGATATAGACTGCTCAGGCAATAAGGTGGTGGCAGCAGGTGACCCTGAGATGTAACCTGCCTCATTGAATGTTCATGGCTTCCCAGTCTTACGATGATGTCATCCTCCAGTGAAATTGTGGTGGTTTTTACCACTGCCTGGCTGAGCCACGGCAACTGTTAAACTTTACACCTGCTTTCTGCATTGCCCTCCAGGAACCTGCTTCCCAGCAATGCGGACCCCTACCCTCTGTGGCTATAAGGGATATTACAGGAACCGTAGCGACTATAATAGAATGTCGGGTGGAGTTTGCATTTATGTCCTAAACTCAGTCTGTAGTGAAGCTGTGCCCCTTCAAACCCCTCTTGAAGCTGTGGCTGTCAGAATACGGACGATGCAGGAAATAACTGTCTGCAATGTATATCTTTCTCCATATGATGCAGTACCCCTGAATGTATTAGCTGCACTGATTGATCAACTCCCTAAACCTTTCCTACTTTTGGGAGATTTTAATGCCCATAACCCCTTGTGGGGTGACACCATGCTTACTGGCTGAGGCAAAGATGTCGAAACTTTACTGTCTCAGTTCGAGCTCAGCCTCTTAAATGTTGGGGCTGCCACACATTTCAGTGTGGCTCGAGGTAGTTACTTGGGCATTGATTTATTGATTTGCAGCCCAGGGCTTCTCCCATCTATCCACTGGAAAGCACATGACAACCTGTGTGGTAGTGACCATTTTCCCATCTTCCTGTAACTGCCCCTGCGTCAGGCACACGAACACCTACCCAGATGGGCTTTAAACTAGGCGGACTGGGAAACTTTCTCTTCTGATGTCACCGTTGACTCTGCCCCACATGGTAACATCAATGTGATGGTTAAGCAGGTGACTACCACAATCGTTTCTGCGGCAGAACGTGCGATTCCTTGCTCTTTAGGGTTCCCTCGGGGAAAGACTTGGTGGTTGCCGGAACTCGTTGAGGCAATTGCAGGCCATCGGCGAGCTCTACAGTGACATAAGCGACACCCTTCCCTAGAGCATCTGATAGCCTTTAAGCGGCTCTAGGCCCTTGTGCGCCAGCTTATAAAATGGCAGAAAGAGGAGTGTTGGGAGAGGTACGTGTTGACCATTGGGTGCCATACGTCATCTTCCCAAGTCTGGACGAAGATCAAACGTGTTTTCTGGTACTAGACCCCAACAAGTGTTCCCGGTATTAACATCAATGGCGTGCTATGTAACGACACAATCGCAATTGCCGAGCACTTTGCTGAGCACTATGCTGGAGCTTCTGCGTCGGCAAACTATCCCCCCAGCCTTTCACACCCACAAACGGCGGATGGAAAGGAAAGTCCTCTTGTTCACTACATGCCACAGTGAATCATATAATGCCCCATTTACGGAGTGGGAGTTCCTCAGCGCACTTGCACATTGCCCCGACACAGCTCCTGGGCCAGATCGGATCCACAGGCAGATGATTAAACATTTCTCGTGTCACTACAAACGCCATCTCCTCGTCATCTTCAACTGGATCTGGTGCGATGGCATCTTAGCACCATTGTTCTGATGCTCAAACCCAACAAAAACCCACTTGATGTGGATAGCTATCAGCCTCACCATTGTTGTTTGTGAGCTGGTGGAGTGTATGGTGTGTCGTTGGTTGGGATGGGTCCTGGAGGCTCCGTGTCAGGGCGGCTTCCGCCAGGGGTGCTCTACCACTGGTAATCGTGTGTCCCTCGAGTCTGCCATCTGAACAGCCTTTTCCAGATGCCAACACCTGGTTGCTGTCTTTTTTGATCCACGCAAAGCATATGACACCACCTGGCGCCATCATATCCTTGGTACATTATACAGGTGGGGTCTCCAAGGCCTGCTCTAGATTTTTATCCAGAATTTCCTGTCCCTCCATACTTTCCATTTCCAAGTTGGTGCCTCCCATAGTTCCCCCCATATTCAGGAGAATGGGGTCCCGCAGGGCTCTGTTTCGAGTGTATCACTATTTATAGTGGCCATTAACGGTCTAGCAGCAGCTGTAGGGCCTTCCGTCTCACCCTCTCTCATTGCAGACGACTTTTGCATTTTGTACTGCTCCATCAGCATTGGTGTTGCTGAGCGGCGCCTACAGGGAGCCATCCACCAAGCGCAATCATGGGCTCTTGACCACGGCTTCCAGTTTTCGGCCGCTAAGTCGTGTGCCATGCACTTCCTTTGGCATCATACCATTCATCCAGAACCAGAACTTTACCTTAATGATGATCCCCTCACTGTAGAGGAGACATTTTGATTCTTAGGACTGGTTTTTGACACCCAATTGACTTGGCTTCCTCACCTTCGTCAGCTTAAGTGGAAGGGCTGGCAGCACCTCAGTGCCCTCTGCTGCCCGAGCAACGCCAATTGGGTTGCAGATCGCTCTATGCTGCTGCAGTTCTACAGAGCCCTTGTTCAATCATGCCTTGACTAGGGGCATCTGGTTTATGGTTTGGCGGCGCCCTCAGCATTGCGTTTACTCGACCGACTGGAGCTTTTAGTATGAGTCCAGTAACCAGCATCCTGGTGGAGGCTGGAGTCACTCCATTGCAGGTCAGGCATGCGCAACTGCTCACCAGTTATGTCGCACACGTTCATAGTTCTCCTGTACATCCGAATTACCGTCTCCTTTTTCCACCCATGGCAGTTCATCTCCTGCATCGGTGGCCCAGATCAGGGCTAACGATTGCAGTCCATGTGCGATCCCTTCTGTCTGATCTGGAGTCCTTCCCTTTACCACCCCCCATCCGGGTCCGTCCGCATACACCTCCATGGTATACACCTAGGCTGCAGATTCGTCTGGACCTTCCACATGACCCTAAGGACTCAGTTACGCCAGCTGCACTCCACTGTCACTTCCTCTCAATTCTTGATGTGTTTTGGGGCTCTGAAGAGGTTAACACCGATGGCTTGATGGCTGATGGTCATTTTGGATTTGCCTACATCCACAGAGGCCATTTGGAACAGCATTTCTTGCCCGATGGCTGCAGTGTATTCACTGCAGAGCTGAAAGCCATCTCTTATGCACTTCAGTATATCCGTTCCTGTCCCGGGGAATCGTTTCTTCTGTGTACTGACTCCTTGAGCAGCCTACAAGCTATCAACCAGAGCTACCCTCACCATCCTTTGGTAGTATCCATCCAGGAGTCCATTTATGCCCTGGACCGGTCCCGTTATTTAGTGGTGTTTGTGTGAACCCCGGGACACGTCGGCATCCCAGGCAACGAACTTGACGTCAGGCTGGCCAAACAGGCTACACGGAAACGGCTTCTGGAGACGGGCATCTCTGAACCTGACATGCGTTCTGACTTACGCCTTAGGGTTTTTCGGCTTTGGGAGACGGAATGGCATAATAGTACTCACAACAAACTGCATGTCATTAAGGAGACTACAAATGTGTGGAAGTCTTCCATGCGGTCCTCTCGCAGGGAATCTGTTTTCCTCTGCCGTCTCCCCATTGGCCATGCTTGGGTGACTCACGGTTACCTCCTGCACCGTGAAGACCCGCCTGAGTGTCAGTGCAGCGCCCAGTTGACAGTGGTCCATATTCTGGTGCACTGTCCTACTTTGATTGCCCAGCGACGAAATCTTGGTGTACCGGTCTCGTTGCTGCTGATTTTATCTGACAACGCCTCATCAGCTGATTTAGTTTTACATTTTATTCATGAGGGTGCGTTTTATCATTTGACCTTAGTCTTATCGCATGTCCTTTGTCCCTCTGTGTCCTCTGCCATAGTGCTTTTAGGGTGGAGGTTTTAATGTGTTGCGCAGTGTCTGGCTTCTCCTTTTTTATTCTCATGGTCAGCTAGCCATGGTAATCTGCCTCATTTTAATCTCTTCATCCAGTTTCTTGCATTTCTGTGGTTTTCTTGTCCCCTTTTGTCCATTTACATATTTGTGATTTTTCCTTTCATTCCATTTTGAGTGATCAGTCTCGTTTGTTTTGTTCTCACACTTGTTTTGTTGTTATATTTGGAACAAGGGTCTGATGACCTCATAATTTGGTCCCTTTCCCCTCTTTTAATCCAACCAACCAACCCTAAAAATAATAGTGTTGTAATGAGGGGTGGTGTAGTGTATGCTTAAGATGCATTACTGATGGGCAGAAGGTTGTGGGTTTGAATCCTGTCTGGTGCTTTGAAATTGTTTGTTTTTAAATTTTTGTCAAAGTGACTTTCATCATTGTTTATATTCCATTAATTGGTTTAAATGTAATTCTTTTTTCATTTCTAATTCTTTGTTACGTCATTTTCATCATTATGTTGACCTTTTTATTTGCGCTCTCTCTCTCTCTCTCTCTCTCTCTCTCTCTCTCTCTCTCTCTCTCTCTCTTGTTCCTATCATTCTTTTTTCATTTGCAGTCTTTGTCCATGTGATTTTAATTATTCTTACGCATTTACTTTTAATTTCTTCCTTTTTATCACTTTATATTTTCATGGTAATTGAATCTTCCATTAGTTCTTTGTAGAACAACGTTATAATAAATGAAAAGTGCTAGTTTGCCTTTGTTCTACAGTATTTCTTTTGTTGTGTTAACTATTTTTTCAACTTACAAGGGCATCTTCAGACATTTACAGAGTATTGTCACCAAAGAAGTTACATTGGAAGAGAAGTTGCACGTCTAGATTGAAGCAGAAACGTATAGTAAATAACATCTTTGACAGTGCCGTGATAAGCAATGTAAAAAGTAAAAAGTTGAACAGTAAATAAATAAAAATGGAAGTAAACGGGGAAAAAACTTTAACATAAAACAGGAACAGCTAACCTACATAACAGTTTACATTAATAAACAAATCGAATAAAGTGAAATAAAATTTGTTCCTTACAAGGGTACTTCAGGAGGTTTAAAATATGGAGAGCGATACACAGACCAATTAAAAGAAGAAACAATTATCAATGTATCAAAAGAACATATAATGAACTTAAGCTGTATCAACAACATAAATAGAAATGAATAAATGCAGGAAAATGGAGGAGTGTGAGGGAACATACAGTAAATGCAATCTTTGATAGTATAGTGGTACTGCATTTTAAAAGGAAAAAAGTGGAACAATACACAAATACAAAAGGAGCAAACGGGAAAAACATAACACTACTCAAAACTGTGTGTATGTAAGTTTGCATCAAATAAGTGAACCAAGTAAAATAAAATAATACTTGATGAAACAACTACAAGAGGTATTAAAAATGGAAAGTAATACAAGCACCAGTTAAAAGAAATCCTTAACAATTGAAACTACAGTATATATGGATGACATAGACAATTTCAATAAAATAAAAGAACTCAATGAATACAGGAAAATGGAGGAATATGTGAGAACCGGCAGTGTGGGAAGTAATGAAAAACAAAGAGGATTATGTGAAGTTTAGGAGAGGGGAAGTGTTAAGCTGTGTCTGGTCATTTAGGATTAGATCTGTACTGTGAGATAGATGTTTTTCCTGTTTACTCCAATTTTTTTTTTTTTTAATTTACTGTTCAACATTTTGCTTCTTACATTGCATTATCACCACACTGTTAAAGATATTACTTTCTGTATGTTTCTGCTTCAATATAGGTGTGCAATTTCTATTTCAATTTTGTTTACAAAGAATGTAACTTCTTTGGTGATAATACTTAGTAAATGTCTGAAGATGCCCTTGTTAGCCGAAAACCGGTTAATACAATAAAAGCTATACTGTAGAAATAAGGAAAACCAGTGCTTTTCATTCATTTTATATTTTCATTGATGTAATTGAATTCATTATTTCTACACTCCAGGAAATGGAAAAAAGAACACATTGACACCGGTGTGTCAGACCCACCATACTTGCTCCGGACACTGCGAGAGGGCTGTACAAGCAATGATCACACGCACGGCACAGCGGACACACCAGGAACCGCGGTGTTGGCCGTCGAATGGCGCTAGCTGCGCAGCATTTGTGCACCGCCGCCGTCAGTGTCAGCCAGTTTGCCGTGGCATACGGAGCTCCATCGCAGTCTTTAACACTGGTAGCATGCCACGACAGCGTGGACGTGAACCGTATGTGCAGTTGACGGACTTTGAGCGAGGGCGTATAGTGGGCATGCGGGAGGCCGGGTGGACGTACCGCCGAATTGCTCAACACGTGGGGCGTGAGGTCTCCACAGTACATCTATGTTGTCGCCAGTGGTCGGCGGAAGGTGCACGTGCCCGTCGACCTGGGACCGGACCGCAGCGACGCACGGATGCACGCCAAGACCGTAGGATCCTACGCAGTGCCGTAGGGGACCGCACCGCCACTTCCCAGCAAATTAGGGACACTGTTGCTCCTGGGGTATCGGCGAGGACCATTCGCAACCGTCTCCATGAAGCTGGGCTACGGTCCCGCACACCGTTAGGCCGTCTTCCGCTCACGCCCCAACATCGTGCAGCCCGCCTCCAGTGGTGTCGCGACAGGCGTGAATGGAGGGACGAATGGAGACGTGTCGTCTTCAGCGATGAGAGTCGCTTCTGCCTTGGTGCCAATGATGGTCGTATGCGTGTTTGGCGCCGTGCAGGTGAGCGCCACAATCAGGACTGCATACGACCGAGGCACACAGGGCCAACACCCGGCATCATGGTGTGGGGAGCGATCTCCTACACTGGCCGTACACCACTGGTGATCGTCGAGGGGACACTGAATAGTGCACGGTACATCCAAACCGTCATCGAACCCATCGTTCTACCATTCCTAGACCGGCAAGGGAACTTGCTGTTCCAACAGGACAATGCACGTCCGCATGTATCCCGTGCCACCCAACGTGCTCTAGAAGGTGTAAGTCAACTACCCTGGCCAGCAAGATCTCCGGATCTGTCCCCCACTGAGCGTGTTTGGGACTGGATGAAGCGTCGTCTCACGCGGTCTGCACGTCCAGCACGAACGCTGGTCCAACTGAGGCACCAGGTGGAAATGGCATGGCAAGCCGTTCCACAGGACTACATCCAGCATCTCTACGATCATCTCCATGGGAGAATAACAGCCTGCATTGCTGCGAAAGGTGGATATACACTGTACTAGTGCCGACATTGTGCATGCTCTGTTGCCTGTGTCTATGTGCCTGTGGTTCTGTCAGTGTGATCATGTGATGTATCTGACCCCAGGAATGTGTCAATAAAGTTTCCCCTTCCTGGGACAATGAATTCACGGTGTTCTTATTTCAGTTTCCAGGAGTGTATTCCTCATTCTGCTGGAATTTTGTGTCATTTATAATCCTTTCTGTTGTTTAAATCTTCATCTGTGTTATTTTGTTGATAATGAAACAAGAATTTATGTTTTGAATGTTCTTATAACAATTACCATCGAAAAAATGTGTATCTTGTAATGAAACAGACATTTTTGATACCATTGCACAGCAACTTCAAGTAAATTATTTCATATTTTTCTGTTTAATCAGTAGATTGGCATTTTTGAACGTTTAAATACAATAATAAATAAAAATGAAAGAAGAGGAAAAAAATAAGAGCAAATAAAAAAGTCAGTATGATGAAGAAGACAACACAGCAAAGGATTAGAAATAAAAAAATATTTTTAAACTAGTTAACTGAATAAAAAAAGACCATGTCATTTCCATAAATATTCAAAAGTAAAAAGTTTAAATGCATCTGATAGGATTTGAACCAATATGCTACACCACTGCTCTACATAATTCTATTACTTTTAAGGCTGTAGACCATCAGGAAAAATTCATTTTTGTCACTCACTCTCCTCGCAGACAAAGACCCTCATTGATGAATGGCTGCTGGAGGGATACATGGGACCCTAACCGACACCATAATGCAGATGATTTCAAAAAGTCAGACCCTTCCATGGGGACCTCCCCTAGAAAGAGCTATATAACCAGTAAATGGCTAAGTTATCAATTCTATTTTAAATGTACACAGGGATTCCCAAAGTTCAGCGGAAAGTTTTGAGAGAATGAAATCTTCTAATTGAATAATTGACAAACTAACAGGTTATTTAAGTAAAAGTACATATTTTTGCCAATAGAAAAACTGAGGCTGCACGACTATGGCATCACATTTAGGAAAAAAGTATCAGTTTTTTTTTTTTTTAAAGAATATTGTTTACAGATTGGAACATTCTGGAACATAAAAGTTTTAAAAACATATGAAAAACTTTTGAAAAATGGAGTTTTTGGATGATATTCTCATAGTTTGCAAGTATAATAAGTCGTGAATGTTTCTTTAAATAAAATATGTCCATAAGAACTAAATATATCATTATAATCAGTGATCAGAAAATTATCCAATGAATAATGAAATACTGCTTGAACAAGAAATTAGTTTTTTTTGTGTAGCTATTCTTCTATGAGCAACTGATGAAAAGAGACCAGAAAAGAAAGGAAAAAAATATTTTGCACCAGGAGTGGTACATGAACAACTATAATAATCCCACCTTCCTCTGTTACATTCCAGTGTTGTGAAGGGAGTCTGGGACAGCTACTTCTGAATCTTTGTTTGTTGTTGTGATCTTCAGTCCAAAGACGGGTTGATGCAGCTGTCCTTGCTACTATATCCTGTGCAAGACTCTTCATCTCTGAATAACTACTGCAACCTATATCTTCTGAATCTGCTTACTGTATTCCTCTCTTGGCCTACCTCTACAGTTTCAACCCCCTCCCTCCACTTCCCTGCAATACAGTACTAATAAACTGGTGATCTCTTGATGTCTCAGAATGTGTCCTGCTTCCTTCTTTTGGTCAAGTTGGGCCACAAATTTCTTGTCTCCCCACTTCTATTTAGTACTTATTAGTTACTTGAGCGACCCATCTAATCTTCAGCATTCTTCTGTAGCACATAATTTCTAAAGCCACTGTTCTCTTTTTATCTGAACTGTTTATCACTGATGTTTCACTTGCATACATGGCTTCCCTCCAGACAAATAATTTCAGAAAAGACTTTCTAATGTTAATGGATTTCTCTTCTTCAGAAATGCTTTTCTTTCCATTGCCAGTCCACATTTTATATCCTCTCTGCTTCAATCATTGTCTGTTATGCTGATGGCCAAATAGCAAAACTCATCTGCTATATTATGAAAAGGTAAGTTGCTACTCGGGAATGATGGCTGTGTTGTGCTGGAATGGGGACAGGGAAGGGGCTGGCCATCTCTGCTTAGCAACTTTGCATTTCCTGTCAATCTCATTTTTTAGATATTTGTAATTCCTTTCACCTGCTTAGTTTGCTGCATTTTTAAATTTTCTCCTTTCATCAGTTAAATTCAATATCTCCTGTGTTAGTCAAGAATTTCTACCAGGCCTTGTTGTTTTACCAATTCTGTCCTCTACTGCCTTCACTACTTCATCTCGTAAAGCTACCAATTTGTCTTCTGCTGCTTTTCCCAATTTCTGCAGTTTTAATCTACAGTTCATAGCCAACAAATTGTGGTCAGAGTGCACATCTGCTCATGGAAATGTCTTACAATTTAAAATCTGGTTCCTAAGTCTCTCTCCAGGTCTCGTCCATGTACACAATTCTTAAGCCAAGTGTTAGCAATGATTTTATTATGCCCTGTGCAGAACTCTATCAGGCGGCTTCCTCTTTCAGTCCTTTCCCCCAGTCCGTATTCACCTATTACTTTTTCTTCTATACCTTTTCCTGCCATCAAATGTCAGTCCCCCATCACAATTACATTTTCGTCTCCTTTAACTATCTGAATAATTTCTTTGACCTCCTCATACATTTATTCAATCTCTTCATCTGCAGAGCTAGTTGGCATGTAAACTTGTGCTACTGTGGTAGGTGTGGGCTTCATGTCTGTCTTGGCTACAATAATGAATTCACTAAGCTGTTCACAGTAGCTTACCCACATTCCTATTTTCTCATTCATTATCAATCCCATTCCTACATTTTCTCTGTTAGACTTCATATTTATAACCCTGTATTCACTTGACCAGAAGTTGTTTCTCCTGCCACCGAACTTCACTAATTCTCACTTCAGCCTGTCCATTTCCCTTTTTAAATTAAACAATGACGTTCATTTCCCTTTTTCAATTTTCTAACCTACTTGCCCAATTAAGGGATCTAACATTCCATGCTCTGATCCATAGAATGATAAGTTTCTTCTCTCCCGAAGACAACACCCTCCTGAGCAGTTCCCACCTGGAGGTCTGAATGGGGGACTATTTTACCTTCAGAATATTTTACCCAAGAGAACACCATCATTCAACCGTACATTATAGATTCATGTCCTCGGGAAGAATTATGGCTGTAGTTTCCCGTTGCTTTCAGCCGTTCACAGTACCGGCACAAGTTGGCCATTTTGGTTGATACTACGAGGCCAGATCAGTCAATCATCCAGACTGTTGTCCCTGCAACTACTGAGAAGACTGCTGCCCCTCTTCAGAAACCACACGTTCGTCTGACCACTCAATAGATAACCCTCCATTGTGATTGTGCTTGCGGTACGGCTGTCTGTATCGCTGAGGTACACGAGCCACCACGATGACGGCAAGGTCCGTGGTTCGTGAGGGGGATCTGAATTTTATACACTGTTCAAAAATATTTAACCTATTGCTAG
This sequence comes from Schistocerca cancellata, assembly GCF_023864275.1. NCBI lineage: Eukaryota > Metazoa > Arthropoda > Insecta > Orthoptera > Acrididae > Schistocerca > Schistocerca cancellata. The sequence goes on along the minus strand of NC_064632.1, from coordinate 32,405,738 downwards.
TATCTGAAATTTGTTTTTGCTTATATGCAGTTCTGTTCAGTGGATTCTTAATTTGTTTTAGATCCATATTTACTTCACTGAACTATCTATTTACCTCGTGCCCTACTGAATCATGTTGCTTAATTATCTCAGAATGTAGTTTACCTTTTAAATTCAAGATAATTGTCTTTGATTGTGAGTTGTTTTGGTCTGATTGTGAGTTGTTTTGGTCTGATTGTGAGTTGTTTTGGTCTGATTGTGAGTTGTTTTGGTCTGATTGTGAGTTGTTTTGGTCTGATTGTGAGTTGTTTTGGTCTGATTGTGAGTTGTTTTGGTCTGATTGTGAGTTGTTTTGGTCTGATTGTGAGTTGTTTTGGTCTGATTGTGAGTTGTTTTGGTCTGATTGTGAGTTGTTTTGGTCTGATTGTGAGTTGTTTTGGTCTGATTGTGAGTTGTTTTGGTCTGATTGTGAGTTGTTTTGGTCTGATTGTGAGTTGTTTTGGTCTGATTGTGAGTTGTTTTGGTCTGATTGTGAGTTGTTTTGGTCTGATTGTGAGTTGTTTTGGTCTGATTGTGAGTTGTTTTGGTCTGATTGTGAGTTGTTTTGGTCTGATTGTGAGTTGTTTTGGTCTGATTGTGAGTTGTTTTGGTCTGATTGTGAGTTGTTTTGGTCTGATTGTGAGTTGTTTTGGTCTGATTGTGAGTTGTTTCGGTTTGATCAGTTTCTCATGACCAGAGTTCACAGTCATGTGGAATTTTTTGAAGGTCGCTGTATTCCCTGTTGACAGCAGAAATTATTTATTTCACAATTGAAATGCCTGCTTAAGACCATTTACAAGTGGTTCTGCAAAATATTTTGCTTCAGCACATGTCAGTCCTTAAAGTACACAGACATGTATAAATGTCATTGTCAAAAAATAAGCCTTTTCACTATAGAAAAATAGTAACATTAAATGAATGTGAAGCTCTGCACATTTTGAAGTGATGTAAATTACATGAACTGTTACCACTGTTAACATCCATCTCATAAATAGCTGCAAGTCAAGGTTCCAATACATTTTACATATAAACAATGTGTTAGAACACTGACACAAACATATAGTGTGTGTTAGAACATTGATTTGTAGCAATTTATGTGAAGGATGTTAACATTGGTAACAGTTTGCATAATTTCCATCATTTCGTGATACACAGAGCTACACACTCATTTGATGTTATTGTGTTTCTACAGTGAATTTTTTTTTTTTTTAGAATGACATATATACATGTCAGAGGATTTTAAAGTCTGGCATGCTCAAGCAAAGTCTTTAGCAGCATCACTTGAAAATGGCCTTAGACAGAAACTGCAGTTGTAAAATAAATAATTTATACGGTCAACGATGAATATGATGTCCTTTAAAACATTTTTTCTTCTATTCCAGCCTCTTTTTGAAGTGACTCAGCAATATTTTCCTGTAACTTATTGGCTTGTTGGTCTACCTTTGGATTAGTTGTATCTAATTTGACATCTAAGTTAACATTGTTATGATCTATCTCTGTTTTCAGGTCACTACCTAACTGTTCCATTTTAGTGCTTCGGTCAGAAATAGCTCATAAAATTTCCTCCATTTTTTGTGTTAATACTGGCATGCAAATTAGATAATGTTATGTGCAAAGCTCTTCCCTAATTCATGAGAGTTACTGATAGTTTCCTAGAAAATCACTGCTTGAAACAAAATCCTTCCCCTTGCAACATAGACAGTATCACACAAGACAGAAAAATAAAAAAATCATAAAATGTTCTGTTGTCTGTATCATTTACCTCGATCTTCTGAGCTTTCTACTGTGTTGTGTTGTAGACTGTACTGTGCCTCCATCACTCTCAGTAAGGCGGTAAAGTAGCTGTTCAGTGATCTGGAAATTGCTGCATATTTCTGGTCATCCAATCCAGGCAGTCACTATCTGTCTAAACAATTGGCCATCTCTCTTCCATTCTGATGTTTTTTTGGAATCTTCGTGGTTGATTACAATGCTGCAACTTCTAGTAGTAAGTCACCAGTACCAATTTTCTTTGTGATAATTATCTCTAACATTTAGGTTAACATGTGCAATTCACTCTTTCAATCTATTATTTATTTGGTTACCAAGGGCAACACTACATTTTAATAATAATTCTTTGTGAAAACCCACTTTTTCTTCATCTTTGATTGGATTGGAAGTGGATTTGTTTGGACTACAGGAGTCTACGGCATGTGGGTGTTCAGGCAGATTTTGTATGGGTCATTCATAGGGAACATCGTGAGGCCGAGGATTGGGAGCAGGTGTGCATGGTGTAGGAATTCATCAGAATGTGTTACAGATTGAATAGGCAGTGGAATACTACATGGGGAGGTTAGGACTTCAAGTAAAATACCTCTCATCTTAGATTAAAGCAAAAGGTAGTCAAAGCCCTTGTGGATGATGCGGTTGAACTTTCGATACTTCAGTGTTGTTGTGTTTTAAGGGGAGTATTGGTTTGTAGTGGTGTCAGATTGTGGTGTCACAGAAGAAATGGCATATAAAATCAGTTATTGAATCATCTGGATGGAATATTGCCTGTGTGTAATGGCTCTGGCAAGGTTATTGGCACATTTCAAAAGCTCTTGCTTCCCACTGCAGATGTGACACTGTTGTGGATGCTGTAACTATGGAAACATCCATATCCATGGTCTTGCTGCTATATAACTCTACAACTCCTAACATTGCCCTGACACTGCTCCTTCATAATCAGTTTGACAAATCAGTGTAATGCACAGCTCTTCTCCTTTGAAGAATCAAATCTGCAAACAAATCTGCACAACTAATATAGGCATTTCCATGGCATCATGCTATTCCAACACGTTAATAGGTTATCTAAATGAATCCTCTCTATCTGTTCAATGCCTAAATGTCCTTCGCACATTTCAGATCCATTGATGACATCTACGTAGTTTAGATTGATGTCAGAGACATCATTTTGTCTTTCCTCCTGCATGTAGATACCTGCTCCTGGATCCATTTCACCTGGTGCTTATCACACCATTGATCTACATTCTACGAGGGTTGAATGAAAAGTAATGCCTCCACCTTTGTTAATTGGGTTTGGATGAGAATATTTTAATAAATCAAACACAGAAGTAATCCTTAGAATGTGATCTTTAATTAACAATATTCACTTTTCCACATAATCGCCAGCCAATTAGATGAATTTCTGCCTATGATGAACAAGTTTTCTGAAGCCGTCACGGAAGAAGTCGACACTCTGTTTCCACAACCACAGCCTCACATTTCTCTCAACATCTTCATCAGAAGCATAATGATGTCCCTGCAAATCGTCTTTCATTATCGGGAACAGGTGAAAGTCAGATGGTGTTAAATCTGGACTGTATGGAGGGTGCCGTATGGTGGTGAAATTCAGTCTCTGAAGTTCTGCTCTGGTGGCACATGATATGTGTGGCTTGGCATTGCCATGCTGCAGGAAAACATTTCCCTTTTCCTTTCGGACCCTTGTTAGCCGTCATTTCAGAGTTTGCAACATTGTGATGTAACACTCTGAGTTTATTGTTGTTCCACAATCAAGGAAATTAAGATGGATAACACCATCTGCGTTCCAGGACACTGTGGCCATGATTTTTCCAGCTGAGGGCTGCGTCTTGAATTTATTTTTCTGGGGCGAGTGTTTGTGTCGATATTCCATAGACTGACATTTCATCTCTGGGTCATAATGATGTACCCACGTTTCGTCTCCTGTTGAAATTGAATGGAGAAAGGCATCACCTTCATTCTCTAAACGCAAGAGGAGTTCCTGGTAAATTTCAAGTCTGTGCGCTTTCATTTCAGGTGTCAGCATCCGGGGTACCCATCGTACACAGATCTTCAGATAACCAAGCAAAGCAATAATGTGACCCATCCGTCCTTGTGCTTGCAGTTTCTCTCTGAGTGATCTGACCATTGTCCTGAATCAATCTGTCTACATTTTGCTTGTGAAACTCGGTGTTTACTGTCAGAGGATGTCCAACTCTTTGTTTGTCATGCAGGTCATATGTTCGCGCCTCAACATCTTTAAACTTACTCACCCAACAATGCACAGTACTCACATCAACACAGTCACCATAAACTGCTTTCATCCACTGATGAAGCTCCTTTGGGGTGACACCTTCTGCTGTCAAGAATTCAATGAGTGCACGTTGCTTAAATCACATTGACTGACTGTCTGCACAGGGTTCCATACTTTACACTGTAACAACACAACCATTCAATGCTAAGGCTTCCCGCCAACTGGAGCTATAGAGAAGAGGCTGTGGAACAAGCCAGTACTTGCCACATACCAATGCTGTCAACTGTTGAAGAGTTATGAAGGTGGAGGCATTACTTTTTGGTCAACCCTCATAGTTCTCAAATGCTTCCATAAAAATCTCTGTTCATATCAAATATACTAACCACAAATGTCACCAGTTTCACATCAAAAAGACCCTTTCTTGTTGTCTTAGCCTCTATGGACATCACTCCTGCAGCGGGAATCAGTAACTATCTGTATATGCTGATAACCGTGCCAGAGCCTTTATAGGCAGCTGATCCAGAAGCAAATTTTCCACACCATTCCTTCTTGCAACACCAATAAGTCACCAGCTTGGCAGATCACACTTCAGTCAGGCCTCTCCTAATCATCCAGTGTTGGTTGGACCTTGAAAAACTCCACATCATTATTTTCCAGCTGTCTGACTACCTCTTGCTATCATCACCACCCAAACTAGAATTACTTTGCCCACTTGACATGCACAGAATTGTAGTCCACCCATTTGTTGCCCCTGCTTTTAACCCTCCATCCTACAGATCGTGCTCACATGGACTAACAAGGTACCTGATACATATGTGCACCCACCCACACATTCTGTTGCAGTAAAGTCACAGGCATTTCTTACTGCAACATGTGAAAACAGCCACATCTTATACCAGCTATGCTGCGATTACAGGTCTGTGTTCCCTGCAGGTATGACAGAGAATCAGCTATCTAGTCACATAAATGCCCATGCCAAACAGTGACTAAATGCATACTTTATCACAGAGTTACTGAACAGGCTGTATTCGACAACACCAATATCCTTTAACATCTGCTGCAGACCACTAACAGAGCTCTTCAATCTTTATTCAAAGTAATCAGATAATAATCTTTTGTGTCGGTAGGGATTCACAATTTCTTGTTTTGTATCAGATGGGAGCTTGTTGAAGACCGTTGCAGCAGAATACAGAGTTCCAGTTTGCACCAAAACATAGACAGTCTGAAAAAAATCATTTTAATTTCTTGTACTGTTGTTGTAAATGATAGATATTGTTTGCTATAAATGCTGTTAAGACTTAAAATGTCTGAAGAAATTGAAATACCTTGAATAAACATGTATCTTTACTTTTTGTGCCCTCTTACTTAAAATATTAGTTCTCGGTTCTGATTTAACAGATTTCATGTACATATATGGTTTTAAAAACATTTATTAGAATTGTGCTAAAAGTGTCCTTAGTGAACCTGTTGTAATAAATGTTTTCAGTAAGCCTATGAAAATATTTCCCACAAAACTTTATGCACCTTTCCCTTCATCACCAATGGTTCTAGTAGATTTTTATGGTGAATGTCATTTGATGCACTGATATACTATGTTCAGCTTAAGCAAATATCTGCAGTTACATCTTTTCTTCAGTCATAGGAAAGAGGAAGCCACATGATTTCATATCAAGTAAATGGGGTGGGTAGTATTTGTGAATTTTTAGTCTACAAAATAGTGGCTGGTGTTACTGCTAGTCTTGCATTCATGGTCAACTGAATCTATCAATACTGCATGTTGAATTTTGTCTCATAATGTAATGATGATGTGGCATATGACATCATACCTACGCTGAGTATTTCTTTCGCATTTGTATTAGTTTTTGGAATGTAGGATGCTGTGACGGACTGATCTGTAGTGTAGCTCAAGGTCGACTGTTTGGTTAAGAGTTGACGAAGGGGTATTGAACATGCATTTGTGGTTTGCTATTATGCAAAAGGACATAAATATAATTTCACTTGAGGTGCTTCAAAGTCCAAAAGACATGACTTGATGTAAGCAGCATGCCACTTACAGTTCAGCACTCAGTGAGTAGAAATTGCCTAGAGGACAGGTAGACAATTATAATGACAATGAGGTATCCCTTTTGTTCTCACATCGGTGACTTCTCTTAATCTTGCTGTGTGGGCTCCTCATGAGGAAGCACTGAGTATCAGATGGTATTTGATTTTGGGTTAATATTGTCTCTCACCAGTCAAGACATAATTTTTTTTGTGAAATATCCTCTGCTGAACTTTTTGTCTAAGTATCAATACCAGTGAACCAGTTTTGTTCTGTGCTGCTGCCGTAATAAATGTCACACCTCAGGAACATCTCCTGGAGAGATCTAAATACTCATGTGCAGCTGCTTATGCTGAAGTCTTTCTGGTATGTGTGAAACTCTTGGCCTCTACAGTTGCTATTTTTGGGTTTCCTGAACTATTTTTTCTCACAGGATCAGTATTTCTTCTTTACCTCACTTCTGCTGCAAGACATCCATAGCATGGGTTGTGTTTATATGTACCCTTCCTCTCTCACACAAAATCAATTTCTGACTGGAACCCTGGAGGGAATATTGTCTCTAAAAATTTATTTTATTTGTATCTAATGCAGATGAGTCGAGTTAAAGTAACTTAAGTGTCTAATGAGACTCTTATAGATAGACCATCATCTAAGAACTATCACATACAGTTTTCATTCCACTTGGGAGTGGCAGAGGAGAAGTCACTATTAAAAGCTCATTGGCTTTAAGTTAGTTAACACTGATGTAAGCTGAAAAACAATATTAGAGTGTCAGGTGTTTTGTTGCTGATAGTGTGCTTAAACAATATTGAGAAATGTTATCTATCTAGGTGCAATATTTTACATTTCCTTTTTGTGGTATCAGTTGCTAATGATTATACTGAATACCAATTTTTCAGTAATATTCTCCTAATTTTGCAACATTTTTTTATTGCAGATTATATTTGAGAGCACTGCTACTCAGCTGTGATACATAACAAAGTGGTATTGCCCTGTGGCCAAAGCACTGGCTTTGCATTGGTGCACTGATACTTGTTGAAGTACATCTGAGACAACATTGGATATTTTGTATTTTGATACTGGGCCTGATCTTCCTCAATGTTTCAGACAAGTGTAGAGGCTGGGTGTGCTGCTCATTGGGAGCTCCAGTGTTAGGCAGGTGATATACCCTTTTAAGTAAATAATGAGCAGGTCCACTCTGATTGTATGGGCCTTGTCCGGGATGTGCAAGAGGCTCTGTCAATGGTGATTAAACATGCTGCACGCACCCAGCTGATCACTCATGTCACCACAAGTGATGCTTTCTGTTAGGGTTCAGAGGCAATACTCAGTTTTTGCAAGTGGCTAGCTGCTTTGGTGAAGACAGCTAGCCTTTCTCAGATTCTCTGGAGAGGCTGGTGATCATTTGCTTATGGTGTGGTATCCTCCTCATATACTAACAGACATAGAGTCTACGAAATAGCCAGCCACATATATATGCTCTTTATTTGAGTTGACTTATCATGAATTGTAAACACTCAATTCTGAAGATGATCATTTTTATTGTCAAAACTAGTCATCAGCTATTTTGTCACACAACTTTTGTCACACAACTGAGACTGTAAAGACAAACTTTGCTTAAAATACACATAGTTGTGCCATCCCTCACTATGAAATATCATCAGTCATCATATGTCTTCTCTGTTCTCTGTTCTTTTTGTTCTTTAACAGCTTGTGTGTGTGTGTGTGTGTGTGTGTGTGTGTGTGTGTGTGTGTGTGTGTGTTTGTTAATGTCTTGAGTTTAGATATGTAGGTGTGCACTTAAAAATTAAATAATTCTGTATTAATATGGTAACAAAAGTACTGGCAGAATGGATTATATGTATTGAAGTCTGCTACATTGTACCTTATTAAGTGTATCAATATTTTTATGATGTATAATTTTTTTTTGTAGGTTGGACAATTGTATCTGAGGTGCTGGGAGTGATACCTGGCACAGTGCACACATGTGCTAATATACTGAAGGAAAATAACCTGCTTGCTATTTCACCAGGCGGTGTGTATGAAGCACAGTTTGGAGATTCATACTACAGACTAATGTGGAAGAAAAGACTCGGTTTTGCAAAAGTTGCACTTGAAGCCAAAGTGGTAAATATGTGTATATCTGTGTGTGTTTGTAACTGTACTACTGACATCATACTTAGTTAATTAAAGGTCATCAGATGAGAGTGCACCACATACCAGAAATAGCTAGTGTCTTCCATTTTCCTTAACATTCTTTCTCAGTGGTAAATAAGGTATGCACACCTCTTGTTGTACATTGTTTCATTATTTGCATTGATTGTTACATAGATCCAGACTGAATAAACCATTGTGAATATAGAATACATATTTTACTCAAGAGATAACATACTTAGATGTAGCAGCCATTTAACAGCACATTAGTAAAGTAGTCTTCAAATATATGAAACAAATAAAAATTAATACAAGAATTGTCATAAACATGTAATTGTACACATCCTAATTCTTAGTCTATGATTGTAAGCATCCAGAACAGAAAAGTGTGTACATTCTTCTGACTCTGTTACTGCACTTAAGGTTCCCAGGTCTCGATTCTTGGTTGAAATGAGGCTTTCAGAACTTGAATATGAATTTTGCTTAGAATGTACATTAAGGGATGCTCTTCATTCATGCATGCATATCTCTTACCATCCTCAGTTTCCAAGTGATTTTGTTACTAAAAGTCAGTGTCAATTGCCATAAACCAAATAACACATACTGACTGGATATATGAAAGTAGTTCTCTTAGTTATGAGTTGATGAGTACTAGTCAGTATTAGTTAAGATATTTTACAGAAGTAGCCCGCAGTAGTTGCTAGTGTGAATGCATAACTTTACTTACACCACACCTCAGAGGGCCATTTTCTTTGATGGTATTTATGGAACATTATGTATGTATCTATGTATGCATACATACATACATATATCTAAAAAGAAAGATGATGAGACTTACCAAACAAAAGCGCTGGCAGGTCGATAGACACACAAACAAACACAAACATACACACAAAATTCTAGCTTTCGCAACAAACGGTTCCTTCGTCAGGAAAGAGGGAAGGAGAGGGAAAGACAAAAGGATATGGGTTTTAAGGGAGAGGGTAAGGAGTCATTCCAATCCCGGGAGTGGAAAGACTTACCTTAGGGGGAAAAAAGGACAGGTATACACTTATACACACACACACACACACACACACACACACACACACACACACACCCGCATATACACAGACACAAGCAGACATTTGTAAAGGCAAAGAGTTTGGGCAGAGATGTCAGTCGAGGCGGAAGTACAGAGGCAAAGATGATGTTGAAAGACAGGTGAGGTATGAGCGGCGGCAAAGAGTTTGGGCAGAGATGGTACCCCCCCCCCCTCCCCACCCCCCCGATAATTGGTGATTATGATTGTGAAATCACTTTTTTCTTTTTCTTTTTTTACTTTCTAGGTTTGGTGTTGGTCCTCTTCAGATTCCATGATCGTTGCCAAATTCAGTGTTTTTTTTTTGTGAAATTTTTTGCCAAATTTGGTATTTTTTTGCCCACATTATTTCTTGCCAAATTCGGTATTTTGTGAAATTAAGTATTTTCTCAAATTACATGTTGTTTTCAAAAATTCGGTGTTGTTTTTGCCGGATTTGGTGCCGTTTTGCCGGATTTGGTGCCGTTTTGCCGGATTTGGTGCCGTTTTGCCGGATTTGGTGCCGTTTTGCCGGATTTGGTGCCGTTTTGCCGGATTTGGTGCCGTTTTGCCGGATTTGGTGCCGTTTTGCCGGATTACATGTTGCTTCCAACAAATTCTGTGTTGTTTCTTCTACAAATATGTTTTTTTTTCTTTTACCAAATTCTGTGGTTTGCCAATTTAAATGTGAAATGAACCCCCTGAACTATCATTTTAAGATTATGCACAAACCTCAACCTCGAGGAGATTAGAAGACAAAATGCTATTTCAACATTCAATAACCAGCAATTACAAAAATTAAGATTTTCAACAGGAAGATTTAAATTTTGTGATATCTTGTAAAAATCACCAATTTTGCATTTTTTGCTAAAAGCTGTTATTTTTGTGTTGTTGCTTTCACAAAATTTGCTTGTCCCTACTAACAATAGTAGCAAAAAGTGATCCTGTGCAGTAGCATGTACAGGTCTGTCAAGTTTGATGTGAAGGGGAAGAAAGGGTTAGGATGTGGGAGACAATATGGAGTGGCTCAAAAGAGAACTAGTACACATTGAGGCCAGTGTAGTTGTAAGAATGGAGAGCATGCAATTCAGAGGAGCAGATGCTGAAGGCAGGTCAAGTTTGTGATTAGCTACAGTTTGGCGGTGACCAGCATGTAGAGAACAGGTTATTTATCATACAAACATAAAAACTTCCAAGTATTTACAGGATAGCTGATATAAAACCTGATTGCCTTTGCACTGCCTTTGACCAGACAGGAAATGCCTATGACTGGAATGGAATAGACAGTGGTGTATGATGTATGATACAGGCTTGCACATTGGTCATCCATGGAGAATGACCTACCATATTTACTCAAATCTAAGCCGCACTCAAATCTAAGCCACACCTGAAAAATGAGACTCAAAATCGAGGGAAAAAACTTTTCCCGAATCTAAGCCGCTCCTGAAATTTGAGACTCAAAATTCAAGGTGAGAGAAAAGTTTTCGACCACCCCTCCAAACCGAAACAGTCGGTCCATTGTAACATGAGACACAACTGAGGTCGAATGGATGAAGACACAGCTACCACGACAACCGGCTGCAAGCTCGAAATCTTTTTGAATACAGCTACAGTAGTTTGGGTCGAGTCGTAAGTTTAACACTTAAGCTTTACCAAGTAGCCATTGCCATGTGTCAGGCGCTCTGCCCATATTTATACGGGTACCCTTCCTTTTTCACGTGCTTCATCTGGTTTGAATCGATTGCTTTTTTGCTATGATCTGATAAGTGTTGTTCTCTTTGTTATAGGTGTTTAGGTCACTTTAAGCTGAAAACGCATTATTGTATTGTGTCGTGCATTGTTTGTCGCATTCTGATACTGAGTGCTCACGACCTGTCGCCGCTCACAGCATTGCTTGTTTTTGTGCGCGGTACCGTGGCTTACAATAAAAAAAAAAAGGAAGGGAGCAATTATCTCATAAGCGAAACAATGGCAAAAGACTGCTATTTGTTGTTACTTACACTGTTGCTTTCTTTGATAATGATCAACAAGAACAAAATAATAGACTGTAGAAGATGTTCTGAATGAGAGTTTAGCGAAAATTTTTCTCTGTTTGAAAATCTTTGCAGACGCTTCTTTAGTACATTACATTCTGCGCAGAAATGAGTCATCTTAAATTTAAAAATCTTGTTAGTTGTCGTGCTTCATTTCTGAATGTGTCACTATTCAGCATAAGAATAATATGAATATAAACATGACATGATATTTATATTCTTCCGCGTTTGCTGTTGTCTCACTCTAGTTTCGTAGTTTATTAGGCAGACAGGATTTAAATGAGATAGTAGCAAACATGAAAGAATACATGGCATAATGTTTACATTTTTCTACTTTTTAATTTATTTACTGACGCAGAGGTTTTGGCGCCAGTATTTATCTTTGTGCCTGCAAAGTATGCCTACATATATTCGACGGCAGAAGTTAGTCGTGGCGGCACCTACCAACATTTTTCAGAATTTCCACTTACTTTGCACTTGATTCTAAGCCGCAGGCAGTTTTTTGGATTACAAAAACCGGAAAAAAAGTGTGGCTTAGATTTGAGTAAATATGGTATTGGGTACAACATTGGAACGGTAGTGGCTAGGGGATGGACTTGGGGTGTTGCATATGGTGAGAGTGATTGAATACCACTTCGGAGGAAAGGATATCCCTCATCTTGTGATAGAATGAGAGATAGTTGAAGTTCTGATGGAAGCTGTGGTTATATTTTTAGACTGTACTCTGTTCAAAATACTGTTAAATTAACTACTAACTAGGATGCAGTGGGGCGAAGATCACATGGGAGCATGGTACACATTCAGCCAATCCCATGAGACCAGTGGCTGTGGCCAATAATCACAATTGCCAAACCTTCACCCCCACACCACCACTTCCAATCTGCTTTATGGTTCAAGTTGACTGAGTAAGGTAGCACAGTGGTTAGCACACTGGACTTGTATTTGGGAGAACCATGGTTCAAATCTCCACCAGTCATCCAGATTTAGGTTTTTAGTGATTTCCTTGGCTCACTCCAGGTAAATGCCTGGATGGGTCCTGTCAAAATGACACAGCTTATTTCCTTCCAAATCCTTAACGCGAGCTTGTGCTTCATCTTTAATGACCACACTGTCAATGGAACATTAAACTCAAATTTTCCTTCCTTCCTGTTTCCTTGAGGTTGAGGCACGTTGCTGTTCTTGTGATTTGTTGGGCACTGTGACTCTTTTTGTTTTCATTTAGTATGGTTCCTGGAGTCTTTCTTTTAGTTTTTGTTTGTTGTGTAATGCTGAACAGTGTCAGAAGCAGGTGTGAGTGGGAGCACTGAACACCATTCAATTAGGGGATTGCCATATGAAGTAATTGAGAGAAAAGTTTTTTGTTTTGTGTGTCTACTTTTAGAGAGAAGACTTCAATGGAACCTCATATATCTCCTTTAACAAGGTGGTTGAAAGAGCTGATACAGCTTTGAATACAAACAAAAACACTACAATACTGTAAGGATTGGCAAAGAAATGTATTAGTAGGAAAAGGAAGCTGGAAAATCAACGAAAATGAAAACTTGGGAAAAAGTTGTATAGATCAGTGGATTACCAAAATAGCTTATTTGCTGGGAATGTTATATATTAAGTTTATAATTATATTGCAGAAAGGAATATGTGGCACTTAACAAATTATTGATCATGCTTAAGGAAGCAGGTATCTTTCAAGGCATTCACATGTGATTATTCACAGCTCTGCACAACCTGAGCTTTCATGGCTGACATTTCTCTGGACATAAGATATTGATGGATAGAGAAGACTTAACTGTGTGGTTGGTCAGGAAATGTAATAATAGATTAGCTATAAACTCAGAAATCTGTTTTTCATAATGAAACTGATTTGTCATCAGCCACGCAGTTATATCTTCTCTCTCCATCAATAGCTTATGTCCAGAGAGATGTCAACCATGAAAGCTCAGGTTGCCCAGAGCTGTGAATTATCTCATGTGAATGTTTTGAAAGATACAATGAAGTGCCAAAGAAATTGGTATAGGCATGCGTATTCAAATACAGAGATGTATAAACAGGCAGAATAAGGCACTGCGATCGGCAATGCCTATAGAAGACAACAAGTGTCTGGCGCAGTTGTTAGATCATTCACTGCCGCTACAATGGCAGGTTATCAGATTTAAGTGAGTTTGAACGTGGTGTTATAGTCGGCGCACGAGCGATGAGACACAGCACCACCAAGGTGACGATGATGTGGGGATATTTCCCGTACGACCATTTCACGAGTGTACCGCGAATATCAGGAATCTGGTAAAACAATAAATCTCTGACATTGCTGCGGCCGGAAAAAGATCCTGCAAGAATGGGACCAACGACGACCGAAGAGAATCGTTCGACGTGACAGGAGTGCAACCCCACCAATAATTGTTGCAGATTTCAATGCTGGGCCATCAGTAAGTCTCAGCATGTGTACCATTCAACGAAACATCATCAATATGGACTTTCGGAGCCAAAGGCCCCTTCGTGTACCCTTGATGACTGCACAACACAAAGCTCTACACCTCGCCTGGTACTCAACACTGATATTGGACTGTTGATGGCTGAAAACATATTGCCTGGTTGGATGAGCCTCATTTGAAATTGTATCGATCAGATGGATGTGTACATGTATGGAGACAACCTCATGAATCCATGGACCCTGCATCTCAGCAGGGGACTGTTGTTCAAGTTGGTGGAGGATCTGTAATGGTGTGGTGTGTGTGCAGTTGGAGTGATATGGGACCCCTGATATGTCTAGATATGATTCTGACATGTGACATGACACGTACATAAGCATTTTGTCTGATCATCTGCATCCATTCATATCCATTGTGCATTCCAACAGACTTCGGCAATGCCTGCAGGACAACGAGACACCCCACACATCCAGAATTGCTACAGAGTGGATCCAGGAGTATTCTTCTGCACTTAAACACTTCTGCTGGTCACCAAAGTCCCCAGACATGGACATTATTGAGCGTATCTGGGATGTCTTGCAATGTGCTGTTCACAAGAGATTTCCACCCCCTCGTACTCTTAAGGATTTATGGACAGCCCTGCAGGATTTGTGGTATCTGTTCTCTCCAGCACTACTTCAGACATTAGTTGAGTCCATGCCACGTTGTGTTGCAGCACTTCTGTGTGCTCGCAGGGGCCCTACACAATATTAGGCAGATGTACCAATTTCTTTGGCTCTTCAGTATACTTGCTTCCTTAAGCATGATCAATAATTTAAGTGTCACATATTCCTTTCTGCAATATAATCATAAACGTAATATATTATATTCCCAGCAAATAAGCTATTTTGGTAATTCGCTGACCTGTACAGCGTTTTCCCAAGTTTTCCTGCTCAACGATTTTCCAGCTTTCTTTTCATTCTCATACATATCCTTGTCTGCCTTACAGTACTGAAGTGTTTTTGTTTATATTTAAAGCAGCAGCAGCTTTTTCAACCGCCTTGTTAATGAAGATAAACAAGCTTCCATTAAAGTTTTCTTTCTCAAAATAGATTCACAAAATGCAAACCCTTTCTCATGACCACTTCACATAGCTCTCCCCCTCCTCACCCCCTCACCCCCCCTCCTCACCCCCCCCCCCCCCCCCCCCCCCTCCTCGAGGGAACAGTGTTCAACATTTCCACTCATAACTGTTAACACCCTGGCTTCTGATATTTTTCAGCATCAAACAACAAGCAAAAAATAAAATAATAATTCCTGCAACTATGAGAGCTCTTCACTTGCAACTGGAAGAAGCATTATGTATCACAGTAACTCAGATTACCTCACGTTAGAACTCTGTGACACAGTTCTACATCAGAGCTGATGAAAATATGATTTATTCTTAAGATTTTGTTTGTGTAATATATACTCTTAGTTTCAGTGACAAAAAAGTTTCCCATTTGTCAGAAAATCACTAACTTTGTCAGGAAATGCATTTTTGTAAGCATTCTTTACATCAGCTTAAAAATTTGTTGCTGTAAATAAGTCTATGAGGAAAACATAATCAAGTTCTTCAAGAACACCTTGATGCCAGTTTCATCTTTGTACATTAAATAATTCAGAAGGTTAACTAAATCAAATGAAATATAAAGTTTTAAGTTCCATGTGAGATATGGCAGCTTTTCTCCACTTATCTATATCCACATACATACTCCATAAACCACTATATGGAGTGTGGCGGAGGGTACCTAGTATCAATAAAAGTCATTTCCTTTCCTATTCCACTCACAAATAGAGAGAGGGAAACACAGCTGTGTGTATGCCTCTGTACGAACCCTAATATATCTTGTCTACCTTTGTGGTGCTTATGGAGAATGTACGTTTGTGGCAGTAGAATTGAAACTTCCTAGCAGATTAAAATTGTGTGCTAGACTGATACTCGAGCTCGGGATCTTTGCCTTTCGGGGGGCAAGTGTTGGTAGAGGAAGTTTCATATCGGCGCACACTCCCTTGCAGAGTGAAAATTTCATTCTGGCAGTAGAATTGCTCTGCAGTCAGCTTTGAATACTGGTTCTTTAAATTTTCTGATTAGTGTTCCTAAAAAACACAGTTGCTTTCCATCCAGTGATTCCCATTTGAGTTCCCAAAGCATCGGAGCAATACTTGCATGTTCATCAAACCTACCAATAACATATCTAGCAGCCCACCTCTGAGTTGCTTCAATGTCTTCCTGTAACCTGACCTGATGGGGATCCCAAACATTTCAGCAGTAATCAAGAATGGCTCACACGTTTTTTCTTTATGTGGTTTCCCTTACAGATGAACTACACTTTCCAAAACTTCTTCCAATAAACCAAAATCAACCATTCACCTTTCCTGCTATCATCCCTATATGCTCTTTCCATTTCATATCACTTTGCAACATTATACCCTGATATTGAAATGACATGACTGTATCAAGCAGTATTCTACCAATGCAGTATTCAAACATTGAGATTGTTTTTCCTACTCATCTGCACTATCTTAAATTTTTCCACATTTAGAGTCATCTGTCATTCATCACACCCACGAAACTTTGTCCAAGTTATCTTGTATCCTCCTCCTGTCACTTAATGCCAACACCTTTCCGTAAACAACAGCATCATCAGCAAAAAGCCATAGACCGCTGCTCACCTATCCGCATTATCCTGCCAAAGTGTCAATCTGCCATGATGTATAATGGTTTTCCATCTCTATCCCAAAAGCATACATCCCATCCTCCCTCTTAAACAAAATTTTAAAAATTGTATGGCCCTTTTCATGGATAGTGCTATTTACCTTCACAATAACATCAAGCTTGGTAATATAATCCTGCACTGCCAAATGGATAGTCCTCTCCTGGCATTGAGACTCCAGTGGGCTGTAATTATTATTTGCACATCTATCCACTGCGCATGCCTTCGCTAATTGGTAAGTGCTTATCTTGACCCCATCCACTGCATTTTATGAACAGGGTATCACATGGAGAATGTGAGACAAATGTAAATAAAATTATTTAATTTATTTTTTGCAGCCAGTTATCCCAATGTTCACTCAGAACTTGAGGGAAGCATTTCGCAGTATTGGTCTTGGTGGTCGTCTTTGGTTGAGACTGTACAACATCACAAGGTTCCCTCTTGTTCCGATATATGGGGGATTTCCTGTTAAGCTTAAAACCCACATTGGTAAACCAATACCGTATGATGGCAGCCTCACACCAGAACAACTGCAGGCTAAGGTAAATTGAATTATTTAAGTGCCAAGAGAATTTTTCTTTGGGGCACAAATACGAAATATCACTTAAATATTGTTTCAGTGGTTATTTTTATCCAATAAAGAGACCTTCTCTGTGTAAAAAGACACCTATTCAGAAAGAACTCTGCCCTTCCATGTAAATGGAGATTTGTTTCTGTTGTCACAACTAAGTTTGTTGCCAATGATGTAGGAAAAAGATAGACTGCTACTTACTGCATTTCACTCAGTTTTCCCCACCTCCCTGGTCCATAACCTCCTGGCACTGCACCTTTTGGCACTAGATCCTGCACATTCCACCAGAAAGCACTCTCCTCTCCCCCTACCCTCACACTGCTATCCCTTCCCCTTCTCTACCCTCTTCAGATTGCTGTTTCCATCCTACATGTTGTTGCATTATGGCTCAAGCTGCTGGAGTTAGCAGTCATGTGTGCATGAGGCTTGTTTGCTTGTGTGAATAAACTGTGTGTATTCCTCTTTTTGTGATGAAGGCTGTGGCTAATAGCTTATGCCTAAGTGTCTTATAATCCTGCCTGTCTGCAACTTAATAAGTTATCTTTACAATAAGAGGTCATCTTTGCACTAAGTAGCAATCTATCTTTTCCTAAATTGTTGATATTGCTACCAGGAATTTCCATTGTTATGTTATGTTATATTTGCTAGCTCTGGAAGAAATGTAATGAACTTTCTGTTTTCAAATTTTCTGTTTGAGAGTTGTGTTTAATGCCATTTAAGGACTCTTTTATCTAGTTTACTATATTTTGTGTGGTTTTACAGAAAAATCAATGCTATATCAACGTATTATTGTTATGATAATGTTCTAGCTATGATTTATTAGTCTGGGAATACGAAAGGAGTTATTTAAGTTGTTGGAAATTCTTTGGTTTCTAATATGTTAAGTATTAAATTTAGAAACAATTATTATGTTTGAAAAAATCTGTATGCCTAACTTTGCAAGTAAACAACACATTTCTGCAGCATTTTTCATGCTGTATGTAAGTCGTAAGTTTATAGTTGTTCTTTTTGGTAATTGCTGATTTGGTTTCTCTACAGATAGCTTCTGCTTTGGAAGATCTTATCCGGAAACACCAGCGGACACCTGGAAGTATTTTAAGGGCACTAAAGGAACGAGTTTATGAAACGCCTAAAGAAAAAGAAACATAATACCTCTTCTTTTCTATTTGCAGTGGATTAGTGACAGATTTTGAACAACGATGAAGTATTATATCTACTTACTGCCATTTATAAATGAGAAAAAAAATGAGGAGAAAGAGGCAACTCTTCATTGGTGGTGTTATTATGAATTGTAATTAATTCTCATTGTGATGTGTTATTTTCACACTAACTCATGCATTAGAAATATATAAAAGAGCCTGATCTTAATTTGATGTGTGTGGAAACACTGTGCTTGATTTAATTTATATTATTTTTGGAACTGGTGTAAGCTGGTCTTACATGTCTTGTTTTATCATAAAGAAAGGATGATCATAGAGTTTTTCTACCAGGTGATGAATGTTTACATTTTAGCACTTTTTCGCCTCTCTTTGTGTCAGTGGTGTAGATTTTTTATGAGCTTGATTTATGGAACATTATATTCTTCTATGTGTAATACATGCTTCGGAAACAGTATTTTGCTTCATCATTGATGTAACAAAAATACAAGAAATGCATAGCTATGCATCTTAAAACAAAGAAGCAAAGCGCCTGCTTTTCATTTATACATGTTCTTATAATTTATTTGCTGCTCTAAAGCAGTCGTCTCTTGAAGTATTCACACAACAAAAAGTAATTTTGTGATGTATTCATGATGAAGCTAACATCAAATTGATTTTGATGATTAGTAATACAGATTCCAATTATGTTGTCTAATGAATGGTTCATTAATATTGATTAAAAATTAATTGGTGAATAGCCTTTTGTCCTTGAAGTATTGGAATCAAATGAGATTCTCATGTCCAACATTCATTTAAAAAATGTGTAAAAAGAGCTTGTAGGTGTCTGAAACAGTGTACGTTCAAGAATGGCATAAACAATGAAAATGAAATCTTAAACTGTGAAATGTGATATTACAGTGTGGAACTGCATGACAAAAAATTAAGATAGAGAAATGAGACTCTGGTGTATAGTCTATTTTGCATGATTACATCCAGCAGTAAGCCGTTGAAATTACTATGAAAAACTACTTAGTAGTAGAAATACGTGTTAACAAAGAAAACAGAATGAGGAGGAAGAAAACATACACATTTTTTTCTGTTATTGGAGTTCCCGATACTTTTCCTCCTGCTTTGTCACCAGCGCCAGTGTGTGGACTGAATTTCACAACATAGCCCTCAGATGCTGCAAGGCACCAGAACTTGTATCCGTGACGAATAGGTTCTCCCCTTATGAATTGTTTCATCCTGTTATGTCCACAGTAGGACTCCCTGGCTTCATCTAAAGAGAAAACTGCCCTATTGGCTGAACATGTTGCAGAAATATGGTGTTGAGGATCAATTTTATAAATTTTATTACTTGGATCTATAGTTGTGTTATCTTTGGAAATGTAGAAAGTGATGGATTTTTTCAAACCTGTTTCGACTGAGTGAATTACGTACAAGACAGTTGTAAATATCTGCCCTTGTTTCCCAATACATTCATCTAAAAGGGGCTGTATTGTAATTTGCAAGAATAGAATGCCAAAATATTTATGTAATTCATCAGGAGAACGTTGATAGTCTAAACATCCTTTCTGAGTATCATATTTGACTCTCTCTTTAGAGTTATACTCCATAAATTCTTCATTAAAAACTTCTTTGAATATGTCTATAGGCATCTTATGAAACTGCTTCATTTCAGCTGCAAGAAAAGGCATTTATGTGAAATCTACTTGACTGCCAACATTCATAGTATTCAGTTTCTTTGATTGCTCTGGTGGTGTGTTGTTATCTTCATTGTTCCTGTCTGTCACAGGCTGCTCAGCAACATCATTCCTGTTTCCTTCTGCAATGGCTTGCATTTCCATTTGCTGCAAAAGGTCTCCTGTACCAATGTCACTGAAACTAATGTGTCTTTCGTCACTAGGAGCATCATTACATTCAGAATCATTTCCATCATGTGGTGGAAGGAGGACTAAATCCAGCTCAACTGCTCATTCTATTCCACCGCTGACATTATTTTCATCACTGAGGCTCTCAAGCATTTTTAGAATCTCTTCTGGATTGTGAGGATCATTTCGATTATAATAGTATTCACTTTACATACCAATAAAGTATACTACCTAAGAATTTTGCAAAATGACCTCTGCAAGCAATTGCATCAAATATTGTACTCCAAAAATTAAAAAAAGGAATGTTAACTGAGTTAGGCATAAAGGTAGCGACAGTTATCATACAACAATGTATTATTGTATTACCGAAGCCTAGAAAAAGCTTTTATAACCAGAAACAACATTGTGCTCAATTGTTACTGTGAGTAATACTAAAACAGGAACAAGCCAAACATTAGTAGTAATATAAGCAGCTTCAGTATAGGATAAAATTCTTACCTATTACACATTATTTTGCCAGTTCACAGTAATACTAAGAGGAAATGACTTTACTGTGCCATTATGGTATTTTCGTTTCACTGGGAATACCAATGTTATGGAGCAGCATCTGCAGAATGTCCACAAAAACAATTGTAAGCAGTCTACACTGTTCTATCTAGTGGTGACAGTATAAAATCAAAACAAATGTGTAACATATGTTAAAACACAATGTGGGCATTAATCAGTTAATAAGCTTAGGAAACACTACATGATAAAGATTATGTAAGTGGTTTCTTGTGCAGGCTCCCTATTGTTTGTATGAATTCACCTGAAGTGCAAAAATGTAATGAATCCTTATATGTGGCAATGACTGATTTCTTTCTCTGAAACAAGTCAGACAGGCATGATCTGTTCTGTTTCCATGCACTAGTGTGAACCATCGTGATCAGGTCCTGTGGACCATGCACCTTCTTGAGTGATTGCCCCCAGTGGTGTCTGGTCATTGCTCATGCAATGACTCAACCAGCAGTCCAACTTACTGCCGACCTTTCGAAAACCATCCATCCACTATGTTTGGGGTCTTGCCACAGAACTGGTTCCAGTCATTTTGACAGTTAATATTAATTTTTTTCACTGAATTTTCTTGCTTCTAGCAAGCAAACAGTGCATCCTGCTGACTGTAGACATTGTATTTTTGTTACAGCTCCAATGTTTGGCTGATTGTACA
Source organism: Schistocerca cancellata (assembly GCF_023864275.1). Classification (NCBI taxonomy): domain Eukaryota; kingdom Metazoa; phylum Arthropoda; class Insecta; order Orthoptera; family Acrididae; genus Schistocerca; species Schistocerca cancellata. Next base: position 32,384,468 of record NC_064632.1, on the reverse strand, counting down.
TTATGTAGAGTTCAGCATTGTGACAGATTCTTCACTCTGTGTATCAGCAACAGATCCTACAGTTTAAAAAAGCACCTTTCTTTCAAACACTGACAGCTATTGTTACTTGGTGCTTCAGGTAGTAAATCCATATAGTGCAGCTTTGGATACCTTTTTTTATATGTTTAATTTAAAATGTGTTGACAGACTTCTGAAAATGATGATGAAGGTCACAATATGCAGTGGTTGGCAGCTTGTAATCTTGCCTCTGTTCCAACTTGGCTGGAGTGTTCCTGTCTGAATATAGCATCTGATATTTGAATTCTTGGATGTGGGAGTAAGATCTGCCTGCAGTTCAGAAATGTAGAAATGCTTCCAAGGATCCATTTCTGACCATAATTAGCCTCCTATATTCTTTTTTGTAGTCTTAATTTACTTGCACCTGATTTCAGTGTCTGAGCCACTTCTACCTGTAGTTCTTTCCTTAAGTTAGATAGTAACTGTAAGTCATTGATATACTCAACCCACTTAATGCTCTCATTTCCTATCTGAATTCTTCTGAACTTTTTAGACATTGTCTCTTTCATAATCAAGTACAAAGCAAAACTGAATAGTACAGGGGAAAGACTGTCAACCTGTTGTAACCCGATTTTGATTTTTGAATCCTCTTGTCACCTAATTCCACCAACTGAGAAGCTACTTGATTGAGAAACAGCGGCACTGATCACAAAAACTGACAGTGGCCGAGAGAGCAGTGTGCTGACCACATATCCCACCATATCCACATCCATTGGGCCATAAAGATCTGTTTGGACAGTGTTTTCCTTTCCTGTCTAATTCACTATTATGATTCTGACTGAAGTGTCAGCCAGGTGTACTTTTGTAAAGTTCACACACTTTTTATTGAAATAATATCCCTCTAAACATTTGATCATACTCTCTCAGTGGATGCTATCATATACTTTCTTGAAATCAACAAAAAGTATATGTAATTCCTATGTTTTCTTCATAATGTGCCATACAGCAAAGATCTAGTCAGTTGTAGATCTCCCTTTATGAAATCCACCATAGTATTCTTCTATAATTATTGGGTCTAAGGGCTTAATTCAACCTAAAAAGCACTTTGAGAATATTTTATAATAAATAATGAGCAATGCAATACCCCAATAGTTCCAGTATGACAGTGAACGGGGTAAAGCAGTTTTGTAGTCTTGTGAAAGCTATTCATACATGAAGTAATTATTAACTTGTGGATCTCAAAATTATGTCTTCACCACATTTATGGATGATTTCTAATTGAATACCACTTGCTGATTCATATCGTGTTTGATTTCATCTCTTCCACTGTTGATGGTTCATACTGAGAGTGCATGGTGTGCTCGTTGTGAAAAGAAAACAGTGTTGTTGAGAATGGGCAGTTCAGTAGATTGCTGAAGCACTCCTTTTATGTATTTGCAATCTAAGAGTCATTTGTTGACACCTCTCGTTTAGTGTTTTTATATGAATTTCACAATAGATATGTGATTTGTTCTTAGAAAGGATATCTTTCTGTAAACATCGTTGCTAATGTATCTCAGAAAATCTTCATCTGCATCATGTATTACACTTTGAAGAGAGATTTTTCTTTCTCCTTGGTGCAGAAAGTGTGTCTGTATGCATTTTCTCAAATGCTGCTTTGACACTGGACTCGCATTCGGGAGGACAACGGTTCAATCCTGTCTCCGGCCATCCTGATTTAGGTTTTCCGTGATTTCCCTAAATCGCTTCAGGCAAATGCCGGGATGGTTCCTTTGAAAGGGCACGGCCGATTTCCTTCCCCATCCTTCACTCACCCGAGCTTGCACTCCGTCTCTGATGACCTCGTTGTTGACGGGACGTTAAACACTAATCTCCTCCTCCTCCTCAAATGCTGCTTTGAATAATTGGCCACTGTTTAATTTTTCATTGACTTGCTTCCTATTTCCAGTTGCGTTCTCACAGATTTGCTTAAACCACTCCTTTTTGTCACTACTTATTGTTTGATGACTGACTCTTCCCCACATATGAATACACTCTTAATACCTTTCCATTGTTGTTCTGCACCCTGCTCTTCTGCATAAGTCAATATGACAAAACTGTTTTGAATCTCAATTGCAGATCATTTCTACTTCCTTCTTGGGTTTGTTTAACTACATCAGAATACTGCATTTTCTTTAGATCACTCCTCTTCACTGATTTTAGAAAAGCTACTATTCACTAAGAAATGTTCAAATCTGCTTTCAACTACACATGAACTTCTGACATTTGTAATCTAGCTCTTAGCTTCAGCTTTGATTGCTATGTGATTTATGTGTTTGACAGTTTTTCCATATGAAGATACCTATGTGCCTTTATATGTATCTTTGTGGAGGTATTTAGTGCTGCTCACAAATATGCCATATCATGTAGAAAAATGACAAACCTTGTTCCATTGTTATTAAAATTATCACGAAGACTATGAAAACTTAGACGACTGAAGTAAAACACAGCCCTTTCACAACTTAGGCATTATAGTTGTCAATGAGGATTCTAATATTAGCTTTCAGGACAGCTTCCACAATGTCTTCCAGCTCTACATAGAAAGTATCTTTCTTCTAGTGTGTACTATCCTATGTAGGTGCGTGACAGTCAACACAAGTAAAATGCGATATAGCAAATCAAGTAAGAGTACAGAAATTCCTGGATTCACTGTGCTGTAAAATTTGTTAAGTTTGATACACTGTCATTTCTGACATAAAAACCAGTTCCAAATGTATGTTTAACACCTCCTTCTAAAGTATGGTGGAATCTTCAACAAGTAATGTCCCTGTTCCTTCCAGTCAAACTCCTTGTTTGCTATCATAGGAATTTTTAGTCATTCAGACTCCCCAGCAATTGTTACTGCTGCTCCTGATTTAAATAGTTATTGTACATTCTATATTGTTATTGGAATGTTAAATACTAGCAAAGGTTAGATGAAGAAGTTTTCTTTGTTAATTGAGGGATATGGTAAGGTGTTGTGTTTCACATTTTATATTGGAAAGCTTTACATTGATTTTGCTCTTACATTTCTTTAACCAAGTGTGTCATTGGATTATATTTATAAAGCTTCATTGTTGTTTGCCAGAACAAGAAAGTTTTTGGTCTTTTGTTACTAACTAGTGTGGTTAACATTCACTGTTCACATTTGATGTAATTCGATCAACTTCTACTGATACAGTATCCTAATATGATTTATATAATTCATGGCCCCATTTTTTGGGTTACTTCTCATTTCAGTGAGATTTATTGTATGTTATTCCTCATGAATTTATCTGAAAACATTAAAAACAAGCTGAGAAAAAATGAAAGTGTACATCAAAGTCTTTCAGAATGGTGAGTCACACCTGGGATGTAGAAAGTGAAGTACTTCATAAAATGGCGGGGTGTGGGGGCTGTAAGTGGGAAGAGTAGTCACATAATATACCATAGAACTATGTACGAGACCTTAAATGTAGTACAGCCTATGTAACCTCATGTAAGACAGGCACACTGTTACACGCAACTCAGTGGGTCATCTTTGTGGTGAGCAGCAACCTATCCTTTTCCTGATATTGTTAATATTCCCACTTGGAGTTTCCATTGTTTGATTTAACCATGTGGTAAATGATGGCTGATGAGTAAAGTGATATTGTTATTACCAAAATTACATCATGTAAAGAAAAGTTCTTTTACATATTCCCTTTTATGTACGTTCCAACCTAGATACATATTGTTTTAATATCATTCTTTGTATGTTAGAGTTTCCTCCATAAGGACCATCATAAATAATCATTTTACCTGCATCAATTAGTCTGTTTGGCTTTCTGAGTACAGAAGCAATGGCACTTAGAAATACAAAAAATCTTTAAGTGGCTCACCTTGTAAAAGTGAGTCAGAAGTTTAGCTTGCAAATAAAATGGTACTTGTCTTGTGCTACAGTGGATTATTTTTTTTGAAACAAAATATTTATTTTTTTTTGCATTTGATAGTACAGCAAATTCCAAGCCATCATGACATTGAACTCTTATGTACCTCTATGGGGGGTAGACAAAACATTCTGCCAGTGACTAACTTGATAGTTAATTAGTTACATGTTCCAAAGTTCATTTGAATGATTCTTTTACTAAAATTATGTAGAATGAGTCTTTTATTAAAATGATGCAGAACGAGTCAGTTTTAGTATATATATGATTAGTGTTAACATTAATGAATACATTTTTTGGCCTTGCTCATGCAGTTATACTTAAAAACTAGTTTTTTTACAGCTACCATTTGTTTAAGTAGAAATTCATCAATGGAACAGAAGGAGCTGTCCAGGGGAAATGATTTTAGGTTAGATTTGAAACCTTTTGCTCCCTGTCTGACATTTCATGCTGTGGAGCAAATGATTTGAAACTTTTGTTGTTGTTACATATTGAACTCCTTTCTGAGTTACGGACAGCTTTTATCATTGTTAATAAAGGTCATTTTTTCCTCTGGTGTTCTTCTCAAATTGTGATGAATTTCATTAGAAGATATAACTTCTTAAAGAGATCCCTATGTGATGACCGTGAGTGAACACCGCATATTGTTCCAGTTGCCAACTTTTGTGCAATCAGTGCTTTCTTTGTAAGTGATGAGTTAGCCCAATAAATTATTCCACAGGACATTATTGAATGTAAATATGCAAAATATGTCAGAGGTTGGTTCATATGTTTCCAAGATTAGCAATTACACACAGAACAAAAGTAGCTGAACATAGTTGTCTGAGAACCTCTGTAATATGCTTCTTCCAGTTCAAGTTTTCATCAGTAAGTAAACTAAAAAATTTGGATCATTTCACCGTATTTACTGACTCCTGTTCATGTGCTACATGAGTTGTTTATATGACTCTATTTCTTGTATAGAATTGAATAAACTGTGGGTTTTTTCCAAAGTGAGGTAGAGTTCATTTTCAGAGAACCTCTTAATATTTTTTTGAAAAACATCATCAGTCTCTTCTGTAGCTTTCTCTCCAATAGTATTTATTATAACACTTGTCTGCAAAAAGTACCAATTCTGCTTGTTGAATGTTAAGAGGTATGCCATTCGCAGCTAATTTAAATAACTGTGCAGTTCATCTGTAGAGAGCCAGTTATATCTTATGCAGTTTCTGCCAAGTTGTTTATTAAAAGCTCATTAGGTAGTTACAGAAAACACAAGTCTGAATAGTTAACAGTCAGTATATATGGAAATCATAGTAACATCCATTTGTACAGTATTAGAATATACTTCCTCCCTGGCAGCATTTACAGGGCAATTGTCTCTTGTCATTATCAGTATGATGTGTGTGGAAACTAAGTTAGAAAAATAATGTAATATTACAGTAACAGAAAGCTTCAGGTGGAAACAAATAACTGACAGGACTGGGTAGCAGTGGCCATGACAGCAAAGCTGGTGATTACTGTTTAGGTGTGAGTTTTAAACACATACATATATATAGGAAATCTGGATATTGTCATTATGATTAATATAAATATGGGACATTATTATGATTTTAAGAATGCCTCTGATTATATGAACAGAAGATGGACTTCCTGACATAACGGGCACCAAAATTTGCACAAGTACCCTGAAAGATGCAAGGATTTTTCATATAGTCACTGTACTTACTGCTGTCCAGTTACAGGTGAAAGTCACTTCTTCAGAAGTGGAGCCACTGGAGAGGTGCACACATGATGTGAGGGCACATCTGCAGTATTCATTTTCCTGCACCACAGGCACAAAACCAGTAGCTCAAGGAGGGGTGTATAAATACTGAAAGACTTGTATAGCAGACATCCAAAATTAAGTGGGAGTGATGGAATCATTTGTTGCAGTAGACAAATGCTGAAAATACATACTTCTAGTTCCTACCTTTCAGAATGTAATTACAGAAACTGACTGGTGTGTAGCTGCCGACCACTCTATTGTGGCTTCCTACCATCAGCTATCTTTTTATAATCAAATTAAGAGGTACCATATGTTCTGTTTCTATTACATTTCCTTCATCCCTTTTTTGTTACTTCTCGTTGTGTGTTTTATTATCTTTCTGTTTGTTTTCTGCTTAATAAAATTCTCACATTCCTTCACACGTCCAGCTGCCCAACTGCTAGTGATGGAAACAGTCAAATCCTCTGTGTTTCTGAGCCCCTTTGCTGTAGTAAGTTGTTGATTCTATTATGTGGCCCCTTGTTTTTTCCTATGGACTAGAGTCCTGTGTTGTTCGTTTGTGTAGTTGGAATTTTAAAGGTGTCACTGATTCTTCAGTTTAACACTGTTGTGAATTCCAGGATTATATGAATTTCAGGATGATTTACTCAGTCTCCACTTTCACAAATTGTCATTATACATGCCAACATTTGCATGTTCCAAATATGCTTTCCCAGGAAGTGCATTTCTTCAACACTCTTCTCTCTTTCCTGAAGTAGTCCATTGTAGTTAAATATGTTTTAGAAATGAATATAGGCTGTAATGTATATGTTTAAAAACTGGAACTATCTAAGTACATAACTGTAAACTTGGTCTTTAATTGCAAGGTGATAATCAAATTGAATGTGCAGAAATGAATTTTTTAATGTCATGCTTATAATAGATCACAAATTTCCAGGTGTGGCTCAAAAGATTATTTTTTGCATGTGCAGATATTCTACCTGAGATATGTGATTACTGTAGTTTATCATTTCAGCTTTTTGCTGCATCAGAACTGGAATTATTATTACATTCCCAGACATTGACATTATTGTCTGAAGGTGTGAATTTTACATTATGTATCTGAAAGTGTTCTGTCCTTTTCTGCTACAGTATTTTTCTATTTTTAGGACTTGATAGACATGTAATTTAGTAGTCATGATCTGAAATAATTGTGGATAACAAAATTTTTTTGTCATTTAATCCTTTAATGAGGCTCACTTCATGGATTTTGTTTCTCTGATGGTGTTTCGATTTTGTAATTTTTTTTTTTTTAGGTATTGTTGTGTTATCTGTTGGGAATAATGATATCTTGATTCTGTGTAAGAATTTTGTCTTTTTTTTTTTAAGTTGTATAATGATCTAAGACATAGACAATAGGGAAAAGATCTCCTCACTTCACTTACAGGAGAAGAGCAGTAATCTCAAATAGTTCAGAACATGGTATTGCAAATGTACCAAGGCATCTTGTAAATTGTTATTTAAGAAGTAAATTACATAACATTAACTTCAGCTATTATTGAAAATCAAATATTTTCACAAGCACTGATATTTCTGAAGTTCTGTTTGTAAAATACAAGCACTGAAGCTTGTTTGGTAGATGTTTTTGTACTGGTTTGTTTTATAGCTGTGATATCTTTTATGTGATGTGTCAATAGTGAAACATTTTTCTTTTGTGCATTTATGTTGGATACTAACAGACTACAGAAAATGATTATATTGTTTTTCTTTATTTCTTTGGACCTATGTGCAATACTGTATAAGAGAGAAGCCTATATTTTTGTATGTAATGATATGGATACATCATTCACCTCTGTTCTCATGAGGGTGTGGCATATTTTATTGTTATGTTATTACCGTAGTAAGAGGTTGTGTTGTTATAGACTGATGTAACAAATTTTTATTGGGAAATGTGTGACAAGTATTATATGAATGAATTTGGATAAAGACACCAGTATTTTTTGTTTCACTAGTGACTTATTTCTTAATGTAATGAAGTATTAATAGTACCTGGGAAGTAGTAGTTGTCTCATGTACCACACCGTGTATACTTTTACAGTTTCCGCATATTACATTCAGACTGTGTGGAGCAGAAGTAAAGTAGATGGCTATACACTCTCCTTTGTACTATTCAAGATGTCTCAAAACTCACTGTCTATTTAGGGAAATACGGAGCAGATACCAAACCAATTATTTTTATCTAAAGAAGAATTTAGTACTTTCTGTTATAATTCAGCATTCTGTTTCTCTATTTACATGAGCATATTTAATACACGGGGCAAAATGAGTCTTACGTTGTTCACATTTGTACATTTTGTTCAACAATGTAAACAGTATGTGTGATCCAGCATTAGCTGTGGAAAAGGTGACATCAAGAGTGTGGGTATCACATAATTAAAAGAGAAACATCCAGCAGTTTCTCTTCATCGAGTGTGGGTGTTCTTTCTCACTAACTTCCCACACCCTAGGCCCGAACATCTTACCACTGCCAACTGCCAGACATCTTTCCTCTTTCACCACTCTGTCAGCCCAAGAAACACATTTTTAGTCTGTGTGTGCATGTGTTTCAGTTGAGTTTTTGCAAGGAAAATTAGTTGTTAGCTCCCTATGACAAATAGTTGTTAGCTCACCATGACAAAATAGACTTGACATACTTGCTAGATAGTAGCAACCTAGATCAAAATATTGAGAACTGTCTGAGGAAAATTAGTATCATTCCCACCACAATAAAGCTGAGAGGAATGATTTTCTCTAATGGAATGCAACCACAGCTGACACACTTTCAGGCAAACCACAGTCTACAATTGTTTGCTAAGGCCTGGCTACAGCTGCTGAGGATGTGCCAGCACTACTGATGCATCCAACTGCAGTCTTAATTTTTCAATTGATAACTGTCACAAACATTTCTTGTGTCTTTTAAGCAAAGCCCACAGAAAAAGCACTATTATTAAAGAAAGCTGGCTCTCAAGCTTTCAGAACAAACAGTTCTTTCAGCCATAGAAATGAGGTAAAGGAGTGGCCTAAAGGCTATATGTAAAACTCTCTCAAAGAGAGATAGCAGAATAAGACTAAATGTAAATATGCCATTTAGTCTTTCTTTTGAAATACACTTGTATGCTGGCCTTAATTAATTTAAATAAATTAAAATGTAGGCATCATGTGTTTGGAGATATCAAATGGAAAGTGCTACATACTGCTTTTATGAGGTGGTGATTCTTCAATGTGGTAACAACATGACTATATACACTACTGGCCATTAAAATTGCTACACCAAGAAGAAATGCAGATGATAAACAGGTATTCATTGGACAAATATATTATACTAGAACTGACATGTGATTACATTTTCAAGCAATTTGGGTTCATAGATCCTGAGAAATCAGTACCCAGAACAACCACCCCTGGCCGTAATAACGGCCTCAATACGCCTGGGCATTGAGTCAAACAGAGCTTGGATGGTGTGTACAGGTACAGCTGCCCATGCAGGTTCAACACGATACCACACTTCATCAAGAGTAGTGACTGGCGTATTGTGATGAGCCAGTTGCTCGGCCACCATTGATCAGACGTTTTCAGTTGGTGAGAGATCTGGAAAATGTGCTGGCCAGGGCAGCAGTCGAACATTTTCTGTATCCAGAAGGGCCCGTACAGGACCTGCAACATGAGGTCATGCATTATCCTGCTGAAATGTAGGGTTTCGCAGGGATCGAATGAAGGGTAGAGCCACGTGTCGTAACACATCTGAAATGTAACGTCCACTCTTGTTCAAAGCACCGTCAATGCAAACAAGAGGTGACTGAGACGTGTAACCAATGGCACCCCATACCATCACGCCAGGTGATACGCCAGTATGGTGATGACGAATACATGCTTCCAATATGCGTTCACCACGATGTCGCCAAACACAGATGCGTCCATCATGATGCTGTAAACAGAACCTGGATTCATCCGAAAAAATGACGTTTAGCCATTCGTGCACCCAGGTTCGTCGTTTAGTACACCATCGCAGGTGCTCATGTCTGGGATGCAGCGTCAAGGGTAACCGCAGCCATGGTCTCTGAGCTGATAGTCCATGCTGCTGCAAACGCCATCGAACTGTTTGTGCAGATGGTTGTCGTCTTGCAAACGTCCCCATCTGTTGACTCAGGGATCGAGACATGGCTGCATGATCCGTTACAGCCATGCAGATAAGATGCCTGTCATCTCGACTGCTAGTGATACGAGACTGTTGGGATCCAGCACGGCGTTCTGTATTACCCTCCTGAACCCACTGATTCCATATTCTGCTAACAGTCATTGGATCTCGACTAACGCAAGCAGAAATGTCGCGATACGATAAACCGCAATTGCGATAGGCTACAATCCGACCTTTATCAAAGTCAGAAATATGATGGTACGCATTTCTCCTCCTTACATGAGGCGTCAGAACAACGTTTCACCAGGCAACGCCGGTCAATTGCTGTTTGTGTATGAGAAATCGGTTGGGAACTTTCCTCATGTCAGCATGTTGTAGGTGTCGCCACTGGCGCCAATCTCGTGTGAATGCTCTGAAAAGCTAATCATTTGCATATCACAGCATCTTCTTCCTGTCGGTTAAATTTCGCGACTGTAGCATGTCATCTTCATAGTGTAGCAATATTAATGGCCAGTAGTGTATAACTTGTCTGATATCAGCAGCTGTGCAAACTATCCATTCAAGCTGTGAAAGGATGGGTAGGAGTAAAGCCACGTGTTGAATTTGATAAGTGTTGTATATGTGAACTACAAGGCACATCGTAATTGACACTCAGTACATACTTATTAACTACTGCAAAACTTTAGCCTGGATATAGTGTTCAATAAGAAAGGTAATTAGTTAGTAATATGAGGGTGTGCTGAAAAGTAATGCCCATATTTTTTTATGTGAAAACTTTCTAAATAAAACATCAGCATTCTAAATAAAATGTCAGCATTCTACATTTTTATTCTTCATGTCTACATTTTTTTTTTTTTTTTTTCTCTCAACATAATCGCCCTGGCAGTGAACACATTTCTCCTAACAAGAGACCAGTTTGAATATGTCGTGTTAAAATGTTTGAGTTTGTAGAAGGGGCCACAACTTCACCTTGAAGTGTAGACATACTTGTGTTAATATGCCTCTGGTAACTGCGCCTCTGTCGAATAAGGCTGAAAAGTAGTTGTTTGAAGCAGGCGATTTTAAATGATGTGGTCCACACTAGGCTCTCATCCAAGATATTCTATATTGACATTGTTCAAGTTCAGTAACTTAACACTGAAGTGACCCAAACGTTTGTGTGTGGCAAGTAAAGCATTAATACAGTCACTGAATATAGTTCTCAAATCACTGTCCTTGAAATCGAGCATTCATATATAATTCAGAAATAACACAGTCCACAATCCATTACTATTGGCACAGAAAATATTATTGAGTATTAACACGATTCATGAATCTAATTATGAGATCACAACCAATCATCGAAAAAACAATCAATATATTAAGACTTGGACAAAGAATTTAAATAAAACTGAGCACCTTCTTATGACTTGTGATTTGTTATAACTTGTCTGCATACGTTGTGCAATAATTTTTGGGCACAGGTCTTGCTCACATCATACCTATCCGCAGACTGACTAAAATGGCTTCCAAAATGTTCCTTTGTTGCCCAATATCTTTTTATGAGTTACAGTTTGCTGCTAAATGTCGAAGCAAAAACAGCAACAGATGCCAGGGCCAAGATATGTTTCATTGTAATTATCTGAAAGCTAAAATAATCTACAGAAAGGAAGTAACTAGAAGCAGCAAGAAGGCTTATAATGTTAGGTTCATTTCTAAAGCCTGCAACCCATGCAAAGTGGCCTGGGAACTGGTTAACTAACACAGAAAAAGAGCCCAGTACCATAAAAACTTGTGGCGCTGATGATTATAACAAATATTTTATAATGTTGTTGGGAAGAAAGCAGCTGAAGTATTAGATTTAGAAATTGGAATTTCAAGTATTACAAGCTTTAGCAATAGCTTTAACTTGACCAGGTGGAAGAAAGTGCTTCAAGAGGTGAATGGTTTAAACACACCGTTGGCCATATATACGAGGTGCTATCCAAAATTTTCGGGACTGGTGCTGCCATCTGTTGAAAACCTTACCTTTGGACTATGGTCACCATCACCCTGGAAGTAGTTCGCATCTGCACATACACGCCGGTCCCAGCGCTTCTGCCACTGGTCAAACGTTTTCTGGAAGGCCTGTTCTTTGACGGTGTTTATCACCGCCATCAAACCTTCTTGAATCCTCTCTAGAGTGTCAAACTGACAGCCTTTCAACTTGATTTTCAGTTTTGGGAACATTGCGAAGTTGCAAGGTGCCAAATCTGGCAAGTACGGTGGGTAGGGTACAACCGCCATGTTGTTTTGGGCCAAAAAGGTCCTGGTGAGCAAGGACGTGTGACAGGGTGCATTGTCATGATGCAGCAGTCAGTTCCCTTAACTCCAAAGTTCGGGCTGTCATCACGCATGTTTTCACAGAGCTGTCACAAAATGTCACAGTAGTATGCGGAATTCACTGTTTGGTTGGGTGGGATGAATTCCTTGTGTGCAACTCCCTTAGTATCAAAGAAAGCGATGATCATGCTCTTCATTTTGCTCTTCATCTGTCTCGCTTTTTTGGGTATTGGATAGTCTGGGCTCTTCCACTAGGACAATTGTTGCTTTGTCTCTGGGTCATAACCATAAATCCAGCTCTCATTGCCAGTGATAACCTGTGACAAGAAGGTTGTATCATCAGATGCGGTCTGATGAAGGTCCGTGCACACTTCAACATGCTGTGCCTTCTGACCGGCAGTCAAGATCCTTGGCACAAATTTTGCGGTGACTTGATGCATGCCCAATTAATCAGTCAACATTCATTGACATGTACCATAACCAATATCCACTTCATCCGCAAGGTCTGGAATGGTTTGACGTGGATCAGCAGGAACCAATTGTTGAAGTTTGGAACAATGTCAGGCATTGTGCAGCTAATGGGCCTATCAGTGTGAGCATGATCTTCGCTGTCTGTACGGCTGGCCCTGAACCAAGCATGCCACTCAAACACACGCGTACAGCTCGTGCTCTGTCCCCCAAACACTTGTTGAATCATTGCGAGGGTCTCTGTAGTACTTTTCCCGAGATTCGCACAGAATTTCATACACGCTGTTCTGTTCGTGGATCCATTGTAAAATCGCCACACACCAAACATAGAGTATTATGGAAATCACTGTGGACACATAACACGTCGCCCTAGCTGAATGCCACTCCGCACACTGACTCATCAGATGTGCAGCTCTCACCACCTAGTGGTGCAAAGATCTACTACCCCTACTTTCCAGATCACAGCACCAGTTCCAAAAATTTTGGATTCCACCTCGTATATGGACAGGATACTGTATCTGATATTGTTGAACCTTTGGCTAACTTCATTAACCAATGCCTTGAGGTTAGTGTTTGTCTAGCTTTCTTAAGATGTAAAAATAGTGCCTGTGTATTAAAAAATAGGGGGGGGGGGAGGGGGGGGGTGATTCTAACAGTCCATCCAGCTATAGAGCAATTTCCACAATATCTATACTAACAAAAGTGATTGTAACTATTATGAAGTATCAACTGTCATGTTATTTTGAAGATGTTATGCACATCCTGGATAACAAATATCGATTTAGAGGAGAGAAATTTATATTTACTGCAATGCTTGATGTAATAACAAAAATAATGTAAGCATTTGAATAAAATTATTGCATGGCTTTAATTCTTTGTGATCTAAACAAGCCATTTGATTGCATCTCCCATAAGATAAAGTTGAAAAAACTAAAATCTTATGGTATAAATGGTGTCATTTATGACACTATCATCTTACCTAAGAGACAGGTGGCAGAGTATTTGTATCCAGCAGAGTATTTGTATCTCATGAAATGGCGACTGAATAGAGTATTTGTATCCAGCAGAGTATTTGTATCTCATGAAATGGCGACTGAGTGATGTGTACTGCAGGGCTCTGTATGTGGTCCTCTGCTCTTTTGATATTTGTCAATGTCTTAAGTTGTGATGATAGTCATACCCTGTTCTTTGCAGATGATATAACATTAATAGCTAAGGGTAGAAATTCAGTGGAAGCACTGAAGGATGTTGTTATTTTTTTCAAAGTAGCCAAAATGTGGTTCAAAGCAAACAAAATTAAATTAAATTAAGATAAAACCCAGAAACTATTATGCAGCCTTAGTGAATCAACCTGATCTATGATCAACCTGAAGAACAATTTACTAAAATTTAACAAGGAACTGTAGTCTTTCATTACAAAATATGAGCTTACGGAATATCGGACCAGGTTTGTGATTGGATTCAGGATTTCCTAGAAGAAAGAACACAACATGTCATTCTTAACGGTTCAAAATCTGCAGATGTAGAGGTAATTTCGGGAGTACCGCAAGGAAGCGTGATAGGACCTTTATTGTTTACAATATACATAAATGACTTAGTTGACAACATCGGTAGCTCCGTGAGGCTATTTGCAGATGACACGGTTGTCTACAAGAAAGTAGCAACATCAGAAGACTCGTACGTACTCCAGGAAGACCTGCAGAGGATTAATGCATGGTGCGACAGCTGGCAGCTTTCCCTAAACATAGATAAATGTAATATAATGCGCATACATAGGGGCAGAAATCCATTCCAGTACGATTATGCCATAGGTGGTAAATCATTGGAAGCGGTAACGACCGTAAAATACTTAGGAGTTACTATCCGGAGCGATCTGAAGTGGAATGATCACATAAAACAAATAGTGGGAAAAGCAGGCGCCAGGTTGAGATTCATAGGAAGAATTCTAAGAAAATGTGACTCATCGACGAAAGAAGTAGCTTACAAAACGCTTGTTCGTCCGATTCTTGAGTATTGCTCATCAGTATGGGACCCTTACCAGGTTGGATTAATAGAAGAGATAGACATGATCCAGTGAAAAGCAGCGCAATTCGTCATGGGGACATTTAGTCAGCGCGAGAGCGTTACGGAGATGCTGAACAAGCTCCAGTGGCGGACACTTCAAGAAAGGCGTTACGCAATACGTAGAGGTTTATTATCGAAATTACGAGAGAGCACATTCCGGGAAGAGATGGGCAACATATTACTACCGCCCACATATATCTCGCGTAATGATCACAACGAAAAGATCCGAGAAATTAGAGCAAATACGGAGACTTACAAGCTGTCGTTCTTCCCACGCACAATTCGTGAATGGAACAGGGAAGGGGGGATCAGATACTGGTACAATAAGTACCCTCTGCCACACACCGTAAGGTGGCTCGCGGAGTATAGATGTAGATGTAGATGTAGATGTACTGCAGTGATTGGTATTACTAAAGTAATCCAGAGTACAGGCAACAACAAATCAGATACCATGGCATACAACCATGTTACTTAAATGGCAGCCTCGTGGAATTCGACAAACTACACCCAGAAGCGGACGCCCGCCCACTCAGCTGTTTCCAATACAGGCTTGGCATGGACCCACTAGCGGCAGCAGCAATGGTCACGAATAGGCATGAAAAATCCCAGAACTAGTGGGTATCTACAACAGACTGACATCTGCCCTAAGTAACTAGAAGCACAGTAATTCATTACAGCACATCATCTGTAGAATTAATAAACATATTAATGAACATCAGATAAGCAGTACAAATCTATTATCCTATATGCATAAGGCCAATTATACATTAAACCGCGAGCGAACTAGATACATGGCCAGCCGGCACGCGCAGGTGAAGGGGGTGGAAAATACAGAACACCACAAGCAGGACGCATCCGCTACCAAGTCAAACATCAGAAGTCCCGAAAAAACGAAATCAAATGCAAGTAACTAGCGTGCAGGCTAACAGTAAATATAGGCCCCCCTCCCGCAACACAAAACACAACGCGACTTACAGCAAATAACCACACTTAACACTTTCGCTGCAGCTGACGCTTATAAGTGTCACAACAAGCCATGAGCCAGTGCGGCTAACACTCACAGGCGTCAAAACAAGCCACAAGCCAGTGCAGCTTACACTTATAAGCGTCCGCACTCACTGTCAGATTACTCAGTTAGCATCTAAGCTAGCATCAAAGCATGTAAACTTTTGTTTTGTGTGGTCAATTATTGAACGTATATTGTTCATAATGGCAGCTAATGAACTGACACCTGGACCTTCCAATGTGAAAAGGAGCAGGAAAAGTGTTAAACTGACAGAGGAACAGTTACTTGTACTAGACGACAGTGATTTTCTGTATAGTGAGGACGAGGCATACCATGGAGATTGTCATTTAGAGACTGCAGAAGAATTGCAGAGTGATGATAGCGTAGAAGCACAGCTTTCGAATCTGTTTCATGACAGTTCCGAATCTGACGATACGGATCATGATGATTGTGTGGAAATCGACAACGAAAAAGAACCCAACCTGTCACGCGGAGATAATCCAGGTGATTCCTGGCATAAAAACCACATAATATGCAGTATCACCCATTTACGGAGGAAGAAGTTTTGCAAATTCATCCTGCTGGCAATTCTCCTATGGATTTCTTCAGATTATTGGTAACAGACGAAGTGTTGCAACTTGTAGTTGACGAATGATAACGCAGTCAACATATTGCTGAGTGAAAATACAAAAGAGGGATCTAGGATCTGTAAATGGAAACCTCTATATATACGTGCATTACTAGTTTTCATGGGTGTTTCATTACATATGGGTAGCATTAAATATCCACAGTTACAAGACTACTGGAAGAAAGAATCAATGTTTGAGAATAGAGGAATAGCGATGAGTATAAGCAGAGACCAGTATTTGATCATATTACGTTCTCTGCATTTTCCAAAAAATCCACTTTAGGAAACCCGAAACCAGATGATCGTTTGTATAAAATATGACCTATAATGGATTATATTAACACGAGGATGTCTCAAGTGTATTACCCAAGAAGAGATTTATCAATAGATGAATCAATTATTCTTTGGAGGGGAAGATTGTCATTTAGACAATACATAAAAAGCAAACGTACTAAATATGGCATTAAGATGTACATGCTCAACAATTCAGACAGTTTCATAAATAAGTGCACTCTGTACATGGGAAGTAGTGGAGATATGGGGAATAAAGGTCACACTGAAAAGGCCATTTTGCATATGATGGCAGAAAAGCTGCATGTTGGTCATCACATTTACTTGGACAATTATTATAACAGTTTTTATTTAGCTACAACTCTGTTGACCTAAAAACACTGTCCACAGGTACTCTGAAATTAAATAGGAAATATACCCCCAAAGACATTGTATCGGCAAAACTTGGGAGAGGAGAGACAACTACGCGGTATTCTAATGGAGTTATGATTGGAAAATGGAAGGATTGAAGAGAGGTTTCCTACATTTCCACAGAACATCTAAATGTTATGGAGCAAGTGACACATTGAACAAAAGCGGGATGCTACTGCAGGGAAGAAGCAAGTTATGAGGAAGTGGTGTAAGAAGTGCGCGGAGCAAGGCAAGCGCACTGATACACCATACGAGTGTACAACCTGCCCAGACAAACCTGGATACTGCTTGAACTGCTGTATAATTTCCCATAAGTAGCAAAAACGTGATAATATCAAAGACAACTTCTTTTATTTCTTTTGACATTGCATGGTTTCTTTTTATGACGTGAAAGGTTAGAACTTTTTTTTGACGAGTGCTCAGAAAATGAGGTTTTATTTTGTATTAAGTCGACTTATTCCTTATTGCGTTGTAAAGTTCAGTTTTTTGCGAAAGAATTTGTTGTACTAAATTTGTTTTAATAGCACCACATTTGAAGTGATGGGGGAAGTGAGAGAAGCCTCTACGTAGGGTGTGTTTCACTTACTAATTTCTACACATCCGGGCGTCCCCTGGGCGTCTATGGGAAATGTAGACGGCTAATTCTCTCATACCAGGAGCAAACATGCTACTAAATTGATGACCTCTATCAAAGTCAATCTAAAAAATGTGCATTTGAAGTAAATTTAATTTCAAATGAATCCAGTTTCCTTTTCCCTTTTTTTCATTCTTAAGAATTTGCGTTTCGGAATCCAAATTTTTCCTGAATGCAGTGGATTTGTTGCTTGTTTGAATTGTATTTTTTGTTACATTATCAACAAATCACAAACATTTGAATGACGCCTGTGACCCCTATAGGCGTCAGACAGCAAACAGACTTTAAAACATGACCACAGTACATTCGAAGCTTATTTGAAGTAATGCATCTAAGGTGTCATCACTAAGTCAGTATAGAACATGATCCTCCAGACCTTACGTCAGCCTGTAGCTCAGGTGTGCTTAGGAGCATTGGCTCCGAGCGGTACCTGCCGTTTCAGAGTGTTACCGGCCCGCACTCGAGCATTACTGGCCCACATTTGCATGTTGCCGGGCCCGCACTGGAGAGTTGCACACCTGCACCGATGCCGCAGCGAAAGTGTTAAATTTGTGATTAAATCAGTATTAATTACCATATCCACATACTGTCATTGAAGGAATTCTTGTACTTTCATTAATAAACTCAGTTTCAAACTATTTAAACACACAATAGCAACTGACCTCTCAGTAACTTGTAAGAATTTATGAGATTACTCATTTAGAATTAGACACATGTCTCTCAGACGCACTGCGACTTCAGATAGAAACGTAACAGTAATGTTATTGCAGTTCGCAGCAAAATATATAGAGGGAAAATTTTATCCATGTATATCTATAGCAATTGGCCAGCTTAACTCCGTCATGTGATATAAATACAAAAGCCAGGCAGCACTTAGACAAGGACCAGCCAAACTGTTTTCAATGGCAATTAACACTGACAGTAACAATCTACAAACAGAATGTATCAGCACTTCAGGCCCTAGTAAATGTTAATCATCACATCACATACAGCTGTCACTAGAACCTTGCGTACTAAGCAAGTTGAAATTAACACATTTGAGGACAGACTCAGTAGGAGTAGCAACGGCCAGCTAAGAAAATGAAGTCAACACCACTGAACCCAGTAGTCAATTCTGGCCACAATTTACAGCACAAGCAAGGCCCTCACCCTCTTGCTTGTTCGACGAAGCCAGCCGCCACAGGTCCCAGTGCCAGGAGACACATAGCAAGCGAAATACACCAACGGCTTCCCAGTAATGTGACTGCTTCCACACTGGATATTTCCTACGGCACCATCACCTGGGTAAATAGCCCCTTTTAGATGTGCTTTTCCTGCTGCCTCGCGCGGCACCTGTACTGTCTGCCAGACTTGGCAAACAGCGTTACTGCTAGGCGTTTCAAAGCCAAATTCCCACGCTGCTTGCTAGAGCTCACCACTCACTCCCCAAATGGCCTGGTAGTTGGCACCACCGCGCACACCACCGGCGGCGGGAATATCGCTGATCAAGTCACACAGCCCATCCTCCCCCTCAGAAAACCGGAAACCATCCCCCATTCGTCCAAGACAAGAGACAAGAGCTAGCTCCCTCCCTTGACCAGAGAGGTGTGGACCCATGAAGTTTTCCCCGCTCAACTATTCTGAACCAGCAAACTGACTGGGTTCAAGACCCATAACACCTGGCAGGATCCCACGAAACATAGTGATAACTTGCTCAAGATTTTGTCTTTCCCTTGCCCCCCTGCCACAAAATTACAAATGAAAACTGTTGCCCCTGGCTGGACGTTAAATGGACGGTAACCAACATTGTAGGACTGCACTAGTTTCCAGTGTGCGAACTCGATATTTTCCCTGGCACATTTTCAGTTCTGCTGAATGAGCTTGCTGGTCACCTCCTCGAGCAATAAATCATTGATGGACCACAAATTGGCAAGTGGGGAGTTCAGAGGATAAATAAGCATTAGAGAGAGAGGGGATACCTTACTCCCTTCATCGCAGGTGGAATTGAAGGCTAAGTTCAACCAAGGAATCGTCTCATCCCATCTTCACTGTGACTTCTGGTGGAAGGCTATGAGAGCGACCTTACGATTGCGATTTACTCTCTCAGCAAATGAAGCTTGAGGGTAACAGGGAATAGTAGTGACATGATGTATAGCACTTTCGAAACAAAATCTCTCAAACTGCCACAACACAAAAGCAGGGGTGTTACCACTAACAAGCGACCTTGGTGGACCAAAGATCAAAAAAATGTTAGTCAGAAGGCGAATGGTTAAACCAGCTGTTGTTCCACTACTACGGATGAGCCATACAAAGTGCATGAACACATCCATCACTATCAATGATATCTATTGCCATTCTGTGTTCTCAGTAATGGACTGATATAATCAATGAACTCCTTGTCCATTGGTGCATTCTCCCTGGTAGATCGCAGCAACCCTCTCCTCGCATTAGAGTTGGTCTTGGACTCCTTACAAATATGGCGCTGCTCTACTAATCTCCAAATGTCCTTATAGAATGTCACCCAGGTTAGATACTCCCGAATCTTAGCATTAGTCTTGGTGACTCCCAAGTGGCCTCCCACCACAGTATTATGGAAATAATGGGAAATCGCAGGGACTAGTTCATTCGGCAGACAAATCTTAACCCTTCCGTCGCTCTTTGTTTGTTTGCATACGATGCCCTTTTCTATACTATAGCCTGGCACCTGCTTCCCTTCTAGGAGCTGCTGTTTTATGGGACTCAAGGTAGGATCCATGCCCTGCTTTTCTCTAAAACTGCCAAACAACTCTGGAACTTCAGTTAGGACTCCCATAACCAAACTGGTTTCCTTCCTGTCCCTCCTCAAACATCCTACTCAGTGTGTCCGCTATAGAATTTTCCATTGAATCTAAAGGCTGATATGCGGACTGCCCACCGGGCGATACGTCTGGTTTTCCTGGGACGGGCCAGTACCCAGCTTAATGCCTGGTTGTCGGTCTTCAAGTCGAAATGTCTATATTCTAGGTAGAAACGAAACCTTTCTAAAGCAAAGAGTACTGCCAATGCTTCCCATTCATACACAGAATATTTTAACTCAGCAGGCAATAGTGTCCTGGATGCGTACACTATCGGACAACATTCACCTTCATCCTACTGGAGCAGCACAACTGCCACCCCAGAATTAGACGTGTCTGTCTGAACAATAAAACGCTTACCAAAATCTGGTACAGCCAACACAGATGGATTTTTTTTTTTTTTTTTTTTTTTTTTTTTTTTTTTTTGAACGGCCAGTGTCGGTTGGTCACAGTCAGTGTGCTCCCTGCCGCCGTTGGATAAGCAGCTGCAGCAGCAAGTCGTATACTCCTAGCTCACTCATTTGTTACATAGTTTAATTCTTAATTTCTTTGCCTGTTTTTGGTACTTGCATTGTTTAATTCATAAATTTCGAGCGTATTATAGTATTTGAGAGTTGTAGCATCGCGTTTTAGTACCTGAATAGTGTAAATTCGCGTAGTCGTTTGTCTACTGTTTTGTTTTGAACGGCCAGTGTCGGTTGGTCACAGTCAGTGTGCTCCCTGCCGCCGTTGGATAAGCAGCTGCAGCAGCAAGTCGTATACTCCTAGCTCACTCATTTGTTACATAGTTTAATTCTTAATTTCTTTGCCTGTTTTTGGTACTTGCATTGTCTAATTCATAAATTTCGAGCGTATTATAGTATTTGAGAGTTGTAGCATCGCGTTTTAGTACCTGAATAGTGTAAATTCGCGTAGTCGTTTGTCTACTGTTTTGTTTTGAACGGCCAGTGTCGGTTGGTCGCAGTCAGTGTGCTCCCTGCCGCCGTTGGATAAGCAGCTGAGCAGCAAGTCGTATACTCCTAGCTCACTCATTTGTTACATAGTTTAATTCTTAATTTCTTTGCGTGTTTTTGGTTCTTGCATTGTTTAATTCATAAATTTCGGGCGTATTATAGTATTTGAGAGTGTAGCATCGTGTTTTAGTACCTGAATAGTGTAATTTCGCTTAGTCTCCTTCCGCCGCCGAGCAGTGTCAGCAGTGCGCAAGTAGCAGCATTACTGCATTTACTAGGCAATCTTGTATTTTAATAACCGTTTAAATTTTGTCGATTTGTTTACGCTCTCTGTAGATTAGTTCAGACGTTCTTAGCAAAACAGTTTTTAGCATGGATAGGGACTGCAACTGCTGTGTTCGGATGCAGGCTGAGTTGGCATCCCTTCGCTCCCAGCTTCAGGCAGTGTTGGCTTCGGTCACACAGCTTGAGGCTGTTGCCAATGGGCATCACTGTGGGGGTCGGGATGGGGGTTTGTCGGGGACGGCCAGCTCGTCCCACGCATCCCCTGATCGGACTACGACTGTGGTTGCCCGGGATACTGCCCGCATTGAGGCTGATCCCTCACCTGTGGTAGAGTGGGAGGTCGTTTCAAGGTGTGGCAGGGGGCGAAAGACATTCCGGAGGGCTGAACGGATAGCCTCTCCAGTTTGTCTGACGAACCGGTTTCAGGCTCTGTCTCAGGCTGATACTGATCTTCGGCCTGACATGGCTGCTTGTCCTGTTCCAGAGGTTGCCCCTCAGTCTGCAAGATCCGGGCAGTCGCAGAGGGTGGGCTTACTGGTAGTTGGGAGCTCCAACGTCAGGCGCGTAATGGGGCCCCTTAGGGAAATGGCAGCAAGAGAGGGGAAGAAAACCAATGTGCACTCCGTGTGCATACCGGGGGGAGTCATTCCAGATGTGGAAAGGGTCCTTCCGGATGCCATGAAGGGTACAGGGTGCACCCATCTGCAGGTGGTCGCTCATGTCGGCACCAATGATGTGTGTCGCTATGGATCGGAGGAAATCCTCTCTGGCTTCCGGCGGCTATCTGATTTGGTGAAGACTGCCAGTCTCGCTAGCGGGATGAAAGCAGAGCTCACCATCTGCAGCATCGTCGACAGGACTGACTGCGGACCTTTGGTACAGAGCCGAGTGGAGGGTCTGAATCAGAGGCTGAGACGGTTCTGCGACCGTGTGGGCTGCAGATTCCTCGACTTGCGCCATAGGGTGGTGGGGTTTCGGGTTCCGCTGGATAGGTCAGGAGTCCACTACACGCAACAAGCGGCTACACGGGTAGCAGGGGTTGTGTGGCGTGGGCTGGGCGGTTTTTTAGGTTAGATGGCCTTGGGCAAGTACAGAAAGGGCAACAGCCTCAACGGGTGCGGGGCAAAGTCAGGACATGTGGGGACCAAGCAGCAATCGGTATTGTAATTGTCAACTGTCGAAGCTGCGTTGGTAAAGTACCGGAACTTCAAGCGCTGATAGAAAGCACCGAAGCTGAAATCGTTATAGGTACAGAAAGCTGGCTTAAGCCAGAGATAAATTCTGCCGAAATTTTTACAAAGGTACAGACGGTGTTTAGAAAGGATAGATTGCATGCAACCGGTGGTGGAGTGTTCATCGCTGTTAGTAGTAGTTTATCCTGTAGTGAAGTAGAAGTGGATAGTTCCTGTGAATTATTATGGGTGGAGGTTACACTAAACAACCGAACTAGGTTAATAATTGGCTCCTTTTACCGACCTCCCGACTCAGCAGCATTAGTGGCAGAACAACTGAGAGAAAATTTGGAATACATTTCACATAAATTTTCTCAGCATGTTATAGTCTTAGGTGGAGATTTCAATTTACCAGATATAGACTGGGACACTCAGATGTTTAGGACGGGTGGTAGGGACAGAGCATCGAGTGACATTATACTGAGTGCACTATCCGAAAATTACCTCGAGCAATTAAACAGAGAACCGACTCGTGGAGATAACATATTGGACCTACTGATAACAAACAGACCCGAACTTTTCGAATCTGTATGTACAGAACAGGGAATCAGTGATCATAAGGCCGTTGCAGCATCCCTGAATATGGAAGTTAATAGGAATATAAAAAAAGGGAGGAAGGTTTATCTGTTTAGCAAGAGTAATAGAAGGCAGATTTCAGACTACCTAACAGATCAAAACGAAAATTTCTGTTCCGACACTGACAATGTTGAGTGTTTATGGAAAAAGTTCAAGGCAATCGTAAAATGCGTTTTAGACAGGTACGTGCCGAGTAAAACTGTGAGGGACGGGAAAAACCCACCGTGGTACAACAACAATGTTAGGAAACTACTGCGAAAGCAAAGAGAGCTCCACTCCAAGTTTAAACGCAGCCAAAACCTCTCAGACAAACAGAAGTTAAACGATGTCAAAGTTAGCGTAAGGAGGGCTATGCGTGAAGCGTTCATTGAATTCGAAAGTAAAATTCTATGTACCGATTTGACAGAAAATCCTAGGAAGTTCTGGTCGTACGTTAAATCAGTAAGTGGCTCGAAACAGCATATCCAGACACTACGGGATGATAATGGCATTGAAACAGAGGATGACACGCGTAAAGCTGAAATACTAAACACCTTTTTCCAAAGCTGTTTCACAGAGGAAGACCGCACTGCAGTTCCTTCTCTAAATCCTCGCACAAACGAAAAAATGGCTGACATCGAAATAAGTGTCCAAGGAATAGAAAAGCAACTGGAATCACTCAATAGAGGAAAGTCCACTGGACCTGACGGGATACCAATTCGATTCTACACAGAGTACGCGAAAGAACTTGCCCCCCTTCTAACAGCCGTGTACCGCAAGTCTCTAGAGGAACGGAGGGTTCCAAATGATTGGAAAAGAGCACAGATAGTCCCAGTCTTCAAGAAGGGTCGTCGAGCAGATGCGCAAAACTATAGACCTATATCTCTTACGTCGATCTCTTGTAGAATTTTAGAACATGTTTTTTGCTCGCGTATCATGTCATTTCTGGAAACCCAGAATCTACTATGTAGGAATCAACATGGATTCCGGAAACAGCGATCGTGTGAGACCCAACTCGCCTTATTTGTTCATGAGACCCAGAAAATATTAGATACAGGCTCCCAGGTAGATGCTATTTTTCTTGACTTCCGGAAGGCGTTCGATACAGTTCCGCACTGTCGCCTGATAAAAAAAGTAAGAGCCTACGGAATATCAGACCAGCTGTGTGGCTGGATTGAAGAGTTTTTAGCAAACAGAACACAGCATGTTGTTATCAATGGAGAGACGTCTACAGACGTTAAAGTAACCTCTGGCGTGCCACAGGGGAGTGTTATGGGACCATTGCTTTTCACAATATATATAAATGACTTAGTAGATAGTGTCGGAAGTTCCATGCGGCTTTTCGCGGATGATGCTGTAGTATACAGAGAAGTTGCTGCATTAGAAAATTGTAGCGAAATACAGGAAGATCTGCAGCGGATAGGCACTTGGTGCAGGGAGTGGCAACTGACCCTTCACATAGACAAATGTAATGTATTGCGAATACATAGAAAGAAGGATCCTTTATTGTATGATTATATGATAGCGGAACAAACACTGGTAGCAGTTACTTCTGTAAAATATCTGGGAGTATGCGTGTGGAACGATTTGAAGTGGAATGATCATATAAAACTAATTGTTGGTAAGGCGGGTACCAGGTTGAGATTCATTGGGAGAGTGCTTAGAAAATGTAGTCCATCAACAAAGGAGGTGGCTTACAAAACACTCGTTCGACCTATACTTGAGTATTGCTCATCAGTGTGGGATCCGTACCAGGTCGGGTTGACGGAGGAGATAGAGAAGATCCAAAGAAGAGCGGCGCGTTTCGTCACTGGGTTATTTGGTAACCGTGATAGCGTTACGGAGATGTTTAATAAGCTCAAGTGGCAGACTCTGCAAGAGAGGCGCTCTGCATCGCGGTGTAGCTTGCTCGCCAGGTTTCGAGAGGGTGCGTTTCTGGATGAGGTATCGAATATATTGCTTCCCCCTACTTATACTTCCCGAGGAGATCACGAATGTAAAATTAGAGAGATTAGAGCGCGCACGGAGGCTTTCAGACAGTCGTTCTTCCCGCGAACCATACGCGACTGGAACAGGAAAGGGAGGTAATGACAGTGGCACGTAAAGTGCCCTCCGCCACACACCGTTGGGTGGCTTGCGGAGTATCAATGTAGATGTAGATGTAGAAATGCAGATTTCTGGGATTCACCCCACTGAAAATCTACATTCTTCTTCTGAAGTTGGTTTAGTGGAGCAGCTAATTGCGCAAAATGGGGCACAAATTTATGGAAGAAATTAGCCATCCCTATAAATCGGGCAACTCCCTTCTTAGTCTTAGGAGATGGAAACTTATGTAGATCCCTTGTTCTCCCCTGGTCAATCCTCATGATCCCTACCGAGACCAAATGACCTAAAAACAAAATCTCCTTACATGCCATACTTATCTTAGAAGGCTAGACCATGAGCCCAGCTTCCCATAAGCGAAGTAAGACTTGCTCCAAATACTGAAGGTGCTCCTCAAATGTAGGACTTTATACTACCACATTGTCAAGGTAATTATAAACAATCTTGTACTTGACATCCCCCAAGATGTTATCTAGCAGCCGAGACAGGACTGCCGCACCCGTGGACAACCCGAATGGCACCCGATTAAACTCAATAACAGTACAGTCTGTGCTAAATGCAGTGACAGATTTAGACTCTTCGAATAATGGAATCTGGTAGTAAGCCTGGTTGAGGTCCACGATGGTAACGACATTTGCCCTGCTAACCATGTAAAACAATGGCAATGGCACCGGCTCCAAAACAACCTTCTGGTTTAATCGTCTATAGTCCACTACCAGGCTATACTCAGCCTCTGCCGTACACACCAAAAACATCAGAGAAGTATAAGGAGAAGTCGAATTCCTGATCACTCCTTCCTCCAAAATCTTATCAACTAACTGGCGCAGCGCCTCTGCCTTCGGCAGTGACAGTCTGTATGGTGGATGTCGAACTGGCACATCTTCGGTCAAGCGGATACGGTAACGAATTTTATCTGTCACACTGAACTTATTAGTCAGCACATCAGGAAAACTACTCAGAAGCATCAATAATTCCTCTGCCTGACTACCTGGCAAATGACTGAGCCTAAATTCAGAATCCTGAACAGATATATTGTTTACCTCGATCTGCCCCTGGCATGAACACACACTAAACTTCTTCACTGGTGCGAACAGAAAATGAAACATCCTACTGGCATAATCTAACACAAAACCCATCCATTGTATCGAATCACAGCCCAATAACAAATTAATGGACAGGTTTTCCACCACTAACTGTTTCGATACACTTCCCCAGCAACAGCCCATGAGGGGCAACGCTTAGCCCATTAACCGCACAACATCCCTCTGAGGTTGGTTGCAAAGGAGGTTACGTACTGAATGATACTTCTGATACCATTGATGGTCTAATAAGGACACACTACTGCCAGAATCTACTAACACACAGACTGGTTCATGGTTCAAGGTGCTGCAAACGAACGGCAGTGACTGGCTACCAACTGTTCTTATGTAATTACATTGCTTCATTGGATGTTCGTGACTAAAGGTGTCCCTGTTCCTTAACCGTCAGCTACTCGGGCACAGTTTCCATCTCTCTGGACAAGCACGTACCAAATGCTCGAAACTCCCACAACGAAAACAGCTCTTATTCCCAACATCATTTATCTTTCCTTCAATACAATGAGGTTGCACCCAGGTCGCACCCTGGCTCTCTTACTATCAGCAAAATGGAGCCCCTCGATCTGATAAACCAAAGTCTCAAGTTCACTGAAGGTAGTTGGCTTTGGGGAAAACATAACTTGTGACCTGTTCTCTGGTATGATGCCCTGCAATAAACTCTCTACAGCCTCCCTCTCAGTTATATTTAAGTCCAGCGCTGTAATGGCGACGTGAATTTCATCAATATACTGTTCGAAGGTCTCGGGTTGTCACTGGACAAGTTAAAAATATTGGCCTGCCAAATCATGCTTAATGTGTGGAGAGAATTTATCCACAAATCAGAAAGACTACCCTTAACTCTCAATACTTCACTAATAACTGTCCACCAGACTTCCCCAACGACGCATACTGGACGGTTCAAAATCCCCACAAATGCACACTCAGATCCGTCACTGTCCATCAGTCAGCACCCCATGTATCTTAAGCTCATAAACTAGCTGCTCTCTCCTCAACTGGCTCAATTCCAGACACCCCCGGGGCTGCAGGTGACTGGCTTCATCATGCTGTAACATAATACAGCCAACAGAGATTGCTCACACAAAAAATTACAAGTTAAGATAAATAACTTAATTTATCACCAGATACAACACTGGATGGTGATGCCTGATCCAGGGACCCAGAAACACGACCACACTCTGCTACCAATGAAGTGTCAGCAGAGCATGGAATTCAACTTTTACACAATGACACAAGCTCAGCACAATAGGCTGTGGGGTGGTAGGACTGGACCAAGTGACACATCAGGCAATCACAATCGATAGGTGCACTGAACATTTATTTGGCAATTTCCCGTGTAGGAAAAGAATCCAAAGAACTCTTCTTCGCATCACTACTACGAACAAACGCAATAGTAATCCAACCATTACCAGTTCCTTGAACGGACATTGCCAAACTACATCTTGCAACAAAACCCATCCATCTGTGAGCACCAGAAAAGAGAGAAGCCTCGTCGGTTGACTTTGGCGAAAGACTTACATTCTTACATACTTTAAAAACAGATGGCCTGAAACGCCTCCTAACGTAACGTCGACGAGGCATCATGCGGCTGCTCGTGCAGCTGCAAATGACGTAATCGCACCTGCGCAACCTATTTATAGCCCACCACGGTCACGCGGATGACGTCATATGCTCCGATAACTTGATTCTCCGCGGCTGGCGACAAGTCAAGACTAGTGTCGCCAGCGCCGCGCTCGGTGGCGGAGCGCCAAAGCTCGTTCAAGGTCACAGTGTTAACACAGCGGTGCCTCACACTGAGAGCATCCCAGAGTGCCCCTGAGAGCTAAAACACCAAGAAGAATCGCTTCTCGTCTTTTGACAAGATCAATGTGTAGGATTAGTTGAATAATATTAATTAATTAAACAAAAGATTTATTAAAATCAAACATTACAATAATAAAACATAACATCCCCTTGCACTACACAATCATTACCTAAAGAACCACCACTCTTACACCATACAAATACATGTTCAGAACTTTCAATTTTACGACACACACGGCTCCTTAAAACTAATGGTTCATCACTTGAGAGATAATACCATCAACACATTTTTAAAATTACCATTTAGGTGAGGGCAAGTTACTTCAAAACTTAAATATTCATAAACCACGACACTTATGGTGTATTACACATTTAGTGAAATGAGTTAAAAATTATTTACTCAAAAACTATGATCAACCTGAAGAACAATTTACTAAAATTTAATGAGGAAATGTAGTCTTTCGTTACTGCAGTGATTGGTATTACCAAAGTAATGCACAGTACAGGCAACAACAAAGCAGATACCATAACACACAAACATGTTACTTAAATGGCAGACACCCTACAATGTAGGAAATAAAATCTAAATTTTCATGTGACCTAGCAACCTCATGGGATTCAACAAACAATGCCCAGAAGCAGACGCCTGCCTACTCAGCTGTTTCCAATACAGGCTCGGCATGACCCCCAAACGGGAGCAGCAACGGTCATGAATAGGCACGAAAAATCCCAGAACTATTGGGTATCTAGAACTGACTGACGTCTGCCTTAAGTAACTAGAAACACAATAATTCATTACAGCACATCATCTGTAGAATCAATCAACCTATTAATGAACATCAGCTAAGCAGTACAAATCCATTATCTTATGTGTGTAAGGCCAATTATACATTAAGCCGCGAGTGACCAGATACACGGCCAGCCGTCACATGCAGGCAAAGGGGGTGGAAAATACAGAACACCACAAGCAGGACGCAACCCAGGACCCCACACCCACTACCAAGCCAAACAGCAGAAGTCCCGATAAAACGAAATCAAATGCAAGTAACTAGCGTGCAGACTAACGGTATATTGAGAACCCCCACCCCAACACAAAACACAAGGCAACTTACAGCAAACAGCCACACTTATATTTGTGATTAAATCAGAATTAATTACCATATCCACATACTGTCATTGAAGGAATTCTTGTACTTTCATTAATAAAATCAGTTTCAAACTATTTCAACACAGAATAACAGCTGGCCTCTCAGTAACTTGTAAGAATTTATGAGACTACTTATTTAGAATTAGACACATGTCTCTCAGACATACTATGACTTTAGATAGAAACATAACAGTAATGTTATTGCAGTTTGCAGCAAAATATATCTAGGGAATATTTTATCCATGTATATCTATAACAATTGCCCAGATTAACTCCATCTTGTGATATAAATACAATAACCAGGCAGCACTTAGACGAGGACCAGCCAAACTGTTTTCAACGGCAGTTAACACTGACAGTAAAATCTACAAACAGAATGTATCAGCACTTCAGGCCCTAGTAAATGTTAATCGTCACATCACATACAGCTGTCACTAGAACCTTGCGTACTAAGCAAGTTGAAATTAACACATTTGAGGACAGACTCAGTAGGAGTAGCAATGTCCTGCCAAGAAAATGAAGTCAACAGCACTGAACCCAGTAGTCAATTCTGGCCACAATTTACAGCACAAGCAAGGCCCTTACCCTCTTGCTTGTTTGACGAAGCCAGCTGCCGCAGATCCCGGTGCCAGGAGACATATAGCAAGCAAAATACACCAACGGCTTCCCAGTAACGTGACTGCTTCCACACTGGATATTGCCTACAGTGCTGTCACCTGGGGAAACAGCCCCTTTTAGATGTGCTCTTCCTGCTTCCTTGCACGGCACCTGTACTGTCCGCCAGACTTGGCAAACGACTTTACTGCTAGGCGTCCCAAAGCCAAATTCCCACACTACTTGCTAGTGCTTACCGCTTGCTCCCTGATCGGCCCAGTAGGTAGCACCACCACATGCTCTGCACACACCACCAGAATGATGACCCATACCGGTGGCGGGAATATCGCTGATTGAGCCACACGGATCAGCTGACAGCATCAAATTCCTGGGAATCACAACTGACAATAAGCTGATGCTTACACAGTGCACGTGTGGTTTCAAGCTCTCAAAAGTAATTGCTCTCCTCAGGGAGCTCAAATGTGTGAAAACAGATCAGTACTTAATCACAGTATATGGTGCACTGTTCCACAGCCACATCACATACATATTGCTGCTATGGGGACACTCTACTGAAGTAAAAACATATTGCTCCTACAGAAGAAGGTTGTAAGAATAATATCTTCCAGCAAGAAATTTGACCACTGTAGACCCATTTTCAAGCAGGTGGGAATAATGACAATATTTAACTAGTATGTTTCAACTCTCCTATTTAAATAAAAGAAAAGCAAGGATCCTTCTGCAAGATACAAGAGATTCACAACTATGACACACAAAGTAAGGCTGATATTGATATTCCAAGCTGTCTCCTAAGCAGCACACTTTCAGTTTTCCAACAGCAGCTCTGAAGATGTTCAACCACCTACCACCAGATGTTCAAACATTGCCACTGAGGATATTCAGAGCTAGACTGACACATGTGCTCAAACAGCAGCCACTATATTTGGCAAATGAATTTTTTTCTACAAATGGAACTGTAGACTGTTCAACATGATACCATCACATGTGAAGTTACAAACTGGAAACATTTAATAGTTCTGATTATAACCACTATTTATAGCATCAGAGTTTGTAATGCTTTTTGTCTTTTATCTTAGTTTTAGTAATGTTTTTAATACATAATAACTAAGATGTGATGCAGTCTGTCTGGCCTTGGCCAGTGAACAATGTTGACATGGCAGTAGTAATAGTAAACATCTGCATTCCAGGTTAACTGAATAATATAGAGATGTGCTTCTCAATGTGAACTTATAGATAAAGCTATTGAACTATGCCATCTAATTTGCCAAAATGTGTGATTTTACTTCAGTAACAATGCTTTAGATAAGAATGCTAATTACTCTGAAACTAAATGAGTGCAGAAGTTACTAACATATTTCCAACAGTGATATTGAAGTTTGCAATAGCTGGTACTTGTAATCAGCACAGTTTTTTTAGGTAAACCTATCACACTAACAGATTCTGATTAACTAAATGAATGTAATGGGTAATAAAGTCAAGTTGGCTAAGTCCTGAGTAAATATTTGAGACTTTTGGTACTGTGCTCATGCCTTATAACTGTGATAATCTTGAAGATATTTGCAAAAAAATGGCAGGTGGGGGGGGGGGGGGGGGAGGAATAGAAAAATATAATAGGAGGAAAAATCCACCTGCTTGCACTGTTTCATCACTGTCCAAGTGAAGTTCTCAAAGATTTTCTGCAAGTCCTGGAAAGAGACGAAGATCAGATGGGGCCAAGTTGGGACCATATGGAGGATGATTGATGACAGTGAACCCAAGGCATCAGATTGTTGCAGATGTCCCTGTGCTTGGGTGTAGTCTGACATTGTCATGCTGAAGAAGCGGGTGCTCAATGTGTAGACAGTCAGGAAACACAGAGAAACCCTAATACAAGATACAGTCTAACATGCACTTTATAGGAGTTTCCAGAATGTGGGTGTATTGTGGATAACCTGTAAATCAAATAATTGTGTCCTGAAACTTAATGAAGCATAGAACTCAAAAAATGGCATGAATAAAACATTAAAATCCTCTTTTGGACTAAGAACCTCTCTGAAATGTTCAAAGTGGATGTGCTCTTTTGATACATAAAAAAGTAATATGAATATTAATTGTAATTATTCCAAGCAAATGGAGCTTAAGGTGCTATCAGACATGCTTTATGGGGTTACCAAAGATGATGTATAGAATTTAGGTGGGAGATTTAGGTGGTCTCACTATAAAATGAATATTTTGCTTTGAAAAATATTCATCACCAAAACAAGACCTGTTTTCAACATATTTTCCTTGTGTGAAATCATCACAAATTACACTGGAATGAAAATGTTCATATGCTTCAAAGATGTCGTATCTGTAGTCTTATGCAGTTATAGTTAAATGTGTAGAAACATGGAGGTCTTTGTTTCCAGCTGAATATGCTAGGTGAAATAGAACTGCACAGGCTCTTAAGGTATGGGCTTTAGGGTGCTTGTTTACTGAATGATTTTTTGTTTTGGTCCATACTACTACCTCTGACAGTTTGTCTTCAGGGTTCTGGTTCACCCTGTATATTTAAACATACTGACACTCTCTTGTCTGAGAGCACCCCTTTCAGAGATATTTGATGGATGACAGTGGGTTTGAATTCTCATCAAATTAAACCATATTTACTACCACTTTACAGAAAAAAAGGGCTGTGTGTGAGTGAAGGGCATAGTCAGCCATTAATCTGAAGTTAGTGTACAGTGTACATGTTGGTGTGAATATTAAAAACACTGCTTCTCATGTTGAGCAGTCCACATGTGAACTGATCACTTCAGCTAAATGCCACTGCTATAAAGCTGCCTGCCTGCAGTGGAAGAGCATCATACCCTTCCAGCAGCCACAGCCAGGGGAGTCTGGCAGTGGTATAGGATCATGGTCCTATTCTTTTGAGACTGGTGCCATGCAACAAAGTTCATGATTGTCCTTGGCTGAAACTTTTAGATAACAGATATGGTGACCAGGAACCATTGCCACAGTCTTTGAGCAACAGAAATATGAACATGTAACCATGTGATCACGTATCTTAGCCAATAGCATCTCATCATTATTTTCCTGGTTCATGACACACTAGTGTCATGTAATCAAGATCACTATTCTTCTTTCCCCCTCACAACTGCAGCTGCTGTCCCAATGTTAAATGTGTTGTTCTGAATACAGATATTGCGAGAGGACTGCAGCACTGCAGTTTTGTTCATGCTAGTTCTGTAGAGCATAACATTGATAACGTCACACATTACATCTGTACTAGATGCTTTGTTTTTCTGAGCTATTGTGGTTTGTTGTTATATTTTACTCACTTCAGGAAGCCAGTATATTTCTAGTTACTGTACTTTTACTGTGTACAAATTATTATCATTGCCATTTTATTATGTTTCTGCTTGGCTCAATATGTTGCCATGCATTCATGCAATTGGGTTTCTCCTGTACAACATATTAATGCAAGTAAGTGTTTTATTTCTCCCCCATTTGGTAGTCCACTTTAATATTCAATATGTATTTATTTTGCCTATCGATTGTTACATCTGCAGGACAATATACTGGATTATCAGCTACTGCCTATCTGATGCGTGAATTTTTTTCTTCGGCGAATTTTTTTCTTCATATGGAGGTTGAATTCCTTAAGTTACTCTCATTGAGAAAAAAATGTCCTAGTATTCACTTGCAGTTAAGGTTTCAAAAGAAATTATGTATTTCAAAAATGGTTGAAGACTGTCATGTCCTGTAGAATTCCTCTGTTGTTTGGTAAAATATGGTCAGTTTCATTTTTAATTGCATTTGGCCCCTTTCAAGTCCATTTTCTGTTTGTTTTATTCTGCAAGAGTATTTTAATGACAAACAATGTATTAGTTTCACAAATTTTCTAATGTATGACATCTGTCATTTCTGGTTTACAGCCAAAGTTACTCCCATAGAAAATATATATTCTGTAGTTTTTGCCATACTTTCACATTAAAATCACCAATTATCTTTTTGTTGGATTTATTGTTGTTGGCCAGTTTCTACGCCCATATTCTGCAAACCACCATGAGCTGTGCGGCAGCCATTGTACCGTGTATTAGGATCTCTCCCCATTCCATTTGTGTATGGTGTGTGGGAAGAATTACTGCTTAATGCCTCTGTGCACATTGTAATTAGCCTAACCTCGTTTTCACACTCACTATCGAAAAGATCTGGTTCTTGTAACATTTTAAGTAGGCTTTGGGAAAATAGTTGGTATCTTATCTTCAAGCATCTGCCATTTCAGGCTTTTTGGCATGTCTGTAATGCTCTTCTTAGTTAAGCAGACCTGTGACCCTTCATGCCACCCATACTTCTATACATTAAGTGTAATCTGTTAATCCTATTTAATATGTTTTTTTAAACAGTCTCCTTTGTTGACTAACACATTTTTCCAGTATCCAACCAATCTGTCAAAGTCTACTAGTTGCTTCACCTACAATTTGACTTCTGTGGTCATACCATTTCATGTCACCACAAACTGTTATACACAGGTATTTGTACAAGTTGATTGATTTCAGCAATGGCTTATTGATATTGTAGTCATAGGATACTGTGTTGATATGTTTTGTGAAGTTGATGATTTTACATTTCTGAACATTTAAAGTAAGTTGCCAAACTTAGCGCCACTCTGAAATCTTATCAAGATCCAACTGAACATTTGTGCAGCTTTTTTTCAGATAACATTTACAGATAATTATATCATCTGAGAAAGTCTGACATTACTATTACAATGATGGGAATTTGGATGGAGCAGTAAGTAAAGTAAGAGGAAGGCAGCCCCTCCAGTGGATTGATGCATGGATCACAGAAACACACAACTGAAAACAGTATTAACAGTAGCTTTCAAGCATTAGCTCTTTTTCTAGTAATGGTATACATATTCACACACACAAACACACAGACATCCAAACATGCTCTCGTGGCCACAGCAAGACATAAGCAATTGAGAGGTGTGCTGCTACTTTTGTTACCAGTAGGTTTGATAAGCATGTGAGTTTTGTGGAGGTGCTTCATGAACTCAGATGGGAATCCCTGAAGGGAAACATGATTGAGAAAATTTACAGATTTAGCATTTGCAACTGGCTGCAGAATGATTGTACTACCACAAGAGTACGTTTCACATAACAACTGTGAAGACAAGAGAAATTAAGGTGGGCATGGAGGCACATAGTGAAACAGGAATGGGAATAACTACTAGTGGTACAGGGTACCTCAGCCATGCACCATACATTGGCCTGTCTGTATGTAGATGTAAACCTGTGAACATTGAGTTACAATTAACTGATTACACCGTGATAGTACATTTTGACAGGCTAAAGCCATACCTCAATCACTTGACACCACCACCAGCTGTGATTCCTGATGAATCACCATGAGGTGGACCTGGTAACTCACAAGGGATTAAACAATGCAAAAAGTTTATATTTCTTGGTCCCATAAAAACACTTGGTGTTCCAAGCACCTGTGTGGACTATGATAGAGGGATTTGAATTAGGTTTCCTCAAACTGTGTCACTTAACACCAGCAGCAGCTGTGATTCCTGATGAATCACCATGAGGTGTACCTGGTAACTCACAAGGGATTAAAACACGCAAAAAGTTTCTATTTATCGGTCCCATAAAAACACTTGGTGTTCCAAGCACCTGGGTGGACTATGATAGAGGGATTTGAATTAGGTTTCCTCAAACTGTGTCACTTAACACCACCAGCAGCTGTGATTCCTGATGAATCACCATGAGGTGTACCTGGTAACTCACAAGGGATTAAAACACGCAAAAAGTTTCTATTTATCGGTCCCATAAAAACACTTGGTGTTCCAAGCACCTGTGTGGTCTATGATAGAGGGATTTGAATTAGGTTTCCTCAAACTGTGTTTTGCTGAATCTATTGCATTCTTGCTGAGTATGGAAAACAACATTGCATCCTAACTGAGGACGCAACTCTGAGGTTGTATTCACCTTCTGCCTTTCTTTGCTCTCACAGAGGGTTTGAGACAACTACGGAACAAGAAATTTGATGAGTGTGTATCTTAATGCTGCTTTATTCAGTGAGACATGCAGTTACTCATTCTGCATTTTGTGGTGGTGGGCAACTGTGGTCTTACTCCAACCAGTTATTGTTTGTTCCCCCTCTAATTTCTTACCCTAGTGCCATACCAATGATGCTATCCTATTTTTCTTTTGTTCTTCCTTGAGGAGGACCAGATCTATCATCTTTACCATCGCTACATACTTCAGTGCTTCCCTTGGTTCCATGTTCACCCATTATTAGCCTATGTGGCATTGCTGCTGGAGGTGAACACCTCATAAGGTGAATGTCAGTGACAAAATACCACTCTGTCACTATGGAAGACTTATGTTTACACTGCCTGCTCTGTGATTACTTTATGTATCATGATGGAAATCATTTCTTGGAGTAATGTGCCTCTTTCTGTATGAGGATAATGTCCATCTTACCCTTGGATGTATGTGTTGCCATTTATTGTACTTGTATTACATTGTCATTGCACATTTTGTCAGCATACTGCTATCTTTCTTGCAGTTGTAACTTGCCTTTATAATTGCACCCTCGTAATGTAATCAGCTGCCTTTCTTTACACTTCTAGCAAATACCGTGGCAAGTCAGGGCACCATCAGGCCACAGCAAGGCAAGGCAAGGCAAGCCAAGGCAATGCAATACAAAGCCACCAGGGCCAGCCTCTACTGCATGTTGGAATATAGTAACAGTAAGACCATGCCACCTTCTTTCTTGCACCTCTATGAAGCCATGCAAATAAAGTAAGGCTATGATTCAGTATTTTTGTGTCCTGCTGTTGATGCTTATTTGTGTATTACAGAAACTCACTTGCAGAACTGAAAAATCTTTTGTTATTCTGAAACAATCCAAACTGCATGAAGGAGAAGATGCTTCAACACATGCCTTAACCCATCACTCCTTAGCTCCATCCAGTGAACCCATCTGTTTTCTGTGAACTTTTGGCTTCAGCTCCAAGTACACATCAAGCAGTACACAATGGTTTTCGATGTCTAACATGCTGCTGCAAACTGAAAAGGTTGTCAAACCCTTCCTTTTTTTTAAAAAAAAAAAGAAAAAGAAGAAGAAGACGAAGAAGGTGTGGTGGGGGAGGGGGCAAGTGTTCTTTTTTTGTTTAGTAAGATACCTGAAAAGTTCACACTACTCTGCAATCAAACCCTAGCCCTCACACATCAAGTTCTGTTTCCTCTCATCTTGTGTATTTTTCATGTGGTTTGTTGTGGACAGGCTTGGTAGGGGCGAGTAGCCTCTTATCGTAGTTCTTTCTAAAGCCCCATGTGCTCACTGTGTTGCCTGTTTTTTAGGTTACATACAGAGTTTTGTGAAGCATGGATGTCTGCATACCGTCCCCCCCCCCCTCTCCAATGGCAGTATGTAAGTCACAAAGTAATTTTAATTGGAGTATAAGCAATAATGCCGACACTGAATCTGAGTCATAGCGGTTTTCTGTAGCACTGGCGTAATTTTTTTTAAATGGCACATAAATTTTCTCAGCATGTTATAGTCTTAGGTGGAGATTTCAATTTACCAGATATAGACTGGGACACTCAGATGTTTAGGACGGGTGGTAGGGACAGAGCATCGAGTGACATTATACTGAGTGCACTATCCGAAAATTACCTCGAGCAATTAAACAGAGAACCGACTCGTGGAGATAACATCTTGGACCTACTGATAACAAACAGACCCGAACTTTCCGACTCTGTAAGCGCAGAACAGGGAATCAGTGATCATAAGGCCGTTGCAGCATCCCTGAATATGGAAGTTAATAGGAATATAAAAAAAGGGAGGAAGGTTTATCTGTTTAGCAAGAGTAATAGAAGGCAGATTTCAGGCTACCTAACAGATCAAAACGAAAATTTCTGTTCCGACACTGACAATGTTGAGTGTTTATGGAAAAAGTTCAAGGCAATCGTAAAATGCGTTTTAGACAGGTACGTGCCGAGTAAAACTGTGAGGGACGGGAAAAACCCACCGTGGTACAACAACAAAGTTAGGAAATTACTGCGAAAGCAAAGAGAGCTTCACTGCAAGTTTAAACGCAGCCAAAACCTCTCAGACAAACAGAAGCTAAACGATGTCAAAGTTAGCGTAAGGAGGGCTATGCGTGAAGCGTTTAGTGAATTCGAAAGTAAAATACTAGGTACCGACTTGACAGAAAATCCTAGGAAGTTCTGGTCTTACGTTAAATCAGTAAGTGGCTCGAAACAGCATGTCCAGACACTCCGGGATGATGATGGCATTGAAACAGAGGATGACAAGCGTAAAGCTGAAATACTAAACACCTTTTTCCAAAGCTGTTTCACAGAGGAAGACCGCACTGCAGTTCCTTCTCTAAATCCTCGCACAATCAAAAAAATGGCTGACATCGAAATAAGTGTCCAAGGAATAGAAAAGCAACTGAAATCACTCAACAGAGGAAAGTCCACTGGACCTGACGGGATACCAATTCGATTCTACACAGAGTACGCGAAAGAACTTGCCCCCCTTGTAACAGCCGTGTACCGCAAGTCTCTAGAGGAATGGAAGGTTCCAAATGATTGGAAAAGAGCACAGGTAGTCCCAGTCTTCAAGAAGGGTC
The DNA here is from genome assembly GCF_023864275.1 of Schistocerca cancellata. Lineage (NCBI taxonomy): Eukaryota > Metazoa > Arthropoda > Insecta > Orthoptera > Acrididae > Schistocerca > Schistocerca cancellata. The sequence goes on along the minus strand of NC_064632.1, from coordinate 32,345,628 downwards.
GTCGAGCAGATGCGCAAAATTATAGGCCTATATCTCTGACGTCGATCTGTTGTAGAATTTTAGAACATGTTTTTTGCTCGAGTATCATGTCATTTTTGGAAACTCAGAATCTACTATGTAGGAATCAACATGGATTCCGGAAACAGCGATCGTGTGAGACCCAACTCGCTCTATTTGTTCATGAGACCCAGAAAATATTAGATACAGGCTCCCAGGTAGATGCTATTTTTCTTGACTTCCGGAAGACGTTCGATACAGTTCCGCACTGTCGCCTGATAAACAAAGTAGGAGCCTACGGAATATCAGACCAGCTGTGTGGCTGGATTGAAGAGTTTTTAGCAAACAGAACACAGCATGTTGTTCTCAACGGAGAGACGTCTACAGACGTTAAAGTAACCTCTGGCGTGCCACAGGGGAGTGTTATGGGACCATTGCTTTTCACAATATATATAAATGACCTAGTAGATAGTGTCGGAAGTTCCATGCGGCTTTTCGCGGATGATGCTGTAGTATACAGAGAAGTTGCAGCATTAGAAAATTGTAGCGAAATGCAGGAAGATCTGCAGCGGATAGGCACTTGGTGCAGGGAGTGGCAACTGACCCTTAACATAGACAAATGTAATGTATTGAGAATACATAGAAAGAAGGATCCTTTATTGTATGATTATATGATAGCGGAACAAACACTGGTAGCAGTTACTTCTGTAAAATATCTGGGAGTATGCGTGTGGAACGATTTGAAGTGGAATGATCATATAAAATTAATTGTTGGTAAGGCGGGTACCAGGTTGAGATTCATTGGGAGAGTCCTTAGAAAATGTAGTCCATCAACAAAGGAGGTGGCTTACAAAACACTCGTTCGACCTATACTTGAGTATTGCTCATCAGTGTGGGATCCGTACCAGATCGGGTTGACGGAAGAGATAGAGAAGATCCAAAGAAGAGTGGCGCGTTTCGTCACAGGGTTATTTGGTAACCGTGATAACGTTACGGAGATGTTTAACAAACTCCAGTGGCAGACTCTGCAAGAGAGGCGCTCTGCATCGCGGTGTAGCTTGCTCGCCAGGTTTTGAGAGGGTGCGTTTGTGGATGAGGTATCGAATATATTGCTTCCCCCTACTTATACCTCCCGAGGAGATCACGAATGTAAAATTAGAGAGATTAGAGCGCGCACAGAGGTTTTCAGACAGTCGTTCTTCCCGCGAACCATACGCAACTGGAACAGGAAAGGGAGGTAATGACAGTGGCACGTAAAGTGCCCTCCGCCACACACCCTTGGGTGGCTTGCGGAGTATAAATGTAGATGTAGATGTAGATGTACACAGAGCTCCTCCTTGTGTCCTTTATCATCTGTATACCTATTATTTATAAGTTTGTATCTTTATCACCCTAATACCCTTAAAACTTCACCACATTTATACCTTAACAACTTTACCACACTTATTCCTTTAAAACTTTTCTTTTAAACCTTTACCACTAATATGCCCCTACACCAATACCAATATATTGCCCTTACTACCTTTATACCTTTACACCTTTACCATCTTTATAAATTTACACCTTTACCACCTTCAGAACTTTACCATCGTGTGTAGACTGGGACATCTATAGATTTTTTGCAGGTGGTACGGATGGATATTCAATCCACAGTTAATGGAAATATTTTAGCCCTTATAGCTACAAACAGACCCAACCTTCTAGACAGATACAGGGATTAGCAATTATGTTGTCATCATAGCCTTGATGGTTATTGTATTTAATAATTCCATCAAGAATGATAGGAAAGTTTTTATGCTAGAAAACAGGTGAAACAGTCAGTAGCATGCTCCTTAGACAATGAATGGGTGCCATTTAATTCCAATGGGCACGTTTTAAACTTATTGTAAATCATGATCTGGAGAAGTACATGCTGAATAAATAGATTAAGGATGGAGAAAACAGATTGTTCCACTGTTGGTTCAGAAAAGTAAGTAGAAATGGTGAGAGGCAAAAGTTAGTAGAAATTTTTGCATTTATGAAAAGATGGATGTATGAAGCCTACAGTAATTTCCACTGTCATATGTTAAAGAGCTTGCCAATTATCCTAGAAAGTTCTGGTTCTACGTAAAATAACTAAGTGGATTGGAGACTTCAGTTCAGTCACTCCTATACCAGTCTGATGTGGCAGTAGAAGTCAGGAAAAGGAAAGCTGAATTTTTAAATTTATTTCATGCAGGAGGATGTTACACACATACTATTGTTTGACCCCTGCACAAACTGCCATATGGAGGACACAGAAATAGGCATTCTTGGCATTAAAAGCAGCTGAAAAGGTTGCCTTATTTAGATGTAATCACAATTCGGTTTTATAGAGAGTACTCATTGCATCATGATTGACTTGATACTTAGATTGCATTTATCATGAATCTTTCATCTACCATAAAGTCCCAAGGGACTGGAAAAAAGTGCAGGTGAGTTCCGTATCTAAGAAGGGTCTAAGAATGGATCTGCAGAATTGCAGATCAATATCCATAATGTTGATTTGCTGCAGAATTCTTGAGCATATTGTAAGTTTAAAAATAATACATTTCCTTGAAAGAGGAAAGCTTCCATCTTCAAACAGCACGCATTTAGAAAGCATAATTCATGCAAAACTTGGCTTTCCCTTTTCTTGCATTATATCCTGTGAATTTTGGATGTAGCACAACAGAGAGATGCCATATTCACAACTTTCCAGAAAGCATCTGACAAAGTGCCATACAGCAGATTATTAACAAAGGTCCAAGTATATGGAATAAGTTCCCAACCTTTGGTAATAGAACTCAGTAGACTGTCTTTTGCAGCAAGCGTTCATCGAGACAAAGGTATCATCAGGAGTGCCCAGGGAAGTGTGATAAGACCTCTCCTGTTCTCTATTTACATAAATGGTCTGATGGATAGGGTGAGTAGCAATCTGTGACTGTTTGCTGATGATGCTGTAGTGTATGGGACGTTGTCATCTTTAACTGACTGTGGGAGGATACAGGATGACTGGACAGAATTTCTATTTGGGTGTGATGAATGGCTGCTTGCTCTAAATGTGGAAAATATAAATTAATGCAATGAATAGGAAAAACAGTCCCACAACAGTTAAACACAATGTTAGTAGTGTGCCTTGACACAGTCATGCTGATTAAATATCTAGGCAAAACCCTGCAAAAGCATCATGAAATAGAACAAGCTTGTAAGGTCAGTTGTAGAGAAGCCAAAGGTTTGACTTCAGTTAATTGGGAGACTTCTAAGTAGATGTAACTGATGTACAAAGGAGACTGCGTACAGAACACTTGTGTAGGCCACTCCTGAGTACTGCTTGAGTGTTAGAAATCCTCATATCATTTTAAAGGAACACATCAAAGCAATTCAGAGACATGGTGCTAGATTTGTTAGCACTAGGTTTGATCAAGATGCGAGTATTAGGGAAACGCTATCTGAACTCAAATGGGATTCCTTGGAAGGAAGAAGACATTCTTTGCATGAAATGCTATTGTGAAAATTTACAGAAGTGGTATTTACAGTAGACGGTAGAACAATCATACTGCCACCAAAGTATATCTCATATAAAGAACATGAAGGCAAGGTAAGAGAAATCAGGGCTTGCGCAGAAGCATATAGATAGTAATTTTTCCCAGGCTCCATTTATGAGTGGAACAGTGTCCCTGTGTCATGTCTCGTGTCTCGATACTAACTTGAGTGCCACTGACAGCCTTTACATATGAACAGATATTTCAGTAAGACAATGCTATGAAGGTCATTCAAGGCTTTATGCATTGCTCTCTTGACAGCCAAATGTTGATTCAGCATCTCTTTATCTCTGGTGCTATACTATTCAGTCAGGTCATGATAAGGTTTTAAAATGTTGCAAGGATTTGCAACTTGTTTTAAATGTTCGGAAGTGTAAAAAAAAATTAGACTTGCAGGTTTTGACATGTGGTATGATAGAACTTTATTTTTACCGGTACAAGTGTCCGCCTTGATAGCTGTGTGGTCAGCATGACAGAATGCCATGCTAATGGGTGCAGATTCGATTCCTGGGTGAGACAGAGATTTACTCCACTCAGGGACTCAATATTGTGTTGTCTTCATTATCATCATCCCCATCAAGACGCAAGTCGTCCAAGTGGCGTCACATAAACAGACTTGCACCAGGCAACAGTTCTACCCGACAGGAGGCCCTAGCCACACAACAACCAGTACAATTGTTGTATTCACACTTCTAAAATGTGCAGGAAAGCATTAAAACAACATTTTATGAAGTCTAAATTTGAAATCCCCTCCCTAGAAGATGAAAGTAGTGGAACCTTTTTTCTTACAAATCAAGCACTGAATAAGCCTTCATGGTAGCTAAATTCAGCTGTTGTTCAAATGTTTTCATCAGAAATGCGGTTCAATATTCTGTCATTAGCAGCCTTTCCAAAAATCTATGAGAACATTGGAAGGAAGGAGATGGGTCTATAATTAGAGGTCCATGCTAATCACCACCTGTATAAGAAGCAAATCAAGAGACAATATCAGAATGAGGTGATAAATTCAGTAGAAGAAAACTATCAAAAAATCAGTTCCTGATACTATTACAAAACCTTAGCCATAGAACTACAAAAATACAACCCTAGATGGGCAATTTTTGTCTCCTTTCTTGAAAATGGGTACTATCGTGGATAATTTTAATACATCTGGGAATACTCCTTCAATTAGACATCTGTTTATACATTTAGTAAGAGGATATACTATGTGCCCAATTATTTTTTTAACATCTTACAAGAAATACCATATATATCTTCACTATCAGAGGGCCTAAAATTATTTACAATTGTTAAAACAACATCTGGTGTGACCTCTGTTAAGAGGAATTTATCTTTCAGGGTGTAGTCTACATTATATTTAATGAGATCAGCTACAGTTTCTTGTGGCCTCCTAATGCTTTCCCTAATTTGGTTAACAGATTTTGTACAGTAGTTATTAAATTCATCTGCTGAAATTTCTACCTCAGCTTTCTGCTTGCTTTTGGCCACTGAATTTATTATAGTCCATGCTGTTTTTGAATTTATTTTTTGATGACTCAATACTGACTAGGTTATGTTGTTTTTTGGCCTCTGGGGTAGGAACCAAAGGGTAGGGAGATGGGTGCAGAAGGAGCATAGATTCTGACAAGGATATTGAGGAACTTTGGAAGTCGGTGAAAAACTATTCTAGGTGTGGTGGGCAAAATCTCAGACAGAATGGATCTCATTTCAAAGCATGATTTTAGGAAGTCTTGCCCTTGCCAATGTAACTGATTAATACATTCCAAACCAGGATAATACAGAGTGACCAGTGATGTGCTCTGAAGTTGTTTTTTGGAGAGACCAGTAGTACCAGGATTGGATGTGATGGCCTGGGAAATCTGCTTTTGAACTAGGCTGGTGGGATAATTATGTATAGTGAAGGCTGAGGTGAGAATGGTGGTGTATTGCTGTAAGGAGTCTGCATCCGATAAATGCATTTGCCTCAAATGCGAAGGGTATATGGGAGGGAATGTTTGGCAGGGAAAGGATGATAACTGTCAAAATGTAAATACTGTTGTTTGTTGGATAGTTTAATGTGGACAGAAGTGTGTAGCTGGCCTTCATTGAGGATGAGATCAACATCAAGGAAAGTGGTATGGGGGTTGGAGTAGGACCAGGTGAAATTTAACTGAGAGAAGGTATTCAGAGATTCCAGGATTTTAACAGGTCAGCCTCACCATGAGTCCACATGGTAAAGATGTCATCAATGTATATGAACCAAATCAGGGGCTGAAGACTTATGGATCCTAGGAAAGCCCACTCCAAGCAATAGATGAAAAGGTTGGCATAGGAAGGAGCCATCGTGGTTCCCATGGCCGTACACCTGATCTGTTTGTATGTCTGCCCCTCAAAGGGGCAAGCTAAGTAGTTGCCAAGCTAGCACAGAAAGTGCCAAGTTAACACAGAAAACGAAACAAACTCTTCAAGAACTAGAAAATTGAACAAATAATAATGCTATGAAGCTAAAGTTAACAAAAACACAAATTGTACACCTCAGGACCGAAGAAACTGTTGAATATATAAAACAGTTAAGTTATGAAAGCAGAAAACTGATCACTGCAGAATCTGTTAAATTTCTTGGGGTGACCATAAACAAAAACTTGTCATGGACTAATCATGTGAAGCGGTTTTGTTAACGCAATGAGGATTCTAAATAAAGTAACTGTCTTAGCTGTTAGAAAAATTGTGTATCATGCATATTTTATATCAGTTGCAAGATATGGCATAATTTTTGGGGAATTGAAAAAGGAAGCCTCCTCAGTGTGTTCAAACTACAGAAAAAAATTATCAGAGCTACAAATGGAACAAACAATAGACAATCACACAAACCCTTATTTGCAAGCCTTGACTTACTGACAATTCCTTCTATGTTTATATATGAAACACTTCTCTTTGAGCTAAAAATCCCACACCTTGTTTGGGGGTGGGGGGGGGGGGGGGGAGCGAGGGGGGGTGGGGGGTGGAATTGTTTACACATAATTATGAAACAATGCACAAACAAGATAACATGTTACTTTGCCACAGACTATCATTGTTTGAAAACAGCCCATATTACATGGCTTTGAAGCTTAGCAATAAAATGCATTCAAAGATCAAGGACTGCAAGCTAGAGCCCACAGGTGCAAATATTGAAAAATATTTAAAAAGCAACTGTTACTAGAATGTGGATGATTTTATAAACAAGGAAGACAAATAGGAGATATTACATTTGTTTTGTTTTTCTGTTTCTTCTACATTATGTTCAATGTGTATGCTTATGTTCTCCTTTAATCAAGGTATATGTTCTTTTCATATTTATCCATACTTATAAACTATGTATTGTGTAAACTATGTATCTAAATATCTAGAGGTATACATACGTATTACTTTTATGGAAGTATGTGCTCTTATAAAGTATATCCATATTTCTAAACTAGAGAAACAAACATGAAAAATGCTTAAAAAGGAAGATTTTAAACCACTGTGGAAAATTTTAAGAAACAGGAAGAAATCTAACATGTAATTATCTTTTTATGTTGTAATGTGCTTCTGGGAGCATTTATATGATTTATTGTAATGTATCTTGTTTTAAGATATACTTAGGTAGGCATAGAATTATTCACTGATGGGTCACCAATGTTTCAATCAAATAATTATATATAACATGTCATGTGACCAGAAAGATTCTATTCTATTCTATAAGTCGTTTACATTTTCTGTTACGTCTTTCTCTTTTGATTTACACAGTTTTTTAAATTTTGTCTCTTGTTCACACTTTCCCAATAGATTTTTTGCTCCAGTCATCTTTTTCGTGTCATATAGATTGCCAATTCATTACCTCTTATTAAACATTGTCTGTTCTCACGATTTTCATATGAACTTTTCTGAATTTTTTCCTTGCATTTTCTTCTGTATTTCTATCTTTTATCCACCCTCTGGATATCTTTTTTTCCACTCCCACGATCACTAACACTCCAAACTGACCTGTCTTGCCATGATGAATCCAATCAAATATTACATCCATTCTTTTCAAAAACATGCTTTAGCACTATCAAAATTAAGATCCCTCATTCAGTTTCTTGAAACCTGCTTGTCCCTTGGAGTTACTCCGAAAGGACTAATACTGAAATCCTGTTTCTGGATGTAAACCTACTCTACACCAGGCTCTTTTACAGTTTCCAATACAGTTATCTCTTGCTCTTACCAAGCTAATATGTGACCTATATGCCTTATCAGCCAATTTACACTCCACCAGACTTTTCTCCTTCTGCAAAATCCTGTAGTTATCTGCCCCTCATGTTTTCTTGGATGGAATCATCTGCCAAGCCAACTTCAAACTGCAACGACATGCCAGACTTTACCTCAAAAAGCTATTCGACCTTCTCTTAAATTGCCTGTACAGCGGTGTTTCCCTTCTTGTTCCTCTGCAGCTCCCTAAACAGCCACACCATCAACCACCATTCCTCTCCTACAAACTGAGCTTGGCCAACCTCTTTAACATCGCACAGTCTTCACCATTGCCTCTAGACCAAAAAGAACCTACAATCACAAGAGCCTAAGGTCTCGCTTTCAGCCCCAAATCTGCATCCAATCTAGCTGCTTTGGTGAAGGACCTAATTCCCTTCATATGTAATGTCAAATGGAAATACCACTTTGCAACCCAATCCCAAAAACCTTCCAACAGCAAACCTGACATCGAACCATGCCTTGAACAGTTTTGACCATGATCCCAATTTGACCCACCACCACTACCTCAAAATCATCCCTTACAAGCATGCCCTGAATTCCTCAAATCTGGCATTACCTCATAGCGCTTCCTCAGGTCCCTACACCATGACCTTAACCTGTCCTCTGCAGAACTCCAGGCTCTACGTTCCTCCCAGCAGACAAAGGCTCTACCACTGTGGTACTTGACTGAAAGGAGTATGTTGGTGAAGGTCTATGCCAGCTGTCTGACACCTCTACATACAATGTCTGCCATCATGATCCTGTCCCTATGATTCAAACTCACCTGCAGTCCCTCCTTAGAATCTCATGCCACTCACAACAACTAACACATCAGTCCATAGAACTTCTCACCCTACACAAACCATGCACCCCCACCTTTCATATTCTTCCTAAGATCCACAAAACGAATCACCCAGACCATCCTATAGTTGTGGGCTTCAAAGCAACCACAGAAAGTATATCTGCCTTAGTTGATCAGCACCTGCAACCCATAGTACAAAAACTTCCCTCCTGTGTCAAAGATACCAACCATTTCCTAGATAGTCTGAAATCCATGCCCGTCCTACTCCCACCACACACCTTGATTGTCACCACTGATGCCAGGTCCCTCTATACCAACATCCCCCATGTACATGGCCTGTCTGCTGCTGAACATTTCCACAGTCTGTGCTCACCTGATTCCAAACCTGGGACATCCTTCCTACTCACCTTAGTCAGCTTTATATTTACCAACAACTACTTCACCTTTGAGGGGCAGAAATACAAACATATTAGATGTATGGCCATGGGAACCATGATGGCTCCTTCCTATGCCAACCTTTTCATGGATTGCTTGGTCTGGGCTTTCCTGGGATCCATAAGTCTTCAGCCCCTGGTTTGGTTTAGATACATCTTTACCACATGAACTCATGGCGAGGCTGACCTGTTAAACTCCTGGAATCTCTGAATACCTTCTCCCACTTAAATTTCACATGGTCCTACTCCGACCCCCATACCACTTTCTTTGATGTTGATCTCAACCTCAACAAAAGCCAGCTACACACTTCTGTCCACATTAAACCAACTGGCAAACAACAGTATTTACATTTTGACAGTTACCATCCTTTCCCTGTCAAACATTCCCTCTCATATAGCCTTTGCAGTCCAGGCAAATGTATTTGTTCAGATTGAAACTCTTTACGGCAATACACCATGATTCTCACTTCAGTCTCCACTGCATGTAATTACCCCACCAGTCAAGTTCAAAAGCAGATTTTCCAGGCCATCATGTACAGTCCTGGTAATGCTGATCCCTCCAAAAAACAACTTTGGAGCACATCACTGGTCACACTGTATTATCCTGGTTTGGAATGTATTAATCAGTTACTTTGACAAGGGCAAGACTTCCTAAAATCATGCCCTGAAATGAGATCCATACTGTCTGAGATCTTACCAACCTCACCTAGAATTGCTTCCTGTCAACCTCCCAATCTCCTCAATATCCTTGTCAGACCCTAAGCTCCTTCTGCACCCATCTCCCTACCCTATGGCACCTACCCCTGCGACCATCCCCATGCCTGTGAAATGACACGTCATATACCAGCTGTTAGGTAAACACTGTTCGACCTTTTACATCAGCATGACGACCACCAAATTATCAATTAGGATGAATGGCCATAGGCAGAGTTGTGTACTGACAACACGCACTATCCTATTGCAGAGCATGCTCTACAACATGGCAATCATGACCTCAGTCTCTGTTTTACCAGACCCACCATTTAGATTCTTCCCCCAGACACAAGTTTCTCTGAACTCTGCAGGTAGGAAATAGTACTACAACATGTCCCTGGTTCTTGCCACCCACCTGGCCTTAATTTTCATTAGTTTCCTTCATCTCAGCATTTCTTCACAATAACTACTGTTTTCTTCACTCCATTTTAGTTTTCTACATCTTTCATTGTCTTACCTCTCTGTTTTTAATCACTGCCCCCTCCACCTCTGTTATGTACAATGCACTTAGTTTTTCACTCATATTAACTTATTCACGATATTTAAGCAGTAATCTCTGTCTTGCATTTTACCCTGTCTTCCACCTTTAAGCTCTCAGGTTTTCAAATTTTGTCTGATGCAGTCCCCAACAATCAATCTTTCTTTTCATCCTTAACAGAAGTCTATAATAAACCCATGGATTACACAAGGAATAAAGATTTCCTGTAAGACAAAAAGGAAAATGTATCTGTCGACCAAGAATAACTCCAATGCTGATGATTTAGCTGAATACAAGGAATACTGTAAAATATTAAAAAAAGGAATTCAGACATCTAAACAAATGCACAATGAGAAGAGGATAGCAATGTCAGGGAACAAAATAAAAGCAATATGGGGTATAGTGAAAGAGGAGACTGGTAGAACCAGAAAGGAACAGGAGCAAATAGCATTAAGGGTAGACGACACATTAGTAACCGGTGGGCATAGTGTGGCAAATCTACTTAACAAGTACTTTATATCTATTACTGATAGAATGGGATTGTCAGGATCAGTAAATAATGCCCTTGAATATCTGAAACTAGCCTTTACAAATAGTCAGGTACATGAATATGTCACTCACTTCACCAAAAGAAATAACTCCCATAATAAAATCTTTAAAAACAAAGCATTCTAGTGGTTACAATGAAATATCAACAAAGTTAATTAAGTCATGTTCTTGTGTGTTTAGTACAATTCTAAGTTACTTGTGTAACCAGTCAATTATAACTGGGACATTTCCTGACTGGCTAAAATATGCAGATGTTAAGACCTATATTCAAGAAAGGGGATAAAGAGATACCATCAAACTACAGACCGATTTCACTTTTGCCAGCATTCTCAAAAATTTTGGAAAAAGTAATGTACATGCAGATTCTCAACCATCTGACCACAAATAACATATTATCAAGAACACAGTTTGGATTTATGAAGGGTTCTGATATCGAGAAGGCTATTTACACCTACAGTGAAAATGTACTTAATTCATTAAATAACAAATTACAAGCAGCATGTATTTTCTGTGATTTGTCAAAGGCATTTGATGTGTGAACCACAATATCCTTTTAAATAAATTAGAATTCTATGGTGTCACGGGCAGTGCTGCAAAATGGTTCAAGTCATACCTCACTAACAGGAAACAAAGGGTGTCAGTGCAAGGGACTAGTGAATTAAGTCATCAGTCATCATCAGAATGAGAAGAAATTACATGTGGTGTCCCACAGGGATCCATCTTAGGGCCATTACTTTTTCTTGTGTTACACTGTTCTTCAGTTACACTGCCAGAAGCAGAGTTCATTTTGTTTGCAGATGACAAAAGTATTGCAATAAATAGTATGTCGAGTGTAGTTCTAGAAAGATCTGCTAATGATATTTTCATGGATATTAATAAATGATTTAAAGCCAACTCACTGACAGTAAACTTCGAAAAGACTCACTATATGCAATTCAGAACCTGTAAGAGGTTTCCACCCAGCATATGCATAAAGTATGAAGAAGTGCAGATAGAAGAGGTTGACAGTCTTAAATTCCTGGGATTACAACTTCATAATTAATTCAGTTGGGAGGAGCACACCACAGAACTGCAGAAACGCCTTAACAAATCTGTATTTGCAATTTGAGTGTTAGCAGACAAAGGCAACATAAAAATGAAAAAGCTTGCATACTTTGCCTACTTTCATTCGATAATGTCATATGGTATAATATTTTGGGGTAACTTTTCAAGTCAAACAAAAGTTTTCAGAGTCCAAAAGGGTGTTATACGTATTATCTGTGGAATAAATTCACGGACATCTTGTAGAAACCTCTTCAAAGAACTGGGTATACTAACTACTGCCTCTCAGTACATTTACTCCTTAATGAAATTCGTCCTAAATAATATATCTCTTTTTCCAACAGGCAGCTCAGTTCATACATACAATAACAGGGAAAAAAATGATCTGCACAAGGACTTAAAAGCACTTAGTTTAGTTCAAAAATGGGTCCACTACTCAGGAACACTCATCTTCAATAATTTGCCAGCAAACATAAAAAATTTAGTTACAAATAAAGATCAGTTTAAAAGGAGCCTGAAAGACTTACTAGTGGCCAACTCCTTCTACTCCATTGACAAATTCTTTAATAGAAACAAATGATGTATTGTATATACTCATACTATTAGTATTGTTATTTCAGCTTAAAATGATGTACTGTGCATACTCATACCATTAGTATTGTTATTTCAGCTTTAAAAAAAATTGACAAGTTCCACATCCATGAGGATTTCCTCAGCATGGATCTATCGAACAAAAAACTAATCTAATCTGGTAAGTCTCACCTGGCCCACAGTTGTGAATGACTTTTGCAAAATCTACCCCTTTTTCTAGACCTCTCCAGTTCTTTTCCTTCACTCCTCTTCCTTTCACTTCAAACCCTTCTGCCTGAAGAAGGAGTCACTGGTTGCAAAAGCTTGCCTAATTACAACCTTCTTTTATGCATGTGTTTTGCCTCCACTTGGTGAGTAGATCTTTTATCTATCCATTTATTATTTATTTACATACATTTTGTGCCCTTTATTGGACCACTATACTCAATTTTACACAAAATATTTTTCAGTTTCCTGTTTGTCCAATACTTCCCCATTTCTTTCATCTGAAATTATCCTTGCCATAGTCCCATAGTTTGTTTAGTGATCTTCTGTAATCTCTCTCTCTCTCTCTCTCTCTCTCTCTCTCTCTCTCTCTCTCTCTCTCTCTCTCTCTCTCCCCCCCCCCCCCTCTCTCTTTTTTTTTTTTTTTTTTTTTTTTAACTGCCCCCATATTCCTGTAGATTGTTTCGTTATAAGAAGCCTCCAAAGAATAATTCATGCCTGAAGGATGGGATTATGAGGGCTATGACTGTTGATAAGTACAAATAAAAGTTTCCTGTGTCAGTCACTTGTTTATTTTCCCACTATATTATTCAGTGGTTCCCCCTGTATTATTTTGAGTAGTCTCCAGCATCTATTTTCTTGGTAATTTTTGCTTGTGTATGTTCTGATTATTCTTATTTCTGTTCTTGAATTTTATAATTCTGCAGTGTTAGTTGTTTTAAAAATGGTTTCACCAGCATTATGTCATTTCTGTTCATGTAGTAGTTTTTAAAATTGTGATTGTTAAGAGGCCATTTTGTTGTACATACAGTACTGTTTGGAGAAACTGAAACACCAAGGCTGAGAGATGTGGTCACTATGAAATTTGTTCCACTGATTAGGGACATGACACTACACAAATGATTAGATTTACAGACCTGTACATACACTGTCAACTGCGGAAAATCAGTACAGAGTAGTGCCACCATGTGCTGCAGTCAGAGCCACTAGACTTCAAGGCATAGGATCAAAGAGTGCCTGAATGCCTGAATATGCTGCTGGGGAATACTCTGCCATGTGGAATGCAGGCACGTCCACGGAACATCAACTGTGGCTGCAGGATGCCTTAGCGAATGCTTGCCTCCTATTTTATCTAAGGTTTTGGAATCCATCATCAACTCCCAGTTGTGCTAATATCTGAGATGTAATAACATTATTACTGCAGTACAATTTGGCTTTAGGAAGGGCAAATCCACAGTCCATCCCATTGACTCCCTGATTAAAAAAGTGCTTAATGCTTATGAAGGAAAAAATTTTGCTCAGGCCACCTTTTGTACTCTTAGCAAAGCCTTTGATTATGTGGAGCATATTTCACTTCTCAACAAACTAGTTTATTACGGAATCACAAACAGTGAAGTTGACAACATTTTTTAATCTTTCCTCAGCAACCGTAAACAAATTTTTTGTATTGGTAAACAGAGATCACAGCTAGCTGAAGTTAAGTGCGGTGTGCCACAAGGCTCAGTATTAGGACCTCTGCTATTTATCCTAATGACAAATGATCTACCATCTTACATAAATACTCACTCCATTCTCTATGCAGAGGATACCACTTTTTTCAATATCAGCTCAGACATGGATATGCTCCAATATGTGGCAAATGACAATATCACAGGCATCAGTCTGGTTTCGAGCTAATGGATTCCTGCTTAATGAGAGTAAAACTCAAAAGATTGTATTAAGCTTAAGAGATCTGCCAGTAGAAGACTTCATGGATAGTGTTAAGTTCTTAGGCATTGTTACAGATAGTAAATTGACTTGGGAGCCACATATTAAATACATTAGTGCAAGGTTGTTTAGAGTGGTGTATTTGTTAAGGAATTTTTTTTAAAAAAATGTACCTGCAGCCTATGTAAGATCGGCCTACTTTGCTTTTTGCCAAAGCATTATATGTTATGGGCTTTTAATATGGGGCAATAGCTCACACCTTCAGGATATTTTGGTACTTCAGAAACAAGTAATTCGAATTATCACAAACAGTGATAAACTGGCTCACGGAAAACCACTGTTTATCAACTTAAAAATATTAACTGTTATGAACATGTATATTTACACTGCCCTACTGCATATAAAGAGCAACTTATCAGAATACCAGCGTAGAAGAGATGTACACTCTCATGGAACCAGAAATAGTAGCCATCTTGACATACCTTACTACAGATTATCCAAGTCACTGAACAGCTACGAAGCAGTGTGTATGAAGATGTTTAACAAACTGCGACTAGAGTGGGTAGAAACTCCATTTGATTTATTTAAAGACAAATTACTCAGTTGGTTAGCTGCAAATCCTTGCTACTCACTTCAGAAATTTTATGACTGTAAAATATCATAGTGGTACTGGTTTGGACAGTGCAGCATAATTTCTTTAACTGAATAATTTATGATGCAATGTTTTTGTATTATTTCATTTTAAATATTGTATTATATGGAAAACCAGTAGTGACATATTGATCTTCAACCCTTATATATATGCTGTATAACTTGTATATATGTAACCTGACTTTGCCAATTGCTTTAATAGCTAAACGGCAATAAAATTTCATTCAATTCAATTCATCCCCTCTGCAAGACTTGCCCTATGCACCCTTCCACCACCAACAGCTATATTATCTCAGTCACTGCCAAAACATACTATCAAAGGTCATGCCAGGAAGACTTGGACACATTAATTCTGACTTAAGTGTCCTGTGCCAGCATTCCACCATGCCATGCTAGCCAGATGGTAGCTGGTGCAATGGTGATGAATGAACCTGTGTAGTGCGGTCAGCTCATTGAACAAGGCTGACTCAAACTGAAGGTGCCTGTCTGTTGTCACATCCATAAGGGAGCTGAACTTTGATATCCACATAGTCATGAATGTTTTTGGAGCTGTTTCCGCCTTGATGACTATGGTAGGAGCAGCCTCGACCCATTGGGAAGATCTGTTGATAGCTGTGAGAACTTATCTGAATGATTGCACTAGTGGTAGTGACACTATGAGGTCTATGTGCACATGTGAAAAACGACCTGTTGGCTCCTGAAATGAGCCAAGTGGCTTATGAACATTATGTCCTACTCTGGGCACTTTGCAAGGTAAGCATGTTTTAACTCATAAGTGCCAATTTATTTATTTATATAATAGAGGGAAACATTCCACGTGGGAAAAATGTCTGCTTGTGTCTGTGTATATGCGGATGGATAAGTGTGTGTGTGCGAGTATATACCTGTCCTTTTTTCCCCCTAAGGTAAGTCTTTCCACTCCCGGGATTGGAATGACTCCTTACCCTCACCCTTAAAACCCAAATCCTTTCGTCTTTCCCTCTCCTTCCCTCTTTCCTGATGAGGCAACCGTTGGTTGCGAAAGCTTGAATTTTGTGTGTATGTTTGTGTTTGTTTGTGTGTCTATCGACCTGCCAGCGCTTTTGTTTGGTAAATTTATTTATTTATTTACACATCAAGTTCCGTAGGACCAAATAGAGGAATGTGTCAGTAGATGAAATTATAACATAAAAGTAGTAACAGATAAAAAATAAAATGTTTATGAACCCGAAAAAAGTCAAGTTTAAGTAAATGCAGTCAACAATACAACAAGAAACAGCTTAATTTTTTATAGAACTCCTCGACAGAATAGAAGGAATGACCCCTGAGGAAATTCTTCAGTTTCAATTTGAAAGCACGTGGATTACTGCTAAGATTTTTGAATTCTGGTGGTAGATTTTTGAAAATGGATGTAGCAGTATACTGCATACCTTTCTGCACAAGATTTAAGGAAGTCCAATCCAAATGCATGTTTGATTTCTGCCGAGTATTAACTGAGTGGGAGCTGCTTATTCTTGGAATAAGCTAATATTGTCAACAAGAAGTGACAGTAAGGAATATATACATTGAGAGGCCAATGTCAAAATATCCAGACTTGTGAATAGGGGTCAACAAGAGGTTCGTGAACTTACACCAATTATTGCCCGAACCGTCAGTTTCTGAGCCAAAAATATACTTTTAGAATGGGAAGAGTTATCCCAAAATATAATATCATATGACATAAGCAAATGAAAATAAGCAAAGCAGACTAATTTTTGTGTTGAACAATCACTCACTTCAGATACCATTCGAATAGTAAAAATGGCAACATTAAGTCTTTGAACAAGATCCTGAATGTGGGCTTTCCAGGACAGTTTACTATCTATCTGAACACTTAGAAATTTGAACTGTTCAGTTTCATTAATCATATGCCCATTCTGTGAAACTAAAAAATCAGGTTTTGTTGAATTGTGTGTTAGAAACTGTAAAAACTGAGTGATTTGGCGTCAGTTTATTTTTTACAAGCCATGGACTTATGTCATGAACTGCGCTATTTGAAACTGAGCCAGTGCTGCACACAACATCCTTTACTACCAAGCTAGTGTCATCAGCAAACAGAAATATTTTAGAGTTACCTGTAATACTAGGGAGCACATCATTTATATAAGGAACAGGAGTGGTCCCAACACTGATCCCTGGAGCACCCCCCACTTGATCGTACCCCACTCTGATCACACATCACAGCCATTCTCAACACTGTGAATAATGACCTTTTGCTGTCTGTTGCTAAAGTAAGAGATGAACAAGTTGTGAGCTACTCCTCGTATTCCATAATGGTCCAACTTCTTGAGCAATATTTTGTGATCAACACAATCAAGTGCCTTAGTTAAATCAAAAAATATACCTAGCATTTAAAACCTTTTGCTTAACCCACCCAGTACCTCACAGAGAAAAGAGAATATAGCATTTTCACTTGTTAAAAGACTTCTAAAGCTGAACTGTACATTTGATAGCAAATCGTGTGATTTAAAACGATAATTATCCTTACATACACAGCCTTTTCAGTAACTTTAGCAAACACTGATGGCATAGAAATAGGTCTAAAATTGACTACATTATCCCTTTCTGTCTTTTTATAAAGCAACTTTACTACTGAGTACTTTAATCGTTCAGTAAACTGACCATTCCTAATGGAAAAATTACAAATATGGCTAAATACAGTGCTAACATACGCAGCAACGTACTTTAATATTCTGTTAGACACTCTATCATATCCACGAGAGTCCTTAGTTTCCAGTGATTTAATTATTGACTCATTTTCCCTCTCTCAATCTCGTCATACCCCAGGCTACATGTATCTCTATGTCACCTGGCCAATGGTTGCATTGGCCCCTGAATGTGTTAGCCCATGGATCACATCAAACATTTGTCTTCTACAGCTTGCAGGCACAAAGAGGTGAGGTTGGCTTCGAAACACATCACACCAAGTGAGAGAGTTACCCAGTGATAGTTGTTTTAACTGCATCCCTGTCATTTGTATTGTCTGGACCACTGTTGTTCTCTATATGTTTCCTGCGCTGCAGCTAGCAGTGTTGGGTCTACATTTGCTGAGAGTGCATTGATTCTGAAGAAATAGTCCATAACCATTTTGTCTGTTCCTCTAAGGTAATGAATACCCGTCGTGAATTGTGCTGTGAACTCTAGAAGGTGAAAAGTGTCAAGGAGAGGAGGATTTGCATGGATTGTTAAATGCAAAGGAAGCTGATTTATGATCTGTAAAAATAGTAAAGTCATGCACCTCAACTTGCATTTGGGAAAGCTTGATTGCTTCATAGACTGCCAGAAGTTCCCGATCGTAGGCACTCCATTGCATCTTTGCCTTTCCAAGAGAAAAAAAATCAAGTGGTTGCCATGATCCATTTATCTTCTGCTGTAGAACTGTCCCTACATTGCTAGTGGTGCAAATCTGTATGGGATGACGTAGAAGTACCACTTCTTGCAAGGACAATTTGACTTTGTGAAATGCAACTAACATCTCTGGAGTCCATACAATAACTTGTGTCTGCGCGAATGGCTGCCTGAAAGCACTTCTGTGAGCAGTGTGTATACCTTATCTACCTGTGGTAGATAACATCTGTTAAAAATGACCATTCCCAAGAACTGGCGTAATTGTTTATATTTTTCTGTAAGTGGCACTGCATATAGTGAATATACTTTAGATTGCAAGGGGTTCATTCCTTCCAAGGTTATCCAGTGTCATAAAAAATCCACTGCTTCTTTGAGAAGGGAACATTTGTCTTTGTTTATCTGCAATCCATATTCACCAAGTCTTCCAAAAATTGTCTGTATGCAGTTTTTGTGCTCAGGCGCAGAAGTAGAAAAAAATCAACACATTGTCCAGATATGCAATACAGAAGTTCAGGCCACATAGAATCTAGTTGATGAACTGTTGCCATGTCTGCACTGCATTCTTAGGGCCAAATGACATTCAAACATATTCAAATAGGCTGAAAGGTGTAGTAACCACAGTCTTTTTCACATCTTCTGGTGCTACCAGAATAAGGTTATACACTTTCTGAAAATCAATAATGCTGAACTTCTTAGAGCCTGCCCCTGTGGTCATAAAATCATGCAAGTGTGGAACTGGATAGCAACCTGGTGTGGTATGGGCATTCAGGGTATGATAATGTCCACAAAGATGCCATGACCCATTTTTCTTCCTCGTTAGATGAAGGATTGATGCCCAAGGGCTGTTAGAACATCTGATAACCCCCACTGCAATTAACTCCTCAGATTCCTTCTTTGTAGCTGCATATTTAACAGGAGCTAACCAACATGCCTTGTACACTACTGGCAGCCCTGAAATTGTAGGTGTATGGTGAACAGTATGATTCCATACCTGAACTTGTGTTGTTGTAGTCGTCAACGCTGCAGCACTTTGCAGCATCCTCAAATGTTCATGTACTGCTTCATTGTCCATCTGCAATGTAGCATCATGTATAGATACGATGATATGATAATAGTAAAGGAAATCACTTCTGTGAATTGGCTCAATGATGTCAACAATCAGAAAAGTCCATCTTAATTTTTGTGAAAACCCCAGATTCACAGTTGCCTCTTCATTGCCATATGCAGGAATCTTCCAATTGATTTGCTGCTGTTAACAATGATTGTATGGAAAAAGATTAGTTGTCGTTGCCAGAAGGGCTCTGACATCTGAACCTGAACTAAATACATGAGTTAATTGTGTCTGTCTTTGAGGTAAAGTTGGTGTGACAAGGAGATACTGTAAAGTCTAAAGTGCTTGCTAGTCCAGCTCGAGACAGATACATTACCAATGCTAAGTACAAGATAGGTACCATGTTGTTATGGCTTAATGGGTCAAATGGTTCTGAGCACTGTGGCACTTAACAGCTGAGGTCATCAGTCGCCTAGAACTTAGAACTACTTAAACCTAACTAACCTAAGGACATCACACACATCCATGCCCGAGGCAGGATTCGAACCTGCGACCATAGCGGTCTCGCGGTTCCAGACTGACGCACCTAGAACTGCACGGCCACACCGGTCGGCTATGGCTTAATGGAGCACTATTATCAAGTGTCAGGTTACCTAGACACTGTCCACTGAACCGACTGGATGTGCCTAAGTTTGGATCCTGTATTTGTTTGGATAAGGAACTGGCTGATGACATTTGTTTGCCTGAAATGTGCATAGTACCAGAACAGTTTCCCCTGTTGGGTACCATCAACTTTTGTTCTGAACTGCTTGCATTTGTCACTGGAGAGTGTAGAAGTTGTGTCATAGAGTGCTCACCTGTTCATCTAGCGGGAGTTGTTGATCTTTGTCCTCAAAAACTGTGTCTATACTTCCTAGGCTGTACTGTCAAATTTTGAAGCTCCTCTTGTGTCTGAGAGCGACAGTATGTGATAAAATTGGTCTGTGATTAGCAGCTGCAGGTTAAATGAAGAGGAGGTGTCAGAAATCAATGCACTCTTGACCACGAAAGGTAGCTGGCCCATCCACACCTGCCTAAGTGCAGCATCAGAAACCAATGATTGTAGGTGTTGCCAAAAGACCAAAGGCATCTTGTCCCCCATTGCTCTTTGCAGCACTTGCTAAATGCGAATGTTCACTGGTTTGTGTACCTGTTGAAATACATTGGTTTCATTGTGTATATACTTGCATTTCCTTTCTTTGGGCATGTTGTGCATGTCTGCTGGTAGCAATAATGTCCACAAGTCCAGTGCTCCCACAGTGATGACGAATTGTACGTTATTGTCCATGAGTCCATAGGCTTCAAAAGAGAGCTCAAGAAGTCTGAAACAAAGATCAGGCTGCTGCAGCATATACAGAGGTTCAACAAACTTTGCTGTGCAACATGGATGATGTGATGCAGCCTGTTGGCAAAATGACCATGACTTGCTCAGATGTTAACATTGCTACTGGAACAGTCTGACATTCTCCCCCTGCATTCCTCGAGTAGAGAGCACACACCCTTTGGTAAACTGATTTCACTCTTAATTAATTTATCTTGTGCCATAGCCAGGGTCATCACTTGTGGGTATTACATTCCACAATCAATTAAAAGATGCTGTAACTTTATTTTCTTTAATTTTTATCACTTCCAAAATCTCAATATCTATAAAAAAAAATTAAAAAAAAAGTGTTAAACTTCGAGGAAATTACATAAAATTACTGGGTTACAAACCAACAACAAAGATTCTCTTTTTCATCTGTCATCTAGATTCAGAGATATTCACCACAATACTTGCTCTCCTGTTTACATAGCCACAAGGTGCTGCAACTGACTAGAGGTCAAGAAATTATTTGCCTTTCTCAGTCAATCATTTATCATGTTTCATAGATCCTATGAAGGAGGAGAACCTACAAGGATATGGGACAAGTCATTTTTCTTGTCAGATAGCCATTTCATTGTAGTCCATCCTCTCTAATTTTCCCAACCTAGACACATGATGGAGCACTAAATTTTATGTGCTGGATATGTGATGCAAATTAGTTGTGAACTGGGAAATGTGCTGGACTTACAACAGTGAAGACCTCCGTTTCTGGTGTCTGAATACTGAAGTGAATGGTGCATGATCTTTACAGACATAGGATATCTTACCTTCGAGTAGATATTTGCAATACTTTATTGTCAAATAAATATTGAGAAGTTCCCAGTCATAAGTTGCATAATTACTGTAGAAAGGGGGAAAAAGGTGTCTGAAATGAAACCAATAGGTTTCAAAATTCCATCATGTTTCTGTTGTAGGGCTGCTCCTGTTGTAAAGTTTGATGCATCCATGAACAATACTTCACACCCACCCTTGGAAAAGTTATTAGTGCTGCTTGGGCTAGATTTTCCTTACAATTTTTAAAACTGTTCTGTTGTTTCTGGAATCTAGTCAATTTTACTTTTGCCATTCTTCTTTGTTTGCTACAGATATTCTTTTTGGAGAACATGGCCCTCTAAAGCAAGTTCTAAATGACTGCAATAGAAATTCGACATACTGAGAAATACTTGTCATTATTGCATAGTTTCTGAATGAAGTGCATTTACAGTGGCTGGACTGCTCTTAAAGTCTAGTTTGGCACCATCTAACACAATGAAGTATCTCAAAAAGTCCGTTTTCTGAAAGCCAAACATAGAATTTCTGGGATTAAATCTCAGACCATACTTACCAAGATGATTGGAAATCATCCACCACACACTGTCAGTTGGCTTGCAGAGTATGGATGTAGATGTAGTGAGATTAGAGCCCACACAGAGGCAGACCAACAATCTTTCTTTCCACGAACAATACGAAACTGGAATAGAAGGGAGAACCGATAGAGGTACTCAAGGTACCCTCTGCCACACACCGTCAGGTGGCTTGCAGAGTATGGATGTAGATGTAGAAAGAGTTCTTAGATGCTGCAGATGCAGCAAAAAGTGCAAAGCAGGATGGACACTAATAAATAGTGTCGCCAAAGATAAAAGAAGTGACAAAATTAGTATCTCTCCCCAGGAATTTAATGATTTTTTTTTTATTAAATCAGTTGAGGAAGTAGGAAGTGCTATAGTTAAACCTGAAATCAGCTCATCACAGTTACTGTCAAAAAATATTGCTAGGTCATCAACAAACACAAGTACCTTCAATTTTTCTGAGGTCTCACCTGGTTTTGTGTTAAGACTAGTGAAGCAGTTAAAATCATCAGACAGTGTAGACGTATATGACCTGTCTTGTAACACGCTGAAGAAAGTAATAGACTGTGTAGTGTACCCCCTAACATATTGTATAAACAAGTGTATACTGGAGAGCTTTTTCCCCGATGAGCTTAAACTGTCTAGGGTAGTTCCAGTACATAAAAAAGGAGATAAAAATTCTGTCTCAAGTTACAGGCCAATATCCATAGTCACAGTTTTTTCAAAAGTTCTAGAATGCATAATTTACCAACAATTATCTGTTTACTTTGATAACATAGGATTAATAAGTGGATCACAGTATGGCTTTAGGAAAAACCTGTCAACCATTGATGTCATAGACAATGTTGTTAAATACATCCATCAAGTATTTGAAGATAAATGCTTTGCTCAAGTGACTTTTTGTGACCTAAGCAAAGCTTTGACTGTGTAGAACATACACTACTACTCGAAAAAATGGACTTTTATGGTGTTAAAGGTAACAGCCTTAAGCTATTAAGATCATATTTACAAAACCGTAAGCAAACCGTCTGTGCTGGGAAAGAAATTTCCAGTACAGAACAAGTTAAAGTAGGTGTTCTGCAGGGATCCGTGCTGGGCCCTTTCCTTTACCTAATAATGATAAATGACCTACCATCATTTATTAAATCCAGAACAGTACTCTATGCTGATGATACAACGTTTCTGAACAGCAGTAATTATCTTAATAGCCTTAAAACATGTATTACAGAGACAATTGAGCAAGCTTCACTCTGGTTTAAAGCAAATGGGTTCTTGCTTAATGAAAGCAAAACCCAGCAGATGGTATTTAGTGTCCATCAGATGATCCTAGTTGTGTTAAATTTTTGGGGGTATATTTGGATGATAAACTTTCTTGGAATCCACATATTAAGTATATTAGTGGTAAATTGTCTAGGATAATCTATTTGTTAAGGCGATTAATGCACTGTGTACCTAAAAATTACGTTAGAGTATCTTACTATTCATTTTTCCAAAGCATCATATCCTATGGTATTATTTTATGGGGAAACTCCACTTGTGTGCAAGACATACTATTGCTGCAAAAGGTTGGTTGGTTGGTTTGGGGAAGGAGACCAGACAGCGTGGTCATCGGTCTCATCGGATTACGGAAGGATTGGGAAGGAAGTCGGCCGTGCCCTTTCAGAGGAACCATCCCCGCATTTGCCTGGAGTGATTTAGGGAAATCACGGAATACCTAAATCAGGATGGCCGGACCCGGGATTGAACCGTCGTCCTCCCGAATGCGAGTCCAGAGTCTAACCACTGCGCCACCCTGCTCGGTTATATTGCTGCAAAAGAAAGCTATTAGGATAATTACAGGCTCAACAAAAAATCATGACAGTAATAAACCTATATATTTATTATGTTTTAATCTACACAAAAAAGAACTTACCTAAAGTACAATGCAGGGCTAATATACATTGTTACAACACTAGGACAAACAGCTCTATCTATACGCCCTACCACAGACTGTGAAAATCAGTTAACAGTTATGAACTTATGGGCCACAAATTATTTAACAAACTTCCACAAGCTATACAAAATTTAGCAGACCAACAATACAAACAAACACTTTATGACTGGTTAGTTGTAAACCCATTCTACAATATAAAGGATTTCATGACCTGTGATATTAAACTGTAACGTTATTAACAATTCTGTTCTTTTATAGCATGTAGAGAACTGAATTGCATTATGTGTATGACTTTATCTACTACTGTATTGGCTTAAAGACAATAAAATTATTATTATTATTATTATGTATGCAAAACAGAATCCTAATCTTTGCAGTATTTCGTTAACACATGTTTGAAAAATGTCAGATTCATAATTTAACAGGCATGAATCCGGAGTATGGTTTTTTTTTGGGGGGGGGGGATATCACAGCATCCTTTTTCCCCGCCGCCCCCCCCCCCCCCCCCACCACCACAAAAATGATTTGTTGTCATTGACACTTTTAACATACCATACGCACCATTATCAGTATTTCACTTAGCACTATAACTTTCAACACAGGTCTGAGGACTAAGGCTATGGCATCACGTAATAAGAGGAATGCTCTTTCCTTCAGTTATTTCCGACTATGCTTGTGATTGCTAGTCTTTCTGTTATTTAGGTTTAACTAGTTCTAAGTTCTAGGGGACTAATGACCTCAGCAGTTGAGTCCCATAGTGCTCAGAGCCATTTGAACCATTTTGTTATTTTTATTCCTAGTGGAAGGTCTTTCCCTTTCCGACCTGCGTTGCTAACCTCCTTTGGTTTGCCAGGTTTATGTGTGGAGTAGGGTTTGTTGCTTATACAGTAGTTTTGTCCAGGCCGTGAACGGGCACCTGTACCAGTCTGGAATACTCTCTGGAGTTGGTCGGCTCATCTATGTGTGTTAGCTCTCAATTGGGCAACTGAAGTGGCCACCGTTAAACATTATTTGTAATTTTCTAGAATTCCTTGTCATTTACAATATGTTAACCTTTTCTTCGAAAATTATATAATGAAGATAAAAAAATTTATATGCGTAAAAATACAAACGTTTCGTAAGTGTCGTTAATGAGTTGGGGGTGTCATGACCCTAAAAACGCCTCCCTCCCTCTAGCGCCACGCCTGATGCTTAATTGAATTTACATAAAAGTAATTCCTCATAGGGCAAATGGAGTAGTAATAACTGCTTGTTCTTGTTCATCATATTCCACAGCTGAGATCTGGTGATAGGCTTTTAAGAGGGCTGTCATAGATAATATTGTCTTTCGTAATGAGTATTCGTGGAACTGCAGAGCAGCCTGGGTGGGTGCAGTAATTTAGACGCGATAATTAACACAAAGACATAAATGTTAAGATCACTGCCTTGGCAACAGCCATAGTTGGTAGCTAATAATGAATGAAAGAAATTAACTTCGATCGTGGTGACATCGGTTACACTTTAACCTTCCTTCGTTCGCTTGCTGCAGTGCAAATGATGGTACATTTATTGACGATGGTATTGGATGTTAACTTTGACTATCGTGAAGTAAGTCCAGACCTGATACCGTAAGAATAGAAGTCACAAAATTTAAATTTGAAACGCGCGGCTCTACAGTAACAGTTCTCAGCAAGTGAATCCCTGATAAACAGTACCTTTGCTACTAGTGAACTCAAGCTGCATAATAAATTAGAATTAATTTACGTTTGGATGCAATATTA
Source organism: Schistocerca cancellata (assembly GCF_023864275.1). Lineage (NCBI taxonomy): Eukaryota > Metazoa > Arthropoda > Insecta > Orthoptera > Acrididae > Schistocerca > Schistocerca cancellata. The sequence goes on along the minus strand of NC_064632.1, from coordinate 32,319,812 downwards.
ATTGATTATTATTCTTCACAAATTATTTTCATCTCTAAATAATTACATGAAAGCTTCGCTAACGACATCTTGTTAATAAAAATATCATGACCCAAAATGTACCTTGAAAGCGCCATTTTCAGCGTATTGTCTAAAAGGCAAGAAGCACGAACAGTTAGCCGCTGCAGGTGTACTGAAGTGGTGGTGTTATAGCCTGCTTTGCACTCGGTACAGCATCGAGCAGTACTCTAGTCTACATTAATTGTAATAGTTACGTACTGTGAGAGGCATTTCTAAAATGGGCGTGGAAGTAGAAGTAATTTCACCCGGCGATGGTAAGCAGAAAATGAAAATTTAGCTCTTAGGCATTATACAATAGCCTCAATTTCGCTCGTTTTTCTGAATATAAGATTGTTTCTGTGCTGATCCAAAGGAAGACTCGCCACAAGACCATACGGTGATTATCAGTTATTCCAAGATTGTATGTTTCGTTCGCGTGTACTTCACTGGATGAACGCAAAGTATTCTTAGAAGCTTTCAAAAAGTTAGTTCTTCAATGCATTTGATACAGTTAATAAAGAGCAAAAGCTAATGGACCGTATTTGCTGTGACAAGAAGACAGCTATATCTCCTTGTTATACTGAATGAAATTGGTTTCATCAGTGGTGTTCACTATGGTAAATTGAGACATTTCGAGAGCTACATTCGTTTGCTTTATCTCGCGGAATACAGCAGAGTGATTCCTCGAACTGTCTACCGTACATACGTGTTTGTACAGGCCACTCATTTACCTTATTAATTTTCAATGATCACAATATTTCTCAATGTAGTCCTTCCACAGATGAATTTATTTTTCGTGTGTCTGAATGGTTAACATGTTGCTCTCCATTAGCCTCCTAGTAATCTGTAGCTTTTGCTTTAGCTGTCCGTGCCAAACACCCGTTAGTCAAAACTGGCAAGACACAGATTGTAAACTTCTTCGCACATGAGCAGCTTGGTTTTGGAAAAGCCTATATGAAGTTTACTAAAAGCATTCCAGGCTTATTTTTTTTTAAAAAAATATTCTGGTCTGTCTAGTTCTCTTCAACTGCACAATGTCTTCATTATACATTGTCCTAGTATAATCTTAATTGGTCAGCAGGTTTACTTTCTAACTAGTTAGAAACTTCTTTTCATCAATTGTTCAAGTTTATCTGCACTGCAGACACAGTAGGGCCTGCAGTACCATCAGCAATACACGATTTAGGTATATTCCATGAACCAGTATCACTCTTTCAGTTACCAGTATAAGAATTTGAAAAATAATTGCCCTGATGAAACTCTATAAACTTGTAATGCTGAAATTTCAGTAAATCTGTGGCTAAAACGAGGTAACGCCTGCTCACTTATGAAAACACAACATAGGCCTACTTTTTGTATTAATGATACTCCAGGTTTTATAAAATCCTGGAACAAAACTAAATTTTAATCAGTGTTGAATCAGATTGTTGTTTTCCAGGTGATGTAGCTTATGGCTGCTTCCTTGCTACAGGGGAATATTATCAGTGCATATTAATTCATGAATGGTGCTTCAGACTAAATGTTTGTGTAATTGTTCTTTTTGACTTGTAGATCTTTTTTGTGTGAATTAACAACTGCAGATTCTAAATCTATTACATTTGAGAACAGGAGGGTAGTAAATAAGTGAAAAATTGAGAAATTTAGGAAATTGCTCAAAGACATGGACTGGATAGATGTTTACAATAGGCTGGACTCAAATGGAAGACAAAGCATTCTTTAATAAAGTTGCCTCCACTTTTGAAAATTGTTTTCCCTTCAAGGTAACTCAAATCATATGGAAGTCAAAAAATAAACAGTGGATTAGGCCTACACAAGGAATAAAGATATCATATGGGGCAGAGAGGAGACTGTGTGCACTATCTAGGAACTGCTCTAATGTTAGAATTGTAATGTATTACAAAGTATACTGCAATATATTGAAGCAAGTAATCCAGAAATCAAAGCAGCTTTATTATGAGAAAGACAATTGCATCAGGTAACAAAATAAAAACTGTATGGGATACTGTGAAGACAGACACAACTGGGGGAGGGGGGGGGGGGGAAGAGAGAGAGACGAGAAACAGATAGCTCTAGAAATAAATGACTTCGTTAACAAGTACATGTAGTGTTGCAAACCTCTTAAATGAGTACTTCATTTCTGTTACTGACAGCTTGGGGTTAGCAGGTTTGGTGAACAGTACAATGGAGTATCTACGACAAGTCTTTAAAAATAACTTCAGTAAAATGGAAATGACACTCCTGTCTCCCAAAGAAAGTAGCATCCATCATAAAATCCTTAATCTTAAGTATTCCAGTTGGTATGATAACATGTCAACGAAGTTAATCATAGAGTGCTCATGCGAGTTGAGTTCTATCTTAAGTTATTTGTGTAATCAATCTCTTATCAGCAGAACATTTCCAGACTGGCTAAAATATGCTGAAGTTAAGCCTCTTTATAAGAAGGGGGATAAAGAGACACCATCAAACTATCGACCACTTTTGCCAGCTTTGCAAAAATATTTGCAAAGGTTGTGTTAAAGCATCTCCTTAAGCATCTGACTGCAAATAATATATTGTCCAAGTCACATATAGAGAAAACTATTTACATTTACAGTGAGAATGTACTTAATTCATTAGATAATAAATTAGAGGCTACTGGCATTTTCTGTGATGTCAAAAGCCTTAGACTGTGTGAATCACAGCAAGTAAATTAGAATATTATGGTGTCACTGGCAGTGCTGTGAAATGGTTTGAGTCTTATCTATCTAACAGGAAACAGTGTCGTTGCGAAATACCTGTGCAGTAAGCAGTCTGTATTCATCTGACTGGCAATTAATTACATGTGGTTGTCCTCAAGGTTCCATCTCGGGACATTTGCCTTTTCTTGTGTACATTAAAACTTATCATCTGTTACATTTCCAGATGCTAAATTTGTTTTGTTTGTAGATGCAATAAACATTGCAATAAGCCACAAGCCAAGTACATATTTATAAACAGCTGTTAATCAAATTTTCACTGACATTGATAAGTGGTTTAACACCAATTCATTGTCATTAAACTTTGAGAAGACCCACTATATGAAGTTCAGAACCTGTAAGAGATTTCCTTCCAGCATAACATATGAAGATATTCAGATAGAAGAGCTTGGGAGTGTTAAATTTCTGGGATTACAACTCGATAAAAAATTCAGTTGGGAAGGCCATACCACAGAATTGCTTAAGCGCCTAAACAAGTCTGTATTTGCTGTGAGGTTGTCAGATGTAAGAGATATAAATATAAAAAAAACTTGCATACTTTCATTCTATTATGTCATATGGGATCATATTCTGGGGCAATTCATCAAATTGAGCAAAAGTTTTTAGGGTGCAAAACCATGTGATAAGAATCATTAGTGGTGTAAATTCAAGAACATCTTGTAGAAACCTGTTCAAGGAACTTCGCGTTCTAACCACTGCTTCTCAGTGTTTATTCCTTAATGAAATATGTTGCAAATAATACATCTGTTTCCAACCAATAGCTCAATACATAGTATCAATACTAGGAATAAGAACAGTCTACATAAAGAATTAAAATCACTTTCCTTTGGGGACGCCCATGTGTGAGGCTCTGGCTTGAGTGGGTGGTACTAGGGTGGCTTGAGTGGGTGGTACTAGGGTGGCTTGAGTGGGTGGTACTAGGGTGGCTTGAGTGGGTGGTACTAGGGTGGCTTGAGTGGGTGGTACTAGGGTGGCTTGAGTGGGTGGTACTAGGGTGGCTGGAGTGGGTGGTACTAGGGTGGACGCCTTGCACATGAAGCGACAAAAGCTTCAACATCCTGGCCATTCTGTGGCTGTCTCTAAGAGTGATAGAAGACATGACACTCCTTCTGATCCTTAAGCCTTCCCCTCCCTGGCCACCCCCTGGGAAGAGGTCAAGCTCACTGGCTTGGGTTGAAACCTTTCACTCAGTACCTGGTTTGTACCAGGACAGATGACGATAATTTTGCCATGACCAAGCCTTTGTTTTTAATGGAGACGATTGAAGAAAAGTACGGCAAAGTGGAATCCATGAGTAAAATGCGGTCCAGTTCTTTGCTCGTAAAGAAATCTTCTGCTGCCCAATTTGAAGCCCTGTGTGCTTGTGACCATCTCGGTGACATCCCAGTCTCCGTTGCACCCCACCAATCTTTGAACTCGGTACAGGGCGTCATTTTCCACTGGAATCTTCTCCTCCAAACTGACGAGGAGCTCTGTGCATACCTCGAGAGGTGAGGAGTTCGATTTTTCCATCGTGTACAGCAAGGCCCTAAAAACAGTTGCACTGATAAAGGCGCCTTTATCCTGGCCTTTGAGGGGGATACCCTCCCAGAGCAGGTCAAGGTGATGGTGTATCGGTGTGACGTAAAACCTTACGTTCCACCACCGATGAGATGCTTTAAATGCTTACAGTTTGGCCACATGTCTTCCCGCTGCACCAATGATCCCCTCTGTGGTGACTGTGGGAGCCCCCTCCATGAGGGGAGTGCTTGTGTTTCCCTGCCAGTGTGCGTAAATTGTAATCCGCAGAATCCTACATGCTCCCCAGCATGCCTGGTGTATGTGAAAGAATGACGGATTCAAGAGTAAGAGACCTTATATCGATTTGCCCTCACTGAGGCTCGTCGGAAGTATGACCGGCTCCATCCCGTGCCTGTAACTTCTACTTTTGCTTCAGTTATATCCATTCCCCCTCCTCTTCCCAGCCCCGCCCCATTTGCCCCACACATTCTGCCTCACCGCCTCTCTCTCTCTCTCTCTCTCTCTCTCTCTCTCTCTCTCTCTCTCTCTCTTCCCACCCCCACCCCACTCCCACTTCCCCTCCCCATCAGTACCCATACCCACCCCTTCGGATGCTGCTCCCCCTCCCCCACCGGAAAAGCGCTCCCATTCTTCGGCAGCCACTGGTACTGGAGCTCCCTCCCGGGACTCCTCTTCCCGGCAACCCCCTGAAAGGTGATCTGCAGCTCCACATCGGCTGTGCGATCTGCAGCTGGTGGGCACCAAGATTGCCATGGGTAATTCTGTGCCTGACCTCACTGCAGTCTGCCCTTATCTTCCTTCACAAGAGAAGCAGCAGAAACACAAGAAAAAGGGCAAGGCACCTCCAGTACCCCTTCAGGTGCCGCCTTCCCCTCGTCCAGCCAATGAACCAACAGTCTGACCCATCCTATATGGACATTACCCCATCCTTATCGGTGATGGATGGTGACTCGGTGGTGTGACCAGCTCCAGTCTGTTCACTTCCCTGTGTTTGGAGATTCCTGACTCCCCTCCCTGGCCACGATCCTCTTTTCTCTCCCATTTATCACATTTTAGATTTGGTTAGTCTCCTTTTACAATAAACACTTTTACATTCTAGCGGTTGAACGCTTTTGAATAGCAGGTGGTCTTGCCTGTAGTGCATCAGAGGTGGGATATTTCCTGCCTCTAGCATAGCCTTGAGGTTGCCCACTTGCTGTTTTCCCTCCTTTAGTTTTCACCATTGAAAACACGACTGCACTTTCTCCCCTTGCGGGTTTCTGGTGGTTTTTGCACCTTGGTCCGCAAGGACATTGTTAGTCAATGGGTTCCCCTCCATACCACTCTGGAAGCAATTGCTGTCAGGGTCCTTGTGGACACTCCAATAGCAATCTGTAATCTCTATCTCCCACCTGACAGGCTGCCCACAGCCCTTGCCCTAACCACCCTTCTTCAAAAACTCCCTTCCTGCTTCTAGGGGACTTAAATGCCCACAGCCCTCTTTGGGATAGTCACACCACTACTGTCCTTGGAAGGACAGTTGTTTTTCTGGCAGGGCTTGACCTCTGTCTACTGAACACCGGCACTCCCACACACTTTAGTGTGGCACACCGCACTTTCTCTGCCATTGACCTCTCCATCTGCAGTCCCGGCCTTCTTCCCTCCATTCATGGGGTGTCCACGATGACTTATGTGACAACGATCATTACCTGGTTGTTCTGACCTTCCTTCAGTGTGTCTCACTCCTTCACCCTCCCAGGTCTACACAGACTTTGACTGCTGCCATTCTTTCTGCAGCTGTTTCAGCCATCCCTTCTTGATGGACTCTGGGAATTGCTGTGGCCATAAGACTGCCGCCGTGCTCTTAGACACTTAAAGTGGCACCCTTCTACTACTCCCCTTCTGGCCTTTAAATGATTCCGTGCCCGGGCCCGTTACCTAATCAAATTTCAGAAACGGATTTGCTGGGAATGATGTGTGGCTGCCATAGGACCGCACACACCCTCTTCACAAGTCTGGGCAAAACTCAGGTGAATTTTTTGCCATCGTCGTCCCACGGTGTTGCAGGAATTTCTGTGCATGGTGTTGTCCGTACCCATCTGGACTTTGTCACAGAGCATTTCGCTCAACACTTTGCCCAAGCCTCTGCATTGATTCAGTATCTGCCCACATTACTCCTCCTGAAAGAGCACTTGGAACGACTGCCTTTGTCTTTAGTTTTTCGCTGCTTGGAGGCTTATAATGCCCCATTTAGCGAGTGGGAATTCGCCAGCGGCCTCGCCATTTGTCCCAACACGGCTCCTGGACCGGATCAGATACATAACCAAATGCTCAAACACTTTATCAGTGACTGGCCACCGTCATATACTGACCCTTTTCAATCGTCTGTGGAGTGGGGGTATTTCCTACCCAGTGGCAGGAAAGCATTGTTATTCCGGTGTTGAAGCCTGGGAAGCCACCTTTTCAGTTGGATAGCTACCGTCCAATTAACCTTACCAACACCCTCTGCAAGCTCCCCTAATGCCTGGTGAGTTGGCGACTGATTTGGATCCTTGAATACCGTGAACTTTTGTCATCAAATGAAAAAGGTGTTTGCTGTGGCCCCTCTACAGAGGATAACTTGGTCCACGTGGAGTCTGCTATCCCATCAGCTCCTGCCCATCGGCGACACCTCACTGCAGTCTTCTTTGACCTGCATAAAGCCTGAGACACCACCTGGTGCCACCACATCCTCACTACCCTTCACAAATGGGGCCTTTGTGGTACTCTGCCCATTTTTATCTGTAACTTTCTATCTTGTCACTCTTTCTCGGTCCAAGTTGGTTCCTCCTACAGCACTTCCCAACGGCAAGAAAATGGGGTTCCATAGGGTTCCACGCTGAGCGTCCCTCTTTCGCGTAGCCATTAATGGACAGGTGACGGCTGCTGGGCCAAGTGTCCCCTCTTTGTATGCTGACGATTTTTGTATCTACGTCACTTCCTCAGTCACGGGTGGTGCAGAACGCCGCCTACAGGGGGCGATCTATCAGGTGCAATCTTGGGCTCTATACCATGGCTTTGTTTTCGATGGCCAAGTTATGTGTTGTGCATTTTTGCCGTTGCCGTTCGGCCCATCCCTATCCGGACCTGTTCCTCGAGGTGTTGGATACCACTCGCTTCTTGGTCTGGTCTTCAATGCCCGGTTGATGTGTCTCCCTCATCTTCACCAGCTGAAGAGGATGTGCTGGTTAAATCTCAATGTTCTGTGCAGTACCACCTGAGGTGCAGACCGCTCTATTGTACTGTGATTGTACAAAGTGCTGGTCCAGTCTCGTTTGGACTATGGGAGTCCTGTCTATGGTTCTGAATCGGCTTTGACATTGCAGAGACTAGACCCCATCCACCATTGTGAGATACAACTTGACTGGTGCCTTCCGGACTAGCCCCATGATTAGTCTTTTTGCTGAGGTGGGGATTCCACTGCTGCGAGTTTTGGGTCAACAACGGATGATATCTTACGCCCTCCGCATTCGCTGCACCCAAAGCACCCTAATTATGGTCTCCTTTGGCTGCCCGCATTCAGTTGCTCTTTTCTGAGCTTCAGCACTTCCCTTTGCCGCCTCTTTTCTCCACTCTCACTCATACCCCTCCATGGTGTGTCTTGGCCACAGCTCTGTCTTGATCTCTCCATCAATTCAAAGGATTATGTTTCTCGGATGCCCTTCACCACTAATTCTACTGTCTCCTCAGTTCAGTCCAGGGTTCAGAAATGATTTATACTGATGGCTCCTTGGTTGCTGGTCACACTGGTTATGCTTGCACCTATGCAAGACATATGGAACTTCGTTCCTTGCCAGATGGCTGTAGTGTTTTGACTGCAGAATTGGTAGCCATCTCGCACACACTGGACCATGTCCACTTCTGCTCAGGACTGTCCTTCACTATCTGTAGTGACTTCTTGAGCAGTTAGCTTCCCTCGCCACCTGTTGGTCCACCTCTCCTTGATCAATGTGGATGCTCAGTAGTTTTCATTTAGACTCCCTGCCATGTTGGGATCCCTGGCAATGAACTTGCCAGTCAACTGGCTAAATTGGCTACTAACAGGCCATCTCTTGCTATTGGCATTCCGGAAATATACTTTCCTTCGGCATTACATTGTCAGGTTTTGGGACTTTGGAACACAAAGTGGCACGCTTTTTTCACCGAACAAGCTCAGAGCGATAAAGGATTCTACACCTATGTGGTGGTCCTCCTTACGGGCCTCGTAAGGCCTCTATCATCCTTTGCCAGCTCTGCATTGGCCATACTTGGCTGACTCAGTTATCTCCTCTGTCGTGAGGACACCCCCCCCCCCCCCCCTCTCTGTCATTGTGTTGTGGATCCATGTTAACTGTGCTTCACCTCTTACTGGTAGCTGACACTGCCTCAGCGGCTGATCTAGTTTTGAGATTTCTTCATGATGGGGGTTTTTATCGCTTTATTTAAGGGTGGGACCTCCAACCTTATCCGTGGGTGGAGGGGATGGCAGGCCGTCTTGCTCTCCTCTTCGTCCCAATTGCACTGGCTTCGACTGGGCTTGGTGGTTCAACCTCACCCTTTGCCTTCCCACTCCTTTCCTGATGAGGTCTGTTTTGAGTGTCTATCTTGTCTACCTGTGCTTCTTCCGTCATGCCCCTGTCATTATTCACTTTATTTTCCTTCTTTCTTCGTCTCCCTCCTCCCTTTCTTCTCTGTCAATAGTTCGTAATTTTATTGCCATTGTAGTTCCCTCTTATAGTGTGAGTTTTTATCAGTTTTAGTTATTCCAAGGTTGGAGGGACTGATGACTGTGTAGTTTGGTCTCTTTCTCCAATCCAACCAACTTACCTTGGTCCAAAAAGGGTTCCAATATTCAGGACCACACATTTTCAATAAATTGCCAGCAACCATTAGAGACTTGGTTTCAGGCCAAACACAGTTTAAACAACTTTGAAAGACTTTTTGAGAGGCAACTCCTACTCCATAGATAAAGATCTTAACAGAGACTGTTAAGCCAGCTTAAGTAAAAATATGTTAGATTTCAGTTTTGAGAACACTTGGTCACAACAGTCAAGATTAGGTATTTTGTGTATGAGAAATTTATTAATAGTACATAACAGTGTTTCATTCTGACAGTGTGTTAATCCTGTGAATATTAGCTGTTCCAGTTTACTGCATTGTATTAACGTATTTCAACTATCTCCTGCCAAATGATCAGGGTAGTAAGTATTATATTCAAATGTTTTATGTTTTTATGTTATACTTTGACATTTTCCACATCCATGAGAATCATCTCATTTTTTGGGTCTGTGGAATGAAAACTTAATCTAATCTAAACATTATTGGTCATTGAATGATATATTTCAAAGGCTGTGTGTTGACTTGATCTACAGTTTTGAAAGATAAATAAAGAGAGATCAGGGTTAAGTTGGATTCAGAAGTAACTTTTGAGATGCCATTGGATGTTTGAGGATCATAAGATAAAGCGGGTTGGTAATTAACAGGGGTATGCCCAGCTGTTTTGTTGATTGGAGTGAGACATAGGGTGGAGGTTACTGAAGTATACTCCTGGAGATATTTAAAAATGGAAGATTTAAAGACAGGAGATAGATAAAGGATCTGTACACAAGAAAGTAATAGTAAGAATTGGTGTGAAGCCAGCAGTTAAAACTACTATTGGAAGAGGTGCTAGACAAGGGTGTTATTTATCAATGCTTTTCAATATTTATGTTGAGATATTAACAAAGTAAGCATTAAGTGTGTTCATCATTAACATAATGGCAATTGACAAAAGAAACAAATTGTTGCAGGACAGACGTACCCTAAAACTGGCCAGACTGTGGTTGTTCACTACACAGGTATGTAAGGGTCTTTGTATACTTTCGTGTTATATGCTTTTTCTAGCTACTGCAACTTGTGGCACTGCCTTAACACATGAGCAGTGTGTTTTGTTGCTTGGTCGCCTGTAGCACTGCTCAACCACTCCAAATTTATATTTACACTGCATAGGATTCCCTGATTCCAAAACTAAAATACTGTATCTGGCATTTTTGTATTACAAATTGCATACTAAGGAAATGCCATGCTTAGATACACTGTTGCTTCAAAGAACTATTAAAAGGAGGTAATTTTTTGTGTAACTTCATGTAGTTGAAATCTGATGTGATGCTTGTGTATAAACCTATTGTCTTCAGTCTCTCCTTTTGGTTTCAAATCATACTAATTCTTTAATCTTGTACATCATGAATATTATGCTTTCTCTTACATAATGGTCATACAATACCTCTAGAAAATACTTAGCACAACACTGTTGCTTGTGTTTTTGTGTTTGCAATTTTATATTGGAACTCCTTGCTGAAAAGTGCTGTTTTTATAAAGGCAGTGTTTGTATTGTATGATGCTTCATTTTATGTCTTGTACTTTGAGGCTAGGCATTTAATTTTTTGCTTTTACTTCCAACAAACTTAAGTGGTTTCAATATACAGACACTTAATGTGAAATGGATGAGCACTGGGAAAAGAGGTCTTCTGCAGGTATGTTGGCTTTGTGTGTGTGTGTGTGTGTGTGTGTGTGTGTGTGTGTGTGTGTGTGTGTTGGGGGGGGGTGTTTGTTTGCTATCTCCTCCCAATCCCTGGATCACTTCCAACCATATTTGGCACAGAGACAGCAGGCCTCAAAAGTATCGGTACTGTGGAGGTTTATAGCCTGCTAGCTCCTAATAAAAGTGGGATCCGGGCAAAAACATCTTTTTTTTCAACCCCTGGCATGAAGGCTGCCATGTATGACAGGCATATTGTAGGGGACCAGTATCGGCCTGTCAAATCCAATCTGCTGATCAGCCCACACATGTGGGCCCTTACATGTAGGCAGCCCTACATGTCAAGTATGTTGTGGGAGTAACATTGGTAAACTTTATAGAACTGTGTTGCAGGGGCTAGAGGTGCTGATGAACGAGAACAGAGAGAAGTTGAGGTGGATAATAGAGGGTATGGACAGAGTGAGGGAAGGAAGGGAAGGTGCATGGAACTGGTGGGAGTAGTAGAGGCATAATGACAAGGTGGGAAAGGAACTGGGGAGACAGGAGGAAGACATGGTTAGAGGAAATGTGGAGAGACATAACGAGATTACTTTGAGCAATTGCCAGTATTGTGAGAAAACGAGCGTTGTTGTATATGCTCATATAAGATGACGTAGGAAGTGCATGCTTGGTGTTTGCTCTGCTCATACACTTTTTGTCACATTTCCGGGCTAATTTAATGCATACTGGGGCATTATGTGACCATGTGCAGCACTGTTGCATGTTCCTCTGAGGGGTCATGAGTTATTGTACTTAGTGCAATTGTTTTATCATATTGTAGCCAGGTAAGGAATGCAAAATAAGGAATCAGTTCCTGGCATAATATTAATTTCAGAACTAGACTCTACAACTCAACGTACCCTAATACTTTGCTTTGTGGTGAGCTTAACATAATTTTTTTAATTCCTTATCTGCAATATTGTTATGTAGCATTTCCAATCAGGTTTACATGCACGCAGCACTGCAAAAAGAAAGTAAGAACAAATACTAATTTCTTGCAAAAATAAAAGGTGCTTGTGTACACAAAAACTAAGGATAAGTTATTTCATGATTATTTCCATATCTTTAAATAATCAACAAGGTTATCTGTAAAGCCAAGAAACACTGACTGGCAGTTCATATTCTACTCTAGGAATAAATATAAATCCATGTGGGGAGTTACAATGATAAAACACGGTGGGCTCCCAGTCTATAATTTACCAAAAAATGGCATTCTGTGAATTATGATGATGTAAATTATAAAAAAATAATAGTGTTGAAACAAGTTGTGGTCGAACAACATTATTTTTCACGGAAGGCTGGTTTGTAAAATTCTGCTAAAGCATATTTGAGACAAAATATTTTATTAAATACTACTAACCAAATTTGCCTGCTTAGTCATCTTTAAGTGAATATTTATGTATGTTCATACATATACAGCATTAAGAGACCTTACATTATCATGTAAAAGAAACTGAATGTCAGAGAAGGTTGAAAGAGCATCAGAATTTCGTAAACCGTACTAAAATGCATTATTCGTCTTAAAGTGCACATTTGTATGTCCACATTCACACTGAGGTACTTCATATTAAGCTTTTCAGTCTCATTTTTGGTATGCAACTGTTCTTGGAGTACCGCTATTGTAACATCTGATGTTTGATTCTTTATTATGGCATAATGTGATTCCTGCCAGAAAGTGAAAATGTGCACTTGAAATTGAGAGAACAATTGAAACTAGCCAATAGTGTGGAATGAAACATAGTTTCATATAAACTGAATACCTCTACAGAAAAGATTAAAAACAGCAATTTTTTTTAGCAAACATATAAAAATCACTTCATCGATCTGCAAGACAATGAATGCTTGACTGCTAATAACATGGAAATAAATTTAGAAACCTGAAACTAACAAATTTTAGTCTTTCAAGATTATTTGAATGTATTTTAATTCACTTGATAGCTTCCAGTCATAGTAATCCATTTTGTTTTCATTTGAAGTGAGAGCCGTAAACAAAGAGAAAGTAGCAAAATCAAGTAATGTAAACACAGGTCACATGGAGACTATCCCTCACTATGACTCGGAGTGCTCTGCACATGTAAGAATCGTGCAACTTTGGAGTGCTATAAAACTTTCTTCGTGCAGGTTCTAGCTGCTTCTTGCTGCTCATTGCATAAGCAACTGGCAGCCACACTGAGCAGCCAAAATAGAAGAAGGCTCTGCTTAAAAGCAGACTTCAGTTCTGTACATGCATGTGCATCCACTGGCAGCTGCTTAAATGACCTATTTACTTGTTGCAAGAACAAGAAGGTACCTCATACTTAATCCTGAGGTATGCTGATAGTGATTTGCTCAGTTGTGGTAAGAGCTACATAGTTCTGCCCCCCCCCCCCTTCTTTCCATTTATAGTAAAAATGCTTAATGTGCAACAAAATACTCATAAGATATTTGTCTGTCTAATAAGTCTAATTTATGTTGTACCTTGTTTCTATAGTTGATAGTGCACTGCATATGACACTCACTAATATGCAGCTAGGCTACTGATCAATCTGTTAAAACCTTTCTCACATACACATTTGTTAGGTTCTCCAACTCCCAACGAGGTTGTCACCTAACCTAGACCTCAGGCTGTTCTACAAATCAGTTACCATGGCCATGATTTTTATAAGGGGCCCATTACAATATCTTAGCCCCATTCTGAAAAGGGCTCTTTAAATAAACTTGTGGAGATATTTGTCTGATGTGAACTAAGCAAATTATTAGTTATATTACGAAGTCTGCCCCCAAGGGGGTCCACAACTCTTTTGTGGATACGTGCGTGGCGAGCACGGGGCCCCGAGCTATTGCAGCCTTCTTTCTCTCCAGGGCTGCATTTCCTTCCCCTTCCCCTTCCCCTCCTTGCTCCTTTCCCATCGCCCTCTCCTCTCCCTCTCTTGGTGTCCTTGCTTATGTTGGCCCCCGCTATTCTCCTGGTTCTGTTGGTTTTACAATCCAGCTTTGTTGCATAATCATCTCCTCCTTTTGGCATTCCTGGGTCCCCCTCTGGGGTTTGACCTCCATTACAAAATTTCTCCTCCATAGTGTGAGCCATTTGGGGAAGAGCACCTTACCTAGTGTCTCCGACGTGCGCCTTCCTAGTACATTCCACCTTTTCTTTCACGTCATTGTCTGATGCTAGGGTGCATAGCCAGCACGGCAGCCAGCCCGTGTGGTGGGGTAGCTATGTACCCTTTTGGTTGAGCCCCCTGAACACACAGGGATCACACTTCTGATACCTGAGCTGTGACCTCCTCATGCATGTGTATGCCTTGGAGTGGTTGCTCGTCATCCTGGAGCATCGGACCTCCCGGCAATGGCCGCTGTGCCAGACGGCTCTTGCTGTGGCTGGGTGGTGCCCGTGAGGAGAGCCCCTGATCGGAGTGGGTGGTATCAGGGCAGACGCTATGCAAATGAAACGCATACGGGTCCAGAACTCTGGCCATCCTTCTGCGGCCATATCTCTGCGTGGACCTGATTCTTCAAGTGCTTCTTCTCTTGCCCCTTTGGCCTTCCCTTCCATGGCTACCCCCTGGGAAGAGGGTCAGGCCCGTCGGCTAGGGGCAAAACCTTTCCCCCGTTATCTAGTTTGCACCAGGACTGATGGAGATACTTTCACCAATACCAAACCTTTATTCTTTGTGGAACACATTGAAGAAAAGTTTGGCGAAGTGGACTCCCTGAGCAAGATGCGGTCCGGTTCGTTGCTGATCAAAACTGCTTCAGCTGCCCAATCTGCAGTCCTTCGTGCCTGTACCCATCTTGGCACAATTCCTGTGTCCATTACCCCCCACCAGTCTCTAAATATGGTACAAGGTGTGATTTTTCACAGGGACCTCATCCTTCAAACTGATGAACTTCGGGACAATCTCGGACGACGGGGTGTTCACTTTGTTCGGCGTGTCCAGAAGGGTCCTAAAGACAATCGCCTTTATCCTGGCCTTTGAAGGAGATACCCTCCCTGAGAAAGTTATTATGGTTTATCGATGTGATGTGAAGCCGTACATTCCACCTCCTATGAGGTGTTTTAAGTGCTTGCATTTTGGACAAGTCTTCCCGTTGTTCACAGGCCCCTCTCTGTGGTGACTGTGGACGTCCACTCCATGAGGGGAGTCCCTGTGTTCCCCCTCCTGTGTGTGTAATTGTCATGGTAGTCATTCTCCATGTTCACCAGATTGCCCTGTATATAAGAAGGAAAAGAAGATACAGGAGTAAAAGTCCCTCGATCGTTTAACCTACACAGAGGCCCGTAAGAAATATACACGTCTTCACCCTGTGTCCATGACATCTAGTTACGCCTTGGTTACATCTTCACCCATTCCTCCCCCTTCCTTACCCCCATCCCGGACCCCTCTCCTCCCCCCTCACCCCCTCCCCCGCGGCTCCCACACCTTCTCCTCTGGGCACTGCTCCCCCTCCCCCTCCGCCGATTGGCCACTATACACTGCACAGGTCGTGTCCCACTTCTTCGGCGTCTGCTGGTCAAGGGCACCTCTCCCAGGATGCCCGTTCCTGGTACCTTCCAGGCCAAAGGCCTGCTGCCCTCTTTCTGTTCCTGATCTTGCTGCAGCTGGCTCCTTTATGCCACACAGCCGCCCTCGATCTCAGCCTGAAAAGAAGAAGAAACATAAGTCCCGGGACAAAGAGCCTCTGGTGTCACCAGAGGTCCCTTCCCCGACTTCACAACCGGATTCTGACCTGTAGTTCATGGATGTCGCCCCCTCCTTGTCGGTGACGGGTGGGGATCCGGCGGTGTGACTGGCTTTAGAGTGTTCAGCCCCCATTTAAATCATAGTTGTGTGGTTCTGCAATGGAATTGTAGTGGATACTATCATCACCTTCCGGAATTGAAATCCCTTCTTTCGTCTTACTCTGCAGCTTGTGTGGTTCTCCAAGAATCTCATTTTACTGATTCTCACTCACCAACCCTCCGTGGGTTCCGTGTTTTCTGTCGAAATCGGGTCGGACCCCTGTGGGCTTCTGGTGGTGTTTGTACATTGGTCCGTACAGACATAGCTAGCACGTGGATTCCTCTTCAAACTACATTGGAAGCGGTTGCTGTTAGGGTCCACCTAGACTCTGCGGTCAGTTTGCAATCTTTATCTCCCTCCTGACAGGACTCTTCCACCTGCTGCCTTAGCTGCCCTTCTTCAGCAACTTCCTCCTCCCTTCCTCCTCCTTGGGGATTTTAATGCTCATCATCCCTTGTAGGGCAGTGCCTTTCCATCTAGACGAGGTCTTCTTATAGACCAGTTTATTGCAGACCACGACTTGTGCCTTCTTAATGATGGCTCCCCTACTCATTTCAGTGCCGGTCATGGTACCTTTTCTGCCATTCATCTTTCTTTCTTCTCCTTCTCTCCTCCCTTCATTACACTGGTTGCCACACGACGACCTTTGTGATAGTGACCATTTCCCGTTGATTATCTCGCTCCCTTCCTGCTCCCCGATGGACAGGTTACGTCATTGGTCTTTCCAACGTGCCGATTGGCCACTATACACTGCACAGGTCGTGTTTTCTCCCTCTTTGTCGGGTTGTATTGATGACGTTCTACGTGACATGTCTCATGCGATTGTTCGCGCTGCTAACCTTGCTGTCCCGCGCTCATCTGGACCATTTCGTCGCCGGCAAGTCCCATGGTGGAGTACGGCCATTGCCATTGCCATTGCCATCTGTGTTCGCCGTCGAGCTTTGCAACACTTTGAGGCACCCATCCGTAGCCAGCCTTACTACCTTTAAACACCTCCGCGCTAAAGCCCATTATTTAATCAAACAGAGCAAGCGGATATGTTGGGAACGATTCGTTTCTTCCCTTGGTTCTACTGTCCCTCTGTCATGGGTATGGGCTACACTTCGCTCTCTCCAAGGTTGCCATCGGCAGTCCACCCTCCCAGGCCTTCACCTCCCAGATGGCCTTTGTACGGACCCATTAGTTCTTGCAGAACATCTTGTGACCCATTTTGCAGTGGCCTCAGCATCAGCCTCCTATCCAGCTGCTTTCCTTCACCTGAAACAGCGGGCTGAAGCTTTCACCTTATGTTTTACTCCTTGTGAGTCAGAATCTTACAATGAACCTTTTACTGAATGGGAATTTCTTTCTGCTCTATCTTCTTCTCATGATACGGCCCCTGGCCCAGATTCCATTCATAACCAACTGCTTCAAAATCTCAGTGCTCCACAATGGCAACATCTTCTTTGGGTATTTAACCATATCTGGCTCCAGGGTGACTTCCCTTCTCAATGGAGGGATAGCATCGTGGTTCCTGTCCTTAAGCCTGGTAAGAACCCCCTATCTGTTGACAGCTATCGGCCAATTAGTTCGACCAATGTTGTTTGTAAGTTACTTGAACGGATGGTAGCCCGTCGGCTCAATTGGGTCCTCGAAACTCGGGATCTATTGTCCCCCTACCAGTGTGGCTTTCGAGAGGGACGGTCTCCAATCGATCATTTACTTCGCTTGGAATCCGCAGTTCGGCAGGCTTTTTCCCAGTGCCGCCATTTGGTTGCAGTGCTTTTTGACCTTCGCAAGGCCTATGACACGGCCTGGCGCCATCACATCTTACTTACCCTTCAGCAGTGGGGTCTTCGGGGCCCACTCCCAATTTTTATCCGCCAGTTCCTGTTCCATTGGTCATTCGGAGTTAGAGTTGGTACTGTTTTTAGTTCTCCACGGACCCAGGAGACGGGCATCCCTTAGGGTTCTGTCTTGAGTGTCCTTTTCCTCATTGCTATCGATGGTCTTGTGGCCTCTTTCGGTCCTTTGGTCACCCCTGCCCTGTATGTGGACGATTTCTGCATTTGGGTTACTTCCTCTTTGATGGCATCTGCAGAGCGGCAGCTCCAGGGAGCTATACGGCGTGCCTCTGCATGGACCCTCTCGCACGGGTTTCGATTCTCTCCTTTAAAATCGCGAGTGGTCCACTTCTGTTGCCGTACTACGATCCACCCTGATCCAGAACTCTTATCTCGATGCCCATCGATTGCCTGTGGTCCCACAGTTTCGTTTCCTGGGTCTTCTTTTTTACAACAAGCTCACTTGGCTGCCCCATATCAGACATCTGAAGGTAGGATGTTTCCGTAAACTCAATGTCCTTCGCTTCCTTGCCCACTCCTCTTGGGGTGCGGACCGTTCCCTCCTCCTCCTCCGTCTTTATCGTGCTCTAGTTCTGTCTCGCTTGCACTATGGTTGTCAAGTTTATGGTTCAGCTGCTCCTTCCACACTGCACGTGCTGGATCCAGTCCACCATCGTGTTATCCGTTTGGCCACCGGTGCCTTCCCTACTAGCCCTGTTGATAGTCTCCTGGTTGAAGCTGGGATCCCCTCCCCTTTCTGTTCGGCGGTCCCAGCTTCTGGTGTCTTATGCACTCACTATCTGTTCCTCTCCCACTCATCCTTCCTATTCTATCCTGTTCACAGACCATGGACGTTGCCCACCCGACTCCCGCCCTCGGGCGGGTTTACCGGTTCGGCTCCGCCTTGAGTCTCTTTGCCGTGATTTTCAGCTTCCTTCTTTGTTCTGCCTTCCTCACCCCCCCCCCCCCCCCCCCCCCCCCTTTGGTTAGTTCCTCGGCCTCGAATTCGGAAGGATCTCCGCTGAGGTCCAAAAGATCCCATCCCCCCCCGGTGGTGTTCCGTTCCTTTTTCCGCCAAATTTTATGGGAGTTTTGGGATGCTGTTGTTTTTTTACACTGATGGCTCTAAATCTACTGATCATGTGGGGTATGCCTTCACGTCCTCTGTCGGAACGGAAAATCATCTGCTGCCACCTACATGTGGGGTGTTTACTGCGGAATTGATGGCAATTTCCCAGGCCCTTACCTTTATTAAACAGTCCCAACACAACTGCGTTTTGTTATGTACGGACTCGATGAGTGGCCTTCTTGCTATTGACCGGTGTTTTTCGCGCCATCCCTTGGTCTCTGCCATCCATGACCATCTCGCTGATATTCACCGTGCTGCTTGTTCCATTGACTTCCTGTGGGTCCCTGCCCATGTGGGTATCCCGGGTAATGAGCTCGCTGATCGTTTGGCTGGGGGAGCAGTCGCTTACCCCCCGTTTTCTGTAACCCCTCCTGCAACGGATTTACGGCTTCACATCAAATCACACTTCGCACAGTCATGGGCCAATTCTTGTGAGGCTACTCCCCTGTCTAATAAACTTCGTGCTATTAAGGTGACACCAGGCCCATGGAGTTCTTCCTTTCGCATCTCCCAAAAGGACTCGACCACACTGTGTCGTCTCCGCATTGGCCATAGCAGGCTGACCCATGGTTTTCTTTTGCGTGATGAGCCACCCCCACTTTGTGGTTGTGGAGCCTTCCAGTCGGTAGCCCACATTTTGGTTGAATGCCCCCTTCTTTTGGCTCTGCGTGCTAAGTACAGACTCCCCCACACTTTACCTTTGATGTTGGCTGACGATTCCCGGATGGTCTCTCTGGTTCTCAGTTTCCTCTGGGAAAGTGGTTTTTATTCTCAGTTTTAAGGTTTTTAATCTCTCTCTGGTATTTGGGCAGGGCGGTGAGTGTTTGGGTCTCTCCCACTGTAAGCAGTGTTCAGAGATTACCGATTCACCTCCCTGACCGAAATCCTCTTTTCTTCCCCTTTTACTCTGTTTTTACCCTTGTTTTTAAGGCTTGGTTAGTCTCCTTTTCCCCATAGGTACTTTCTACATTCTAGCGGTTGTACCTTTTAAGTCACAGGTGGTCTTGCCTATGCTGCTTCAGCATAGCGTTGGGTTCGTTCTCTTGCTGACTTCCGTCGTTTTGTTTTTACCATTGACAACATGACTGCCCCTTTACGTTTTTAGCTTTATCCCTTTTATTGTTCTGACTTTCCTGAGATGTCACATTAGTGGAATGGACCATATGTGAAACAAGGGACTGATGACCTTGCTGTTAAACTTTAAACCTCAACCAACCAACCATTATGAAGTCTGGGGCATTAAACTACAGAAAATTGAAATTAGTGATTTTTATGGTCTAAACATTCCATTTATTCATTCAGATAATTGTGAGATCCCAGGAGAATGCTCAGCAATATGGAGCATGTCAAAATAATGTTATCACAGAGATAAAGTTTTGATAGTTTGGCATTGTAAATTAAGAGCATTAAATGTGGTAAAATGAGATTAATTTACCAAATAATACAGGTGCTGAATTGTTGAAAGGCATGTAAACAAGAGTGAGAACTTTGTTAGCTTTCGGACAAATCATTGTACAGAGCTGTAACTTGTTCATCTGACCGTTCCTCACATCTGTTTTACATACTTAGTAAATGTTTTCCTGTCGTGTGCCACCCAGTTTTACCTTCAGTATTCCTGTATAGTGTTTACTTACACTTACCACTCTGCAGTCATTTGCATTTCGCTTCCTCCCACTGCAGTAAAATCCGAACCCCAAAGGGACCTCTGTCCCATCTGTATTAGTCCCGAAAACTGCCACATACTGTTCCTTAAACGCTTTTTAGACCATTGAATTCTCCCAACAGCCTAACCATAAAAAAATTTCCCTCTGTAGATGCCCCCTTTCACAGCAACCTCCAAACTTTGATTCTGCCAATCTCTTAGCTCTCATTAAGTTGATACGTGCTGGTGGTGGTGGTGGTGGTGGTGGTGGTGGTGGTGGTGGT
Source organism: Schistocerca cancellata (assembly GCF_023864275.1). NCBI lineage: Eukaryota > Metazoa > Arthropoda > Insecta > Orthoptera > Acrididae > Schistocerca > Schistocerca cancellata. The sequence goes on along the minus strand of NC_064632.1, from coordinate 32,299,323 downwards.
GGTGGTGGTGGTGGTGGTGGTCACTCAACAGCATGGTTACCAAGAGTCAGAATGTCTTTTGATACTAGAGAAACAAATCCTTGTGGCACATGAACCACCCAGTTCCCTTGTCACCCGTTAAGCAAAACTGTGCAGAACCAACTCCCTAAACACTGTTGGAAGAAAAAATGCCCACATGAGCTACACTGGTGGCAATTTATGTAGTTTGAGCAGTGTGGTATTAAACTGTATGATTTATATGTTTAATCAAAGGGAGGGAGCTATCTGAGAGCTGCATTTAAAGAGATCCAACTTGTAAGTGCCCAAACAGATCTGCGTTTCACATAAAATTGGTTGTACACATTGTAATGTCATTTGTTACTATGTAATGCTGCAAATTAGCAATTTTGTAAAAGGTAGTGATGCCATGATATTACATGGAACTGACAAAATTGTTGTTTGGGTTAGGCAAGGAAGGAAAAAGATAGCTGCTGATAAGACCTATTAACCTTGTCTGTTAATGTGGCATCAATGGAAGACTTTGTTATGGATGTTACATATGGCATTGTCAAGCTTTTTTAGAAAGCCTTAGGTCGAGCAATTTAAATAATACAGCAGTAATGAGGATGATTAGAGAACTGTGTTGGTGTCAGTGACTGGATTCGTGCTCTTTAAAACAATGAAGTAGTGACAGTTCTCTTTAAACTTTGAGACAGAAGTGTCAGCTTCCACAACCGTTATTTACCAGTCAGGTAGGATAGTGGTTTGAAGATTTTAGGCAGTCCAAAGTACTCAGTTCTACCCACAAGGAGTTTTGTATTTTGTCTGGAATACCTGTCAGGTATACCTTCGCAAAGAACTATCCACTTACTTTTACTTGCAGGTATTCTGGGTTTGATTCAGCAAAAGATTGATGACTTTGGCAAAGTGCCAAACTTGCTGCAGCTGTTACTCACTTTTGCAGTCAGTTAAATTTTAAGTATTCAGGTGGATATCGTAGCATACCAATGAAGTTAATCGAAGAGTGCTCATGTGAATTGAGTTCTATCTTAAGTTATTTGTGTAATCACTCTATCAGCAGAACATTTCCAGACTGGATAAAATATGCTGAAGTTAAGCCTCTTTATAAGAAAGGGGATAGTGAGACACCATCAAACTAAGCATCTCCTTAAGCATCTGACTGCAAATAATATATTGTCCAAGTCACAGTTTGGATTTCTGAAAGGTTCTCATATGGAGAAAACTATTTACATTTACAGTGAGAATGTACTTAATTCATTAGATAATAAATTAGAGGCTACTGGCATTTTCTGTGACGTGTCAAAAGCCTTAGACTGTGTGTGAACCACAGCATTCTCTTAAAGAATATTATGGTGTCACCGGCATTGCTGCGAAATTGTTTGAGTCTTATCTAACAGGAAACAAAGGGTGTCGTTGCGAAATACCTGTGCAGTAAGCAGTCTGTATTCATCTGACTGGTATTTAATTACATGTGGTTGTCCTCAAGGTTCCATCTCGGGACATTTGCCTTTTCTTGTGTACATTAAAACTTCTCGTCTGTTACATTTCCAGATGCTAAATTTGTTTTGTTTGTAGATGATACAAACATTGCAATAAGTGGGAAGTCAAGTACAGATTTAGAAACAGCTGTTAATCAAATTTTCATTGACGTTAAGTGGTTTAATGCTAATACACTGTCATTAAACTTTGAGAAGACCCACTATATGCAGTTCAGAACCTGTAAGAGATTTCCTTCCAGCAGGAGTATAACATATGAAGACATGTTATACTTGACAGTGTTAAATTTCTAGGATTACAACACTCTAATCAATTCGGTTGGGAAGCCCATACCACAGAATTGCTTAAGCGTCTAAACAAGTCTGTATTTGCCGTGAGATTGCCACATCATTATTTTAGAGGACAAAGTTATCCGGTATTATTAGGTTCAGTTGATCCATTTTGTCAGGCACATATGACAACACAATAAAGGAAGCATATAATGTTAGTCAGATTGACATTTTATTTTGATATCATATTAAGAAATGACATTAACTTCTTATGTTACAGGTACACTAGAAAATGGTGTTAAATTTGATTCTTCGAGAGACAGAGGTGTACCATTCAAATTTAGATTAGGTAAAGGTGAAGTCATTAAAGGTTGGGATCAAGGTGTAGCACAGGTAAGTTGTTTTGTGGTTACTTACTACATATTTTGTTTTTGTAACATGTATTTCTATTTGTTGCTTTCCTCTGCTATTAATAACCTGGCAAAGTGAACTGGTTATCTGACGAGGGTGGCAGCACCGCTGTTTATGCCTGAGAAACAGGGAGAGGAGGTAGTTATAGCATACACTGCAGTACTCTGTGAAGTGCCTATTTAGAATAAGAACAGTAATAGGATATACACTACATCTGGATTTTGCTGATAAAGATGCTTCATGGGCAGTATCCATAAAACTACCCTTACTGTTTTGCTGTGTCACTATTTTCCTCATCTGTGACTTGACTTGTTGCCTACTGTTTCTTGTGGATGGTAATGCTGACTCGTTTGAATCTATGCCAACTGATTTTATTATAGTTTCAGATTCATTGTGTGCAGAGTGTCTCTCCTCCTTAAACCTCACACACTTTTTGGTAATTGGATAGGTAAAAAAATATACTTACCAAGTGGTGGCAGGATGACATATAAAAAGGGTTTTATGTATGCAACCCAGTGGCTCCTACTGGCAGAAGGGTTGAAGGGAAATGAAGAGGGATGAAGAAAAAGGACTAGAGAGGTTTAGGAAAAGGGTTAGAGAGGGAAAGACTGGTAAGTCTCCCTTGATCCAGGGTTCTGAGTGACTTATCCAAACTCTATCCCATTTCCTTCATCATCATTCATCCCCATTACGGTCGAAGGAAGGCAATGGCAAACCACCTCTACTAGGACCTTGCCTAGTACGGCAGTGCGGGTCTCCCGCATCGTTCCCCTATGCTCCATCACAGGGTATGGGACTTCATCATCATCATCCCTTTTCCCAAACCTCTCCAATCCTTTCCCATCACTCCTCTTTCTTCCTCTTCAACTCTTCTGCCAGGAGGGGGAGCCACTGGCTCTGAAAGTTTATATACATACAACCTTTATTTATTTATTTTGGTATGTGTATTCTGCCACTTGATGAGTAGGTTTTTTATGTATCCAATCACATAATATTGTCAAAAATTATTTTCATTGTTGCACAACTTTTTTGGCTTGATACACAGCCTTTCTAGTCTTGTAATGCCACAACAGTAAAAACAGTCACAGGAGAAAAGCAAACCAATTGCATGGTGGCAGGTAGCATTTTTGGTTAGTAATACTGAGCTCCCAGTAGCTAACACAAATCTTTGTGGTGGAAAGGTCTAGAAGGTCCACTCAGACTTGAGGTGAACTGAATGTAAAAGCAGTGAACTCATTATGGAAATTCCTGGATTCAACGGTATGTAAAATGAGGTAAAGCCAATGCTCATATAAATTTAATATCTTTGGAAGTTAAACACCAGTTCTGTAACAAATGAAAAAGTAGCCTGTTTAAACTGATCCTGTAGCATCTATTTTTAGTATTAACACAGCAATGGATCTTGTTTGTAACAATATTTTGAGCACATGCACACAAAAACTGCAGTATAAATGTTATAGTAAAACTACATAAAGTTCAGCGTTCTCTCTCTCTCTCTCTCTCTCTCTCTCTCTCTCACACACACACACACACACACACACACACACACACACACACACACACACACACACACACACACACACACCACAACATAAACACCCAAGTGTACAGATTGTGCACTTTTGGGTATGCAGCTGGATAATGTCATCTTCACACAATATTTCAACAGACCAACTGGCCACCATCTTCAGGTGAGGATGCTGATGCACAAGCTAACTGGAACGGAGTTTCCAGGATAATCAGCAACTCCCTTATTCACCACAACCAGTCCACTGCAGCAGCACTGCTGACCTCAAGGGAGAGTAAACTAGTGGTGCACCAGTGGAATAAATAAGCAAAATGATAAATAATTATTAGCTGAACCTTAATTAAAAGAATCTGCTGGTTGAAATGAAGACCACTTCTAATACCAGCTAAAATAGAATTCCACATCTTAAAGGTAAATCTTTTACCCCTTTATTATATCAGATAGTACAATCTCAATAGATTCCCTTAGAACACATTCCTGGTAACAGGAAGCAGAGCAATAATATGCGTCTTGTTATAAATCATCTGATATCCCTCCTAGTGTTCCGCCACTGCAGATTTCTCTGGCTGGACCAAACTAGTGTGATGATAGTGTTCTACACATCTGTCTTGAATAGTATGGATAGTTTGGCCAATATGCCATCCCTCAATGACAAGGAATTTTGTATACTCTGGGTTTCCTGATTCCCAAGTCATCCTTTGTTGATGGAAGGAGGGCACTGATCTTAGCCAGTAGCATAAACACACTTTTGCTGTCATATCTTCTTAAAATTCTTGAGGATACATTCCTCGCAAAAGGTAAAATAGCAGCATATTTGCAAGTATCCTCGCTTTGAACAGTATTTTAGATCCTTTGACTCCATCCTAGTATCAGATTTACAATGGAAGTTGAAAAGGATGACTCTTTTTCTTGGTGTTTTGGTTTATCGGCATGACAATGAGATCATGGGGCATAGCAGAGTGTGTAAACCTATGCATACTGATAGTTATCTCCATCTGACCAGCTGTCATCCACTACACCAATGCATGGGGTGTTGCGGACTTTGGAGAAGAGCCTATGCCATTTCCGATACAGAAAATTTGATACCAGAATTGGACCATCTTAAAATTGTTTTTAAGCAAAATAGTTATGCTGACCCACAAATACCTATGCCATGCTCTTTCATTCAAACTGTCAGGGAAAATTGTAAATCTGTTGCTTTTCTATCTTTTGCGGGAAATATATACCTGAAAATTTCAAGAATTTTAAGATTGACATCAAAAGTGTGTTCATGCTTTGGCTAAGATTAGAGCCATTCTTGTGTCAGTAAAGGATGACTTGGGTTTGAGGAAAATCTGAGCATACAAAATTCCATATCATTGAGGGGTGGCATATTGGCTAAACTATCCGTAATATTCAGCATCTGTGTGTAGACGCCACTGTCAAACCATTTTGCTCCAGCCAGAGAAATTCAGTGGCAGAACACTATCTTAAGGAGTGACGTCAAGTGATGTCTAATGTCACACAAATGATTGCTCTACTTCCTGTTCCTGGGAATGTGTTCTAAAGGAATCTATTGAGATTGTTATCTGGTAATATTAGTAATTGGGATAAAGATTTCCTTTCAAGATACGGAATCTGATTATAGCGGATACTAAACAACAGTGGCCTTCATTTCAACAAGCAGTCTTTTAATTGAGGTTCAGCTAGCAATATATCATTTTGCCTATTTCTTCCACTGGTGCACAAGTAGTTCACTTCCACTTGAGGGCAGCCGTGCTGCTGCAGGGGGCTGGCCATGATGTACAAAGGAGCCTCCAAGTCTCTTGGAAACTCAGTTCCAGTGCGTTTGTGCATCAGCATCCTCACCTGAAGATGGTTTGGGTTTTTCTGTGGCTGTGGGTGTGATTGTGTGTACTTTTTCTAGAGAAACAGCAGGTGTTTGGAAGGTAGGGTGAACGATGTTTTCTGGTGTGTGTTTCTGTGCTCCACATACTGATCTGCTATAGATGAATGGCTGCCTTTATTTTATGTATTGCCCCAGCCAAGAATTTCCATTACTTCAGTAATGTTGAAGTTGATGTAGTTTTACTTTAACATTTATACTGCAGTATTTGTGTACATGTGCTGAAAATGTTGTCACCATCAAGATCCAGTGCTGTGTTAATACTAAAAATAGGTGCTGCAGAATCATTTTAAACATACTCAGTTTTTGAATTCGTGCTTGGCACCCACAGAGCCCCGAGCTATTGTAGCCCATTCTTACTCCTCAGGTTGCATTTCCTTCCATGTGCCCGTCCGTCCCCATCCTCGCTTTTTCCCTACTGCCTCCTCTTTCCTGTCTTGTGTTCTGACTTATATCGACCTGGCTATCCACCTAGTTTTATTTTATTCCTGGCATTTTGTTCCCCTTGGCTTTTCTCTTTCATTCTTCCTCTTCGGCATTTTTGGTCCCCCTTTGTCGTTTGGCCTTCACTTCTAAATTTTCTGTCTGTAGTGTGTGCCACTTCAGGAAGAATTTCCTTCCTACAGTCTACAGCGTGGATTCCCCTCCCCTCTTACTTCCCCTGTAGCCCCCCTCCATTCCGCTAGGTCACCAGCAGTAGCCAGTCCATGTGGTGGGACTGTTATGTACCTATCTGGCTGATCCTTCTGACAAAACAGGGATCACACTTCTGATACCTGATGACACTGCAGGCTTCCCTGCCCTGGCTACGCCCTTGGAGGAGGGCTAGGCTTGCCGGCTTGGGCTGAAACACTGTTCTCTCTAAAAGGCCTGTGCTAGGATGGTCGGGGACACATTAACTGCCATAAAGCAGTTGTTTTTTGTGGAGTATGTCGGAAGACAAGTTTGGCAGAGTGGAGCCTCTCAGTAAGGTATGGTTGGAGTCCCTGTTGATCATAACTTCTTCTGCCGCCCAGTCTGCAGCTTTTTGTGCTCACGATCATCTTGGTGATGTCCCAGTGCCCATTACCTCACTTGTTTGAATATGGTCCAGGGAGTTATTTTTCATAGGGACCTCATCCTTCAAATGGATGAACTCCGAGCCAATTTGGAACGACAAAGTGTTTTATTTTGTTCAACGTGTACAGAAAGGTTGTTAGAACAATTGCACAGGGACCGGCACCTTTATTCTGGCATTTGACAAAGATACCCTCCCTTAGAAAATTATGGTTATTTGTTACCAGTGTGATGTGAAGCCATATGTCCCGTTATTCATGAGGTGCCTTCAGTGCTTGCGTTTTGGGCATATGTCTTCCCAACGTACGGCGGACCCTCTGTATGGTGACTGTAGACACGCACTCTGTGGGGGTGCCCTTGTGTTCCGCCACCCGTGTACATTGTCACTCTCCATGCTCACCGGATTGCCCGGTTTATAAGAAAGAAAAGAAGATACAAGAGTGTAAGTCCCTGGATCGTTCATTTTACACTGACGCTTGTCAGAAGTTTGGCAGACTTCATCCTCTGTCGCAGACTTCTACTTCTGCCTCTGTTATGTTCTTTCACCTCCTTCATCTTCCTTACCCCAGTTGGGTCCCTCGTCCTCTACCCTCCCTTGCAGTTCCCACGTCCTCCCTTCCCAGTGCCACTCCTACTCCCTGGTTGAAGAATTGTACCTCCTTGTTTGGCACCTGTTGGTGATAGGACTTGCCCCCTCCCCCTGCTCCCTTCGTGTCAGAGGCCTGAGGCCTGCTGCCACATCTGGGCCATGGGACACACAGTCTGTGCACCTCAAGGTTGCCTGCTCTCTTTTGGTGTCAGATCTTGAAGAAGCCTACTCTTCCTCTGTGCTGTACCCTCCTCGCCCTCTGAAAGAGGAGGAGAACAAGAAATCCCAGGACAAGGCCACAGGCCACCCTAGTGTCGCTGTAGGTGCCATATATCCACCCCCTCTCTCAACCTGAGCCTGACCTCTTATTTATGGATGTCACTCGGCAGTGTGGTCACCTCCAACATATTCACCTCCCATTTGGATAACCATTCTGTGCTTATTCTGTGGGACTCTAATGGATACTACAGTCACCTCCCAGAGTGGCAATCCCTTAGTGCCTTTCACTCAGCAACTTGTCATTCTCCAGGAACCTCATTTTACTGGTGCTCACTCACCAATCTTTCCTGGGTTCCGTGCTTTTTGTTGGAACCAGGTTAGCTCTTTGAGGGCTTCTGGTGGTGTCTGCAGGTTGGTCTTTAGTTATTGTTAGTACACTGTTGGAAGCAGATGCCGTCGTGGTCTGCTTGGACTTGGCAGTCACAGTTTGCAATCTCTACCTCCCTCCTGACAGGCTACCTACATCTGCTGTCCTAACTGCCCTCCATCAGCAACTCTCCCTTCCTCCTCCTTGGGTATTTAAATGCCCATCACCCTTCGTGGGGCAGTGCTTTTTCACCCAGTTGGGAGATCCTCAGTGACCAGTTTCTTGTGGACCACGACCTATGCCTTCTTAATGGTGGTTCCCCAAACTCATTTTAGTGCTGCATATGGCACTTTCTCTGCCATTGATCTTACACTACCTTCCCCTCCCCTTCTTCCTTTGTTACATTGTCGCCACCTGATGGCCTCTGTGATAGTGACTGCTTCCCATTGATTCTCCTGTTCCCTTCCCTCTGATTAGGTTGCCCTGCTGGGCTTTCCATCATGCTGATTGACCTCTATGTACCTCTCAGGTCATGTTTCCACCTTCTTTGTTGGGTTGCATAGATGACGTTGTCTGTGATAGTCCAATGAGATAATCCGTGCTGCTAGCATTGCTGTCCCCACTTGAAAGGCCCTGGCCTGTAGAGGAGTATGGCCATTTCCATTGCTATCTGTAATCATTGTTGCACCTTGAGACATCTTAAGTGGCACCTGTGCTCTGCTGGTCTTATTATCTTGCACCAAAGCCCATTACTTAATCAAACAGAGCAAATGGATGTGTTGAACACTTTGTCTCCTTTCTAGGTTCTTCTCTCTCATCACAGGTGTGAGCTATGCTCTGCACCCTCCAAGGCTCTGTGGCAGTCTTCCATTTCAGGCCCTGCCTTTCAGATAGCCTTTGTACAGACCCATCAGTTCTTGCGCAACACCTCATGACCTAAGGCTTCGGCGTTGGCCTCGTAACCCACCGTTGCCTTCCTCGTCTGGAAACAGTGGGCTGAAGTTTCCCGCTTACGTTTTACACCTTGAATCCTGTAGTGAACCTTCACCTGAATTCCATCCACAACCAATTGCTTCAACACCCCAATCCTCCACAGTGACAAGATCTCCTCCAGGTGTTTAATCATATGTGGCTCCAAGGCATTTTCCCCACTCACTGGAGAGACAGCATGTCTTTAAGCCTGGCAAGGATGCATCATTCTTTGTTTGTTGTCAGCCTGATCATTGTCCCCTGTAAGTTACTAGACTGGATGGTGGCTAGTCAGCTCAGTTGGGTCCTTGAACCCTGGGAACTTCTATCTCCTTAAGAGTGTGGCTTTTGGGAGAGACGGTCTGTGGTTGATCATCTGTTTCGAATGGAAACTGCAGTTCGGCAGGTTTTTCTTAACTCTGCTATCCTTTTGCAGTCTTCTTCAATCTCTGTGAGGCCAATGGCACAGCTTAGCACCATCACATCCTCCTTATGCTGCGTGAGTGGGGTCATTGGGCCCCCCACTCTTGATTTTATTCAAGAGTTCCTTTCCTATTGGTCATTCAGAATCTGGGTCGACACTGTTCTCAGCTCTTTGCGGACCCAGGAGAATTATGTTCCACAGGGTTCAGTATAAAGTACCCGTCTTGTCATTACTATTAATGGACATGGGGCAGCTCCTGGGCCAATGGTCACCTCTGCTATGGATGTGAATGATTTCTGTATTTGGGCTGGCTCCCACTTGGTGGTCTCTGTGGAACGTCGACTCCAGGGTGCCATCCGGTGCGCTTCCATGTGAACAGCCTCGCACAATCTTAAATTCTCTGCCCTTATGTCTAGGGTGATGCTTTTGTCACTGTACTACAGTTGATCCTGATCCTGCTCTGGAGCTGTATCTTAATGCTCAATGCCTGACCGTGGTCTCCCAGTTCCGTTTCTGGGGTCTTCTTTTTCACAACAAGCTTACTTGGTTGGCCCATAGCTGTCATCTGAAGATTGGCTGTTTTAGTAAACCCATTGTTCTTAGCTTCCTTGACCACACTTCTTGTGCCACCAATCATTTTACCCTTCTCCACCTATACTGGGAAATAATTCTCTCTCATCTGGACTATGGTTGTCAAGTTTATATATCAGCTGCCCCTTCCATGCTGCTCCTCTTGGACCTGGTTCACCTTTGTGTATCCGTTTAGCAGCCAGAGCCTTTCGCACTAATGCTGTCGATAGTCTTCTGGTTGACACTGGGATCACTCACCTTTTGAATCGGTGGTCCCAGCTGGTGGTTTCCTATGGCATCACTGACCCCTCCTTTCTATTCTTTTCGTGGCTTCTGGCTGTCGCCTGCCCGCTGCCTGCCCTCAGGTGGGTGTATTGGTTGGGCTTCACCTTGCGTCTCTCCACTGTGACTTCAATCTCCCCTCCTTGTCCTTTCCCGACCAGACACCCCCCCCCCCCCCACCTCCCCTTTCCCTCTTGCTTAGTTCCTCAGCCTGGATTCAGCTGGATCTCTTTCAGGGTCTGAAAGCATCCATTTCTCCACTGGAGTTGCGTTGTTTGTTCCACATGCTCTTACAGGAATTTTTTTTACACCAATGGCTCTAAATCTGCCGATCATGTGGCATATGTGTTCATGTCTTCTGTTGGCATCGAACACCATCTCCTGACTGCTACATGTAGAGTGTTTACTACAGAATTGATAACAGTCTATCAGGTGCTCTGCATTAAACGGTCCTGACTCACCTGAGGTTTGTTATGTATGAACTCATTGAGTGGCCTTAAAGGTATCACTCATTGTTTTCTCTGTCACCCCTTGGCCTCTGCCATACATGCCCTCTTGCTTATCATGGTGATGCTGCTTGTTCAGTTGATTTCCTTTGGATTCCTGTCCACTTAGGTATTCCGGGTGGTGAGCTTGCTGCCATGTCCCCATTATCTGTGACCCCTCTGGGGACAGATTTGCGGCTTTACATCAAATCTCTTTTTGCTCAGTCATGGGTCGACTCTTCAGAGGTTAACCCTCTATCTAATAAACTTTGTGCCATCGAGGAGACTCCCACCATGTGACATTCTTTGCTCCGCAACTCCCACTGGGAATCTACCATTCTCTGCTGTATTTATATTGGCCATACTAGGTTGACCCATGGTCTTTTACTCCGCAGTGTGACTGCCCACTTCCCCCACTTCGTAGTTGTGGCGCTTCCCTCATGGTGATTTCATGTTTTGCTGGACTGCACCTGCCTTTTGGCCCTTCACATTAAATATGCCTTCCCACCTTCATTGTCCAGGGTGAGGTAAAAGGCCTTGAATTTTACTCTAAAATTTGAGTCCCTCAATCAGTGTAGGCCTTGACTTTGCCTCCACACTGGCCAGTTTCTCTCTGCCTTGTCCCTGTATTTTGTCTGCAGTTGTACTGTTTTGTTTCCCCTTTTCTTTCTTCCCCTGGTGTTGTCCCAATTATATTGTGATGATGGTATGGTATGGCGCGAGTGTCTGGATGGGCCAGTTGTGCTGCTGGTGCATCATCACATGGGCACCCCTGCTCTCCCCATTTCCGCCCACTCCCTCCTGTCCTTTCCTTTTCCTGCTGCTGCGATGACTCTTCCCCCCCCCCCCCCCCCCTTTATTTGGACGTTATTCCATCCCCTTGATGGAACTGCGTTGTTTGTATTGTTCAGATTTCTGCCATCGTAGATCATGTGCATGGGACCAATGAACATCTTTTTGCCTACCCCCCCATATATATAAAAAAACAAAGATGATGTGACTTACCAAATGAAAGTGCTGGCAGGTCGACATACACATAAACAACACACAAAATTCAAGCTTTCACAACAAACTGTTGCCTCATCAGGAAAGAGGGAAGGAGAGGGAAAGATGAAAGGATGTGGGTTTTAAGGGAGAGGGTAAGGAGTCATTCCAATCCCGGGAGCGGAAAGACTTACCTTAGGGGGAAAAAAGGACGGGTATACACTCGCGTGCACACACACATATCCATCCAAACATATACAGACACAAGCAGACATATACAGAGGCAAAGAGTTTGGGCAGAGATGTCAGTCGAGGCGGAAGTGCAGAGGCAAAGATGTTGTTGAATGACAGGTGAGGTATGAGTGGCGGCAACTTGAAATTAGCGGAGATTGAGGCCTGGAGGATAACGGGAAGAGAGGATATATTGAAGAGCAAGTTCCCATCTCCAGAGTTCGGATAGGTTGGTGTTAGTGGGAAGTATCCAGATAACCCGGACAGTGTAACACTGTGCCAAGATGTGCTGGCCATGCACCAAGGCATGTTTCACCACAGGGTGATCCTCATTACCAACAAACACTGTCTGCCTGTGTCCATTCATGCGAATGGACAGTTTGTTGCTGGTCATTCCCACATAGAATGCGTCACAGTGTAGGCAGGTCAGTTGGTAGATCACGTGGGTGCTTTCACACGTGGCTCTGCCTTTGATTGTGTACACCTTCCGGGTTACAGGACTGTAGTTGGTGGTGGTGGTGGTGGTGGTGGTGGTGGTGGTGGTGGTGGTGGTGGTGGTGGTGGTGGTGGTGGGAGGGTGCATGGGACAGGTTTTACACTGGGGGCGGTTACAAGGGTAGGAGCCAGAGGGTAGGGTAGGTGGTTTGGGGATTTCATAGGGATGAACTAAGAGGTTACGAAGGTTAGGTGGACGGTGGAAAGACACTCTTGGTACACGATCAAAGGCAGAGCCACGTGTGAAAGCACCCACGTGATCTACCAACTGACCGCCTACACTGTGAAGCGTTCTATGTGGGAATGACCAGCAACAGACTGTCCATTCGCATGAATGTACACAGGCAGACAGTGTTTGTTGGTAATGAGGATCACCCTGTAGCTAAACATGCCTTGGTGCATGGCCAGCACATCTTGGAACAGTGTTACACCGTCTGGGTTATCTGGATACTTCCCACTAACACCAACCTATCCGAACTCCGGAGATGGGAACTTGCTCTTCAATATATCCTCTTTTCCCGTTATCCTCCAGGCCTCAATCTCCGCTAATTTCAAGTTGCTGCCACTCATACCTCACCTGTCATTCAACAACATATTTGCCTCTGCACTTCTGCCTCGACTGACATCTCTGCCCAAACTCTTTGCCTCTGTATATGTCTGCTTGTGTCTGTATATGTTTGGATGGATATGTGTGTGTGCACGCGAGTGTATACCCGTCCTTTTTTTCCCCCCTAAGGTAAGTCTTTCCGCTCCCGGGATTGGAATGACTCCTTACCATCTCCCTTAAAACTCAAATCCTTTCGTCTTTCCCTCTCCTTCCCTCTTCCCTGACGAGGCAACAGTTTGTTGCGAAAGCTAGAATTTTGTGTGTATGTTTGTGTTTGTTTGTGTGTCTATTGACGTGCCAGCGCTTTCGTTTGGTAAGTCACATCATTTTTGTTTGATTATATAAAAACAACCAACCAATTAATTTAAATGTTCTACTTTTTCACTTTGTTTCACTTTGCTGCAGAATGGGTGTCCACCAATATTAAATTTATGTGAGTATTGCCCACTTCACATTTAAACGCAGTTTGGCAAAAAATTACTCTATCGTGCTGATACCAGACATAAGAAAGGTCTGGTTGAGTGCATTCATTATCCCTGAAGCTGTAAATATATGGGTAACAGAAAGGCTACTTAGTAATTACTATAATTCTTGGTCTAATGCAGCATGCTGCTGTTAACTCACACACTCAAAGAACAGGAGGGCAGGGGGAAAATCAGTAGCTTCATCTTGCTCTGTACTAAATTTCTGTTGTTACTAAATGTGTGTGTCTGAAGGTGGACATATGTAGATGTATTCCTTAAACCTTCAGAGAAGCTTGCACTTATTACCACTCTATGATTTTAACAACTTCCACTGCATTAATTAATAACAGATAATTGGTTTTCTTTCTAAGCTGGTGACAAATCTGTAAATTCCGTATACTGTGAGATAATAATTGTATTAATAACTACAATTATTTTCAGATGTGTGTTGGTCAACGAGCCCGCCTTACATGCTCTCCAGATTATGCATACGGGTCACGTGGTCATCCTGGAATATATCCTTTGTCTGCTGTATTTAGTGAGGTTTGAAGTAAGATTTCAACTCTGAATAAACATAACATTACTCTCATAGTGAAATTCTGGGTTCTGAGATGGCTAAAATGAAGGGTTTGTTGTAATCATTAAGATGGAGTGGTGGTGTTGTTTCCTCAGTTGAAAGACTTATTTGATGCAGCTCTCCACACGTCTTTATTTTGTACAGCCTCATCATCTCTGAATCATTATCAGACCTGTCCAAAGCTCTAAAAGGAGCTGCCATTTTACCCCTAGAATATCTTGTCTAAGATGATGGACTCACCATTTAACAATATAGTAGTGCTGTGTGCCTTCAGAAAGAATGGCTATAGTTTCCTGTTGCATGTAAGCATAGCAAGATCATATTGTCTCATGTTAAAATGCCAGGTCAATCATCCAGAATTTTGCCCTTGCACCTACTGAAAAGGCTGCTGCCCTTTTTCAGGAATCACTTGTCATTACTCTTCAGATACCCCTCAGATTTGGTTGCACTTATGGTACGTCTTAACGTATTTTAGACCTCGGCAAGGTCAGGGTTCCTAAGGGGAGGCTTAATGTTGTTCAAAATGCTATTTTTTACTGTAACAGAAGTGAAAAGGCTGTTATGTGAAGGTCTTGCTTCTTCAAACGCCACCTTTTGGAGGAAGAAAGTAAACCATGTTGGTAAGCTTAAGAGAGAAGCTTAGACCAGACAGTATCATAAATAAGGAACAGTTAATGATTTATCTTGGTGGTGGTGGTGGTGGTGGTGGTGGTGGTGGTGGTGGAATTACGCCATTGACATAATGAATTGCTGAGTGCAAAAGTGTGCAGAATGAATTCTTTCACTCTAAGAGTATGCACTTGTTCCTTTTTTTCAGTAAGGCTTTTGATGGCGTGTTCCTTTGGTAGGCTTAGTTTTACATTATTATGACGTTTTATATGCAGCCATTATGGTAATGATTCAGAACGACTTCAATAAAAAGCTTTGGATCAAGGCTGTCAGGCAGATGCAGTATTTCTTGATTTCCGAAAAGCATTTGGGTCAGTATTACACCTACGCTTATTGTCAAAAGTACAGTCATATAGGGTATCAAGTAAATTTGTAACTGAATTGAAGACTTTGTGGTAGGGTAGACACAGTGTGTTATTTTCGCAGGAGAATTATTGTCAGATGTAGAAGTAACTTCATGCGTGCCCCCAGGGAAGTATGGTGGGACTCCTACTGTTCATGTTGTATATTAATAGTAATAAATAGTAACATCAGACTTTTTGCAGATAACGCAGTTATCTATATGAAGTACTATCTGAAAGAAGCTGTGTAAATATTCATTCAGATCTTGATAAGGTTTCATAGTGCATCAAAGATTGGCAACTTGCTTTAACTGTTCAGAAATGTAAAATTGTGCACTTCACAAAATGAAGAAAACGTAGTATCCTATGACTGTAATATCAATGATTTATTGTTAGAATCGGCCATCGCAAACAATACCTGTGTGTAACACTTTGTAGGGGTATAAAACGTAATGATCGCATAGGTTCAGTCATGGTTAAAGCAGGTGGTAGACTTCGGTTTATTGGTGTAGTGGGAAGTGCAATTAATCTGCAAAGAAGACTGCTTAACAAATCACTTGCATCAAGTTCTAGAAAATTGCTCAAGTGTGTGGAACCTGTACCAAATAGGACTAACAGGGGATATTGAACATATACAGAGGGAGCAGCACGAATGGTCACGTTTGTTCGATCTGTGGGAGTGTCCCAGAGAAACTGGAGGAACTGAACTGGAAGACTCTTGAAGACAGATGTAAACTACCACGAGAAAGTCTATTAACAAAGTTTCAAGAATTGGCTTTAAATGGTGATCCTGTGAATATACTACAATGCTCTTTGTAAGAACCTTAAACATCGCAGCACGTCAGCAATTGTTGGTTAATATATTAAAAAACTAAAAAACCGCCTCGATTGCGAAAAAAGCACCTAGCGTTAAGTGTTTACCCAGGTTTCGGCATAGATAACTACACCTTCTTCAGAACGATAATAAAACCCACAAGTGCCTAAGAATCATTGACAAAGGTCTTCTTAGGCACTTGGGGGGTTTTATTGTTGTTCTGAGACAAAGGTCTTCTTAGGCACTTGGGGGGTTTTATTGTTGTTCTGAAGAAGGTGTAGTTATCTACGCCGAAACCTGGGTTAACACTTAACACTAGGTGCTTTTTTCGCAATCGAGGCGGGTTCTTAGTTTTTTAATGCTCTTTGTATTGCTCACGTAGGTATTATGAGGATAAGATTAGAATAGCCATTCGGTCAGTCATTCTTCCTGCACTCCATTTGTGAATGGAATGAGGAGAAACCCTAATAACTGATACAGTGGGATGTATCCTCTGCCATAGACCTCTAGGTAGTTTCAAGAGTATAGATGTGTCTTGAAAGGAGGATATAAGATGAACATCAACAAAAGCAAAATAAGGATAATGGAATGTAGTCAAATTAAGTTGGGTGATGCTGAGGGAATTAAATTAGGAAATGAGACACTTAAAGTAGTAAAGGAGTTTTGCTATTTGGGGAGTAAAATAACTGATGATGGTCGAAGTAGAGAGGATATAAAATGCAGACTGGCAATAGCAAGGAAAGAGTTTCTGAAGAAGAGGAATTTGTTAACATAGAGTATAGATTTAAGTGTCAGGAAGTCGTTTCTGAAAGTATTTGTATGGAGTGTAGCCATGTATGGAAGTGAAACATGGACAATAAATAGTTTGGGCAAGAAGAGATTAGAAGCTTTCGAAATGTGGTGCTACAGAAGAATGCTGAAGATTAGATGGGTAGATCACATAACTAATGAGGAGGTAGTGAATAGCATTGGGGAGAACATGTAATGAACATGTCGGGGAAATTTGGAAAAAAGAAAACACTGGAAAAACTTTGGTGTTTGTCTCAGTAGATGAAATGATTTGTCTGTTGTGGTGTCACGTATTGGCAGTGGCTGGGTGCAGTCAAGTACATGTGCCTCTTCCCTACTCCTACATTACTACTGCTTCTCCCCTTCCTACCACCCCCATCAGCGTGCAGTCGGTGCTGCCATACTTCTTGCCCCTCGGCTTGCAGCTGCCGATGAGTCAGGGAGGCATGAGGAGTGGTTTGTTTGGATCTGATTCTCAGACTGCATTCTCGGAGACTGCAGACGCATTGGCCGGAGATGGTGCTCATGTGTGCACAAGTTGCATCTGAGTGATTGTGTGAATGTGTGTGTGCACTCTCATTTTCTGACAAAAACTATGGCTGAAATTTTACTTGTGAAAGTGTGATTGCCTTTTGTACGTGCCTGTCTGCAGCTCAGCAATCACCTTTATGATGTCTGTATATATCTGTGTGTGTGTGTGTGTGTGTGTGTGTGTGTGTGTGTGTGTGTGTGTGTGTGTGTGTAAAAGCTAGTATTTATTATTCTTTTGTTTTTTGATTGTGCTGTCAGTACTTTAACAGATTTGTTTCTGTGTTTACTTTGACCAATATGATTTGTTATAGTGCTAAAACTTGTTTTGGGATTCATTATGTGTATTAGCTGTTTTTATGTAGACAAGTTGATTGTAGACTTTCCTTAATGAAAATTACTATTCCACCCAATGCAACACTGATATTCGATGTTGAGTTACTGAAGGTTGAACCTTGAATAACATCAACTAACCAGTGGATCAGCAAATCAACCAACAAACCAAACTGTCAGCCAACTGACAAACCAACCAAATTGTTATTTCTATGCTACAACAGTATCATTTCCAGTGTTAAAACTTTCTATTTTAGTGATACTGCATCTGTGTGGATGCGTGTGTGTAATGTGTAGAATCTACTTTAAAGATTTTTGGACTGTCATTTTAAACTAATGCATTTCAGTACTATATATATATTTATGCCAAAAGCTGTCTTACAAGAAAACTTATACTAGTGTCTTATATACTGTTTATGTAGCAACTTAGTAGAATGAATCTTTGACTGTTCAGGTACTGATTGTGACTCATTTGTAAGTTTATTAATTTTCTCAGTGAGGAAGTTTAAAAATACTATCTTTTTAGTATTAGTGATTGAAATATCACTGTCTTCCAAAATACCTCAGCTATACTGTCAACCATTTCAAGATCTTTTTGCTAGTGCCATTATTATTTTGTAATATTTTCATAGTAACCAAAGTTGTCTGTTAAAAGGATTTTGATCATTATGTTGTTACCCCATATGAAAAAATGTGTAAACAAAATATTAATGAATAAATGTCAGTGGCATTTGTCTTAATTTGCACTTGTTATTTTTGTGAACCACAAGCTTCAAACTTGGACCATTCTTACCAACATCATTGACTTAACAAATCTCTCTGAAAATATTAACTAGAAGCCTAGTGTTGTATTAGACAAGACAGTGTTAAATGAAATGTTTATCATCACTTTATAAGTGGATGATCCCATACAGACTGCATAGTTAGTGTGAAACAATTGAAAAACAAATTCAACAAACATTTTTTTTCAAAATACAGTGAAGTACAGATAAAGGGATACAACAGCAAGCAAATATCTCTAATCCAAAATGCCAGACAAATGTAACATATGTTGTCTGCATCTTTTTGTATGGATGGCATCATTTATAACTGAAAAAGAAAGGCATAGCTCTGAAATATAATAGATAAGAGAGATGAACTTATTCTTTGCAGAGGATCAAATAACAATTCAAAAGTTATTCTACAGAGGTTGGGTGATATGTTACTGATAAGGAATGCTGCTATATAGGGTGTGCTTGAGTGGTAATTTTCTCTTCATAATACTGTTTTGTCAGAATTCTGCTTCTGCCCTGATGATCTTTGGGGAACCTCCTTTAATAGAAAAGATACTTCTCAAACTTGTCTTGACAATTACAAGAGAAAACAAAAACTGCCTTCATACATGGAGTTAATGAATTGACCGTATGGGGTTGGTTAAGATACATGCCAATGTGTAAGAAGGGTGGTGTTAAAAATCCTGCCCAATTATACCGATTCAAATTTTAAGCAAGCACTGGATTTGGAAAGCCATCGAAAATTCTTTGCATCACCCTTTCTCTCTACATAGCTGAGTTGGTATTTTGAGAAACTGTTGACAGAGGACAATATTGAAGGTAATGGAGAAGAATGTACTACTGATGATTTATATTCTGTTCTATTGCTTTCAAATAAAAACTTGTATTATAGCCAGAACACCAGGAACTTCATTTACTGTTCAGCTTAGTAATACTGCCAAGATAAAGAATGACAGTCAATTGATCAAATCAAGATAGCTCAGAAATATTACATAAAATCAAAATTTTACTGTTGTACTGTGAATAAAGTGAATATTTACATTACTTCCAGAAAATTAATGCATCTTGAAAGTGCAAATAGAAGTAAATAAAATGATTAGATGTAGTGAATATCTTCATGATTAAAGCTTATGATGGAAACAGAAATTGGGCAATATGAAATTTAGTCTGGCATACCCAATAAGTGGAAGAAGAGCATTATAATTCTGTTTAAGAAAGGCAACTAGAAGCAGTGTGTGCTTGCAGATGTAGAACCAATGTCTTTTGGGCTATAAATATCAAATTCTTGTTTTAATGGACAGAGTTGTGCATTTGAAACAGCAGGAATGTGACCCAAGTATGACATGATCTGACAACTCTCCCGACACTTTTACCCAGTCACATAGCAACATGCTTCACCAACCCTGAGACTGAAGATTCTTCTTCTTCTTCTTCTTCTTTTTATATATATATATATATATATATATATATATATATATATATATATATATATATATATATATATATATATTATATGAGACTTACCAAACAAAAGCGCTGGCAGGTCGATAGACACACTAACAAACACAAACATACACACAAAAATCTAGCTTTCGCAACCAACGGTTGCCTCGTCAGGAAAGAGGGAAGGAGAAGGAAAGACAAAAGGATATGGGTTTTAAGGGAGAGGGTAAGGAGTCATTCCAATCCCGGGAGCGGAAAGACTTACCTTAGGGGGAAAAAAGGACAGGTATACACTCGCGCACACACACATATCCATCCGCATTTCCCTCTATTATATATATATATATATATATATATATATAGAAGAGGAAAAATATTTGTATGTTCCCTATGTCAGCCACACGTTTAGATTAAATTGTGTTGAACGAGTTGGTTGGTGTACAGACAATGTGTACATGATTTGTTTGTATGTATGGCTGAACACTAAATTTGTGTGTGTGTGTGTGTGTGTGTGAGAGAGAGAGAGAGTGAGAGTGAGAGAAATCTCACAATATGACTTTGCTGAAAACTATTAGATACATAGTGGTAGTGTTCTGTTCTCATTTGAATACACAAAGATATACAATACATAAGAACATAAAGATTATAGTGGTTGAACCAGAAACACTCAGTGTTTCAGGTACAATCATAAATAATTATTCAAATAAAATGAATTTTTAATATGCCACATTTTAAATTGACTACAAAGTGTAAAATAATAAGTCGTAGCCTCGTACAGATTCCAAACCTCATACAGATAATCCCAAAAATTTGATTGTGAATTTTTAATAGCATGAAAATACTTAAGATTTAAAATGAAAAGTTGGGGCACATGCAACAGATAATAGTGAGGAGGGAATTGTTCATGCATCAATTTTGTATTGCGTGTGCTACATGTTTTTTGTCTTAATTTTTTTTACAAGTATTTTCGCAGCTATTAAAGATTCATAATTACAAATTTTCAGGATTAGCTGTATGGGATTCGGAGTCTATATTGGGCTAGGAGAAATTAATTTATACCTGTTGAGTCTGATTTTAAAATGCGTGTTAAAATTTAATTTTTATTTGTTTATGTATTTATTTTTTGCTTTTGTCTTCGTGTGAAATTTTTCAATTGATTTCAAACATTTTTATGGGGTATAACAGAGAAGAGATGTAGCAAATTTCAGGTTTATTTCAGTTTTTCATCTGCCTCAGTTAATATATATTGCTTTCCCACACGTGTATCTTCTGAAAAGACGATGAAGACAAAATTTAAAGATTTGAGCTCACAGAGGGTTACCACCAATAATTCTTCACATGAACCAGTCACACCCAAAACAGGAGAAATGACAGTTGTGTGTAAAGTACCCTCTGCCACACACCAGGCAAGAAACTGAGTTAATATTGCATTGTCATCCAGTCCTGAGCTGTGTGTAGAATTTCAAGCCTGTGTTTGGATGTAAAAAGTAAGAACCCCACCTCTGACACATGCATAAGTCCACACAAGACAATATAATGAATGAATGCTGCGTCAAACTGCCCACATAATCACAAACTCCAAACACGTGCAAGTTAAACAGTCTCAGTAAAATACTCTTAAACAACTATGCTTACTAACAGGAGCTAGATGCTATAAAAAAAAGTTTATTACACAATCCATTTGTGACTCTACAATCGCATCATAACTGTAAATATGTTTAATTCCAGCCCAATGACAATGCTTTAATCCAATAAAACAAAATACTTACGGTGATATAAGTATGCATTTTTAGCAATTCCACAGATGAACCTAGAATGCCTTAAATAATTATATGGTAAGTGGACATCATGATGAGACAAATGAAGCGTTTAAATTTGATTGTGTTTATTGCTGAGTTTCAATGAAGCCCTGCCTTACACTTCTTATCAGTATGGAAGAAACTACAAATTTTATCTTCAGTGAACCTTTGCAGAATGCTTGCAGGTAAATGTGTTAGGGCCATTAATATGCCACTTACAACCAACTACAGTGTCAAAGACAAAGGAAAATGAACATTACTGTTATGAAGGAGAGAAACTGACTTGAATGCATCTCTCAGTATATTTTTCCAATTGATAATCTGTGTAGAAAGTTCAATAGCAATTTCTGTGAGTTCCCACTTGCTCCCCTACATGCAGTAAGTTGTGCGTGCCAAGTGTACCATACATTCAACAGTCAAGTTAGAAAGCACATGTATATCATTAGCCATTCATCATTCGCTAAGGAATAAACACCCTCTAAATTTCTACATGGATTATGATCTTTAGCAATAACATTCATGTCCAAATGTTTTCTAATCTCATCAACAAAGAACGTCCTTGCCCTTTGTAGCATTTGTTCACTTGACTAAAAAATCTATCCCCTTGTATGTTCATTGAGCCGTGTTATTTTTTAAATAAAATGTTCTGTGTTGCATTTAATTTAGAATGCAGATATTCTGTTATTGCAAATGCGCAAACATTTCTCTACAGGAGCGAATTGTTTTGTCTCGTGTCTGCTAAAGACAATTAAACTCAAGCTCGCAATATAAAAAGAATTGTTGCACATCAGAATAAATTTATTGTACATGTCTAAAATTTTTAAAAGGCTCTACAAAGTGAGCTCTGAACAGAAGTAGTTAGCTCTGGGCTGGTGTGCAATTTCAAAGTCAACAAAGCATACTGGCAATTCAACAGATGTCAGGGTAGGAGGCAAGCATTTTCACATAACCACAGAGTGAGGAAGGCAGAAATGCAAACATTGGTATGCTATATAACAAGGCACTGTTTGAACACTATCTACATCTACGTGGTTACTCTGCAATTCACACTTAAGTGCCTGGCAGAGGGTTCATTGAACCATTTTCATATTGCTTCTCTACCATTCCAATCTTGAATGGTGTGTGGGGGAAAAAGGAACACCTAAATCTTTCTGCTTGAGCTCTGATTTCTCTTATTTCATTATGATGATCATTTCTCCCTACGTAGGTGGGTGCCAATAAAATATTTTTGCATTCCGAAGAGAAAGTTGGTGATTTAAATTTCATAAATAGATCTCACTGCAAAGAAAACCGCCTTTGTTTCAGTGACTGCCACACCAACTTGCATATCATATCAGTGACACTCACCCCTATTGCGCGATAACACGAAACGGGCTGCCCTTTTGCACTTTTTCAATGTCCTCCGCCAATCTTATGTGGAAGGATCCCACACCGCGCAACAATATTCCAGCAAAGGACGGACAAGTGTAATGTAGGCTGTCTCTTTAGTGGGTTTGTCGCATCTTTTAAGTGTTCTACCAACAAGGCACAGTCTTTGTTTCGCTTTCCCACAATATTATCTATGTGGTGTATCCAATTTAAGTTGCTTGTTATTGTAATTCCTAGGTATTTAGTTAAATTGACAGCCCTTAGATTTGTGCAATTTATCACATACCCAAAATTAATCGGATTTGTTTTAGTACCCATGTGGATGACCTCGCACTTTTCTTTGTTTAGTGCCAATTTCCACTTTTCGCACCATACAGAAATTCTCTCTAGATCATTTTGTAATTGGAATTGATCGTCTGATGATTTTACTAGACTGTAAATTACAGTGTCATCTGCAAGCAATCTAAAGGGGCTGCTCAGATTATCACCTAGCCCTGTGACCACGCAATAATTGCACTGTTGGTGGCTGAGGTGGAAACTCCCCATGCAGTCCAGGGAGTATGTGCCTGTCATGGCTCGGGCACGGGGACTCAGGGTAATGGTTTACTGGGTGGGTAACCATTCCTGTGGCTGGGGAGAGCCAGTTGGGAGAGCACCCATGTTTGGAGTGGGTGGCACCATTGCAGAAGATTCACTCATAAAGAAAATTAAGTTTTCTTTCACTGGTAGCTGCAGTGGCCCAGCAATCTCTTCACATGGGAAAGATGATGATAATGGAGAGAGCGATGACCCCATAATGTTCCCTTCTCTGGCTATGACATGGAAAGAGGGACAAGCCAGTCAGCTGGAAGTGAACACTTCGCCCAGTACATGGTCTACTCTGATGGGGATACTGTTACTGCAATGAAACCATTAGTTTTTGTTGAAAACATTGAGGACAAATTTGGGGCTGTTTAATCTCTGGGAAAAATATGAAATGGTTTGTTATTATTTAAAACTTTCTCTGCTATCCAATCTGCAGCTCTTTACGTGTGTGATCTGGGTAACATACCTGTGACCATTCCCCCTCACAAAAATTGAACAGGGTCCAAGAATTATCTTCCACAGAGGTTGTAAGCTCCAAACAGATGAGGAACTCTGGAATAATCACCATAAGTGAGTAGTACATTTTATCAGGCATGTACAGAAAGGGCCCAAGGCTGCTGTGGGTCCCAGGGCTGGCTGCTCTTCATCTGTCCCTGCACTCAGTGCAGATGGCTCCTTGAACAAACCTTGTTCTCCAATAGTTATGAAGCAAAAGAATTGGGACAAGGCTCTTCCAGTGCCCCCAGAGGTGCCTGGTCCCCCCACTCATGCAATCAGATTCTGAGCCGATGTGGTTCCATTTCCAGTGGTGACAGGTAGCAATCCTGAGGTGGTCCTGGCCCATTCATGTCTAACTTTGCCACTAGTTACACTATTATTCAGTGGAATTGTAATATGTACTGCTGGAAAAAAAAACCTTATTTCCTCCTCTTCTGCTGCTTGCAGTGCTCTTCAAGAAACGCACTTCACTGATGACCATTCTCCCTTGCTCCGCGTGGTCATTGTACGTTTTGTCTAAACTGTGCTGATCTGTACTTTGGTTCATACATTGGTGAATAGATTCTCATTTGTTCCTCATTAGAGGACAATGAAAATCCAGGTGCAAATGACCTCATCAGTTACCATTTGCGTCGTTTACCTACCTCCAGCAGACCACTTACTTATACTGAATTGACCAAATCAGTGCGACAACCCTCTCCCTCCCTTTTTCTCTTGATTGGAGACTTCAATACACACACCTCCTGTGGTACTGGTGGTACAAAGCTTGCATCCACACCCTGAAACTTCTGCTGCCCTTTCTACAGAGTGATTAACGAAGATATGCAAATATTTGAATACATTATTCTACAAGTAAAACTAAAGAAAAAAGTCATATAAACATAAGTCTGCAAATGTTTAGCTACGGAGTTATGGCTAATAAAAGATTCTGCCAGAAATTTAGCAACTTCGCTAATATGAAGCCATCACAAAGCTGTACGAGGTCAAAGTAAAGCATGATTTCTATTTATTTTGCTGTTATCGATCTGGTGAATCTAATAAAATATTGCCCAGATGTGTAGGTAGAGAACCTGTCTCCCGTAACATTCAAAATACTGCACTAATGGCTCGTGCATTCGGAATCCTCCAAGTTGGATAACGTAAGCAATATTCATTAACTGCAGCCGTAGCATTACCATCACATTTGCCATAAACAAACACCATATTGGCGTATTCCTCTGTCGTAAATTTGAAAGGCTTCCCTATTTCATAAATAATATACAAACTACAATGGTTACTATGTGTTTTCACTTAAATACACTGTTGTTGTTATGTTCTTTCATTGAATAATACAGAAAACTCACTTGTTTCAAGGTTAGGAAATGACTGAAACAACTCAATTATGATTGCCAATGACGACTTAAACGTTTCTACATTCTTAATGGAAAGTAAACAAATTTACTTGTATAATAATCTTTGCTTCTCTGGATGTTCTGGAAAACTACTGCAGATACACGTCTGGGACATGTTTTATTAGATTCACCAGACCAATAACAACAAAATAAATGGAAATCGTGTTTTACTTTAACCTCATACAGTTTTGTGATGGCTTCATATTACCGAAGTTTCTAAATTTCAGGCAAAATCTTTTATTAGCTGTAATTCTGTAACTAAACATTTGCAGACCTTTGTTTATATGAACTTTTTTCTTTAGTTTTACTTGTAGACTAACATATTAAAATATTTGCATATCTTCGTGAATCATCCTGTATATGTCTCCTCCACTGCCAGACCAAGCTTGTCAGCTTTAAGCTACTTAGTGCTATAGTTTGCTTATTTACTCTAACAAAGTAAGAAGGCATGGTGGGAGTATTATGTTTCCTCGCTGGGGATGCGTGCCTCTTCATCTCAGATGTGGGTCAGGCCCCACGATCTTATGGGCCGCCAACATTCAACAGCTGTTTCGGGTCTTGTCCTTCAGGGCTCGTCTACGTACCGATTCACTGGTTCTTGCAGAATATCTCGCAACCCACTGTGCGACAGCATCAGTGTCTCTTCCATCTGGCTACCTTTCTACTGCAGAAGCGAAGTTGACATCTGTTACGTTTCACTCCCCATCAGGCTGAATCCTGTGATGAACCCTTCACTGACTGGAAACTACTTCAGGCTCTTGCCTCGGCCACGACACAGCCCCAGGCCCTGGTTTAATTAACAGTCAGATGATCCGACCCTAAATATTCTCCGAAGGCATCATCATGTCAGGGTCTTCATCTTCAACCGTCTTTTGCTCCGAGATGCCTTCCCCTCACAAAGGCAAGACAGCGTAGTTATCCCGATCCTTAAGCCAGGCAAGAACCTAATGTCTCTCGATAGTTGCCAGCTGATTAGCTTGATCGATGTACTCAGTAAGGCGCACGAAACGATGGTTGCGTGCAGATTATGCTGGGTTCTAGACCCTTGGTGCCTCTTGTATCCTTATCAGTGTGGTTTGCAAAGGGATGATTTACAATCGACCATCTGTTTAGGTTGGAAATGGCAATCCAATAGGCTTCTTCTAAATACCAACACTTTGTCACAGTCTCTTTATTATTATTATTATTATTATTATTATTATTATTATTATTATTATTATTACTTGCATAAGATGTATGACACTGCTTGGTGACATCACATTTTATTCAACCCCCATGGCTGGGGCTTCCGAAGACCACCTACCAATTTTTTATTCAGCAGTTTTTATCCCACCAGTTGTTCAGGGTTAGTCCGGAACTTCGTGCAGCTCTGCACAGGTCCAAGAAAACGGTGTCACACGTGGTATTGTGTTGTATGTCACATTTTTCCTCATCAGCATTAATGAGGTGCTGACTGCTGGGCCACTGGTCACCCGTGCATTGTACGTCAACGATTTTTGCGTTTGGTACAGCTACCGACTCGGTAGCCTCTGCCGAATGCCAGCTCCGAGGTGCCGTCCACTCTGCAGGGGCTCTTTCCCGTGGTTTCCAGTTCTCTCCTATAAAATGCAGATCGTGCTTTTCTGCCATAACAGTGTTGTCCATTCCGACCCGGAACTATACTTCGGTACCCGGCACCTAGACGTCGTAGCGCAGTCTGATTTTGTGGGCTTCCTTTCGATAAAAATCTGATCTCGCTGCCCCGTATGCATCACCTGAAGACCAGCTACACATGGAAGCTTAACGCTTTTTGCTTCCTTGCCCACACGTGTTGGTGTGCAGGTGCTACTTTTACCTGTATATACCAGAACCTGGTTTCATCCTGACAGAACTGTGGTTGCCAGGTTTATGGGTCAATGGCTCCTTCAGCTTTAAAACTGTTAGACTAAGTGCACCAGTGCACCATCATAGTATGTGAATGGCTGCTGGTGCCTTTTGGACTAGTCCCGGAGACAGTCTTCTGCTGACGCGGGGTTGTTCCCACTTCAGATTCGAAGGTACCAGCTCTCGATCTCCTTTACAATCGCTATTTGACTATTCTGTGATCGTCCCACATATCCCGTTCTCTTCACACACGAGAGGGGTCACCATTCTGATACACGCTCTCAGGTAGGATTACCAACTGGAATGTGACTTACTTCCCTCTGCGAGAACTCCCTCTCTGCTCGACAGATTGTGCTCCCCCTCTTTCCTCGGGCACTCCCCCTCAGATGTTGCCCGGGCTATGGATTTGGATCAGACTCTTCCTAAGTCCTAAAGTAGGCTCTGTCACCCTCGTGATCTTTCAGCATCTGTTATGTCCGGTTCTTCGAGAGTTCCGGGGTGCTACCTTCTTTTACACTGACAGCTCTAAAACTGTGTATCAGACAGGTTATACTTTTACACCTTCTGCCACTGTGGAATGCCGTTCAGTGCCGAGAACGTGTAGCACGTTTAGAGCAGAGGTGATAGATGTTAGCCGAGCCCTCCATTAAACGGGCCTCCCTCGAGTGTGTTTTAATATGTACTTACTCTGTGAGCAGTCTCCGGGCTACTGACCGATGCTATTCGTGCCACCCTTTGGTCTCTGCCGTTCGTGACCTTGCTAACCTTCATCGTGCTGCCTGCTCGGTGGTCTTTCTCTGGGTCCCGAGTCTGGGTTTCCCGGGGAATGAACTGAGCGACCGTTTGGCTAGAGGAGCCCTTACTCACTCTCTGTTCACTTTGCTGACCCCAGGTATAGATTTGCGGGTGCACACGAAAACTGTGTGTGCTCAAATGGTGCCTTTCCTTCTGCTTCTTCTGGAAGAAATCTACAGTCTTATGTCTCCTCTGCACCAGTCACACCAGATTAAGGGCGGCCAGAACGATCCATCTCCTCCGTGTTAATTTTGGTAAATAGAAGGAACAATTAAACGTATTGCTCTGAAATTTGGACTACGTGTTCAGTGAATATTTCTCTACAAAGTTATAATGCCATGTTAAGAAATATGTATTGGTTTTTGTATTACAATTTTTTTAAACAAATGCTTATTTTTTTCTCTTTAATTTTGCACTTTTTCTTCTATAACTCTTGAATTATACAATATTTTTTTACAATTTGTTATAAAAATGAAGGAAAAGAAGTAAACAATATTGTGTGTAAATTTCATTGATATACTGTTAGCGAGAAAATGTTCCTCAAAGATGAAAATTTTGAAGTTACGGGAAATGGCTTCCAAAGTTTTTTAATACATTCTTGCCCCGTATGATGGATTATCGGCATCTTCTTCTTTTTCCAGTGTTAAGTTTCCTTTTCACTGGTCTTTTCTTCCCTTTTATTGCATGTTGTAGGCTTTTGTCTTTTCTTCCTGCACCTCTTAGTCTTTCTTCATCAATTAGGTGCATTATGGAAATGATGATGTGTCCTGGTTGGAAACCCAAACATTTCAGCACATCACATTTGATAATGTTTCCTTCATTGTATGTTGCCACTGCATCATACACTCCAAAATGCAATGTTTGTATCTGTACAAACACTCTTTTGGGAATCCTAATCCAAATTAAATGATTTACACTTTCATTTGGATTTTGTGTTTTCCCATGTAAACACTTTTCCAATAAACTTGGCTGTGATAAATCTCTGAATTTGGGCTTAATTACATCAATTACAGCATTTGGCAAACTGTTTTATGGGTATATTCCTTTCCTGATTGGTACTTAACACCATGAGTCATCACCTGTGGGGCACAGTGCATGTTGTGGGTGCCCATTTGTTGATGCAGTATGAAAAAATAATGCCCATACTGCTCTCCTCATGTGCTTAATGCTTCTTGTATTTTGCCTAATTGCACACCCATAATACCTCTGCAATCTATCGATTGCTTCATCTGTCAATCAGGGTCTCACCATCACTAAGCTTCTGGGATCCTAATGTCTGCTTTAGTTTGCGCAAGCCTCCATGCGCTTCTGCACATGTCCAATGCACTCCTGCTTTTTAATGTGAATTTCATTGCCATAAAGTTTGAGTTCCTCTACAGCTTTATATCCCTTAGAATCACCGTCTCCTAGATGGTTAGTGTATTTACGTTATACCACTCCTGTGAATGGAAAAAATTGCTTTCGCTCCCTCTACTTACATCGCTCCGCTTGTGCCATGAAAATTTGCTTCACAACTTTCACTATGTTTGTCCTTGGTATTGCCCTTGCATCTAAAATGTTTTGAGAGAATAGCAACATCAATTACTTTGCAACTGTCTCCACTGGTAGCTGCCACAACTGCATTTAGAGATTTATGACCTCTACGTTGCCATGGCCCATCTAAAGCAACAGTTAAATCTCTACAGTTCCCATTATCTGTCACAGCTTCTTCAACTGCTTTCTTCATTGTTGCTTGAGCAATATCTTCAGCAGGAGATACCACCAATTCATTATAAAATCCAAACTTCATTGTTGGTTTTGGCAAGTTCATAATTCCACATAACATTGTCCCTGCAGCACTGCCCTTGCCAATGCAACACAAGCCATACTAGCCTAACATTTATATCATCCACCTTCTTTCCACTACGAGGAATACTGTTAGAATTAGAAAATGAAACTTCTGCAGCACATTTGTTACACTCCAGTAACATTTTACACGCCAAATCAATGTGTGAAGTTATTTTCAATCCCAGTCCTCTTTCTTTGCAAACTTGGCATAATACATTATGTTTCAAAATATTAGAGAGCAAGGAAATGTTAATTATTTCATTCACATCATCACTGTCACTTCCATAGTTTTCAAATTTTTCTTTGCTGTCACAAAGTTTCTTGCTGGAAGAAGTTCTATCACATTCATTTGGAGTAGTCGGTGTAGCAGTCTGAGCAACATCTCCCTTCGAAACAACAAAAGATTTCTTCTTCCACTCATTGTGCCCTTTCTTAAACACTCGGTTGCTGAAACGGTGCATATTGATATCCACAAACCAAATAAGTAAAACAGGTACGAGCAAAATTCGCCAAATACACAAAATTGAACAGCTAAACACCACAAAGCAAACTCCACAAGTCAACACACACAGTATAGCGTTTATGTTTACCGATGTGAACAGTCACTTGTCACAGAGATGAAGCCATACAACATTGGAAAACAAAACACTGTCTAATTCTGCAGATCTCCTGCTTGCAGCCAGCGAGGGGCTCCGTCAGAGGTGACACACCAAGTCGCTACAACCATTTACGCAGCAAGTCAACTTTGCAGCGATAAAAAACACTCTTAGAATTCACTTAGAAGGGTGAAATTTGATTTGTTTTATTCAGAAAACTCCAAATAATTTTATAATGAAAAAACCAAAAAAACGTTAATTTTGTCATTTTCATCGTTCTGGCTCCCCTTAACTATAGTTTTCTTTTGTGTAACGAGCCACCCCCACATTGTAGTAGCGGGGCCTTACAGACAGTAGCTGATATTTTGGTGGAATGCCCTGTCCTAAGTAAGGATTTCTGGAAATTCCCTCTAATATTGGCGGATGATTTACAGATGGTTGAACAGCTTCTCAGTTTTCTCTGTGAAATAGGATTTAATCCCCAGTTGCAAGGTTTTCATCTACCTGTGGGAGTAGGCAAGGTCTTGGGGATCCCTGAACCTACCTCCTTGGCCAGGCTATTCTTTCATCCCTCTTTTACTCTGTTTTTGTTGCTTTTAGATTTGATTTGCCTCCTTTCTGCAATGCCACAATTTTCTATTCTGGATGTTGCACTTTTTTCAATAGTGGACGCTGTTGACTGTAATGGAACAGGTGTGGGACAGCTGTGAGTGGGGAGTTTCCTGTTGCATGCAGATCCCTGTGAATACTCACCTGCTGACTTCCCTAACTTCTTCATCTTGCTGTTATTATTGACAGCACAAAAGATGTCCAAAGTCTTCTTGCTTTTAGTGTTATGAGTCTCCCAACTAGATTAGAAAATGTTCTTAGTGACTGATACCTTGTTGTTTGGTCTTAGCCCCCCCCTCTCCCCCCCCCCCCCCTGCCCCACTAGGACATTGCGTATGCTCTACCGTCTGCCAACTTCAACCAGGTGTAGCACAGTCGCACAGCCTCCTGGCCAGCTCATGAACATCTGCTGCAATCCTTTTACAAATCTGTAACATTAAACAGTAGGTAGCCCAAATGTCACATCACAATACAGGATGACTGGAAAAGAACTCCCTAGTTTTAAGTATAAATTTGATGGGGAAATTAATGAAAAATTACATCAATGAGTACATACCGTGAAAGAGAATTCCTTCAAGTTTTGTTTATTGTTATTAGACGTCAACATGGGATCCATTTGTTGTCCTGGACATGTGACGATATTCCACTTCAAACCATATATTCAACATTTCAGGTGTAACTGTCCCAACTGCCATGACGATTCTTTCCTGTAAATAATTGATGTCTCTGATCTTTTCACTGTACACAACATTTTTTATGTGGCCTCATAAGAAAAAGTCCAGTGGTGTTAAGTCTGGGCTTCGTAGTGGCCAAGTTATTGGGCCACCCGTACGTATCCACTGTCCTGGACACCAAGTGTCAAGAGCCGCACGCATGTGGTTACTGTAATGAGGTGGGGCGCCATCTTGTTGGAAAAACACAAGCCCCTTTTCTGCCACAATATCGTCCATTTGGGGAAAGGCGTACTCTGTCAACATGCCACAGTGGACATCCCCGTTTACTGCTTTTTCTACAAAAATGAAAGGACCAATCATACGATCTTCCATCATACCACACCAGACATTAACTTTGGGAGTCACGTGATGAATAACTTCATGTAGATGCTCTGTCCCCCCAAATTATGCAGTTATGATGATTAACTGTTCCACTGACATGAAATGAAATGTAGCCTCATCACAGAGAAGAGAATCTTTTTTTTAAAAAAAATGACATCATCATCAATTCTGTGTAGAAAGTCAACAGCAAACTCATACCTTTAAATTTTATCAGTAGGTTTTATTCCATGTAACAGTTATAATTTGTAGGTGTGCTTAAGTCTTTTACGCACATCATCATACACAGTAGCTTTAGGCACTCCTGTAGACTACGTCTGGTCAATGACTTCTTTGGGCTCCAAACACATGAAACACGGATCTGTTCAACATCATCTTCAGAAGTTCTCTGTCTACCTAGTGATTTTGCTTTCAAAACACTATCAGTTTCCTTGAAAGACTTGTCAGTGGTGGGTAGTTTTTGCTGTAGGTGGTTCACCACCATACTGACGTCTAAAATTATGTTGCACTGACTCAGTTTTCACAAGCAAAATAACACACTGCACTTTCTGTTGTGGAGTACACATTGTTGCTGAGTTGCTCTGCACTGCACTGCACTGCATGCACGCCTGGACTGAACTGAGGGAACAGAAGAAGAAAACAGCACTGGTACTGTCTCGAGGTCAAGCAGACCTGCCAACTGCAGGGGAGCCAAACTTGGAGGATTGATGAATCAAACACCACAAACTAGAGTAGTGTATGTCACTTTGTACGGATTCTAGACCACATTCAAACTATGGAGTTCTTTTTCAAACACTCTGTATTTTGATTGTAACATTAACCATAATGGCTTGCTGCTCTGAGGCACTAACCAATAGCAAAGTGTGATGAGAAAAGAACTGTATTGCAGTTAGCAGCAAATTCCACCACAACAGCAATTCTGAGAACCACCACCCCTTCCCCTCACTCCCAATCACATGCTGAGTAATTGCTTCCTAACCTATCTTACACAGTATCTCTGGCCACCTCCGATTTCTTTCTGTTGGAAGATAGGCACTTCTGTCTGATGATGAATAGTACACATGCACATTTAACAGTACAGAGAATTTTATTAGTTTTTGGGCTACTACTACTTCCCTCACTCAGTCACAACAATATTCCAGCATCGCGTAAATTTTGGAGAATGGCAGAAAGAGAGAGTACGTTGATGAGGAAGCTCTCACCTATTAATTATATGTTGGAGGAGCCAACTGGCCTGTGTCTTATAGTAGGCAATCAATCTTTTGAGTCATGCTGTAGAGTAACACTCAGTGACTGGATACTGAACATCCCAACATTTCTTCTGTGTGCATTTACACATTCAGTTAGCTGGGTAGTGACCGTGCTTGTACAGGCTGTCCAGGAAAGAATGGCCAGTATTCAGGGGTATGACAGGAACAATCATTCGAAGTAAAAAAGTTAAGTAACCCTAAGTTCTACAACACACAATCTAAAGAGCTGTGAGCACCTTTTTAGTAAGAGAGATATGTTTCACAGTAGTGAATATGAACAAGTACTCATAGCTCTAAAGGTATGCATTTTAGAGCCAGTGTTTAATAGACTTTTTTGCTTCGAATGATGGTTCCCTGTCATATGCGTGAATACTGACCATTTCTCCTGGGGCATTTTGTATGTACAGCTCTGCAGTGAACAAATGAGAAGGTAAACAAGGAGAGTAATTTTGTATATTATTCTTTTTCAATGTTATGTGATTTGCCAGTGATGTGTCTGAAGTACATGGTTGTGATGGGTAAATGGGAGCAGACACATTTGTAGGAGTAGGAATTTTGATGTAGGAAATGCAGTTTCAGAATGTCACGCAGTTTGATAAGGATGCTGGCAATGAATGTGATCGAATGTGACAGTGTGAGGTATGGTGAGCATAGCAAGAAGAGACCATCTCATTAGAGCTTGATCTGAGAAAGTCATAGGCCTGGCAGAGTTATCTATTGCACAACGTAAGATCTGCATGGCGAAAGTGTGCTTCCCACTCTTTTAGAAGTGGGATCTGTGCTGTTGGAGGTACGGAGGAAATGACTGTACAGGAGATTTGTTTATGGTGCAATGTCAGTTGCCTGCTTGTGTGAGAGAGATCTGATGTAGGTATTGACAGAATTGGCATTAGACCATATGGGATTGTCACAGATACCTAGTTTGTAGGGAAGGAGTGTCTGACACAGAAGTGGTGATATTGATGATTGTGGATAAGAGCCTCAGTGAGGATAAGGTCAACAACTATGAAGGTGGCTTTGTATTTGGAGAAGGATCAAGTTACATCATGAAAAGGAGTTAAGCTGTTGAAGGCAGTGGAGTAGTTCTTGATCATGACTTCAGACCACAAAGACACAATTAAGGAATCTGTATCAGGTCAGGAGAGACAGCTTCTGGAAGTTAAGAAATTCCTCTCCCATGTGGACTGTAGACATACTGGTTCCCAATGCTGTCCTGATTTTTTGGTTGGTCTGACTAATGAAGGTGAAGAATATATGGGTAAGGATGAAACTGGCTAATGTGAGAATAAATGAGGTTTCTTGGAAATTTTCATGTAGGCATAATGAGGTATCTCAAACTGAATTACCTCCTCTATGTCAATGAACATGGACTCCAAAAACACTGATCACCCAAAACACAACTCTTACTTTTCTCATGACATACTGAAAGCCTTGGATCGAGGCAGTCTGGTAGATCTACATCTACATCTACATTTATACTCCGCAAGCCACCCAACGGTGTGTGGCGGAGGGCACTTTACGTGCCACTGTCATTGTCTCCCTTTCCTGTTCCAGTCGCGTATGGTTCGCGGGAAGAACGACTGTCTGAAAGCCTCTGTGCGCGCTCTAATCTCTCTAATTTTACATTCGTGATCTCCTCGGGAGGTATAAGTAGGGGGAAGCAATATATTCGATACCTCATGCAGTATTTCTCAATTTCCAAAAACTATTTGACTCAAGACCACATCTACACCTATGGCCAAAAATATGAGCATATAGGGTATCAAGTGAAATTTGTGCTGGACTGAGGATTTTTTGGTAGGGAGGATGCAGTATGTTGTCCTGGATGGATAGTCATCGTCAGATGTAGAAATAACTTCAGGTGTGCTCCAGGGAAGTAAGTTGGGACCATTGCTGTTCATGTCATATTAATGAACTTGTGCATAATATTAATACTAACACAGACTTTCCACAGATGATGCAGATATTTATAGTAAAGTACTGTCTGAAAGAAGCTGCATAAATTTTCAGTCAGATCTTATAAGATTTCAGAAAGCTACAAAGATTGGCAACATGCTTTAAATATTCAGAAATGTAAAATTGTGTGCTTCACAAAACAAAAAAAACATAGTAGCCTATGACTGTAATATCAACGAGTCACTGTTGGAATCGACCATACAAATACCTGGATGTAACTCTTTGCAGGGATATGAAATGGAATGATCACATAGGCTCAGTTGTAGGTAAGGCATGTGGTAGTTTTGGCTTATTGGTAGACTAGTGAGGAAATGAAATCATTCTCGGAGGGAGATTGCTTACAAATACTTGTGTGAGCCATTCTAGAATACTACTCAAATTTGTGGGACCTGAACTAAATAGGATTAACATGGGATGTTGAACGTACAGTATATAGAGAAGGGCAGCATGAATGGTCACAGGTTTGTTTGATTCATGGGAGGGTCACAGAGATGTTGAAGAAATTAAACTGTGGAAGCAGTATCTTGAAGATAGACATAAACTATCCCGGGAAAGCCTGCTAACAACGTTTCAAGAACTGGCATTAGATGGTGACTCTAGGAATTTACTACAATGCCCTATTTATCACTCAGATAGGAATCATGAGGACAACATTAGAATAATTACAGCACACACAGAGGTATTTAAGCAATCATTCTTCCTGTGCTCCTTACATGACAAGAATGAGAAGAAATCCTAATAACTACTACAATGGGATGCACACTCTGCCAGGCACTTCACAGTGATTTGCAGAGTATAGATGGACAGGATTATGAATAGTTTTGAGGTAATCCAGGAAGTTGTGAAGCAGCCATTGAAGTTGTAGAATCTTTGAACATACTGTATGGATTCTGAAAACATTGATCCTGCAAAGCTCAACTCCCGCTTTCCTAACATAACATCTTGAACACCATGAATCAAGGCAATTTGGTAAATGCAGTATTTCCTAACTTCCAAGAAGAATTTAATTTAGTACCATCCCAACTCTTGTGCCTGCATTGATAATTTCTTGGTAGGGAGAATGCAGCATGTGACCTCAAGTGTGCCAGGGAAGTGTGTTGGGACCTGTGCTGGTAATGTGTATTAAGAACCAGAGACGTTTTGTGAATGCTGCAGTATCTGTAATGAAGTAAAAGCTGAAAAAAGTTGCACAAGAATTCAGTCAGATCTAGATAAGATTTAAAAGTGGTGCAAACAAATGTTGAGAAATGTAAAATTATGTTCTTCCCAAAACAGAAAAACATATCCTATGCCAGAGAGCTACAATTGGAATTGGTTAGTTCATACAAATATCTGGTTTAACAATAAGTGAAATAAGAAATGGATTGATCACATATGCTCAGTTGTAGCGAAAGGAGGTGGTGGACTTCAGCCTTGGTAGGATACTGGGAAAATTCAGTGAGTCTAAAAAGGAAATTGCTTACAAAACACACACGTAACCAATTCTAGAGTACTCCTTTTGTGTGTGTGTGTGTGTGTGTGTGTGTGTGTGTGTGTGTGTGTGTGTGTGACCCTTTCCAAATTGGACTAACAGGAGCTATTGCACAACAGTAATGGCAAATCCTGGATGGAACAATACATACAAAAGGGAAAGGCAAACACTCACCTATAGCAGGCTGACGTGTGGACATTGTACACAGATGAAGGATGACATAATGATCACACGTTATTTGACCTATGGGAGAGTGTCACAGAGACGATAAAAAACCTGGGTGTGCAGATGCTTGGAGATAGACAACTATCCCACGAAGTCCTACTTACAAAGTTTCGAGACTCATTATTAATTGAGTAATCCAGCAATGTACTACAGCCTCCTAGGTATGTATTACTTCTGTAAGGACCACAAAGACAAGATGAGATAGTTACAGCACACACGTAGGCAATTAAGCTGTCATTCTTTCCGCACTCTGTTTGCAAATGGAACAGAAAGAAACACTAATAAAGGTGTGTTTACACGTGTGCACCTTGTGTGCCTGTGTTTGACTCACATGCAGGAAGAGGCGTGCCTCTTTCTTGCCACTAGTGATCAAGATGTTATGTTATATCTTTGGATAAAACCACAAAGGTGAACTTTAGTGCCTGATTTAATAGTCCTTAGAGGATATGATGATAATGTCAAGTGATATTCCTGCTTACAGACTGGTACACAATAATTCCTAATGTAATTTCAGTTAAACTGTTTGCAGAATTACCACACTGAGTGAACAGTAAAAAATATATTTCTTTTTTGTTGTACTTACGAAAAGGGAAAGCCTGGCCTGCTGCTGCAAACTCTCCTTCACTTCTTCTCTGAAGTATGCTGCTAGGTACAGGAATTTCTTTTGCTTCAATTAACAATGTATTGTCAATTAAAATCACTGGACTTATTCATACAAAGCAAAAATAATCAGCATTTACAACAATTTCAATTGGAAATGAAAATAATTGAACTTCCCTTTGTTACTGCCTTTGAAGTGGATCCTTTTTTTTTTCTCTATATATATATATGAAAGAAACCACTTCAATGTATGTTTTGCTGCTACCACCTATCATCACAGTCAGTATATGTTGAAACAGATAAAACTTTTGAAGGAGGCCCAAGTAATGGGATAATTAACACCTTTCGCATAATGCATGTGTGAATGTTGTAATAAAACTGGTTATGGTGAGATAAAAGTACTAACCAATCTTGGATCAAATGAAATGAACGATTCCCAAGTTGAAGACTCAAATCGCAGAAATCCACTACCATATAGCTATACGAAAATGTATAAATGTCAACACATATAAAAACTTAATGTAATTAGAATGATGATTCTAGATTTCTTAAAAAGATAAGCAATGATAAATAATTATTTGTACATTCAAAAATTATTTGCACAAATACAGTGATGTATGATAGTATTTTCTTTGTTACATGTTGTTAGTGGTAAATCTTTGTCTTTGGGTAGTTAGCAGTAAGAGTTTGAAGTGTGAGAATGGATTACAAGCTATGTGTGTTGTGTTAGCACCGTGGTTGATGTTGACTTGTATTGTGAGGTGAAATGACTGGTAAAAATACGTGTTCAATACCAGAAAGTCCAACAGTGTTCATATTATTTAACAAAATGAAGCCAAGTCCTCTAGACCAGTATAAAAAGTTACATTTCTGAATGGACTACTTGCCTACAACTTAAAACAAAGAAGAATAAAAGATGATTATTATGATAACTGTTCAAATTCTACCATTCTGCAGTGCATCACTATCTCAATGTACCAAGTGCTGTAAAAATGTGACCAGCCACCCATATTATTAACTTACTTCAAAATTAATAAATCAACTCTGGGCTACAAGAGGATGGTGGTGGTTGTCGGAATACGGTGGTGTCATCCAGGATTTTCTGAAAGTGAAATGTGAATACTGTGTTGGGCTATTTTTCTTGAGGGAAACAATCCACGTGGGAAAAATATATCTAAAAACAAAAGCGCTGGCAGGTCGATAGACGCACAAACAAACACAAACATACACACAAAATTCAAGCTTTCGCAACAAACAGTTGCTTCGTCAGGAAAGAGGGAAGGAGAGGAAAAGACGAAAGGATGTGGGTTTTAAGGGAGAGGGTAAGGAGTCATTCCAATCCCGGGAGCGGAAAGACTTACCTTAAGGGGAAAAAAGGATGGGTATACACTCGCACACACACACATATCCATCCACACATATACAGACACAAGCAGACATATTTAAAGACAAAGAGTTTGGGCAGAGATGTCAGTCGAAGCAGAAGTGCAGAGGCAAAGATGTTGTTGAATGACAGGTGAGGTATGAGTGGCGGCAACTTGAAATTAGCGGAGATTGAGGCCTGGTGGATAACGGGAAGAGAGGATATCTTGAAGAGCAAGTTCCCATCTCCGGAGTTCGGATAGGTTGGTGTTAGTGGGAAGTATCCAGATAACCCGGAGCCACATTCAGAATCTGATCCAGTCCCGGAAAGTATCCTGTCACAAGTGGGGCACTTTTGTGGTTCTTCTGTGGGAGGTTCTGGGTTTGAGAGGATGAGAAAGTGGCTCTGGTTATTTGCTTCTGTACCAGGTCGGGAGGGTAGTTGCGGGATACGAAAGCTGTTGTCAGGTTGTTGGTGTACTGCTTCAGGGATTCCGGACTGGAGCAGATTCGTTTGCCATGAAGACCTAGGCTGTAGGGAAGGGACCGTTTCATGTGGAATGGGTGGCAGCTGTCGTAATGGAGGTACTGTTGCTTGTTGGTGGGTTTGATGTGGACGGACGTGTGAAGCTGGCCATTGGACAGGTGGAGGTCAACATCAAGGAAAGTGGCATGGGATTTGGAGTAGGACCAGGTGAATCTGATGGAACCAAAGTAGTTGAGGTTGGAGAGGAAATTCTGGAGTTCTTCTTCACTGTGAGTCCAGATCATGAAGATGTCATCAATAAATCTGTACCACACTTTGGGTTGGCAGGCCTGGGTAACCAAGAGGGCTTCCTCTAAGCGACCCATGAATAGGTTGGCGCATAAGTTTTATTTACATTCCCTCCGCAAACATGCCTTCACCCTAGCCAGATTACGCTCGCATATTTTATTTTCTCAGGCTTGTCTGACATTTGGCATAACCCCCAAAGGCCTCACACTTAAAGTTCCCATATCTGGCTGCAACCCTTCTTTCCATCAGTCCCTATACCAGTTCCAAACTGAACTATCCATTGCCTCACCCACCTAATCCTTCAACTACACATCAACTCAGCCAATGAACACACCCGTCAACTCCTATCCTTAATAAAAGTCCTCAATCTTTCCTCTCCCACATCCACACCGGCGATTCAGAGCATCCTCCTACAGGCCAACCGCAAATTAGAACAGCATGCCACCCTTCACCTCAAAAAACTATCCAATCTCCTGGTTTCCCACCTCCGGAAAGGCAACTCACTCACCCTTCACAACCTTTCCAGCAAACCTCAACCACCTCTCATTGCACACAAACCCAGTCTCTCCCATCTACTCAATCTCCCACTTCCAGCTCCACTCCCTCCAAAACCTCAAAATTCCAATCAACACAATCTGGTACCACAACACCCTAATTCAGTAGTTAACCTTTCCTCCAAACCTCTCTCCCAATCCGAAACCTTTGTCCTATCCAAAGGCCTCACCTTCAGCCCCACTCCCAGATTCAACCAAACAGCCCTCGTCAAAGATTTACTGTCCTACACTCGTACTCTCTGCTGGAAGTATCACTTTGCCATGAAGAAAAATGATCCTAATCCTACCCCTAAAGATCCAACTCCCCAAGACACTATCCAAATTGAACCCTGCCTGGATCAGTTCCGTCCTCCGTCACAGCGGGACCCACCTCCTCTTCCTCAAAATCACCCTCTCCAAACCTTCCAGGAATTTCTGACTTCCAGCCTTGCCTCTCAATCCTTCTTAAAAAACCTTAATCCTACTCCCAACATCACCACTGCTGAAGCCCAGGCTGTCCGTGATCTGAAGGCTGACAAGGGTTCCACGACCGTGGTACTTGATCGTCGGGAGTATGTGGCTTAGGGACTGCGTCAGCTTTCAGACAACACCACATACAAAGTTTGCCAAGGTAATCCCATTCCTGATGTCCAGGCAGAGCTTCAAGGAATCCTCAGAACCTTAGGCCCCCTACAAATCCTTTCACCTGACTCCATCAACCTCCTGACCCCACCGACACCCCGCACCCCTACCTTCTACCTTCTTCCTAAAATTCACAAACCCAATCATCCCGGCCGCCCCATTGTAGCTGGTTACCAAGCCCCCACAAAATGTATCTCTGCCTACGTAGATCAACACCTTCAACCCATTACATGCAGTCTCCCATCCTTCATCAAAGACACCAACCACTTGCTCGAACGCCTGGAATCCTTACCCAATCCGTTACCCCCAGAGACCATCCTTGTAACCATTGATGCCACTTCCTTATACACAAATATCCCGCACGTCCAGGGCCTCGCTGCGATGGAGCACTTCCTTTCACGTCGATCACCTGCCACCCTACCTAAAACCTCTTTCCCCATTACCTTAGCCAGCTTCATCCTGACCCACAACTTCTTCACTTTTGAAGACCAGACATACCAACAGTTAAAGGGAACAGCCATGGGTACCAGGATGGCCCCTTCGTACGCCAACCTATTCATGGGTCGCTTAGAGGAAGCGTTCTTGGTTACCAAGGCCTGCCAACCCAAAGTTTGGTACAGATTTATTGATGACATCTTCATGATCTGGACTCACAGTGAAGAAGAACTCCAGAATTTCCTCTCCAACCTCAACTACTTTGGTTCCATCAGATTCACCTGGTCCTACTCCAAATCCCATGCCACTTTCCTTGATGTTGAACTCCACCTGTCCAATGGCCAGCTTCACACGTCCGTCCACATCAAACCCACCAACAAGCAACAGTACCTCCATTACGACAGCTGCCACCCATTCCACATGAAACGGTCCCTTCCCTACAGCCTAGGTCTTCGTGGCAAACGAATCTGCTCCAGTCCGGAATCCCTGAAGCAGTACACCAACAACCTGACAACAGCTTTCGCATCCCGCAACTACCCTCCCGACCTGGTACAGAAGCAAATAACCAGAGCCACTTCTTCATCCGCTCAAACCCAGAACCTCCCACAGAAGAACCACAAAAGTGCCCCACTTGTGACAGGATACTTTCCGGGACTGGATCAGGTTCTGAATGTGGCTCTCCAGCAGGGATACGACTTACTCAAATCCTGCCCTGAAATGAGATCCATCCTTCATGAAATCCTCCCCACTCCACCAAGAGTGTCTTTCCACCGTCCACCTAACCTTCGTAACCTCTTAGTTCATCCCTATGAAATCCCCAAACCACCTTCCCTACCCTCTGGCTCCTACCCCTGTAACCGCCCCCGGTGTAAAACCTGTCCCATGCACCCTCCCACCACCACCTATTCCAGTCCTGTAACCCGGAAGGTGTACACGATCAAAGGCAGAGCCACGTGTGAAAGCACCCACGTGATTTACCAACTGACCTGCCTACACTGTGAAGCGTTCTATGTGGGAATGACCAGCAACAAACTGTCCATTCGCATGAATGGACACAGGCAGACAGTGTTTGTTGGTAATGAGGATCACCCTGTGGCTAAACATGCCTTGGTGCACGGCCAGCACATCTTGGCACAGTGTTACACCGTCCGGGTTATCTGGATACTTCCCACAACACCAACCTGTCAGAACTCCGGAGATGGGAACTTGCCCTTCAGTATATCCTCTCTTCTCGCTATCCGCCAGGCCTCAATCTCTGCTAATTTCTAATTTCAATCTGCCGCCGCTCATACCTCACCTGTCTTTCAACATCATCTTTGCCTCTGTACTTCCGTCCCGACTGACATCTCTGCCCAAACTCTTTGCCTTTACAAATGTCTGCTTGTGTCTGTGTATGTGTGGATGGATATGTGTGTGTGTGCAAGTGTATACCTGTCCTTTTTTCCCCTTAAGGTAAGTCTTTCCGCTCCCGGGATTGGAATGACTCCTTACCCTCTCCCTTAAAACCCATATCCTTTTGTCTTTCCTTCTCCTTCCCTCTTTCCTGACGAGGCAACTGTTGGTTGCGAAAGCTAGAATTTTGTGTGTATGTTTGTGTTTGTTTGTGTGTCTATCGACCTGCCAGCGCTTTTGTTTGGTAAGTCTCATCATCTTTCTTTTTAAATATATTTTTCCCACATGGAATGTTTCCCTATATATATATATATATATATATATATATATATATATATATATATATATGGTTATAATAGAAGGAAACATTCCATGAAGGAAAAATATACCTAAAAACAAAGATGATGTGACTTACCAAATGAAAGTGCTGGCAGGTCGACAGACACACAAACGAACACAAACATACACACAAAATTCAAGCTTTCGCAACAAACTGTTGCCTCATCAGGAAAGAGGGAAGGAGAGGGAAAGACAAAAGGATGTGGGTTTTAAGGGAGAGGGTAAGGAGTCATTCCA
The DNA here is from genome assembly GCF_023864275.1 of Schistocerca cancellata. NCBI lineage: Eukaryota > Metazoa > Arthropoda > Insecta > Orthoptera > Acrididae > Schistocerca > Schistocerca cancellata. The sequence continues at coordinate 32,256,124 of NC_064632.1, read as the reverse complement.
GTCCCGGGAGCGGAAAGACTTACCTTATGGGGAAAAAAGGACGGGTATACACTCGCACACACACACATATCCATCCACACATATACAGACACAAGCAGACATATATATATATATATATATATATATATATATATATATATATATCTTTAAATATGTCTGCTTGTGTCTGTATATGTGTGGATGGATATGTGTGTGTGTGCGAGTGTATACCCGTCCTTTTTTCCTTTTTTCCCCCTAAGGTAAGTCTTTCCGCTCCCGAGACTGGAATGACTCCTTACCCTCTCCCTTAAAACCCACATCCTTTCGTCTTTCCCTCTCCTTCCCTCTTTCCTGATGAGGCAACAGTTTGTTGCGAAAGCTTGGATTTTGTGTGTATGTTTGTGTTCGTTTGTGTGTCTGTCGACCTGCCAGCACTTTCATTTGGTAAGTCACATCATCTTTGTTTTTAGGTATATATATATATATATATATATATATATATATATATATATATATAAAACAAAGATGATGAGACTTACCAAACAAAAGCGCTGGCAGGTCGATAGAAACACAAACATACACACAAAATTCAAGCTTTCGCAGCAAACAGTTGCTTCATCGGGAAATAGGGAAGGAGAGGGAAAGACGAAAGGATGTGAGTTTTAAGGGAGAGGGTAAGGAGTCATTCCAATCCCGGGAGCGGAAAGACTTACCTTAGGGGGAAAAAAGGACAGGTATACACTCGCACACCCACACATATCCATCTGCACATACACAGACACAAGCAAACATTTTTAAAGGCCTTTACAAATGTCTGCTTGTGTCTGTGTATGTGCGGATGGATATGTGTGTGTGTGCGAGTGTATACATGTCCTTTTTCCCCCCTAAGGTAAGTCTTTCCGCTCCCGGGATAGGAATGACTCCTTACCCCCTCCCTTAAAACTTACATCCTTTCGTCTTTCCCTCTCCTTCCCTCTTTCCTGACGAAGCAACTGTTTGTTGCGAAAGCTTGAATTTTGTGTGTATGTTTGTGTGTCTCAAACAAACACAAACATACACACAAAATTCTAGCTTTCGCAACCAACGGTTGCCTCGTCAGGAAAGAGGGAAGGAGAGGGAAAAACGAAAGGATTTGGGTTTCAAGGGAGAGGGTAAGGAGTCATTCCAATCCCGGGAGCAGAAAGGCTTACCTTAGGGGAAAAAAGGACGGGTATACACTCGACACACACACATATCCATCCACACATATACAGGCACAAGCAGACATATACAGAGGCAAAGAGTTCGGGCAGAGATGTCCACGTGGAATGTTTCCTTAAATTATTTATGTGATCAATCGGCCTAATATGAGCTACAACTATGAAACAGCAACAAAAGAACCAAAAGGCATTCACAAACAAGCAGAAGAAAAGGATGGAAAATAAAAAGTGAGGTGAACAATTAACAACGTCGACGTTCAACAACATAGTTAAGTACTGGAAATATTTTCTTTATGTTTTTCTTTTTTTGTTGAAGTATTTCATTGAATAATCATTAACAATGACAGTCATTGAACAAGAATCTAAAACTGTGGGGTGTAATACAGACATGGAAGACTTAAGTAATGTTGTGAAAGTAGAACAGAAAAGCTTTTATGATGAAGCAATAGAACAGAAAAAAAGGCGCCAATAAATCAAGGAAATTAGTAAAACAAGATGATAATAATGACATTAGTACCATGTTGGCATTTTTAATCAAAATGAGTAGTGATAATAAGGATCACTTAATAAAAATGAATAATAACCAGTTTGCAAAAGTTAATGAGCAACTTGAAAACCACAATGAAGAAAGTAAGAAACAGTTCACAGAATTCGGTCATTTCATAGGAGCATTATTTGATTTATACATAAAAGTACAGCTCAAATAAACGATTTCAATCAAAAATTGATAGATTAGATGTTCAAGTAGAGTCTAGGTGCGTGAGGAAATAAGTACTGTTGACAAAAATATAAATATTGGAATTACGACTACGGAAACTAATGTTGATTTGAAACTGACACTTGCTGAAAGCAGTTTTGGTGAACAAGTGAAGACAGCAGGCAGCAAATTTACAGAAAATGTATTATTAAGTAACAACAAAACCAGCATCCTAGAAAGCAGTGTTTCTGTTCTGTGCAAAAAGATGGAAGAATTGTCCAATGATGTAGTTAATAGAAATCTTTTAACAATGTTGATACTGTGCTTTGCAACATTCCAGTAAAAAACTTCTCATTTGAAGGTACTTCACATCCTGTAGTCCTTCTGCAGCATTGCAGAGATAATTGTGTGTCTAATATGAAGGTATTATGAAAATCAAGTTTGTTAAAAAGTTTCTAGAAGGTGAAGCATTAAGTTGGGATTATCAGTAGACTAATGACGATATAACCTATGTACTTTTTGAGAAAGGGTTTTTAGATAGATTTTGGTCAGAGACTGAACAAGGTAGAATAAAAAGTGAATTTCTCAATGGACCAGATTACAGGGAAGGGCGTAGCAGCATGAAGCAGTTTTACAAAAATCAACTTAAAAAATTAGCTCATTTGAGCAAAACTTTCAATGAACTCACTCAGATTGATGCTTTAAAAAGGAGGTTACCAGCTGAGGTACAGTGGACCCTAGTCTATGGGGCAGATGACACAACAGACCATTTTTTTGAAATATGTAGATAAATTAGATAGAGTTTTGGAAAAAATTGGGAAAAACAACCACAATAGGCACACACATTTGAAAGAGGTAGTAATCAAAATTGGCACAGTAATAACCTTAACAGGAGGGAACATAGTAACCACAATGGTAACAATTATCATCAGAAAGGACATAGTTGGGTAAATAGTAACAGTTTTCATTCTGGAGAGCAATATGGCAATAGTTGGAACAGAAACTGGAATAGAGATGATAATAGAAACTGGAGGAAATAGGATGAGATATTAGTTCAGGAAACAAAAAACTTGCTTGGTCACATTGTCGGTCCGGAACTTAGGGGCTCATGAAACAAATAACAAATGGATCAAACAATACACAAATGCTGACACAAAAGAAAAACGCTCTAGTGAAATGATAAGGAGCTATCTTAAAGATGTGTACTATCCTTTTAATATTATATCTGTTGAGAAATAAGTATGTTCACCAGGTATGGCAAAATATGCAAATAAGGTAACTGAGCACACAGGAATTGGAAAAGAGAATACAGAAGAAATTAATTTATTAGAATTCTATAACTGGGTAGAGACTTGTCATTTGGGCATTACAGAAGTGTCCAATTCCACCCATCTGCTTTGACCCATGACGTCATCAATATGGTGGAAATGGCTGTTTTAAGTGTCTCTAATATAGTGCCTATGACATCACTACATACTCATGGCAACAAACACAAAAATACATATAAATAAGACAATAACATCTCCCTCCAAAAAATACAATCAAATTAACATGACAACAGTGGGAAGTTGGGGTTTTTAGAGCAGAACAAGCTAAAAAATAAACAAATAAATAAACATGATCCCAAAACCCGGAAAAAAAATTACAACATTCCACTACACCAATAAAAATCTACGGGAATCAGACAGTTCTCTTGACCTATACAGGTCAAACACAGCTCATGATTCCAGATCACCAACACCTACAACTAAAGCTACGAGAATTGGAATGGGGCTTTCCCTTGACCTGTATACATCAATGACAGCTGACGATATCAAAACACCAACAACTACAGCTAAAACTATGAAAACTGGAATCGGACATTTCCCTTGACCATATAGGTCATCCATAGCTGACGATACCAAAACACCAATACCTACAACTAAAACTATGAAAATTGGAATTGGTCATTTCCCTTGTGCCAAGCACAACTATTGATACCAAAAAACCAACACCTACAATCTCGTGTTCTCACGACAAATACAAGCTCACCAATCAGTCCAAATAACTGGAGGAATTTAATAACGGACAACATGTCCTCCCTTATCTCCGACCACTACATAGCACTGTTATATTTCATCATCATGTCCATATCAAACATTAAAACCCACACAAGAAATTACACGTCTTACCGCACCACAAACAGCAAACCAATAACACCTAACGAAAATGCCAAATGCTGGCCGCGGTGGTCTAGCGGTTCTGGCGCTGCAGTCCGGAACCGCGGGACTGCTACGGTCGCAGGTTCGAATCCTGCCTCGGGCATGGGTGTGTGTGATGTCCTTAGGTTAGTTAGGTTTAAGTAGTTCTAAGTTCTAGGGGACTTATGACCTAAGATGTTGAGTCCCATAGTGCTCAGAGCCATTTTGAAAATGCCAAATACATAAACAACAAAATAAATTGATAACTCACTGAAAAATCTTCCAAACCTTACGTCCCGAACAACAAACACTGCCAACGATTTCACACATCCAACAACAAGGCTCAAATGAACCCAGTACAACACATTACCGTCACCACATACACAGACACGCCACCAGAGGGCACCATCAAACACAAAAAGATGACATCTACAAATACAACAAACTCGTAAACTCTGTACACCCTTACATCACGAATCAAACCAGACAGGTGGAATCAGACACTTCCATTGATCTGTCATTTGTTAAATGCTTAAGTAACTGATCTTTGTGATGATTTTGGAATTCAGAAACTGATGGAAGAACCAAGTAAGGAAAAAAAGTGAATACTGTATTAATTAACAGCAACTTAAGTGAAACTGGGTATTTAAACAGTAATGGAGTAGGGAATTTAGATGTTGGTAATTTGTGTGGTGATATTGATGATGTTTATGGTATTATTGGATATAATAAATTGAAGGTAAGTGATTATGAATATAGGAATGAAGAAGAAAAGTATTTTGTTTGTTTTAAAGAAGGTATCAGATATTAATAAGGAAATGTGTAGTAGTGCCTGTGACGCTGAAGAGGCACCCAAGGACACTGTTAAAGGATTAAGGGATGTTAATGGCAGTATCACAGCAGTATGGGTGATCATACTAATTCAGTTACCAGTGTTATCCTGGTCTGCAATGTATTAATCAGCTACTTTGACAGTGCCATGACTTCCTAAAATCATGCCCTGAAATGAGATCCATTCTGTCTGAAATTTTTCCCACCACACCTAGAATAGTTTTCTGTCACCCTCCCAATCTCCGCAATATTCTTGTCATACCCTATGCTCCTTCTGCACCCACCTCCCTACCCTCTGGCTCCTACCTCTGTGACCATCCCCGGTGCAAGACTTGCCCTATGCACCCTCCTACCACCATGTATAATAGCCTTGCAACTGGCAAAACATGTACTATCAAAGGGAGAGCCACTTGCAAAACGACACATGTCATATACTAGCTATTATGTAAACACTGTTCAGCCTTCTACATCAGCATGAGTACCATCAAATTATCAATTAGGGAGAATGGGCATAGGCATAGGCATAGGGTATATACTGGCAACTCGCAAAATCCTGTTGCAGAGCATGTTCTAAAGCATGACATTCATGACCTCAGAGCCTGTTTCACCACACGCGCCATCAGGATTCTTCCCTCGACACCAGTTTCTCAGAATCCTTGTGGGAACTAGGATTACAACATGTCCTTGGTTCTTGCCACCCACCTGGCCTTAATTTATATTAATTTCTTCCATCTCAGCTTTTCTTCATTATAACTACTCTCTGCTTCACTTCATTTTAGTTTTCTACATCTTTCATTGTCTTTTCTGTCTATTTTCATGATGATGGCTATGTCGACAGAAAGTAAAAATATATTCTATTTTCATGACCCCATCCCACCTCTGTTATTTACAATGCACATAGCTTTTCACTTTTATTAACTCATGCACAATGTTCTAGTCATAATATCTGTCTTGCATATTATCCTGTCTTCCACCTTTAAGCTCTCAGGTTTTCAAATCTCGCCTGATGCAGTCCCCAACAATCAGTCTTTCCTTCTCATCCCATACAGTAAGTCTCTCCTGATCCATGGTTTTGGGTGACTTTCCTGAAATCTACCCCTTTCCCTAGACCTCTCCAGTCCTTTTCCTTCACCCTTCTTCCTTCCCCTTCAGCCTTTCTGCCTGAAGAAGGAGCCACTGGCTCCAAAAGCTTGCCAATCACAACAGTCTTTTATGTGGGTGTTCTGCCGCCACTTGGTGAGTAGATTTTTTATGTATCCAATTAAATAATTCAGTTACCAGTAATGACAATGACAGTGAGATGCTTAATGTTATGAATGAGAATGAATCTTTTTTATATAACATGTGGTTAAATAATGATGCTATTGAGAAAGATGAAAGATTTAGAACCATGATTTTTAAAAAATCTGTGTTTGACTTTATATCCAGACTGGTGGCATAAAATTAAATATGTTATTGTAAAACAACTTAAAGGTAAGTGACATAGTGCTGATATACGTGAAACAAGTAAGTGTACAAGGACTGATGGAACTCTCAGTGACAGTGACAATGATGTCTGTGTTAATTTAATGAAAGTGTACCAAGCCAATGAAAATGGTAAGAAAAACAGCGATTTTGGAGGCTGTAGTTTTGAAGAGATAGAAGATGGCCTGCCATTTGAGGATGTTAAGACTGATAAATGTACTGATGTCTGTTGTCTGTTCATTAAAGTCAGAGTAGGACCATGGGAAAGCAGTCTTGTTGACTCAGGCACCCAAATTTCAAGAGTGTCTGAATCCTTAAGTAAAAAGATAAAACATAAGGAGGGCTATGTAAAATTGCCTGTAATTGGAGTATGGATTAACAGTGCAACTGGGAAATATAGTAAAGTGGTTAAAAGTCATGCTTTAATAAGTTTTACAACTGAGGCAGTAACTTTTACACATGGATGTTTAATAATTCAAGATCTCAGTGAGGATCTTATCCTTGGCATGGCATGGATAGTTAGTGTAAATTCAGGTTTTGATTGGGGAAAAAAGTAGTTGATTAGCAGTGCACCTGATGGCGAATGTATTTGTACTAATTTGATAAAGTTAGCTATATCTTATGAGGCGGAGAAAATAAATAGTATACAAGTTTTAAAAGATAGTGGATTTGTAGTCAAAGATATTCCAGAATTAGATACAGATGATGCAGAATTTAAAGAACTTGTAGACACTAAGATTTCAGAAGGCAAAGGGTTAACTGACAATCAAAAACAGGCATTGGAATCTATGTTGTGGGAATATAGTGATGTGTTTAGTAATATTCCAGGTAGAGTGAGAGAACATCAGTGTACTTTACAGTAAAACCATACCAACCATTGTTCACAAAACCATATTGTATACCTATAACTAAGAGAGCTGCATTAGAGAAAGAATTGCATGATGGAGATTGTATTTGTACTAAATGTATAAAATCAGCTAAATCTTATGAGGAGGATAAAATAAATTGCATACAAGTTTTAAAAGGCAGTGGATTTGTAGTGTAAGATATGGCAGGATTAGATACAGATGAAGCAAAATTTAAAGAACTTGTAGACACTAAGGTTTCAGTAGCCAAAGAATTAACTGATAATCAGAAACGGGCATTGGAATGGAAGTGTGTTATGTCATATAACAACCCATTAGTCACTGTTCCAAAAAGACACGGAGGAGTGAGATTGGTTCTGGATTCTAAGCATTTGCACAAGTATTTGAAGAGAGAAACAGATCACCCTGAAAACATTGATGAACTTTTACACAAATTTAAAAAATATTCAGATTATGTTTAGTTTGGAATTGACTTCTAGATTTCATCAGGTATCTTTAGCTCCAGAATCATGTAAATATACTGCCTTTCTTTACAGTGGCAGATGTTACCAATACTGAGTAGTACCTTTTGGTTTGAACTCATCTGTAGCTGAATTTATAAGAGCATTAGATCATGAACTTGGCCAAGATTTGGTAGGAAAACTTACTGTTTATGTAGAAGACATTTTGGTAGCTAGACAAAATTGGAAAGAGCATTTTGAATAGTTGAAGCAGGTATGCGAAAAATTTAGACGAGGAGGAATGACCCCGAAAGTCGAAAACTGTAAATTTACTGTTCCTCAACTAAAATTCTTAGGTCAAGTAATTACTAGGGAAGGAGTCTTGACAGATCCTGATAAAATTAAAGCAATTTAAGATTTTCCAGAACCATGTAGTACAAAACAATTGAAACCATTTTATGGTTTATGTGGATTTTATCAAAAATTTGTGAATGGAATGCATCCTATTTAAGCCATTTACTTAAAAAGAACACTAATTGGGTTTGGATCCAAGAATGTCAGGAAGCTTTTGAAAATATTAAGAAAGAATTGAGTAATCAAAATTTGTTACACAGACCAATTTGTTTACACACAGATAGTAGTGATTAAGGTTTGGGAGCAGAAGCAGAACTATTTCAGGAAAAATAAGTTAATGGGGAAATCATACATGATCAAAACCATGACAAATGTTACACAGTTACAGAAAAAGAATAATTAGCTATTTATTGGGCATTTACTAAATTGAGAACCTATTTGTATTGTATTTTCGGACCACAAAGCATTAAGCTACCTACAGAAATGTAGAGTGTATCACAATAGACTTACCAGATGGGGAATTTACTTGCAACAATTTGATTATGGAATTAAATATATTACAGGTTCAGACAATGTTGTTGCAGATGCTTTGTCAAGGCTGCCATTGGGTGGAAGTAATGACAGTTTTTATCAAAATGAGAAAAAAAAGAATTTAAAAACAGATATATGAAGGGTATACATGATGAGAAAATTATTAGGGCAATGTGTAACAAAACTAGAAGAAACCAAAACCATGATTCAAACTGGAGGTCAGTAAAGAGTTGTTTAGGCAAAAGAGGTTATGAGAAATTGGACAGGTTTTATAAAGTATATAAAGAAACACTTTTCAGGAGAGCAGATGGGGATTCTGATGACTGGAAGCTATGTTGGCCAGAGGAAGAAGCTGGGAAGTTGATTAAGTTTGTACATGAGAGTTATGGGCACTGCGGTATTAAAAGTGTATACAAAAGCTACAAGAAAATGTTTATTTGTATAATATGGCTAAAAGGGGTAGGAAAGAACTGTCTACTTGTGACAGGTGTCTGGGAGTCAGGGTAAGTAACAGAACTTGTCAAGGTCAGATGCAAAATATAACACCTGAGAAACCAATGGATTTAGTTGTTGTGGATTTTTATGGAAATTTACCATAAGGTAAAAATGTTTATTGTTAGTTTTTTGTCATGATTGATGTTTTCTCAAAATATATAAAATTATATCGTGTCTGAAAAGCTACAAGTAAGGAGATTATTGCTAAAACTGGAAAAGATTACTTCAAAAATGAAGCAAAACCTAAAGTAATACTCTCAGACAATGGATCACAGTTTGTATTAAAATGTTGGAAGTCATTAAGAGAAAAATCTGGTATCAGACACATTTTAATTTCAGTCTATAATTCTTTATCAAATCAACAGAGACATACATGTGTGAAATTAATTGCCCATGTCACACATACTGTAGCCACAAACGTTTTACATGCTGTGAATACATCAGTGATTCTGTAGATGTAATGAATAACTTGCAACACAGTTCCACAGGATTTTCACCTTTTTAATTTATATTTCACAATAAACCAACAAATGTAATCTCTGAATTAGCAGATTATCCACCATATATTGTCAAGCCCGCCCAAGAACAAGAAGCAGTTGTGAGAGACATCATGAAAAAGCAGGGAGGGATACGAAAGAAAAGACACAAAAATAAGGTCAAAATAACTAAGATCAACATTAGAGACTATATTCTTGTTAAATCACATGAGAAATCTAAAATGTTGACATCTGAGTTAAAGAAGGTTTTCAATATCTGTATTGGTCCATCTGAGGTCATTGAGTACCTACATCCCAATGCCCAGCAGTTCACTTACCATAAATCTAAAAAGCTTGTTGGACTAAGAAATGTTACTTCTTTGAAGCCATACAAACAAGAAAGTAAAAATAACTAATGAAAAGGTTTTTTTACTGGAATGTTGTAGAAACAAGAAGTTTTCTACTATATGTAAAGAACTATGTGGTTACTGTTTTTCATAAAGTTCTGCCCAAAGAATTTCAAATCTGGTCAGTTTTAGTCATGATATTTGCACAAAAAGACTCTAGAATCAGAAAAATGACCATTAAAGCATTTCTTTTTGCTGTCTAGAATTATTTGTCATCCAATGAAACTTTGATATTTCTTGTGTACTAGTTTTGGGAAGGTGTGTGGAAAGCACCACACCATTCCTCACAAAATAACTGCAATTTTTTGTGCTGTATATAATTTATTTGTGTTTACCACACTGAAGAGCCAAAGAAACTGATACATATGTCTAATATTGTGTAGGGCTCCCGTGAGCTCGCATAAGTGCTGCAGCACAACATGGTATGGACATGACTATTATCTGAAGTAGTGCTGGAGGGAGCTGACACCCGAATCCTGCAGGGATGTCCATAAATCCATAAGAGTATGAGAGGGTGGAGATCTCTTCTGAACAGCATGTTGCAAGGCATCCCAGATATGTTCAATATGTTAATGTCTGGGGAGTTTGGTGGCCAGCGGACATGTTTAAACTCAGAAGAGTGTTCCTGGAGTCACTCTGTAGCAATTCTGGACTGTGTGGTGTCACATTGTCCTGCTGGAATTTCCCAAGTCTGTCGGAATGCACAATGGACTTGCATGGATGAAGGTGATCAGAGAGGATGCTTACATACGTGTCACCTGTCAGAGCCGTATCTAGACATATCAGGTGTCCCACACCGTTACAGAGCCTCCACCTGCTTTAACAGTCACCTGCTGACATGCAGGGTCCATGGATTTGTGAGGTTGACTCCACAACTGTACACTTACATCTGGTCATCCGACCAGGGAACATGTTTCCAGTAATCAACAGTCCAATGTCGGGTCCAGGCGAGGCGTAAAGCTTTGTCTCATGTAGCCATCAAGGGTACACAAGTGGGTCTCTGGCTTCGAAAGCCCATGTCGATGATGTTTTATTGAATGGTTTGCCTGCTGACACTTGTTGATGGCCCAGCATTCAAATCTGCAGCAATTTGCAGAAGGGTTGCACTTCTGTCATGTTGAATGATTCTCTTCAGTTGTCTGTGCAGTTGTCTAATGCACAGTCCTAGCAACTCAATAGATGATTTTTTGGACTTTGTAGAAAAATTAGAACGGACGTTGAAATTTAAACTCCAAAGTAAGCAGACAAATAGTTTTCAGAGTGGAAATCATAACTACAGTTCAAGCGCTTACTATGAAATAGATATGGGAAGTTATCAACAGAACACAAAGAGCAGTTTTGATAAGGGAAACGGTAACAGGAATACATCCAATGATAAATTTCGAAGGGGTAATAGGAATGGATACTTTCGTGACAGGAACCAACACCAAGAACATAGATTTGATGGGCCAGCACCTGGTGAAATGAACCACATAATGGGAGATCAGGAAACTAAGTTTCCTTGCATCTCAGTTCTGGAGATGGCAAAATAAATTGCCGATGAATAGGATGCAAGTAAACAGAAACGTGATAGGTGTCAAGAAATTGGCAAAAAGGCATAAAAATATTAAAATGAAATTATATCTAAAAACAAAGATGATGAGACTTACCAAACAAAAGCGCTGGCAGGTCGAGTAAGAGTAAGAGATGAGAATCATGTTTGTTATGACATGGAAGTAAAAAGTAATGCTTTATTTCATGATAATGATGTTGTAGCTACTAATGTCGATAAGAGATGAGAATCAAACAGGTAAATTTTCAAATCAGATCATATGTAAAAGCTGGAATCCTAAGATAATTAAAGATAACGATAAAGGCGATGACGACAATTTAGGGCTAAAAGATTTGTTTTATGAATGTGAGACGAAAGAGTGTGTGAATATTAATACAATGAAAGAGTCTATGTGCCAGAAGGAGGCTGCAGTGGAGCTGAATCTGGTGGAGTTAGATGGTATAGAAAATTCTAAACCCGTGGTAATGATTATAGTGATGAAGGTGATGATGTTTCAGGTGATATTGTGATAGCAAAAGTTGTTAAGGAGGTTAATAAGGGCAGCATAACATTAGTCTTAATAGCAGTTGATGAATTTGTGTGTGTGTATTGGTGCATATTGGGGAATTATTTTTGAGGGAAAGTAGTAATGATGTTTTATGTGCTGAAGTTATGAAACCTGAAGCTGCTGGTATTGATACTTCAGAGGAAGGAATCTTTGCATATCTTTCTACCAATGGAGATCAACCCAAAAGTCTGTATGGATTTGTAGATCTTGAATGTTTGTTTGAGAATGAATGTAAATCTGAATTTGATGTGCAATCTGAAATTAATGTGGTGCATGAGCATGGAGAGGAACGGTATTATGCTCACGTTTAAATCAAAACGCAGCAGAATTTACTGGTACTGTTTATTCTGAAATTTCATGACACTGTAGCTACAATTTATGTGATATAACAAAATATGATGGTGTAACTATGAACGGTTCTTATATTGGTGATTTGTTGGTGGAGGTAAATGAGGTTTTATGTAGCAAGTTGTATGATGTATCAGTGGCTGCTGAAAGTACTGTTTGTGAAGGTGTTTGTTATGACAAGGAAGTAAAAAGTAATGCTTTATTTCATGATAATAATGTTGTAGCTACTAATGTCGATAATTTAAGGGAGAATACAGTGAGTTTGATTCTAATTTAGAAAGTGATATTTGGACAGAGTGGTATCTTAAGGAGGAATGTGATTTTACTGTAACTGATTGGCGATGGTATAGTAGAACATTACGATCATTATTGCCTCATTTGTGGACTCAAGAGAAGTTTAAGATAGGGAGAGGTCTAGAAGGGAGAAAAAATGAAATTGGGGTGAAAGGAGCATTTAATGAATTATTTTGGGATGAATACGAAACTGAGGGGTAATTTACAATGTTTTATTTCAGGATTTATTGTAGCTCATTTGTTGTTTTGTCGCATAAGGATTTTTTTGGCACAAGGTCTGTGCAATTATAAAGAGATAGCTTAGACGCACATTTGGGTGCAAGGATTATTTGTTGAACAGTATCAAGTCAAAACTCAAAAAGTATGCACATAAATTAGGTTTTTGGGGGTATATGAGGGATATAGTTATGTGTATGTATGTGTTAGGCTTAAGTTTTTTGATGGTTTTATGTTTGTTGTAATTTCCAAATTATAAGTTATGGTCACACCAATTTGGGTGCATGGTGGTCGGAGAAATTTGGAAAATGAAAATTAATAATGCTTACCTAGGAAGACATGTTGTTTATCCTCTTATCTGAGAATATTTTGGGGGGAATGATTTATTATTGTATGGAGTATCGATTTGTGTATGCAGCTTCACTGCACGGAATTAAATGAGGGGTGAGATTTGTTCATATTTGTTGTTAGTTTTGGGTCTAAGTGAGTTATTTAATTTAAAATAAAATATTAATTTGCCCATGAAGTCAATCAGGAATCTGTCACGAGTTGCATGTCTCAAGTGGGACTTGAATAACATGTCAGAATCATTGAAGAATTTACGAGCATCTTGCAAATGTTGTAAATCCATTGCTTACTGAGTAGTTTAGATCTGTTTGTATCAATTCCACTGGGGGAAGTGTTCATTGCAGATCCTGGGTGGTTTCGGAAAATGTTTGTTTTCTGGTATCTACACCCGATTCAAATTTCAGCAGATTGTTCCTGCAAAACGATGGCGATGGAATGTAGAGCCATACAGAATTTCAGCAGGGTACTCGGCTCCGAACTTGTGGAGCGCTGCTGGAGCCTTCGTTGTGACAAAAAGGTTCCGTGAAAGTGAGCGCAGTGGTGCTGATATTTCTGCAGCATTTCAATAGACAGTCGATTTTGCTAAATGTATAGTTTGATTTGACATTTAATTCATATGCCACAATTCGTAATTTATGTTAGATATAAGTTTCTTTAAACTTAAAGCTTGCTGCATCAACACCACTACAAATTATCTGGCAATTAGGATATTTATGTTATTACATTATGAATTTGTGTCTTGTAAATGTGGGTGCTACTTCGTAACATATATGGCACGCCAACATGTTATGAAGTGGAGGTGTACGTGTTAATGAGCATTTTGCTCTCATTTAAGTATATCGCCAAAAGAGTCAGCCTACAGGAATTGTGAAATGAACCCTGTTGTCCAGGAACGCGTGCCACAAAGGGTGCAGATTCACCATGAGATGGAGAAATTCACAGGCGTCTACTGTCTGTCAATACCTAAGTGCTGTAGTGTGCGAGTGAGGCAGATGAGAACCTACGTCATAGGGAAACCCAGTAGAACCCCTTTATGGCCATGGGTTAAATATGGTGGACCTAAGATCGGCCATAAAGGGAAACATTTATGGAAACTATTTAATTCTGTAGTAATTCAGGGAATCAAGCCACAGTAATTTTAATCTGCCATCCTTCATAAATTTTCATGGTGATCCCAATAAAATTTGAATAATGATCATATCTATAATAGTTTAGGATATACAGTTAAAGTGAAATTAACAAGTATTGTAACAAAGACCTGAATGCTAAAATCAGAACGCTTGGGTCGATGTTAACGATTGACATTTCATATAGAAGCGCATCATTAAAATGACAAATGTTGTAAATATTAACTCTGTAACTTTACTTGTTTAAAAGATACAGTAAATTTAAATTATCAGTATTTACAGTTAAGCATCAGATCATCATTTCCTCCACACAAAACACATTGAACGATGACAGCATGACACCTTATTGAATAATATTGTTGTTGTTGTTGTTGTCTTCAGTCCTGAGACTGGTTTGATGCAGCTCTCCATGCTACTCTATCCTGTGCAAGCTTCTTCATCTCCCAGTACCTACTGCAACCTACATCCTTCTGAATCTGCTTAGTGTATTCATCTCTTGGTCTCCCTCTACGATTTTTACCCTCCACACTGCCCTCCAATGCTAAATTTGTGATCCCTTGATGCCTCAAAACATGTCCTACCAACCGATCCCTTCTTCTGGTCAAGCTGTGCCACAAACTTCTCTTCTCCCCAATCCTATTCAATACTTCCTCATTAGTTATGTGATCTACCCATCTAGTCTTCAGCATTCTTCTGTAGCACCACATTTCAAAAGCTTCTATTCTCTTCTTGTCCAAACTATTTACCGTCCATGTTTCACTTCCATACATGGCTACACTCCATACAAATACTTTCAGAAATGACTTCCTGACACTTAAATCTATACTCGATGTTAACAAATTCCTCTTCTTCAGAAACACTTTCCTTGCCATTGCCAGTCTACATTTTATATCCTCTCTACTTCGACCATCATCAGTTATTTTGCTCCCCAAATAGCAAAACTCCTTTACTACTTTAAGTGTCTCATTTCCTAATCTAATACCCTCAACATCACCCGACTTAATTCGACTACATTCCATTATCCTCGTTTTGCTTTTGTTGATGTTCATCTTATATCCTCCCTTCAAGACACCATCCATTCCGTTCAACTGCTCTTCCAAGTCCTTTGCTGTCTCTGACAGAATAACAATGTCATCGGCGAACCTCAAAGTTTTTATTTCTTCTCCATGGATTTTAATACCTACTCCAAATTTTTCTTTTGTTTCCTTTACTGCTTGCTCAATATACAGATTGAATAACATTGGGGAGAGGCTACAACCCTGTCTCACTCCCTTCCCAACCGCTGCTTCCCTCTCATGCCCCTCGACTCTTATAACTGCCATCTGGTTTCTGTACAAATTGTAAATAGCCTTTCGCTCCCTGTATTTTACCCCTGCCACCTTTAGAATTTGAAACAGAGTATTCCAGTCAACATTGTCAAAAGCTTTCTCTAAGTCTACAAATGCTAGAAACGTAGGTTTGCCTTTCCTTAATCTTTCTTCTAAGATAAGTCGTAAGGTCAGTATTGCCTCACGTGTTCCAGTATTTCTACGGAATCCAAACTGATCTTCCCCGAGGTCGGCTTCTACTAGTTTTTCCATTCGTCTGTAAAGAATTCGTGTTAGTATTTTGCAGCTGTGGCTTATTAAACTGATTGTTCGGTAATTTTCACATCTGTCAACACCTGCTTTCTTTGGGATTGGAATTATTACATTCTTCTTGAAGTCTGAGGGTATTTCGCCTGTTTCATACATCTTGCTCACCAGATGGTAGAGTTTTGTCAGGACTGGCTCTCCCAAGGCCGTCAGTAGTTCTACTGGAATGTTGTCTACTCCGGGGGCCTTGTTTCGACTCAGGTCTTTCAGTGCTCTGTCAAACTCTTCACGCAGTATCGTATCTCCCATTTCATCTTCATCTACATCCTCTTCCATTTCCATAATATTGTCCTCAAGTATATCGCCCTTGTATAGACCCTCTATATACTCCTTCCACCTTTCTGCTTTCCCTTCTTTGCTTAGAACTGGGTTTCCATCTGAGCTCTTGATGTTCATACAAGTGGTTCTCTTATCTCCAAAGGTCTCTTTAATTTTCCTGTAGGCAGTATCTATCTTACCCCTAGTGAGATAAGCCTCTACATCCTAACATTTGTCCTCTAGCCATCCCTGCTTAGCCATTCTGCACTTCCTGTCGATCTCATTTTTGAGACGTTTGTATTCCTTTTTGCCTGCTTCATTTACTGCATTTTTATATTTTCTCCTTTCATCAATTAAATTCAATATTTCTTCTGTTACCCAAGGATTTCTACTAGCCCTCGTCTTTTTACCTACTTGATCCTCTGCTGCCTTCACTACTTCATCCCTCAAAGCTACCCATTCTTCTTCTACTGTATTTCTTTCCCCCATTCCTGTCAATTGTTCCCTTATGCTCTCCCTGAAACTCTGTACAACCTCTGGTTCTTTCAGTTTATCCAGGTCCCATCTCCTTAAATTCCCACCTTTTTGCAGTTTCTTCAGTTTTAATCTACAGGTCATAACCAATACATTGTGGTCAGAGTCCACATCTGCCCCTGGAAATGTCTTACAATTTAAAACCTGGTTTCTAAATCTCTGTCTTACCATTATATAATCTATCTGATACCTTTTAGTATCTCCAGGGTTCTTCCATGTATACAACCTTCTATCATGATTCTTAAACCAAGTGTTAGCTATGATTAAGTTGTGCTCTGTGCAAAATTCTACCAGGCGGCTTCCTCTCTCATTTCTTAGCCCCAATCCATATTTACCTACTACGTTTCCTTCTCTCCCTTTTCCTACACTCGAATTCCAGTCACCCATGACAATTAAATTTTCATCTCCCTTCACTATCTGAATAATTTCTTTTATTTCATCATACATTTCTTCAATTTCTTCGTCATCTGCAGAGCTAGTTGGCATATAAACTTGTACTACTGTAGTAGGTGTGGGCTTCGTATCTATCTTGGCCACAATAATGCGTTCACTATGCTGTTTGTGGTAGCTTACCCGCATTCCTATTTTCCTATTCATTATTAAACCTACTCCTGCATTACCCCTATTTGACTTTGTATTTATAACCCTGTAGTCACCTGACCAAAAGTCTTGTTCCTCTTGCCACCGAACTTCACTAATTCCCACTATATCTAACTTTAACCTATCCATTTCCCTTTTTACATTTTCTAACCTACCTGCCCGATTAAGGGATCTGACATTCCACGCTCCGATCTGTAGAACGCCAGTTTTCTTTCTCCTGATAACGACATCCTCCTGAGTAGTCCCCGCCCGGAGATCCGAATGGGGGACTATTTTACCTCCGGAATATTGTACCCAAGAAGACGCCATCATCATTTAATCATACAGTAAAGCTGCATGCCCTCGGGAAAAATTACGGCCGTAGTTTCCCCTTGCTTTCAGCCGTTCGCAGTACCAGCACAGCAAGGCCGTTTTGGTTATTGTTATAAGGCCAGATCAGTCAGTCATCCAGACTGTTGCCCCTGCAACTACTGAAAAGGCTGCTGCCCCTTTTCAGGAACCACACGTTTGTCTGGCCTCTCAACAGATACCCCTCCGTTGTGGTTGTACCTACGGTACGGCTATCTGTATCGCTGAGGCACGCAAGTCTCCCCACCAACGGCAAGGTCCATGGTTCATGGGGGGGATTGAATAATATATAGGTAATAGAATATTTGTTGTTAAGTTTAGTGCATAATAGTTACTTTGTTCTTTATTTATTTACCAGAAAGCACAAATGTGCAAGACCACTGGCCTTGGCATTCAAAGCTAAGAAGGAAATTGTATTGGTTTTATGTAAAAGAATTTATGTAATGGATATTATTATTGATATGATTATGAATATTATTGTTACTTTATTTAGAATGTGAAAGTGGTCAAGCTTTGATTATTTAAATATGTTAAGATATAAAATAATGCAGATTAAGCTGTAGCCAATCAGATGGACAGGTTCAGGAAAAGGAACTGCACTAGTCAGTTGAGCGAAGATATTCGGCGCAGGGGAAACGCGGCTGGGGCAGACAGAGGACAGTGATGGAGAAGATGTGAAAGTGGACAGTCAGTCTTTAGGTAGCTAGGAAGTGAAACAACTTAGAAAATTTCGCGTTGAGCACCTGCACATCTGGTGTGAACTCTCACTTTTCATGTGGTTAACTAGATGAAGTATTGGACTTGTAATTCGTGATGAGATTGTGAATGATCAAACTGTGTCAAATGGATATGCGCTCAAGCATAACAACAATTCTAAATACGACCAATTTTGTTATAGTTTGCTTTCTGAATAAACATTACTCTAACCAAATCGCAACTGTGTGGCCTACATCATTTATGGGTTGTTATGTTAGTTCCCGATATTATTATTATTACTGTTATTATATGTTATGTTAACTTTGTATTTTGCTAACCTGGCATCAGACAGACAATTTAACCAAAGGGTCACAAGTGTCTAATTTAGGGTGTGTAATGTGATACGTACGGTTCAACCTCTAGATGGGTCTGAGCCTAGACTTTTCGATGAAGAAGAACCACACATGAGACTGAACATCTTTGGGATGTTAGCTCCCATCGTGCTGATGTTAAAGGCTGAACAGTATTTACAAAACAGCTGGTACATGAGATGTGCTGTTTCATATGTGCCTCTCCCATTGATAGTATACTGTACGCTTTGCTAGTTACAGGGCTGGTATAGGTGGTGGTAGGAGGGAGCACTGGGCAAGTCTTGCAGCAGGTACATTCACAGGGGTAGTAGCTATAGGTTAGGGAGATGCATGCCCAAGGATATTGCAGAGATTGGGAGTGTAATGAAAAGCTATTCTAGATATGATGGGAAAGAACCTCAGAGAGAATTGATCTCATTTCAGGGCACACTTTTACGAACTCATAGCCTTGTCGAAGTAGCTGATTAATACATTCAAGACCAGGTTAATACTGAGTGACAAGTGGTGTGCTCCAAATTTGTTTTTTGGAGTGATCATCAGTAACAGGACTGGTTTTGATAGACTAGGAAATCTGCTTTTGAACTGGGCTGATTGGGTAATTATGTCCAGTGAAGGCTGAAGTGGGAATGGTGGTGTATTGCTGTAAAGAGACTGCATCCAAACAAATACGTTTGCCTCAAATTCCGTGGGTGTATGGGAGGGAACATTTGATATGGAAAGGATGGAAATGGTCAAAATATTGTTGTTTGTTAGTAGGTTTTATGTGGACAGAAGTGTGTAGCTGGCCATCGGTGAGGGCAAGATCAACATTAAGGAAAGTGGTATGGTATTTGGAATACAACCATGTGAAATTTAATTGGGAGGAGGTGTTATGAGATTACAGGAATTTTAACAGGTCAGCTTCACAATGAGTCCGTATGGTAAAGATGTCATCAATGTACCTAAACCAAACCAGGGGCTGAAGACTTATGGATCCCATGAAAGCCCCCGCTGAGGGACCAATGAAAAGGCTGGCATAGGAAGGAGCTGTCCTGGTTCCCATGGCCATATCCATAATCTGTTTGTATGTCTACTCCTCAAAAGTGAAGTAATTGTTGACAAGTATAAAGTTCATTAAGGTCTATAGGAAGGATGTCATAGGTTTGGAATCAGGTGGGTGCTGACTGAGTAAATGTTTAGCAGCAGAGCAACCATGTAAGTGGGGGATGTTGGTATAGAGGGAGGTGGTATCAATGGTGACAAGCAACGTGTGTGGCAGATATACGTTTGATGGGTGCTTTAAAGTCAGCAACTATAGTATGTCCAGAATGATAGGCTTTGTGGATGTTAGGAAGAAGGTAAAAGGTGGGGGTGCTTGGTTCTGTGTGGGATGAGAAGTTCTATGGATTGAGGAGTTTGTCCTTGTGAAGGGCCTGAGGTTTTAAGGAGGGACTGCAGGTCAGTTTGAAACACAGAGATGGGATCTTGATGGCATGTGCTGTATGTAGAGGTGTCAGACAGCTGGCATACATCTTCACTAATATACTCCTTTCAATCAAGTGCCACAGTGGTAGATCCTTCATCTGCTGGGAAGATAACGATGGAGTCATCAGCTTTAATGGAATGGAGAGCCTAGAGTTCCGCAGAGGACAGGTTAGGGTCATGTTGTAGGGACCTGGGGAAGGGTTGTGAAGCAATGCTGGATGTAAGGAGAATGGAAGGCTTATAAGTGATGATTTTGAGGTAGGGGTGGTGTAGCAAGATGGGATCATGGTTGGAACTGTTCAAGACAGTGTTCAATGTCAGGTTTGCTGTTGGAAAGGTTTTGGGACTGGGTTGCAAACTGATATTTCCAGTTGACATTATGTGAGCAGGAAAGTAGGTCCTTCACCAAAGAACCATAGTCAAATGCAGGTTTAGAGCTGAAAGTGAAACCCTTGGCTAATACAGATAATTCAGAACAAGAGAGTGCTTTAGATGAGAGGTTGAGGACACTGTACTGTTGTGACTGTTTCTTGTGATTATGATTGGTCTGGGAGGCAGTGGTGAAGGTTGCGGAGTGTTAAGGAGGTTGGTCAAGCTCAGTTTATAGGAGAGGAGTGGTAGTTGATCATGTGATTGTTTAGGGAGCTGCAGAGGGACAGGAAGGAAAAGGTGGGATAGATTTTTAAAGTGATATCTTGCATGTTGTTGCAATTTGAAGTTGGCATGGTGGATGATACCATCCAAAGAAACATGAGGGGCAGATAACTGCAAGATTTTGTAAAAGAAGTCTGGTGGAATGGAAATTGGCTGATGAGGTATATAGGTCACAGATTAGCCAGATAAGAGTAAGAGGCTGCTTTATTTGAAACTGTAAAAGAGCCTGGTGTAGAGTAGGATTACAACCAGAAACAAGGACTTTCAATGGTAGGCCTTTTGGAGTAACTACAAAGGACAAGCAGGTTTCAAGAAACCTTAGTTTTGATAATGCAAAAGCATGCTTTCAAAGAGAACAGATGTAATATGTAATGGGATTCATTACGGGAAGAGATGGCAGTTTGTAGTGTTAGAAATTTTGGGAGTGGCAAAAAAGATAAGCAGCAGGTGGATAAAAGATAGAAAAAAGGGAGGAAAATTTCAGGAAAAATCAGAGAAATTTATATGAAAATCATGAGAACAAACAATGTTTAACAAGAGGTAATGAGTGGGCAAGAATTCCTCGCCAGAAAAGTGGTGAATATGATACAGAGGAAAAAAGTAATTGCTTGCGATAGTCGTTAAAAAGAGACAAAATTTTGATATCTGGGTACACTAAAACAGAAAGTCATAGGAGAAAATGTAAAATACTTAGCTTGGCAATTAAAGTAATGTAGGAGGTGGCAGTAAAAGTCAATCAGAGTGGTTTGGCATAAAACAAACACACAAAAACGTGAAAGTATTATGTATAAACAAGTTAAGTGGAGGGTGGGAAAAAACTAGCTGTCGCATTTGCAAATTAATTGGCAAAAGAAGATCAGGAGAAGGCCCTGCAGTGAAGTGAACTATAAATTGTTACATGCAAATCCATAAATAAGAATGGTACTGTTATGGGCGATTAAAAATGTAAACTATTCTGTCTTGCATATTAGCCTGTCTTCCACCTTTAAGCTCTCATGTCTTCAAATCACATCCGATGCAGTCCCCAACAATCAGTCTCTAGTTTTTATCCTGTCTGGTAAGTCTCCCCTGACTCACAGTTCTGGGTGACTTTCTGGAAATCTACCTCTTTTCTTAGACGTCTCTGGTCCTTTTCCTTCACCCCTCTTCCTTCCTCTTCAGTCTTTCTGCCTGAAGAAGGAGCCACTGGCTCTGAAAAGCTTGACTAGTTATAATCTTTTATGAGTGTGTTCTGCCACTGCTTGGTGAGTAGATTTTTTTTTTATCTATCGAGAGAGGGAGAGGGAGGGTGGGAGAGGGTGGAAGAGAGAGGGAGGGGGAGAGAGGGAGAGGGTTGTTTTGAATGTTGGATTACTTTACTAGCCTTGATCCTTTTGGTGATGGTATCTCTTTGTCTCTCTCCAACCTTTGAACTGACTCACCTGTTGTAGGGGGACTTACAGTTTGATGTGGATTCTGAACCATGGTGCAACTTGACATTTTTCACATTAACAAATTATTGCCAGAGATGAAAAAGTGCTAAGTGACAGAAATAAACTTAAGCCTAATTGGAGATTGAATCTCAGCTCACTGGAATTGTAGTCTGGCAGCTACCCAATCAACAACAGTGATATTTGTATCTTATCAGATGCTAAAGGTGGAGAAATTTTGCAGTCTCTCTTTGAAAGGGGACTATGGCACAAACCTCTCTCACTTTCTTAAGTAAGAGTTGGTTAGCTAGGATATATAACCGCCTACAGTGCTCATCCAGCACTTGAGTAGTTGCCTTTGAAAGTACTCCAGGTTTCAGAAGCCAAAGTTTTCCAAACAGTTAATCCTTCCACTGTGGTCTTAAATGACTGCAAGAATAAACAATTCTCCCTCTTTACACATGTGCATTACCAATTGTGGTACGGAAAAAAAATTCTCACACAGAGATGTGTTTCTTATACTGATGCGAATCCTGTCCATACAGCAGAATTACTGAAATTTATAATGATCACATACTGCTGCTATATTGTCCTTATTCTGCTTCCCCTGAAATTACATACTTTATTTCTCAACTGTCACCTGCTATTAAACATGGAAAATGTTTTGAAAATGTCTGCAAAGAGTTTAAAATGAAGTTATTTTGTGAGGTCAGAGGTGCTTTTAGACTGTAGAAAATAGCATAAACATTTTTCTTGCTGTTTTAAGATTTGATCATCTAGGAGTCTCTGACATTGCAGAAGTAACCTCAGGCATTACTGTTTCTAGTTTTACTTTGTTGCCAACTTACATAACTGCCACTCGATTATGTATGATGTGAGCTGACAAAAAGTACATGACAAAAATGGCTCACCTCCATTAAAATTACATTGCAGATTCAACTGTTAACTCTTCACCAAAAGCTTTGGCAATATGTTAAGCTGAACTAATTATTCTCTCTGGACATGCCAACTCCAGACATTTACATTGTTCACTCCTTGCACCAGTCACTGTAAACACAAAGTAAGTTAAAACAGTTTATTATTGGTATACTTTGTTTTGAGCTTCAGTGTTTTAGGTAACACTGATACTCATAGAACAATTTACTCACTTTTCATTTGAATCCTCTTCACTTTCCAGCTGAGTCTCGGAACTCTGGGCCTATATGGAAACAGCTGTTGAAAAACAACTCAGTAGTAAATTGCTTAAGAAATAATATTATGAATTAAACTAAAACCTCTAGACAACTATGACTCATGATTCACTAGTATTTGAAACCAGTTATTGATTTGACTTTTAATTTAACAATGAGTCCAAACACAAACAAAATAAAAGCAAATTACAGCAGCAACTCTCTTCAGTAGGAATTATCCTCCAGAGTGATACTGACTTCATTGAATGTACTATTAAGTTCTATACTTTCCCTATGTCCATTAAAATTCAGTTAATGACCCTGCTGGCAAAAAGCTGAAAAAACAGGGTTAGTCAATACATTAGATAATGTGAAACCTACATTCAAAAAATAAAACAGTACAAGGTACAAGACAGTTGATAATTGTCCCTTTATTCTCCCCTACCACCCAGTGTGTATGTGCGGGGTGAGGGGGAGGGGGGAGAGGGTGGATGGTCGGGGGTGTTTTCTTTTGCGAGGTAGACACCTGATTCTCTACAATTTGTCACACACATGAGTGTAAGTGACTTCTTTGTGAAAAGGCTCCATGTTTTCAGATAAGCCTTTTCTACTTCAAAATTCAACCTCTGCATATTACCTCAGGAGGAAACTCTTGAATATCTGATCCATACGAATGACTGTTGCCGTTATCCTAAATATTTTTTATTTTTATTTATTTATTTATTGTTCCGTGGGACCAAATTAAGGAGAAGTCTCCATGGTCATGGAACGAGTCAATACATGAAATCATAACACGATAGTAGAAACAGATAAAATGAAATACAAGAAATGTATTAAGGCAACAGTTCATAAGTTTAAATAAAGAAAATCAACAATGTAACACTGGAATTTGCTTAATTTTTCAGCTCTTCCAGGAGCTCCTCGACAGAATAGAAGGAGTGAGCCATGAGAAAACTCTTCAGTTTAGACTTAAAAGTGCTTGGGCTACTGCTAAGATTTTTGAGTTCTTGTGTTAGCTTATTGAAAATGAATGCAGCAGAATAGTGCACTCCTTTCTGCACAAGAGTCAAGGAAGTGCATTCCTCCATGCAGATTTGATTTCTGCCTAGTATTAACTGAGTGAAAGCTGCTAACTCTTGGGAATAAGCTAATATTGCTAACAACAAATGACATTAAAGAAAATATATACTGCGAAGGCAATGTCAGATTTCCCAGACTATTGAATAGAGGTCGACAAGAGGTTCTCGAACTTACACCACATATAGCTCAAACAGCCCATTTTTAAGCCAAAAATTCCCTTTTTGAATCAGAAGAATTGCCTCAAAAAATAATACCACATGACATAAGCATATGAAAATATGCGAAGTAGACTACTTTTCGTGTTGAACTGTCACTTATTTCAAATACTGTTCTAATGGTAAATAAAGCAGCATTTAGTTTCTGAACAAGATCCTGAACATGGGCTTTCCACAACAGCTTACTATCTATCCAAACGCCTAGGAACTTTAACTGTTCTGTCTCGCTTATAATATGCCCATTCTGTCTGATCAAAATATCAGTTCTTGTTGAATTGTGAGTTAGAAACTGTAAAAATTGAGTCTTACTGTGATTTAGCATCAAATTATTTTCCACAAGCCACGAACTTATTTCATGAACTACATTATTTGTAATTTTTCAATATTACACACAAGATCCTTCACTACCAAGCTGGTGTCATCAGCAAACAGAAATATTTTTGAATCACCTGTAATACTAGAAGGCATATCATTTATATAAATAAGAAACAGCAGCGGCCCCAGCACCGACCCTTGGGGAATGCCCCACTTAACAGTGCCCCATTGGGACTGAACATCACTACCACTCTCAATATTGCAGAGAATTACCTTCTGCTTTCTGTTCTTAAAGTAAGAGGTGAACCAATTGTAAGCTACTCCCCTTACTCCATAATGGTCCAACTTCTGCAATAATATTTTGTGGTCAACACAGTCAAAAGCCTTCATTAAATCAAAGAAAACACCTACGTTCGCAACCTTTTATTTAATCCGTCCAAAACCTCACAGAGAAAAGAGAATATAGCATTTTCATTTGTTAAACCATTTCTAAAACCAAACTGTACATTTGACAGCAAATTATGTGAATTTAAATGCTCCAGTAACCTTGTATATACAACCTTCTCAATAACTTAAGCAAACACCTATGGCATAGAAATAGGTCTATAATTGTCAACATTATCCCTGTCTCCCTTTTTATAAAGTGGCTTCACTACCGAGTACTTTAATCGGTCAGGAAACCGACCACTCCTAAGGGAAAAGTTACAGATATGGCTAAGTACTGGGCTAACGTACATAGAACAATACTTCAGTATTCTGCTAGATACCCAGTCATATCCATGAGAGTTCTTGGTCTTTAGTGATTTAATTATTAACTCAATCTCCCTCTTGTCAGTATCATGGAGTAGCATTTCAGATAACAGTCTTGGAATACTTTTTTCTACGAGCGCTATATGATTCCCTGTTGGGACTAGGTTTCTATTTAGTTCACCTGCTATATTAAGAAAGTGATTATTAAATACTGTACATATATGTGACTTATCAGTAACCCGGACATTCCCACTACGCACTGATTCTATATCCTCGACCTGTCTCTGCAGACCAGCCACTTCCTTTATGACTGACCATATGGTTTTAATTTTATCCTGAGATTTAGCTATTCTATCTGCATACCACATACTTTTTGCCTTCCTAATAACTTTTTTTAGCACCTTACAATACTGTTTGTAATCGGCTGCTGCATTTAGATTTTGACTGTTTCTAACGTTTTGATATAATTGCCACTTTGTTCTACAGGACATTCTTATCCCTCTAGTCAGCCACCCAGGCTGCCTGTTTATGCTAGTACCCTGTTTTGAACGTTCTAACGGGAAGCAACTTTCAAAGAGCATGAGAAAAGTCTTGAGGAAAGCATTATATTTATCGTCTACTGTATCAGCACTATAAGCATCTTGCCACTCTTGTTCCTTGATAAGGTTTACAAAAGTCTCTACAGCAACTGGATCAGCTTTCCTAAAAAGTTGATAACTATATTTAACATGTGTTGCAGCACAAAAATCTTTTAGAGTTAAAACTTGTGCATCATGATCTGAAAGGCCATTCACTTTTTTGCTAACAGAATGCCCTTCCAGTAATGAGGAATGAACAAAAATGTTGTCTATGGATGTTCTAGTGTTCCCTTGCACTCTCTTTGGAAAGAATACGGTTTGCATACGATTATATGAATTAAGGAGGTCTACTAGCATCCTTTTCCTTGCACAATCACTTACACAATTAATATTGAAGTCACCACATATAACTAACTTTTTGTATTTCCTATAAAGTGAACCAAGAACCTCCTCTAGCTTTAGCAAAAATGTTGTGAAATCAGAGTCTGGGGATCTATAAATAACAACAGTTAGAAGTTTAGCTCCACTAATATATTGGATGTCTCTCCTAAGTGTCATCAGCTGCATGTTCTCTGGTTTTTCAATATTTTGCAATTTATTTTCTCCATTGTATAAGTAGAGTGACAGACAGGCAAAATACCCTCAGACTTCAAGAAGACAAATAATCCCAAACAAGCAAGTGCCAAGAGGTGTAAATATTACCAAAGCATCAGTTTAGTGACTCATGGTTGCAAAATATTGACGTGTATTGCTAACAGAAGAAAGGAAAAACTGGTAGTACATTCTTCAGGGATGATAAGATTGTGTTCTAGAGAAATATCTGAAAATGCAAGGCAGTGCTGACTCTGCTACTGTTACAAGACATACCAAAGAAGGGCAAACCTATGTTTATACCATTTGTATATTTGGAGGAAGCTTTTGGCGATGTTTACTGGGGTATACTCTTTGAAATTCTGAAGGTACCATGGATAAAACACATGGAGCGGAAGGTCATCTACAACTTACACAGAAATCATACTGCTGTTATCAGAATCAAGGGACATAAAAGGAAAGCAGTAGTTGAGAAGGAAGTGAGGCTGTAGACCATGCTGGAGGTTATTCATTCAATATACTGAGCAATCTGTGTAGGAAACAAAAGACAAATTTAGAAGTGGATTAAAAGCTCACAGAGAAGACACAAAAACTTTGAAGTTTGCTGATAACATCGCTGTTCTGTCAGAGACAGCAAAGGACTTGGAAGAGTGGTTTGAACAGAATGGATAGAGCCTTTAAATGATGGATAGAGCCTTTAAATGATTTTGTAAGACGAACATATGTCATCGCTGAGTGACTGTAGGATGATACAAAATGGCTTACACAAAATTTCTAGTTGGTGTGACGAGTGGCAGCTAGCTCTAAATGCAGAAACATGTAAGTTAATGCAGGTGAGTAGAAGAAACAATACCAGAATGTTTGAGAACAGAATTAGTAGTTGCTGCTTGACCCAATTTTGGACACAGCGAAAACAAAACTGCAATGAATGATACCAATAGTGTTCCAGAAGATAAAGCACCTGAACATATGAAACAAAGTTACAAGTTAAGGAATGCAATATGGAATCAAAAAGTTTTAATAGTGAGTGACAACCAAGGCAGGTACTGCAGAAACATTCTGGAGACAAAACTAGACACAAAATATGACATTCAAAGTTTTATTAAACCAAATGCTCCTCTCCATGAAGTTTTTAATCAAATTGACAAATTAGCAGAAGATTTGAATATGAATGATGGCTGGGTTGAACGATACTGAAGACTCCTACAACAACATTGTGGAAAGCATTGATAACATCTTACCAAGTGTTCTCCAACACAGTAACATGACAAATATCATTTTGCATCCAATTCCTGAAAGATTCGACAAAGAATATATAAACAAAAAAATCGACATGGTTAATCATCATTTAGTGCAAACAGTGAACTGTTCAAAATCTTGCAATAAAAGTAGAATATCCATAACCTTTGAAATGGAAAGACTCTCTCATGATAAATTCACACGACATGGATTCCACTTGAACAGACAGGAGAAGGAGCAAGTATGCAACAGACTGTCTTCATTAATTAAAATTAACAATTGTACAAACCAGATGCATTTATCTCTGTATCAACCAGTCTACCTGAAGACATCAGTGTTTCACCAAAATAAATGCAATGTGAAAACCAGTGCAATACAAGTGTCTAAAATGAAACAAATGCTACTTGATGAGTGGATTACCATTAGAAGCACCACAGCACACAAAAGGCAGGGCCCAGGGCCCAGGACCCAGGGAACCAGCTAGAAAGAAGACAGCACCCACACCTCAAAAGGAGGAGGATTTTTTACAGCTAACAATACCAGATGTAAAAAAAGAGGTAAGTGGTCAAGCAAGACACAATATAGTCCCTGCTTCATACTTTAAATTGTTCCATTGGGATGCTCAGTCTCTTTCCAATAAGCTGAATGAAATACAAATCTTGTTAAATGATATGAGTGATATTTCTGTTTTATGCTTTACTGAGCACTGGCTAAATAAAGACATGATAGAACTAGCACACCTACCTCAGTTTAAATTAGCTGGCACATTTTGTAGAGAAGTACTTGGGCATGGTGGTAGATGCATATATGTTCGAGAAGATATAGACTTCACTAACATAACCAAATTTGACAGCTTATCTAAAGAAAGAGGAGACATAGAACTCTCAATAGTAGAACTGCCAACTAGAAATTCTGTAATCATCTGTGTATATGGTTCACCAGATGGTGATAAATAAGTTTTTTTTATAATCATATGGAAGAGCTGTTAGAGGATTTCAACACCCTTAAAAGAGAGAGAGAGAGAGAGAGAGAGAGAGAGAGAGAGAGAGAGAGAGAGAGATTTCAATGATGATTTCTCCAAACCCAGTAAATTTAAAGATGAAATTAGAAATTAAAGATTTACTGAAGTCCCTTAACCTAAACCAACTATAACCAACCCAACGCATATAACCCCTACTTCTGCAACAACCATAGATCAGTTGTTTGTAAATACAGATAAATATACCTGCAACACACAGACTGAAACACTGGTTTTAGAGATCACAATTCCCAAATACTAACAATCACTATTCCAGGAAGCACAGAAGCCCAGAAAACTAGAGCTATTGTCAGGAAGTTTAATAATGAAAACATAGATTACTTTTGTTCTCTCTTGAGAAGAGAAATCTGGACTGATGTTTACAGTTCAAACAACACAGATGACAAGTTTGATAAATTTATGGCCACATACAATCATTTTATTTTGAAATAGCCTTTCCTAAACAAATGTCACTTATAAATTCTGTACACAAACCAAATAAATGGATCACAACAGGAATATAAATATCACACCAGAATAAAAGGAACTTATATGAATACTCAAAGCAAACCTCAAATCCTGTATTTATCAATTACTTTAAACAATATAAACAAATATATTTAAAAACAAAGATGATGTAACTTACCAAACGAAAGCACTGGCATGTTGATAGACACACAAACAAACACAAACATACACACAAAATTCAAGCTTTCGCAACCAACGGTTGCTTCATCAGGAAAGAGGGAAGGAGAGGGAAAGACGAAAGGATGTGGGTTTTAAGGGAGAGGGTAAGGAGTCATTCCAATCCTGAGAGCGGAAAGACTTACCTTAGGGGGAAAAAAGGACAGGTATACACTCGCTCTCACACACATATCCATCCGCACATACACAGACGCAAGCAGACATTGGTAAAGGCAAAGAGTTTGGGCCTGTTTTTAAATATATTTTTCCCACGTGGAATGTTTCCCTCTATTATATTAATACAAACAAATACTTAGACAAGTTACAACAAAAGCAAAGAAAATGGGAAATGACAAACAAATAAAAAATTCCAGGAATAAGACTAAAGCAATTTGGAGTATCACATAAAGAGAAACAGGTACTACATCTATTAGCCCACAAAAATATAGAACTTCATGAAAACAACAATAAAATAATCAACCCCACAGTAATGGCTAATAAATTTAACAAATACTTTTCTAAAGTAGCACACCACCTGATTACCAAACATTACAACTCACCGCCACACAGCAATACATCCCAGTCAGATACAAAAAGTTCTTACAAGAACCCTATTTATGTCTACTACAACACCTGAGGAATTACCTGTCATTATAAAAAGGTTACCCAATAAGTATTCAGCAGGTAATGATGAAATACCACATATGATTATCAAAGCAAGTGTAATATCTGTCGTAAAACCATTAATGGATATTAAAAAAGAAAAAAAAAAAGAAAAGAAAAAAATTCAATTCATCATTCATGAGTGGCATATTCCCAAAAAAATCTGAAAATGGCAAAAGTGACACCACTGTAAAAGAAAGGGGACAAACACGAAACTGCAAACTATAGACCTGTAACAGTATTGTCAGGGCAAAATTCTTGAAAAAACTATTTCTTAGAAGACTGACAGCCTTTCTAAATAAAGAAAACATAATAAGTGATGTGCAACACAGATTCAGAACTGGCAGATCAACACAGTCAGCTATCTATACCTTCTTAAATGAAATTCTAACTGCAGTAGATAGTAAGCAACATGTGTCTGGCATATTTCTTGACCTTAGTAAAGCCTTCGATATAATTGATTATAATACTCTGTTGCAGAAGCTAGGTAATTATGAAATACGAGGCGTGACAAACAAGTGGATACATTCCTACCTTCATGACCATCAACAGATCACTCAAATAAAATACAAAGACATAAAAACTCAAAAAAATTGTTATTTTTACAGTAATGCACGAAACATTACATATGGAGTTCCTCAAGGGTCAGTCCTTGGGCCAATTCTTTTCATTCTTTATGTTAATGATTCGTCAGAAAAAATAACTGAAAGGATAACAGTACTTTATGCAGATAACACAAATATCCTGATCAAATCATGTGATGAGGAAAGACTACAAAAACACCTACAAGTATAATACAAAATTTAACACAATGGTTCGGAACAAACAAGCTAATAATAAATAATGAAAAAACAGTGACAGTCAATTTACACAATTCACAGAAACTACATCCTGAAGACTGATTTTTAAAGTTGATCTAAAAACTGTCTCATCTGTGAGTGACACAAAATTTTTTGGTATACATATTCAGCAAAACCTAAAATGGGGGACACGTCTTAATCATGTAAATAAAAAGTTATACACACTTACATATGCAGTAAGAATCCTCTCATAAAATACAAGCCGTGCATCAGTAATCACAATGTACCATTGCACTATTCAGTCACTGCTGATATATGGCATTATCTTTTGGAGGAACTTCGTACATACAAACAAAACATTTAGGCTACAGAAAAAGATTGTTAGAATAATAAACCATGCTAAGAACACAGACTCCTGTAGACCAATATTTAAAAATCTCAATATACTGCCTCTTCCTTGAAGTATAACTGTGACTTCCACCCCCATGATACTTGGTAGAAGCATTATTTGCATGTCAATACAGTAAGTACAAACATTTGTAAGAGAGGAGTGTATCATACTGGCATAATGCTGTACAATCACATGCCATCCTATTTGAAACAGATGCAAAATTTACAAAAGTTTAAAGTGAAACTGAAAGAACACTTGCTTAACCACAGCTTCTATTCTGTTTCTGAGTTTTTAGAGTACCAGAAAAGTGTAGTGTAACTGCTCAAATATTCTTAACCAATCTATCATTTTATTTCATTATATTAATTTTGTCATCAATATTCAACATGTATTGAATAATTTTTAATTATTTATCTTCTCAAAATAACAATGTGTATGATGTATATACTATACCAAACTGACGTGTCCTACATGATTTGTGCAAAATATGTACCTAAACACGATTTACAAGAACAATAAAGAGATACAAATACAAATATCTAGGCATAATGTTGCAAAGCAATATGAAACAGAATGAGCATGTAAGGATTGTAGTAGGGAAGATGAATGATCAGCTTCAGTTTAGTGGAAGAATTTTAGGAAAGTGTGGTTTTTGCAGATCAGCTTCTGACTGTAGGTTGTAAATAGCATTTCAGTTGCAACACCTTTATTTAACAAACTATCTGTTATTCAAATGGATACACTGCTTTTTGGACAGAAACCAGCTGAAATCAGACATTAGTAATGTTACTGAAGTTCAATGAAATGCTGCATTCTGACTGAAACTGAATTCTGGTGGTGGAGGTGTATCTATAACCATAAAAATATGGTAATATCTAGTGAGGTTAGAACATATTCTGAATGCAAAATAATTTGGGTGAAGATAAATGTTGAAAGTAACTGAATGTTCTTGTAGATGCCCAACCTCAGGAGCAGCAATGATGGAACATTTAAGGGGAAACTTTGAGAAGATTTGTGTAAATTTCCTGATCATATTGTAGAATTAGGTGGACATTTCAACTGGAAGACTCAAGTGACTGAGGTGGGTAGTAGGGCAAGGGAATCATCTGAAATTGTTCTAAATGCTTTATCCAAAAATTACCTTGACCAGTTAATCAGAGAACTACCTAGTGAAGATAACAAGTTAAATCTTCTGCTCACCAAAAGGCACAAACTTTTCGACTCAGTTGGTGTAGAATAGGAAATCAGTAACCATAAGGCTGTTACAACATCACTGAATATTCCTGTAAACAGGAATGTGAAGAAAAGTATTTCTGTTTAGCAGGAGTGACAAAGAACACAGTTCAGATTACCTAAGCTGGGAAACATAACAGATCAAGATTTGCTAAGTAAAGCATGTCTTACACACATTTAGTTTACTACCTGATCCAGATGTTACTAGGTTAAAAAATAAGTAATATTACAGCTTTTATTTGTCACTGACATTAATTCCTGTTCATTACATTTTTTGCAATCATATGCGATATCACTATTAATGAAAGATTTGTTTGTTTGGTACACAAACAATGTCATATTGACGGTAAAACTCATAATTACAAATAGAAGCTAGAACACTGCATGAATTTATACACTGTGAAGTTTAGATACTAATTATAGTAAGAGAATTGGAAAAGTAATTATATGTCTAATTAACAGTTTATAATTCCTAACTTTTAAAAAGGACACATGGAACAAAACTGAAACTAAAATGACATATGTTTCTTAGTTCTTAGTAGAAAACATGTGTTTACCTTTATTTAAGTACACCATGGTGTGTTCCAATGACTTTGTAATTATTTTCCATAACTGTAATTTAGTTAAAATTCTGTTGTCAACAATACATGATCTGGTTCTGATTGTTAAAAGTTTATTTATACATAGGTCACTGCATCTGCCAATTCAGTCACCAGTCACCAAGTTCACATTAGGAGCAATAAAGTTATATAAGATTATGTTTGTATGCATGTGTAAAACACGGTCTTGATTTTTTGAGAAGTTTGTGAAGAAACACTACAGATTATTTCATGGAACATTTAATCATATTCTTTGCATATGTGTTGTTATTTTGGAGGACCAAAAAAGGCCCAACTCAATAGCCAAGGGCTTGGGTTATGCAGAAAGCAGATACAGTTAATTATTGTCATAAACAACTGGACACCCCAGAGAAGTAATTTACAAAATAATGTTTCATTCTTCTGCCACAATATATGCAATTTGTGGCATGTGTTAGAGGAAAAACCAATGTAGATGAATGCTTTTCTTTGAATTATTGGCAGGGGAGAATTACAATGGCCAAAATGAGAAATTTATATTCAGTATAAAAATGTTGAGCATCAATGGACACAGTTCAGGAGTATTATATTATACACCTTAGACAGGTACATGCCAAGCAAAGCTGTGAAGGACAGGAAAGGCCTGCTGTGGTTTGACACACACTTTGGAGAGCTCCTGCAAAAGTAAAGAGAGCCTCACTGCAAATTTAAACATAGCCAAAGCTTCACAAACAAAAATAACTGACTAAGCCCAAATTAGCATTAGGAGACCCATGCATGAAGCGATCAAAAAATTTGAAAACAAAATTCTATATATCAACCTGACAGAAAATCTTAACAAGTTTTGGTCTTATGCTCAATAAGTTAACAGAACAAAGCCATCTGTCCAGGCACTCTGTGACTATAATTTCATCAAAACAGGATGACATACAGATGAATGAAATACTAAACACCTCCTTCCAAATCTGTTTCACTGAGGAAGAGTGCACTGCAGTTCTGCCTTTAATGTCAAGATGATACATAACAAAATTAGTGACAAAGAAGTAGAAAAGCAACAGAAAACACTCGAGGAAAGCCCAATGGATATGATGGGATACCAATATGATTCTATACAGAGTATGTGAAAGAACTTGCTTCTCTTGTATGAGCAATGCACTGTAGGTTGCTATAGGAGCAAAATGTTCCTAGTGATTGGAAAAAAGAGCAGGTTATCCCTGTCTTCAAGAAGGGCTCTCCAACAGAAGCCAAAAAACATAGGCTTCTATCACTGTTGTCAGTCTGTTTTAGAATTCTGGAACATGTTTTATGCTCACATATTATATTTCTGGAGCAAAGATCTCTTTAGGAATCATCATGTGTTCAGAGAACAATGACTGTAAGAAACAGATTCTCTGTTCATTCACATACCCAAAAAGTAGTTGATACCAGTGCACAGGTTGATGCTGAGTACATTGATTTTGGATAGACATTCACATTTATCACAAATATTTTACGTAATGTAAAGTTCCAAGTGAACAGAGAATAACACATGTGACTTCTGTCTATAACAAGGGTAAAAGATTGGACCTACAAAATTACAGACCAATATCTTTACCATTGGTTTGCTGCAGAATCCTTAAATGTATTCTCTGTTTGAATATAATAAATTCCCTTCAGAGGGTAAAACATCTGTCCACAAATCAGCACAGTTTTAAAAAGCACGGCTTGAGCAAAACTCAGCTTGCCCTTTTCTGACGAGATCCTGTGAACCATGACGAAGGGCAAGAGGTGGACTCCATATTCCTAGATTTCCATAAGGTTTTTGACAGTGTCACACTGCTGACTGTTAACACCAGTACAAGCGTATGGAATAGGTTCTCAGATACGTGAGTGGCTCAAAGACTTCTTAACTAACAGAACCCAGTACATTGCCCTCAATGGTTGAGTATTCATCAGAGACAAAGGTATCGTCAGGAGTGTCCCAGGGCAGTGTGACATGACCGCTGTTTTTCTACATATATAAATGATCTGGTGGACAGGTCATGCAGCAATCTGTGGCTGTTTGCTGATGATACTGTTGTGTATGGAAATATGTCATCGCTGAGTGATTGCGGGATGATACAAGATGACTTATACTAAATTCTAGTTGGTGTGATGAGTGGCAGCTCACTCTAAATGTAGAAACATGTAAGTTAACGCAGGTGAGTAGAAGAAACAATACCGGAATGTTTGAGAACGGAATTAGTAGTTGCTGCTTGACACTGTTTTGTAGATTAAATATCTAGGCGTGATGTTGCAAAGCAATATGAAACAAAATGAGCATGTAAGGATTGTAGCAGAGAAGGTGAATGATCGGCTTGAGTTCAGTGGAAGAATTTTAGGAAAGTGTGGTTCATTTGTACAGGAGACCACATATAGGAAACTAGTGTGATCTGTTGTTGTGTACTGTTAGAGTGTTTGGGATCCGCAGGAGTTTGGATTGAAGAAAAACATTGAAGCAATTCACAGGTGGGCTGCTAGATTTGTTACTGGTAGGTTTCAACAACATACATGTATTACAGAGATGCTTCGGGAACTCAAATGGAATTACTGGAGGGAAGGTGATGTTCTTTTCGAGTAGCACTGTTGAGAAAATTTAGAGAACCGCCATTTGAGGCTGACTGCAGAACAATTCTGCAGAACAATTCTGCTGCTAATGTAAATTTTGTGTAAGGACCATGAAGATAAGGTTAGAAAGATTAGGTCTCATAAGGAGGCATACATACAGTTGTTATTCCTTCGCTTTATTTGTGAGTGGAAAAGTAATAGAAAAGACTAGTAGTGGTACAGGTTACCTCTGCAGTGCACCATACAGTGGCTTGCAGAGTATGTATGTGGATGTAGGTACAGTTTTAAGAAACAAAATACAAGCATAAGGAATGTCAGATCAGCTGTGTTAATGAATTGAAGAGTTTCTAGAAAATAGAACATAGTACATCATTTTTAACAGAGAGGAATCTTCAGAGTTACAAGTAACTTCAAGCTTACACCAAGGGTGTGTTACAGGACCATTAATTTTCACAATATTTGTAAATGAACTACTGGATAACATCAAAAGTTCCACATTGCTCTTCGCAGATGATGCCATTGTATGCAGAGAACTGGAAATGCTAGATATTGGTAGCGAAATGCAAGAAGACCTCCTTGGTGCAGGGATTGGCAGTTCACCATCAACATAAAGAAATTTAAAACATTTCACATAGATAAGCAGAAAGATCTATTATTGTATGATTACAGAACAATTTCTGGAAGCAGTCACGTCCATAAAATATTTACGAATATTTGTAGGTGTAGTTTAGACCACACAGAACTAATTGCAGGTAAAGCAGATGCCGGGATGAGATTACCTGGAATTATCCTCAGGAAGTTGGCCCACATACAAAAGAGGTAACTTACAAAACCCTCACTCCATAAATACTGGGATCTGTATGACATAAAGGAAATAGGGGAAGAACCAAAGAAGAGGTGTGTTTTATTGTTAAAATTTCAAGAGTATACTTTCCTAGAAGAATCAACCAATATATTGCTTCGTCCTACATATATCTTGACAAAAGACAATAAAGGTAAAATTAGAGCTCACAAAGATGCTTACCAATAATTATTCTTTGTGCTGATCATTCACAGCTGGAACAGGAAAGAGAGGAAATGACAGCGGTAAACAAATTACCCTCTGCCACACACACTGTCAGTTGACATGCATAACCGAGCAATGTGGTGCAGAGGTTAGTACACTGGACTCACATTCAGGAGAATGATGGTTCAAACCTGTGTCCAGCCATCCTGATTTGGGTTTTCTGTGGCTTCTTTAAATCGGTTCAGCTAAATGCCGGAATTGTTCATTTGGAAGGGCATGGCCAACTTCTTTCCCATCCTTCCCTAATCCAATGGGACCAATGATCTCACTGTTTGATCCTCTCCCAGAAATTGACCAACCAACCTGATTTGCATAATGCAGATGTAGAACGTGATCATGGAGGCCAATAGTCTGAAGCTGCTTTATTAGGAAATCTTCCTGTTGCACTGCACTGCACTCCCTGTCACCGTACCACTGAGGAGCACAAGATTGTGTGCCTTACAATCCTGGTAAATGTGTTAGGAACTGCATCTGCTGTTTTACATGGGTCACATCTTGCATATTATACAATGTAGCAGTTATCTGCTACTCTACTTGACCGAGGTCGACCATCTTCTCTACTTCAGGCAGCGGTACCTGAGGTTCGGGACTCTCTGCATGCTTGTGCAACAGTCTTGTGATCAATACCAAACTCCCAAGCTACACTCATCAAACTTTGCCCTTCTCACAGTTACCAAATGATTCTTTCCAGTGTGAAGTCATCCAGATGTTGTCTGCGAGGCATGTTATAATGAAGGACACCACCGTAATGCATTGTAATCACTCTTTGATTGACACACACTCTTTTCCTGTTGCTTCAGTTCCCTCGTGTTGTGGGGCCAGCCCCCTTTGGCACTATAGTCATGCTGACATCATGCCATGCAACATCCACCTTTCTGAGCACAACTGGGAGACCTCTAGCTGCATGCTCCCACGCTTTCATTCATTTCCAGAGTTGTTAATACATTATGTTATTTTATCTGTCTCAGTCTTAATTTTTACAGAGCAGTGTAGATCTGTGCTCTAGAAAGTTTTGAATCCCAAGCATAAAACCTTTTAGATCCCATATTGCTTAACTTTGGAGTAGAATTGGAATTTGAAAATTGTCATAAGCACTCTTAATGTCAGTAATTGCTACTGTAAGATGTTGCCTGTTGTCGAATTCCCAAAGAATTTCAGAGTCAGAACAGAAAAATGGTCTAGGGTTCCTTTACCCTTTCGAAATCCAAACTAGTTGTCTGAAAGTGAAATCTTGGGATTCCAGCAACCTCTTTAAATTGGCCATAATAAGCCTTTTAAGCATTTTCCCGAAACATGAGGATAGCGTGATGGCCCAGTATGACTTTGGACTTCCAGGCGTTGCTTTAGATTTGGGAACTGGAACAGTTATTTGCGTTTCTCAGTTAGAAACATCAGCCAGATGTTGTTAAATGTCTTTGGAAGTGTCGTCAATGTGTAATGTGGCAGATTAGAGATCATAGGATTGTGAACAAAATCTGTTCCGGAGGCAGAGTTCATCAAGGACTTCAGCACTTACTTCAACTCAATGAAATGAAATGATGAGCATAGGAAATGGCAGGATGATATGCCTGAAGGTGTAACAGCACACATGCAGATGTAAGAGTGAACGAAGTTATCAGTCATATCTTCCAACAAGTTGTCATCCATTTTGCTCTGGTCCAGGTTGTAGTTAAAGTTTCTGTGTTCCCTTATTGTATACCACGTATCAAACATCTTGATATCTATTCATCGTTCCACAACAGTTTATCGAGTTGAGACCTCAATAGAACTTTCAGTTTAACATGATGCCTGAACTGATGTAATATGTGACTTCTGCATATACTCAAAGCACTGTCAGAGATGAAAATCACATTGACTGCCAGAAAACAGTAGTTTGAATCTTTTATTTAGCTGGCAGTAGTGGCGCTCGCTGTATTGCAGTAGTTCGAGTAATGAAGATTTTTGTGAGGTAAGTGATTTGTGAAAGGTATAGGTTAATGTTAGTCAGGGCCATTGTTTTGTAGGGATTATTGAAAGTCAGATTGCATTGCGTTAAAAATATTGTGTGTCAGTTTAAGCACAGTCGTGTATAAATTTTCTAAGGGGACGTTTCAGTGAGAGGATGTATGGGAGAAGTCTTACATTTAGGTCTGTTATAGGGATACGAGCCGTGACATAAGGAGTTGGGAGCAGGGGTTGTGTGGGTGTGGACGAGTAGGTTCGGTGGACGACGGATTACCACTGTGAGAGGGGTGGGAAGGATAGTGGGCAGGACATTTCTCATTTCAGGGTGCATTGTGAGGTAGTTGAAACCCTGGTGGAGAATATAATTCAGTTGCTCCAGTCCTGTGTGGTACTGAGTTACGAGGGGAATGCTCCTCTGTGACCAGACAGTGAGACTTTGGGAGGTTGTGGGAGACTGGAAAGATAAGGCACACAACATTTGTTTTTGTACAAGGTTGGGAGGATAATTATGGTCAGTGAAGGCCTCAGTGAGACCCTTGGTATATTTCGAGAGGGACCGCTTGTCATTGCAGATATGATGAGCACTGGTGGCTAGGCTGTATGGAAGGACTTCTTGGTATGGAATGGATAGCAGCTATCAGAAGTGGAGGTATTGCTGATGGATAGTATGTTTGATGTTGACAGAGGTACTGATGTAGCCATCTTTGAGGTGGAGGTCAACATCTAGGAACATTGTTTGTTGTGTTGAGTAGGACCAGGTGAAGCAAATGGGGGAGAAGCTGTTGTGGTTCTGGAGGAATGTGGAGAGGGTGTCCTCACTCTCAATCCAGATCGCAATGTCATCAATGAATCCGAACCAGGTGAGGTGTTTAGGATTCTGGGTGTTTAAGAAGGATTCCTCTAGATCAGGCTCATCCAAACTGTGCCGCTGGCATGCTAGTGCCCGCGATCACCTGAGGCCAGCGCCCCAGGCGAATTTTTTGTTGTTGCACTGGCCGAGCTGTGTCGCTTAGCTGACCATGCGGTTCGTCCGACGTGCCTCGCCATACCACTGTATGCGCACTTTGTACAGATGACAGACCACAGCGGTCAAAAGCATTGATATGACACAAAGCCATTAGTCAACAGACGTGAGGCTACAGTGGATTGGAATGGATGGTCAACAGCAAAAAACTATTTAAAGCCGAGTGGGAAATTAATTTCTGTTGTACCGCTGTCAAAAATCATGCCAAATGTTTTGTATGTCATCGGAACCTCATGCATTTAAAAAAGTACTCAACTCAATGGCACTTGAATATCAGTCGCAAAAGGAAAGCCAGTCAAAGCTTGAAGAAATGAAAGAAAATTTCAAGCAGCATTACAGTGATGTGTTTCCTATCATATGACTCTTTATTATTTATAAAGATGGTAAATAAAACTATATTTTATAATATGATATGTCAGCAATGTGCTAGTCTTTGAATATCGGATCGTCAGCAACAAGGAACATTTCTTTTTGGTTAATTTTTATATTTGGGTTGCATTAAACCACGTCACACAGACATAAGAAAAAGCTTCAGGTGTGTTATTTTTTGCCATTTTCTGAAAAGCTCTCACAAACTCTCTCTCGGACAGCAAAGTGTTATTAAGTGTCATTTTTTGTTCTTGTGTATTTGTGTTTTGATGGATGGGAAAACATATGTTGTAATTTGATCTAAGTTTTCAATTAATTAAAATGCAAATATTCCAATACATAAAAATTTATTTTGCGACCACATTTTGCTGTACTTGCTAGCATCTATGGCTGCTTTTCAGAGGAATGGGGGAAAACACACCTAAAACCAATCTTTTTTGTTAGGTTTTTTATTTGGGTTTCAATGAATGAAACAATGAATTGTTAAAATGATAAAAGTGTTTTAAAAACAGGATTGTACAAAATTAATTGTAAGGTTTTTTTGCCATGGTAGGAACAAAAGACAGGTGGGCAAAGTCTGTGCCCAAGTTACAAATGCTTGCTGAGAATTGCGTAAGCAGGGAATCCCTTTGTGGCTGGGAATCTCATCAAGGATTGGTTGGGCGACTCGGCGGCTTGTATTTGTCCAGCAGACCTCTTGGAAAAATTCAAAAAATAACTCTTTCACCTCAAACCTTGCTTGCTGAGTCGAAGATATGGCCTCAGATACGGAGCAGCAATTAATGGAGGGAGCAGCAAACTTTGTTTCATTTTCTATCGCTCTTGATGAGTCCATGGACACTGCGGACATATCTCAGCTCATCAAATTCATTTGGGGTGTTGATGACAATCTGCACGTCACCGAAGAATTTCTCGACCTCATTCCATTAAAAGACACAACCACAGGTTTGGATATATTTTTATTCTTGGAGAATGTGTTCAAGTCAATGGCTTTAAAATGGGAACGCCTGACCAGGATAACAACAGATGAAGCCTCTGCGCTACGAGATATATGCACTAGATTCGTGGGTTAGGTCAGGTAAAAAATGGCTGAAGAGGACTATTTCTTATTCACGGCAGTCCATATCTGATACACCAGGAGGCACTTTGTGCAAAGATTGTCAACATAAAAAAATGTAAGGGTCACCAGTTGTTCAAACGGTTAATTATCTTTGCTTCCATGGACTCACACAAAGGCCAATTTAAAGAATTTCTGGCTGATATTGAAGTGGAATTCTCGGACATCCCCTACCACACCAAAGTAAGATGGTTGAGGTCCTTCATCAGTTTTATCCTTGAGGGATGAGATCAGTACCTTTTTGAAAATGAAAAGACATCCAGAAGAATTACTTCATGATCCTAAGTGGGTGGCGAATTTGGCTTTTTTGAGTGACCTAGCTGGTCATTTAAATACTTTGAACATTTCACTCCAAGGTGAAAATCACTCTGTTGTTGATTTAGTGCAGACAATTCAAGCATTAAAAAATAAAAGAAACTTATTTTATGGGAAACTGTTGCGCAAGGAGAATTGTGGACACTTCCCTGCATTAGACAGCTTTAAAGAAGATGTGGATTTTTCAGATTATGTTCAAATCATTTGCGAATTACAAGAAGAGTTTGGAAACAGATTTTTGGAGATAAGTGAGCTTCAACCGGCTTTAGATATATTTGTTTGCCTATTTTCCCTTCGGGGAGAGGATGTCTCACAAGTGTTTCAACTAGAGATGATTGAGCTGCAGTGTGATATCTGCCTTAAGGACCGCTTTCTTATGCGTAAAACTTTGGATAACTTTTACAGCTGCTTTCCATGAGAGAAGTATCCTTTTTCGCACAAGCATGCAGCCAAAGGTCTCTCAATGTTTGGTTCCACGTATATTTGTGAGCGCTTTTTCTCCCTTTTAAGGCTTGCTGAAGCTAAGCACTGTTCTCTACTTAGTGATAAAAATTTGACTAATTCTTAGATGTTAGCAGTCTCCTGGAATATTGTACCAAACCTAAACAAAACCATTTTTTCGAAAAAGAAATATGTAAAGTGTTAATTGTCTTTTTCAACAATGTTGACTGTTAGGATTAAATGTCTTTATAATTCTATTTTTTTAAAAAGTTTTCAAACTTGGTCAATTAAAATTACTGCGTACAAAACAGCAAACTAAGGATCTGATGTCTAAACTCTGAAAAGGGATACAAAAAGCTGTGGCTCGAAGTACAACAAAAAATATTTACTTGTAACTACTAACAGTAAGGATAAGACTATAAACCTTACGTAAAATTATTTCTAAAATAGAATATCTATGACACTAGTTCATTTAAGAAATTGATATATCTTTCAAAGGACACCTACTGCACATATGAAGAGTGTGCATGCACAACACTAATAGAATCAATCTGTTGGTCAGAAAACTACTACATTGTTCTTCGGTTCTTGTTTTGGATATTGTTTTCTAAGGCTTTCCATAGTAATTCTGATGTACAAACACTAATTGTTACCTAAACAGTAAATGGTTTGCTTGTTTTACTGCTCATCGACCACTTTTACAGAGCTGCACTTCCTCTGTTATTTTGTTTACGTTGAATCTGACCACAGGACAGTCCAGCGCAGAGCAATGCTGTGTGGTCTCACTCTCTCTGCAGCTGTCTCTCTCACTCCTGTTCGGACACAAGTGACACACATTCGCATACGGGGCACTGAACTATACTGACTTGCGCCCGCAGAGCGTGACCATCCCCGCTGGGTGCAATTCTTGGATGAGCCTGCTCTAGATGCTCCATAAATAGGTTGGTATAGGATGGTGCCATGTGGGTGCCTATAGCCATACTCTGGATTTGTTTGTAGGTAATGCCTTCAAAGGAGAAGTAATTGTGGGTGACGATATAGTTGCTTATGGCAACTAGGAAGGAGGTTGTTTGTTTGGAATCCATCAGGCGTTGTGGAAGGTAGTGTTCAACAGTGGTAAGGCCATGGGCATTAGGGATGTTAGTATATAGGGAGGTGGCATCAACAGTGATGAGCAGGGTACCAGGTGGTAAAGGGACAGGAACAGTGGAGAGCTGGAGGAGGAAATGGTTGGTATCTTTAATATAGGAGTGTAGGTTCTGGGTAATAGTCTGAAGGTGTTGGTCTATGTAAGCACATATTCCGTCAGTGGGGGCACAGTAACTGGCCACTATAAGGCGTCCTGGGTGGTTGGGTTTATGGACTTTAGGAAGAATGTAGAAGGCACGAGTGTGGGGATTGTTAGGAGTGAGCAGAGAGATGGACTCTTGGGGGGGGGGGGGGGGGAGGTTCTGGAATGGTACTAAGGATTTAAGGAGAGACTGAACATCCAGCTGAATTTCTGGAATGGGGTCATTGTGGCAAGGTTCGAAGGTGGATGTACCTGACATCTGGCAGAGTCCTTCTACCAGGTAATCCTTGTGGTTCAAAACAACAGTGGTGGAGCCTTTGACCACAGGTAGGATCATTAGGTCAGGATCAGTTTTAGATCATGGACCTTACATTCACTTTCTGTGGATGTAAGGTTAGTTTGTATGTTGAGGAATTTTGGGAATGGTAGCGAGCCAAAGTTTGAAGTTAAGAAATTCTGGAAAGTTAACAGGGGATGATTTGCAGGCTGTGGGGGTGGATCACGGTTGGATGGAGAAGTGAACTTAGTCAGGTAGGGTTTAACATTGGTCTTTGGTTGAGTCTGATAAGTAGGGTTGCCAGCATAAAAGTGTTTCCACTGTAGGGCCGGAAGAAAGAGAGAAGGTCATTAATGAGTCCTGCATGATTGAATTTGGGAGTGGAGCAAAAGGTGAGGCCTTTGGAAAGGACTGATATTTCTGTGGGACTAAGGCTTCTGGAGGAAAGGTTCATGACCTTGTTTCAGGTCTGTTTAGGTTCTGGATTCTGCATG
Organism: Schistocerca cancellata; assembly: GCF_023864275.1. NCBI lineage: Eukaryota > Metazoa > Arthropoda > Insecta > Orthoptera > Acrididae > Schistocerca > Schistocerca cancellata. The sequence goes on along the minus strand of NC_064632.1, from coordinate 32,211,577 downwards.
GTGGTGGGAGGGAGTTTAGGATGGCGGGGTAAATGTAGTACGTCTATGAGACAGCGATTGTCACCTATGAGGGGACACAGGGGAGGTTTGGAGGTTGTTGTGGAAGTGGTGGACAGTGGTACTCCAAAGTGGGAGTAGGCAGTGAGCAGGGTGGAGAGTTTTTTGAGGTGGCATTGTGCATGTTGCTCTACTTCCTGAAAGGCAAGAGTTTCAGTGTGTGTTATGAGTGAGTTGGGATTGCATAGCAGGGGAATTTTATGGATGGAGAGAAGTTATTGCAAGGAGGTATGGCCCTGGTTGATATGGTTTTGCAGGACTATGTTGGTGAGGGCTAAGGATTGGTGGAATATAAACAGTTGGAGGTCATAGTGGACAAGGGGTGGCAGCCAGAGATTGGTAATTTGATGGTAATGGCATCTGGGGGAATTCCATGAGACAAGCAACAATGCAGGTACAGTATGTGAGATAAGTAAACTTTTCTTTATTGACGCAAATGGAAGGAGCAAGGATTCATGGTGGTGGTAAAATGCATAAGATTACATAAATACCATGGAATTACATCCAAAAAAATACTCACAAATACTATTGTCAGTTATTTTTAATTTTCTCCTCCACCAGAAGTAGTTACCCTTACTTCTAGTCTCATAATTATGGGTATCCCTGCACTTATTTACTTTGTTTTTACTATTCAGAAAAATGTAATAAGTTTATACAAGTACAGGGAATATACTGTTAAATATTTATGTTGGATACAGGTTTCATGACAGGACTCTCTGGACTTTTGTCCCTGTTTTAACTAATGGCTCTATTCTGTAACACTAATGTTCTGTTCAGGTGTCTGTAATACTAATGTTCTGTTCAGGTGCAGGTCTGCCACACAACCACACAGTTCAATACCATGATGAAGAAATGGATAGATTGTTCCATAGTAAATGGTTTTTAGTGTTTGACTTGTGACTATTTTTTCCAGCTGGTTTATCAGATACAAGCTAATGCTATTTTCTCACACACAGAAGTAATGTGGTTTACCTAATGGAGATTTTTGTCCTGGAGGACACCAAGAAATTTAATGTTATCTGTTTCTGCAATACCACAAATATAGTTTATTTCAGCCTCATGAGAACCAGTTGTTTTAAATGTTAGTAGCTGGGATTTACTGAATTTGGTGGTTAGACACTGGTGTAGAAAATATGTGGTTTCTTCCATCACACTCTTAGTTGCAGCTGAGTGTAATGTCTCAAAGTCTTTTACATAAAGTAACAGGGAGGTCTCATTAGTATAGATTGCTAGATGTGAGTTGAAGGGTTGTATCATGTCATTGACACAAACCAAGTACAGAAAGGGACCAAGGATCGATCCCTGTGGTACCCCCTGGATTACTGTATCCCTAGAAGGCTGGAAATCTATTACCTTATTATCTATTTTATATGGAAGTTCATTACACTGTCTGTGATTTGTCAAGTATTTTGTCAGTAATTGCATACATGAGTCTTGATATTGTAAGCCTTCAGTGTCTTAATGAGAAACCCATGGTTGACTGAGTCGAAGGCTTTGGCTGATCTAAGAATATGCCTGCTGTCTTCATAACTTAGTCTAGGAGGGTGTACACTGTATGGAGAACTCCAGCAACTGCAGTAGTTGTGCACCGATCTTTCCTAAAGCCATACTGTGTTTCTTCTGTTAACAATTTTTTCTTTGTAAAATAAGAAGAGAGCTGAGGAATGATAACCATTCCAAAAACTTTGCTTATATCATTTTCTTCAAACTCGTCGAATTTAAAACTCACTACTTGATTCTGTATCTCTCGGACAATTTCTAAAGTGTGTGTTGGATTTCCTGTTGGTGATATGGAATAGTTATTAAAAAGTTTACATAATGCTTTTGGTTGTTTTATGTAATATTACATCCTGCATAACACATAACAGTTTGCTGTCCCTAGCTGTGGAGGTTTTTTGATACTTATTGATCAGTTTCCAGGATTCCTTGCTTACATTTGTAGATTGTGAAATTTCATTATTGTGGACTTGCCTTCTAAGGTTTGAAAGTTCTGTTTTAAAGGTTTTCTTAGCTGTGTTACATTTCTGATTGAAAATGTGCAGTCTTGCAGATTTGTACAGAGCATCTAACTCATTAATATTTTTCCCAAGTTTAACAAGGCTTGCTGGATGTCTGAGTTTGTTTTTTCTTCCACTCTGACTGTGTATTGGCCATTTCTGGTTTTCTTTAATGGGAACGGGATCAAAGTGTCTCAATATTATGTTATAAAACTCATCTCATTTGTTATCTGATCCTTCCACACAGTATATTCTATCAGACTACTCCTCTGCTAGCTTCATTTTCAAGAGAGTTGATGTTGCTATTGCTCATATCTTGTTTCTTTTCAAAAGTTTTTGGTATTATTTTAGAAGCTGTTTTTCTATATTCAATCTGTTGTGCAATGTGGTCTGAGTAATGAAAGTCTATGTTACTAAACAGTTTCATCAGCAGTTTTGTTAACCATTGCACAATCTATCCTGGTATAAGTAGAATCTGAGACTCTGGTATCCATGGTAATTATATTTCTAAGAGTGTATGAAGTTAGATTCTTCTGAAAAAATATCAAACTTCCGACCCATGTCACAGTTAAGTTCCTTCTCAAAAATTCTAGAAAAACTGTTCTATGACAGGCTTTTAAGTTTCATAAATAAATATGCACCTCTTACAGTACAACAACATGGTTTTAGAAAGTCTAAATCTACACAGACAGCAATTTTCAAAATTCTTTGACTGCTTTTTAAAATCCCTCAAGCAACATAAATTAGCTGCAGGTATTTTTCTAGATCTATCAAAAGCCTATGATTTCCTGGACCATAACATTCTGCTCGAAATATTAGAAAGAGGAGGAGCAAGAGGTGTAGCACATAGCTGGTTGTGTTCATACCTAAAACACTGCAGGCAGAAAGCATCACTTCAGTACGAATTCAACAAAATGAATAAAACAAGAAACAACTCCTTTCTTTCTAGGGAATTACCAATAAAATATGGTGTACCACAGGGCTCAATCTTAGGTCCACTACTCTTCTTGATTTATGTGGACGACTTAGTTGAATATATGAGTCCCACAAAAACTATCCTGTTTGCCGATGACACCAGCATATTGCTCACTGGATCCAGTCCAGAAACTTTGCGGTCCACAGCAGAAAGTTCTACGAAAAGACTTTCTGAGTGGTTCACAAAAAACAAAATCATTATAAATTCTGAAAAAAACTGTGTGTGTCGATTTTCATTTAATGCCTCCAACTAATCATATGTCTATTCAATCCCAATTAAAAAATGATCCCCTAGAAAATGTGTCACAAAATTCTTGGGTCTTTGGGTTCAGTAAGACTTAAAGTGGGACACACATATAAATAACTTGTGTAGAAAACTATCATCTGTGTGCTATGGCCTTAGATTAGATTAGATTAATACTAGTTCCATGGATCATGAATACGATATTTCGTAATGATGTGGAAGAGTCAAATTTTCCAATACATGACATAATTAAGTTAATTTAACAACATACTTAAGTTAATATAACAACTTTTTCATTTTTTGTGTTTTTATTTTTATTTATTTTTTTATTTATTTTTAAATTTATATCTAAAAATTCCTCTATGGAGTAGAAGGAGATGTCATTCAGAAATTCTTTTAATTTCTTCTTAAATACTTGTTGGTTATCTGTCAGACTTTTGATACTATTCGGTAAGTGACCAAAGACTTTAGTGCCAGTATAATTCACCCCTTTCTGTGCCAAAGTTAGATTTAATCTTGAATAGTGAAGATCATCCTTTCTCCTAGTATTGTAGTTATGCACACTGCTATTACTTTTGAATTGGGTTTGGTTGTTAATAACAAATTTCATAAGAGAGTATATATACTGAGAAGCTACTGTGAATATCCCTAGATCCTTAAATAAATGTCTGCAAGATGATCTTGGGTGGACGCCAGCTATTATTCTGATTACACACTTTTGTGCAATAAATACTTTATTCCTCAGTGATGAATTACCCCAAAATATGATGCCATATGAAAGCAATGAGTGAAAATAGGCATAGTAAGCTAATTTACTAAGATGTTTATCACCAAAATTTGCAATGACCCTTATTGCATAAGTAGCTGAACCCAAACGTTTCAGCAGATCATCAATGTGTTTCTTCCAGTTTAATCTCTCATCAATGGACACACCTAAAAATTTTGATTATTCTACCTTAGCTATATGCTTCTGATTAAGGTCTATATTTATTAATGGCGTCATACCATTCACTGTACGGAACTGTATGTACTGTGTCTTATCAAAATTCAGTGAGAGTCCGTTTACAAGGAACCACTTAGTAATTTTCTGAAAGACAGTATTGACAATTTCATCAGTTAATTCTTGTTTGTCAGGTGTGATTACTATACTTGTATCATCAGCAAAGAGAACTAACTTTGCCTCTTCATGAATATAGAATGGCAAGTCATTAATATATATTAAGAACAACAAAGGACTCATGACTGACCCTTGTGGAACCCCATTCTTGATAGTTCCCCTGTTTGAGGAATGTGCTGATCTTTGCATATTATGAGAACTACTTATTTCAACTTTCTGCACTCTTCCAGTTAGGTACGAATTAAACCATTTGTGCACTGTCCCACTCATGCCACAATACTTGAGCTTGTCTAGCAGAATTTCATGATTTACACAATCAAAAGCCTTTGAGAGATCACAAAAAATCCCAATGGGTGGTGTTCGGTTATTCAGATCATTCAAAATTTGATTGGTGAAAGCATATATGGCATTTTCTGTTGAAAAACCTTTCTGGAAACCAAAGTGACATTTTGTTAGTACTTCATTGTTACAGATATGTGAAGCTACTCTTGAATACATCACTTTCTCAAAATTTTTGGATAAAGCTGTTAGAAGGGAGATTGGATGGTAATTGTTGACATCAGATCTATCCCCCTTTTTATGCAAAGGTATAACGATAGCATATTTCAGTCTATCAGGGAATATGCCCTGTTCCAGAGAGCTATTACACAGGTGGCTGAGAATCTTACTTATCTGTTGAGAACAAGCTTTTAGTATTTTGCTGGAAATGCCATCAATTCCAAGTGAGTTTTTGCTTTTATGCAAGTTTATTATTTTCCTAATTTCAGAGGGAGAAGTGGGTGAGATTTCAATTGTATCAAATTGCATAGGTATGGCCTCTTCCATTAACAGCCTAGCATCTTCTAATGAACACCTGGATCCTACTATATCCACAACATTTAGAAAATGATTATTAAAAATATTTTCAACTTCTGACTTTTTGTTCGTAAAGTTTTCATTCAATTTGATGGTAATACTGTCTTCCTCTGCTCTTGGTTGACCTGTTTCTCTTTTAATAATATTCCAAATTGTTTTAATTTTATTATCAGAGTTGCTGATTTCAGACACGATACACATACTTCTGGATTTTAAAGGCTACAACAAGCAAAACAACAGTACTGCACGCATACTATGCACAGTTCCACTCACTAATCCGATATGGGATCATTTTCTGGGGATACTCAACTCACAGTGTAAAGGTTTTTAGAATGCAAAAAAGAGCTCTAAGAATAATTTGTGGCCTTAAAAAGATGGAGTCTTGTAAATCCCATTTTACTGAGCTTGGTGTTCTAAATGTTTCAAGTTTATTCATTTATGAAAGTATCTTGTTCACTAGGGACTACCTCCTGAAAACAGGCAAACTGCTACAGAACAAAAATGTACACAACTATGGTACCAGAGGGAAATCAAATATACATCAAAAATACCACAGAACAACCACCTAGCAGAGGAGCATAATTAACATTGGTGTAATATTACACAATAAGATACCAGAGGAAATAAAAAAATGCTACTCATCCAATATTTAAAGCTAAACTAAAGGCATTTCTAATAAAGCACTGTTTCTATTCTGTCAGAGAATTTCTGAATAAGTAACAAAATTAATTGTAATAGGTACCTAATTTTAATTTGCCTACTATTTTGCTAATACAACGTATTATTGTAACTTATCTTTGACCTGTCCAATATCAATTGTACAATTTGTGCTATATGATAAAACTGGACCAATAAAAAATCAATCAATCAATAATACATCTACAAGTTTCCGGTTAGCTATGTTGTTGGAGTTTGCACCATTGTTAAGGTCTCCAAGTATAGTAAAGTCGCTGGAACCAGTTTGCCTAATTATGGTACTGGAGCTATTGAGGAAATGGATTACATCTGCACAAGGTGGTCCATATATTCATATTACTTTATGTTTTACTGCATTGATTCCATGGTCTTTTAGTTGAATTGCAATACCACTTATTTCTAATATCTCCTTTTCACTACATTGCTCAATAAATGTATGTTTCTTAGACCAAATACATTCTCTCACAAAGATTGCCACACTTCCACCCTTATGCTGTTTCCTACAATAACTGTTTACCAGCACATAACCATCTAGTTTATAATAGTTAATTTCATTACATTTTAGACCACGTTCAGTTAATAATAACACTCGTGGCGAATGCTCATTCACAAATGCCTGTAGTGGGCTGAGTTTCTTTCTAAGATACTGCACATTCAGATGTATCATACTAAGTGATGCCTGGGTTTCTTCTCTGTTTATACACCTGTGGATGTTGTAATCTTCTGTGAGAGTGGAATAAAGATTATTTGCCTGGTTGATCACTGCTGTAATGGATTTTTTTCTTTAAAAAAGCTTCATATTCAAATGTAGTGGTATTGGTTCCTTCCTGTTGGTGAATGGCACAGAGAACTTTTATTTAATTCACTAATCTCAATTTTTCCCTTCCTGTTCATGTGTATTCTATGCTGGGTGTGTTAATCTCGATTTATTTTGCTACCACCTATTAATTTTACATAGCTGAATCTTTCACATAGCTTTTGTGAGTTTCTATTTCCCTATTAACACAAGACCTCCCTGGAAGGTCATATTGTACTGGTACATTTTTTACAACATTCGTGTGATGTGATTGTGGCAATAACTTTCTGTAATTTCTGTGTTGACTTGCTTTGATTTCTATATACATCATTGGTGCCACCTATAGTCACAATGCAATAGTCTTTTTTAAGTTTGTTTGTTTCTACAGTTAAGTTTTCTACCAAAGAACTGAATGCAGCTCCAGGTTTCAGTTTAGCAAACACCTAATAATGTAAGTTCATATTTTCACAAAGGGTGATAGAGAGGCTTTCCGATGACTATCAGCATAAATTAGGAGGTTTTGTTTTTCTTGATGCTTGAACATTTCTGTTATCCTTCCACCCAATAGCATTACACTGTTCCTCTCCTTTTGGGTGTTCTGTGCTACCTTCTTACCAATGGAGCTGCTTTGTAGTAATTTCATATCACTTTTCTCCTTTTGTTCAGTTTACTGTTATCCATACATGTAAGATGTTAGGATGTCATTCAATTCCCTCTAAGGGGCTGGGTTACTTTACTAGTATTTCTCCCTCCTCCCCCCTCCTCCTTCCCCATCAAAGATGATGGAGCTAACACCAGCAGCAACCTCAGTACAATAAGTAAAACAATGGCAAATCCAGCATGGAAAGTGACAATATTATGAAAAGGATACTTGCTACTCACCATAATAGCGGAGATGCTGAGTCGCAGATAAGCACAACAAAAAGACTGTCAGAAAGTAAGCTTTGGCCAACAAGGCCTTCATCAGAAACAGACAACACACACACACACACACACACACACACACACACACACACACACATGACCATAGTCTCTGGTTTCTGAGGCCAGACTTAAGCAGCAGTGCATGATGGGAGAAGCAACTGGATGATGAGGGTAAGGAGGAGGCTGGAGCAGGGAGGGGGAGGGATAGCAGGGTGGGGGTGGGGGACAATAAAGCAGTGCTTGTGGTAGCTTTCCAGCCCCAACCCCAACCCTGATATCCCTCCCCCTCCTTGCCCCAGCTTCCTCCTTACCACCCTCATCATCCGGTTGCATCTCCCATCATGCACTGCTGCTCGCGGTCTGGCCTCAGCAGCCAGAGATTGTGATCACATGTGTGTGAGTTGCATTTGTGTGTATGCTGTCTATTTCCAACGAAGGCCTTGTTGGCTGAAAGTTTACTCTCTGACAGCCTTTTTGTTGTGCCTATCTGCAATTCAGCATCTCCACTACATGGTGAGTGGAAACTATCTTTTTCATAATATTTTCAGTGCAATAAGTGCTTGTTTTGTTTGTACCTGTTAGTGTCTGCTTGTTAATGTATTTGTGTGTATGCATGGATGAGTATGTATTTGCATGTTAGGCCTGTGTCCTCAAACCGTCAAGATTTCAAACCACTAGTCTCAAGTCTTTAATTTCTTCTGTTCGCTACCTCTCCTATAAAATGTGTAGTAAACCAATTTCACATGAGCACATTGTGTTAAACATAGAAAAGAAAAAAATCCCCATCCAAAGATGACAAAAGTTGGTGTCATTGTAATGATATTGCACTTTTTTTTTGTAGATAGGACTCAGTTTCCCTATTCTCTCTTTAATGTAGTTCATTACATGCTACCTAATATCCACAGATATAAAATATATTTATATTTCATCAAGATTATTTATCTTTTTCATTCAATGTACATTTATGGTACTTCAGTATTTCCATTCACTAATGTATAAGTATTAATATAGGACAGTATACTTGCAGTGATTTACAGATGATAGAATAGTAAGAGACTGAAGAATCAGTGCATGGAAAGAGGGAAAGAAGAAGTACTGCACTTATTAACTTGGGTGCCTTGTGTAAGTCATGATGCATAGACCACTTAAGACCATGGTCCCCCTGAGGTTTCAATGAATTTACAATACTCCGGCTGCTGACTTAGATCCTAGGCTGTGTTGTTTTCCAACAATTGGGCATCTGTCCTGTGGCCTCAGTATATCTTGATATGTTATATTTGTAGCTCTTACAAGCTCTACATTTTCAGTCTGCTTGGGTACAAAGATGTGTGATGTCATATTTTGTTGTCCCTGCTTCCTTTTGTTATTCCTTCATTATTCAGCCCACAAAAATTAGTTTATTACATTTTTGGAAGTCTATTTGAGTGTTGGTTGTTCTCAAGCACCTATCAACTGTCCCTAGATATGAATTCCTCTCTTCTCATATTTGGAGTAGCTATACCTTCACCAAAAGACTGTTGACCAACCTCTGTACCATATTTCTTTTCTACATTGGTAAGGGAGTCTCCTCACTAGTACTTTCAGTAAATGTGTTTTCCCCAACTGTTATCTAAATACTCTGCCCTGGTCAGATGTCACTCTATACATTTCTTATAACTAGCACAAGAATAATTATTATTATCTAACTGGGCAGGTAAAAAAAACTCTACTCACCAAGTGATGGCAGGGGAACATACATAAATATATAAAAGTTTTTACTTATGCAAGCTTTCAGAGCCAATGGATCATTCTTCAGGCAGGAGGGATGAAAGGGAAGGAGGTTTAGGAAAAGGGATATAATATGGAAAAGTCACCCAAAACTCTGGGTCAGGTGATGAGAACGAAACAGCGATTGTTGGGGACTGCATCGGATGAGATTTGAAAACCTGAGAGCTTAAAGGTGGAAGACAGGATAATATGCTAGACAGGAATTACTGCTAAACCATTGTGCACGAGTCAATAAGAGTGAAAAACTAAGTGCATTGTATGTCACAGAGGTGGGAGGGGGGTGAAGAAGAATAGACAGGTCAGAAAATGAGAGATGTAGAAAACTAAAATGGAGTGAGGAGAGTAGTAGTTACTGTGAAGGAATGCTGAGACTAAAGAAATTAACGCAAATTAAGGCCAGGTGGATGGCAAGAACTGAGGACATGTTGTAGTGCTAGTTACCAAATGTGGATTTCCAAGAAACTGATGTCTTGGGGAAGAATCCAGATGGTACGTGTGGTGAAACAGCACAGAGGTCAAGACTGTCATGTTGTAGAACGTTCTCCACAACACGATATCATGTCTTGCCAGTATACACCCTCTGCCTATCCCCATTCATCCTAACAGATAACTTGGTGGTAATCATGCTGATGTAAAAGGCAGAACAGTGTTTACATAACAGCTGGTACATGAGATGTGCTGTTTCACATGTGCCTCTCCCATTGATAGTATACTGTATGTTTTGCTAGTTGTAGGAAGTGTAGGTGGTGGTAGGAGGGAGCACTGGGCAAGTAATGCAGCGGGGACATTCACAGGGGTAGGAGCCATAGGTTAGGGAGATGGATGCAGAAGGAGCATAGGGTCCGAGAAGGATATTGCAGATACTGGGAGGGCAATGAAAAGCTATTCCAGATATGATGGGAAAAATCTCAGACAGAGTTGATCTCATTTCAGGGCATGATTTTAGGAACTCATAGCCTTGTTGAAGTAGCTGACTAATACATTCAAGACCAGAATAATAATGAGTGACAAGTGGTGTGCTCTGAAGTTGTTTTCTGGGGGTGTCATCAGTACCAGGATTGGGTGTGATGTACCAGGAAATCTGCCTTCAAAGTAGGCTGGTGTGGTAATTATGTCCAGTGAATGCTGAGGTGAGAATGGTGGGGTATAGCTGTAAAGAGACTGCATCCAAACAAATATGTTTGCTTTGAATGCCTAGCTCTAGCATAGCTCAAAATATAATTTTTCTTGTACAGCCTGAGATCAACACTTTTTTTAAAGCTTTCTTGAAAGTCCTCCCATGATCTGAATTCTTCTGAAAGTGCATTACCCCATTCAGCATTATCCCTTCTCAGATAAAGCGGTGCAAAATCTGTCTTTTTGGAATCCTCCCAACAGTGAGGCCAGGTTTGTGAGAATACCTGTAAAAACATATATAGGGTGTATGCCTCCCCCCAATTTAAATTTAGGGAACTGCTTTGCTAAATTCATGGCAGCTCTCTAACTGAAGTTCTTTTAAGATTTCATTTGAAAAATGTTATTCTGCTTACTCTTTTCTGTAGTTCTGCCTTTGTTTTTTTTTATTTCACTCCACCATTTATTTAGTTCAGCTTCTTTCTTCAAAGCATGTTCCTCCAAATAATGTATGACAGTGAATGTAAAGTCTCGTTCATGATGTCTCTGATCAACTATAGCTTTTACTTTTTCCTCCAAACTAGTTTCCTCACCAATCCCAAAAATCTCTAATGATTTTGCGTGTCTTTCAACTGGTCATGCACATTCTGGATTTGATGTTTTTTGTTCTCACTTGTTTGTACTAGAGTACTATTAAATTCTAGAAACTGTTCTTGTAGCTCATTCTTCCCCAGATCACATTGTTTCACCCTCACCTCTCTGGCCCCCTGTTTGTATGAATCTAGTGACTCTTGCAATTCTAAAATTCTATTGTTTGTTTCTACTTCCCCTTGCCTTGATTCTATGATACAGGCAGCCAAATCTTTTCTAGCTTTCCTGAATTGGCTTTTGCATTTTCTATGCTAGCAGAAAATTCTGTTTTGGAATTTTTCATATTGTTGATTTTCTTTCTCAGCTTGTTTGTGTTATCATCTGTTTTTTTTTCTTCCTCTTAAATCATCTCTTAATTCATTTTTTAAGTCATTTGTTAATTTAACTATGAGATTCAGAGCCTTACATGTACTTATAAACTGTATGTAATACTACTGACTATCACAACACACCACTTAAACTACTAATAGAACTTGTTCAGCACTTTAACAGCTCACCAGATGTGTTGGCTGAACTACGAGAGCAGTGGGTTGTGCATCGTTGGTGTCGTGGAGTGAAGTCGTGTAGTCCTGTGGCATTGATTTTCCAACGAGTAATCGAAGCTCGTTGACAGCAAGAGGCTCAGTCAGTTGCTCCTCCTTTGTTGTTATCTGTGATTCATGTTTCATGAACTGTTGTCTTCACTCTACATTGTATTTTACTGATAATTTACCAAAGACTACAAATAAACAATTCCTCTTGACTTTGTTTACCAAAGAAGAAAATTTTTTGAATACCATGTTGTTACTGCCCATTGTCTAAGGCAGCCAACCTAAACCTTAGAAAAATTTTCATAAATTTTTCATAGTTTTCTTATTTGGTAATAATAACATTCTTTCCAGTGCTCCACTAATATATGTGTTGTCCATCGGAGGGCATCAAATGCTGTGTTAGAGCGGCCTGACTTATGTTTGTACTTATTTACGTAGTATGTGGAAGTGTGCACACTGTCTCACCTAGTGTCCTGAATACTCACATTTCCTTAAATAATTTGGTTGCCATTTGCAGCAGTGGACCGGACCTGCTACTTGGTTCTGGTCTGCCATGCTAATCATTCTTCTTCAAATGGCAGTTATGTGTGGTGCTGTAAGAGAGGCTGTTCTCCAACTAATGTCACCAAATAAACAAATACTTAGACATCAGTTTAACTTATATATTCTTCAACATCATAAACAACATTTCATATTAACATCTTCCAGAACTCCAGATTTTGATTGATCGTCACCCATGTTCCAAATCAAACCATCTGATTTCTCTACATGGAGAAGAAGCCGGTCGTACTGTGTTGTCCATCACACTATTCCACGGACAGAGCTCATCTCCAGTGTGGTACCAGCATGGAGTAAGTGTCCCCACAACACAACAGGTGGTGCTGTTTTAACATCTGTACCACTCCCCGGACATATGGCATCCATGGATTACTCTGTCACTGTATAGAATTTCCCACAGAGTGGACAGTCTGGACTTTTTGCCTAATTTAAACATTAAGAAATCTTTCAACATATTTTCTCAGCTAAGTTAAACCTTGGGAGCAACGAGCTATTTCCCACAAAATAGCCTGTGAACTAAACACTGTAATTAATCTAATATTGTCCTCACAATCCCTATGGGAGCTATGCAGTGGGAGTTGTAGTATATTCATATCGTAATCACTGAAAGCCTGTTCTTTGTGAGTTGCCTTTCTTGGGACAGTTTGCGTCTATCTTCAAGTGTCTACCAGTTCATTTTCTTCAGCATCTCTGTGATAATTTTCCACAGGTCAAACAAACCTGTGACCATCTGTGCTGCCTTGCTCTGTATTCATTTAATATCCACTGTTTGTCCTATTCTGTACAAGTCCCACACACTTGAGTAATATTCTAGAATGAGTTGCATGAGGGCTTTGTACGCAATCTCATAAGTAGACAGATTGGATTTCCCTAGTATTCTACCAACAATCTGAAGTCTGACACATGCCTTACTTTCAACTGAGCCTGTGTGACTGTTCCATTTAAAATGCTACAAAGTGTTACATCCAAGTATCTGCACGAGTTGAGCGATTCTAACTGTGACTCATTGACACTGTAGTCATTGGATATTATGTTAATTTACTTTGTGAAATGCATACATTGGCATTTTTGAACGTTTAAAGCAAACTGTCAATCTCTGCGCCACTTTGAAGTCTTATCAAGATCTGAATGAATATTGTTACTGTATTATAAACAACTACATTATTTGCAAAAGGTATTAGGTTACTATTAGTATTGTCAGCAGGGTCATTAATATACAACATGAATAGCAGCAGTCCCAACACACTTCCCTGGAGTACAGTTGATGTTACTTCTACATTCATCGATGACTCTCCTTCCAAGACACCATGTTGCATCCTCCCTACCATAAGATCCTCAATTCAGTCACAATTTCGCTTGATATGCCATATGATCATACTTTTTGATAATAAGCAAAGATGTGGTACTGAGTAAAATTCTTTTTGCAAATTGTAAAATATTCCATGTACCTGACTGCCTTGATCCATGGTTTTCAAGATGTCATGTGAGTAAAGGGCAACTTGCAGTTCACATGATTGATGTTTTGGAATCCATGTTTAATGGCATGGAGGAGGTTCATCTCTTCAGTGTACATTCTAAGATCCTACAAAAAATGAAATTCAAGGATATTGGATGGGAGTTTTATGGATCACTTCTGCTACCCTTCTCGCAGACGGGTGCGACCTATGCTTTCTTTTTGTAATAACTCATCAGTCAAAGTGGAAGGTCTTCGACTCCTCTGTTCATCACGAACAGTTGTTCTGCCTTCACTAAACTCCCTACACCACTTAAACACACTTGTTATGTTCATAACACCTTTTCTCTAAACCATATAGATTTACAAAAAAATTGCATTAAGAGTGTTCCTTCCGTGAGTAGGAAGCGGATCACAACACGTGGACCATGATTTATTACAGACATATTTCATGCAAGTGGACACTGCAACATGAGTTTACATATTACTGTGTTCCTACAATACTCACTCTGGTCAGGGAGCCCCTCTACCCTCCACCACTCAGTGTTGCCAACCTTAAAAAAACCATGGCCCATTATGATCACAGGACTTACTTTCTGAACATGCCTTGCCACAGTTTTTCTACACACTTCTCTGCAGAGCCAAACATTTTGAGTTACTTACTGTAATACAACACAATTACCTCTTTATATAGTTTTCTGGAGATATAAATCATTACTTATCTTAGCTGTCTTTTGTACTCTGGTAATCACTCTTGCTACAACTGCCTCATGATCACTGATACCAGTTTCAATGTGGATATCCTCAAGATGTCAAATCTATTTGCTGCTATTAGATCCAATATATACCCATCATGTGTGGGCTTCTGAACAATCTGTTCTAGGAAGTTCTCACAGAATGCATTAATAATATTTTCCAGGTAATCGTTTCTTGGCCACCAAAAAACAAACTTGTAATTTTCCCAATCAGTCATCAGATGACGATAACAGCATGTTTTCTCTTAAAGTTTTCAGTCACATCAGGTGGTGATTCTGGTGGTTGATAGAAGGATCCAATAACAAGGGCATGCTGAAAAATATTTTTGTTGTTGTTGTGAAAACCCTTAAAAGTTTTAAATGAATCACACATTATAAACATTCTACATCTTTATTCTTCATGTCTATATATTTATTCCTGGGGAAGAACATATATTTCATCCAATGAGAGACCAGTTTGTTTATATTGTCACTGTAGAATGTTTGACTTTGTTGATGGAATGGTTAAGGGAACCGTTCTACAGAAGTGGGGCATCTGGATTTGAGTTCTGATCAAGCACAAATTTTCAGCTCTTGCTGTTGCATTGCCACAATGCCTTGTGCAGCTGGAAGTCATTATTTCCTGCCTGTCTCTTTCCCATCCTGTTTCCTTTCACTCCAATTATTTGTGTTTCTTGAAGCTTGCACAGTTTCATCACTACCAAAGTGAAGTTCTCAAAAGTGTTCTTTAAGTTTTGGAAACAGATGAAAATTTGATGGGGCCAAGTTGGGACAGTATGGAGGATGATTGATGACAGTGAATCCAAGGCACTTGATAGTTGCAGATGTCACAGCATAGCACAACACTCACAGTACACAGCTTTCATTCTTCTATGGATTACAATTGGAGGCACATTTTCTGCAGTTAGAAACTCAATTACATCATGCTGTTTCTCATGCACTACCATATCTACCTTACACACCGCCATGTTCCACACAACAATTCAGAACCCTCTTGTGGCAGAGGGCTTCAGCTTTTTCTCGAGGGCATGCAGCTTGACTCTATGATTACATGATGATGGTGTCCTCTTGGGTAAAATATTTTGGAGGTAAAATAGTCCCCCATTTGGATTTCCGGGCGGGGACTACTCAAGAGGATGCCGTTATTAGGAGATAGAAAACTGGCGTTCTACGGATTGGAGCATGGAATGTCAGATCCCTTAATCGGGCAGGTAGGTTAGAAAATTTAAAAAGGGAAATAGATAGGTTAAAGTTAGATATAGTGGGAATTAGTGAAGTTTGGTGGCAGGAGGAACAAGATTTTTGGTCAGGTGTGAATACAGGGTTATAAATACAAAATCAAATAGAGGAAATGCAGGAGTAGGTTTAATAATGAATAAAAAAAAAAAAAAAAAAAAAGGAGTGCAGGTAAGGTATTACAAACAGCATAGTGAACACATTATTGTGGCCAAGATAGACACAAAGCCCATGCCAACTAGATCTGCAGATGACAAAGAAATTGATGAAAAGAATGATGAGATACAAGAAATTATTCAGATAGTGAAGGGAGACGAAAGTTTAATAGTCATGGGTGACTGGAATTTGATAATAGGAAAAAGAGAGCAGGAAACATAGTAGGTGAATATGGATTGGGGCTAAGAAATGAAAGAGTAAGCCACCTAGTAGAATTTTGCACAGAGCATAACTTAATCATAGCTAACACTTGGTTCAAGAATCATGAAAGAAGGTTGTATACATGGAAGAAGCCTGAAGATGCTAGAAGGTATCAGATAGATTATATAATGGTAAGACAGAGATTTAGGAACCAGCTTTTAAATTGAAAGACGTTTCCAGGGGCAGATGTGGACTCTGACCATAATCTATTGGTTATGAACTGTAGATTAAAACTGAAAAAACTGCAAAAAGATCGGAATTTAAGGACATGGGACCTGGATAAACTGAATAAACCAGAGGTTGTACAGAGTTTCAGGGAGAGCATAAGGGAACAATTGACAGGAATGGGGGAAAGAAGTACAGCAGAAGAAGAATGGGTGGCTTTGAGGGATGAAGTAGTGAAGGCAGCAGAGGATCAAGTAGGTAAAAAGACAAGGGCTAGTAGAAATCCTTGGGTAACAGAAGAGATATTGAATTTAATTGATGAAAGGAGAAAATATAAAAATGCAGTAAATGAAGCAGGCAAAAAGGAATACAAACGTCTCAAAAATGAGATCGACAGGAAGTGCGAAATGGCTAAGCAGGCATGGCTAGAGGACAAATGTAAGGATGTAGAGGTTTATCTCACTATGGGTAAGATAGATACTGCCTACATGAAAATTAAGAGACATCTAGAGAAAAGAGAACCACTTGTATGAATATCAAGAGCTCAAATGGAAACCCAGTTCTAAGCAAAGAAGGGAAAGCAAAAAGGTGGGAGTATATAGAGGGTCTATATAAGGGTAATGCACTTGAGGACAATATTATGGAAATGAAAGAGGATGTAGATGATGATGAAATGGGAGATATGATACTGCGTGAAGAGTTTGACAGAGCACTGAAAGACCTGAGTCGAAACAAGGTCCCAGGAATACACAACATTCCATTAGAACCACTGACAGCCTTGGAAGAGCCAGTCCTGACAAAATTGTACCATCTGGTGAGCAAGATGTATGAGACAGGCAAAATACCATCAGACTTCAAGAAGAATATAATAATTCCAATCCCAAAGAAAGCTAGTGTTGACAGATGTGAAAATTACCGAACTATCAGTTTAACAAGTGACAGCTGTAAAATACTAATGCAAATTCTTTACAGACGAATGGAATAACTGGTAGAAGCCAACCTCGGGGAAGATCAGTTTGGATTCCGTAGAAATATTGGAACACGTGAGGCAATACTGACCCTACAACTTATCTTAGAAGAAAGATTAAGGAAAGGCAAACCTATGTTTCTAGCATTTGCAGACTTGGAGAAAGCTTTTGGCAATGTTGACTGGAATACTCTCTTTCAAATTCTGAAGGTGGCAGGGTTAAGGGAGCGAAAGGCTATTTACAATTTGTACAGAAACCAGATGGCATTTATAAGAGTTGAGGGGCATGAAAGGGAAGCAGTGGTCAGGAAGGGAGTGAGACAGGGTTGTAGCCTCTCCCCGATGTTATTCAATCTGTATATTGAGCAAGCAGTAAAGGAAACAAAAGAAAAATTTGGAGTAGGTATTAAAATCCATGGAGAAGAAATAAAAACTTTGAGGTTCACCAATGACATTGTAATTCTGTCAAAGACAGCAAAGGACTTGGAAGAGCAGTTGAACAGAATGGACAGTGTCTTGAAAGGAGGATATAAGATGAACGTCAACAAAAGCAAAATGAGGATAATGGGATGTAGTCAAATTAAGTCGGGGTCAGGTGATGCTGAGGGAATTAGATTAGGAAATGAGACACTTAAAGTAGTAAAGGAATTTTGCTATTTGGGAAGCAAAATAACTGATGCTGGTCGAAGTAGAGAGAATATAAAATGTAGACTGGCGATGGCAAGGAAAGCATTTCTGAAGAAGAGAAATTTGTTAACATCGAGTATAGATTTAAGTGTCAGGAAGTTGTTGTCTGAAAGTATTTGTATGGAGTGTAGCCATGTATGGAAGTGAAACATGGACAATAAATAGTTTGGACAAGAAGAGAATAGAAGCTTTTGAAATGTGGTGCTACAGAAGAATGCTGAAGATTAGATGGGTAGATCACATAACTAATGAGGAGGTATTGAATAGAATTGGGGAGAAGAGGAGTTTTTGGCACAACTTGACTGGGAGAAGGGATCGGTTGGTAGGACATGTTCTGAGGCATCAAGGGATCACAAATTTAGCACTGGAGGGCAGCATGGAGGGTACAAATCATAGAGGGAGACCAAGAGATGCATACACTAAGCAGACTCAGAGGGATGTAGGTTGCAGTAGGTACTGGGAGATGAAGAAGCTTGCACCCTGTGCATGGAGAGCTGCATCAAACCTGTCTCAGGACTGAAGACCACAACAACATCATCATCCCTAATGTGACAAATACTTCACCACCATTTACCATTAGCCCATTCTTTCAATGTCAACTTAAATTTTCCCCAAATATCGCACTTCTATAATTTTATATTTCAACCAGTTTTTAAAAGAGCTTTAAACTCTGGCACTTTGTCACATTTTCTTTGGCAGTTAATCTCTAGGATTTTAATACTCTAGAGTGTAGGAGGCACTTCTTTTGTACCTTGTACTGACACTTCTGGGTCCCCTACAGCTATTGTCATCTGGGATGGACAGAGAGTTGCCTAATCTAAAAAACCTTTATGTGCACCTCACACACATTCAGCTACCTGGGTAGCAGCCTTTGATGTGTAGTGCACATCTGACCCATTCAGGGGGGACCCCATAGTTCTCAGCCCTATGGCACAAGTCCAGGAAGTCACAGAACCTGAGACGTCTCTGGCTGAATCTTAAACTCCGTTTGTGAGGCTGGTCTTCTCAACAGTCTTTGCCAGACATTGAAATGGTCCACATATGACCTCAGAGCCCAAATGACAGGCACCGTTTGCTCAAAAGTGCACCACAATCTGCAGTTGATTGCACCTTGTTCCCTCAATAACTGCAGGAATAGCCTCTTCATTATGCAGAACGAGGCCCCCAGACATACACACTGAGTGCTTGTGATATTTTTTCCCATTTCTTGCTACCAATTCCTTAAGGGATACCATTACTCGCAGTATGTTTGAATAGCTTGCAATTAGTAGCACCTACCCTTTTGTGTTTGCCTCCTCTCAAAACAGGTTGCAGCAGGTTTCCCAACAAGTGAAGTGAGAGTTAGTGGCTCCGTTTTTGTTTTACTGAAAGACAGCACCTTGAACTCGTTGCTTAGGGAGACTGGTGTAACACCCTGAGTTCTCCCTGGTCCCTGTTTCCTCTGTACAGGGAGCCTAATCCTGCCACTGATGTGTCACTCACAATCAAATGGATGAGTAGCGATGGATCCTGTACTTGCTGCAGAGGAGACAGGATCTCCAGAAGAGGCTAATACTTGAGGTATCTTACCTCTATTACACAATTGTAGGGATCACCCGAACACATCTGTCTGCAGCAGCTTCCAATCTTTTGACAGTAGTCTGGGTCATTTCCATCTGCTTACGAATGTCAACTAACTCATCATGTGTTCGAGAACAGCATTCACATTGAGACTTCATTGGAGCTGGTGCATCATTTTACAGAACAGTAAACAACTTTAAAAAAAGGCTGCTGATTCTCTTTTAATTTCTGGATCAAAAAAATGTTGAAATGTCTGTGAAATCTTATGGAACTTAACTGCTAAGGCCATCAGTCTCTAAGCTTACACACTACTTAACCTAAATTATCCTAAGGACAAACACACACATCCATGCCCGAGGGAGGACTCGAACCTCCGCCGGGACCAGCCGCACAGTTCATGATTTCTGGATCAGTTAAGGTAGAACTATTACTAATTTCCTATAAGAATTGAAGCAGTTTATATGTAAAATTACATTTCTACACTCCTGGAAATGGAAAAAAGAACACATTGACACCGGTGTGTCAGACCCACCATACTTGCTCCGGACACTGCGAGAGGGCTGTACAAGCAATGATCACACGCACGGCACAGCGGACACACCAGGAACCGTGGTGTTGGCCGTCGAATGGCGCTAGCTGCGCAGCATTTGTGCACCGCCGCCGTCAGTGTCAGCCAGTTTGCTGTGGCATACGGAGCTCCATCGCAGTCTTTAACACTGGTAGCATGCCGCGACAGCGTGGACATGAACCGTATGTGCAGTTGACGGACTTTGAGCGAGGGCGTATAGTGGGCATGCGGGAGGCCGGGTGGACGTACTGCCGAATTGCTCAACACGTGGGGCGTGAGGTCTCCACAGTACATCGATGTTGTCGCCAGTGGTCGGCGGAAGATGCACTTGCCCGTCGACCTGGGACCGGACCGCAGCGACGCACGGATGCACGCCAAGACCGTAGGATCCTACGCAGTGCCGTAGGGGACCGCACCGCCACTTCCCAGCAAATTAGGGACACTGTTGCTCCTGGGGTATCGGCGAGGACCATTCGCAACCGTCTCCATGAAGCTGGGCTACGGTCCCGCACACCGTTAGGCCGTCTTCCGCTCACGCCCCAACATCGTGCAGCCCGCCTCCAGTGGTGTCGCGACAGGCGTGAATGGAGGGACGAATGGAGACGTGTCGTCTTCAGCGATGAGAGTCGCTTCTGCCTTGGTGCCAATGATGGTCGTATGTGTGTTTGGCGCCGTGCAGGTGAGCGCCACAATTAGGACTGCATACGACCGAGGCACACAGGGCCAACACCCGGCATCATGGTGTGGGGAGCGATCTCCTACACTGGCCGTACACCACTGGTGATCGTCGAGGGGACACTGAATAGTGCACGGTACATCCAAACCGTCATCGAACCCATCGTTCTACCATTCCTAGACCGGCAAGGGAACTTGCTGTTCCAACAGGACAATGCACGTCCGCATGTATCCTGTGCCACCCAACGTGCTCTAGAAGGTGTAAGTCAACTACCCTGGCCAGCAAGATCTCCGGATCTGTCCCCCATTGAGCATGTTTGGGACTGGATGAAGTGTCGTCTCACGCGGTCTGCACGTCCAGCACGAACGCTGGTCCAACTGAGGCGCCAGGTGGAAATGGCATGGCAAGCCGTTCCACAGGACTACATCCAGCATCTCTACGATCGTCTCCATGGGAGAATAGCAGCCTGCATTGCTGCAAAAGGTGGATATACACTGTACTAGTGCCGACATTGTGCATGCTCTGTTGCCTGTGTCTATGTGCCTGTGGTTCTGTCAGTGTGATCATGTGATGTATCTGACCCCAGGAATGTGTCAATAAAGTTTCCCCTTCCTGGGACAATGAATTCACGGTGTTCTTATTTCAATTTCCAGGAGTGTATTATGGTAACACAAAAACCTGGGATAAAAGTTACTAATTTTCCGAAACTGTTTTTGGGGTTATAGTTGTGAACAACTTGCAACTGATGTTTATGACATATGCAAATAATATACACTCTGTTGGAAGGGTAAACAAAATGTAACATGATATATTAGTTATAATATGTTGTACAGTAACTAAGTCACAATCACCGATTTACAGCATGGTAGGTTATGCACAACACTTATAGCTTTAGAAAATTCTCAGAAATGTACATATATTTATGTTAATATACACTGAAATTCTGGGTGAACAATTCTGTGAACAGTACAGGTAAATTACAAATGCTGATTTTATATGAAATGAGTTATGCACAACACACACAACGCATGAAAATTCTCAAAAAGATATGTTTGCAAGCATTTAAAAATCTCAAAAGAATACCTATTTTTTCTTGTAATTATATAATGAAGTTAGAGAACAACTGTTTTTTTTAATGAGGATATTGGAGTGAGAACATTGTTGCAATCAGTTTCCAAAAAGCACAAAATAGTAAAGTTTACAACTGACCAGTACAACGAAAAACTGCCCAAAGTTGCAAATTTTACTTTTTTTAAATTAACTCATGACTGCTTTTGGTTTGGGACCCATTTTCAAATAATCATAACAGATTACCTGAATGTGGGTCCTGGCCCAAAACTAGTCGTCAAGTGAATAAAAAGGAAGTGAAATTTACAACTTTGGTTGGTTCTTCATTGTACTGATTAACAGAAGTTGCTGACCTACAATTGTTCCAGCATGCTGGAAGTCTGTAGGTATAGCATGAGTTACTCACAGAACTTGTAAATGTTCAATAATATGCTATATATATCATGTTATATAGAAATACTGACACACTCAGTGAGAGATTATGCGAAAATTAGGTGACTGGAAAGATATTGGAATCTAAAATTTAGAATGGGCACGAGATATGGCACGAGCTGTCCCACAAAAAATATTTGGAAGATGGCTTACATATGTAAATAAAAGTCAAAGTTGGGTGGGTGTTTTAGTTAGCTGAATTTGTGACACCTTCTATACTGATGTGCCAAGCTGAATACTGCAGCATTTGTTAATCGCACTGAAAATTTCAAAAATTGTGAAGTACCAACACAGCATGTCTTCTGCTTGGAGCTGCTAACAATGCAATGATTCATAAGCAAGAACATAAATATAATAAGGCAACACAATCTGTATAGAAGACAGTACCTTTCTAGCGATACAGATGGAAACACTTCTTAACAGCATGTGGTGTATTCAAATGTGCAACAGATAAGGTGATCAGACTAATCCTCACTAATTTTTGAGAACATTTTTTGTGGAGAACAGCAGTTTTTTAGTACTTTAAAATGAAGTGAACAGTCTCGACCATTTGAGACTGTTTGTGTTCATTTTAATCCTCACTGAACTGAGGTGCAGCACTTTCTTTTGCCAATCCCTGCAGTTATCTGGTCATTGAAGGCCATGGCTTCCTCATACCAAACCACTTATCAAGCATACCTGTATTTCTATTGAAGTTTGCACTGGAGTTCATACCTACCACAAATACTTGGGAATTTTAGAACTTCAAAAAGTAATCAGAATCTGCAGTCAACTAACAAACTTAGATGTTAGAATATTTCGAATGCTACTGGTTTCTTGATGTGTGGTTTGATGTACATGGAAAAACATATCAAAAGTGCAGTACATGCAAGTGACCCCCCCCCCCACCACCACCACACACACCAGAGGTACAAGTCAAGAGCTCCACTATAGTGCTAAACAGATGAAACTGAAACATTTACCACGTGAAGATAGTGAACGGCAAAAATACATGTCATACTGCAACAAGGCAATTCATAAACATAAAATTTTGTTAAAAATCTGAAAGCATGGTGATGGAGAAGCCTTCAGTGTTTGTGCAAGTGTGTGGAACAAGAACCAGGAGCCAAAAATGTGATTAAGACTTGTTCACAGACTTTTGGAATTCGTAGCTAACCACTGTGAAAATGCACCACATTAAAATTTTCTGTCAACAAATGTACAATATAGAGAATAAATTTAAGACTGATATTGCGGGAATTGGGAATTAGCAAAAAAGTGTTAAGACCACGAAACTTCCTGGCATATAAAACCTATATATGTATTGTGGTGTACAGCATGTTCAACAACTGGATAGTCAAGTCTGCAGTTTGCCACATTTTGAGGGTGGCCTTTCATGCAAGTAGACAGCTGGTTGTATTCTTTCAGGCCCAAGAAGAATGCAGTAACTGCAGCATAACATGGCTGCTTTCACATGTGGTCCTGCCTTTAATTGATAGTTAACGTCTGTGATTGGACTGCAGTAGAAGGCGGAGGGTGGATGTGCAGGTAAGGTCTTATACCTGGGTCATCCACAAAGGAATGTCCCATGGGATGCAGGATTGGGTTAGGGATGGAGAAGGGTATTTTGTGGGTTGGGTGAGTGGGAACCCACAATTGTTTCACTTTTGAGGGCCAAATCAATAAACAAATATGGGCTACTGCCTTAGGTACTGACATGGGACCATACTTTGTTAAATTACTTATTGCCCATTTGAAGGAATCCATCCTACGCAGTGAACACCTAAAATCCTTTGCCTGGTTCAGAGTCACCGATGACATTTTCATGATCTGGACTCATGACACAAGAAGCTTTGCTCTTTTCTCAATAACCTTAACTTCTACTCAGTAGGTGTAGCTTACTGTAGGTCACTGTTTAATTCGTTAATAATATTCACTAGATAGCCCCTAGCAGTTTACTGTAGGTCACTGTCTTATTCTTTAGTATTCACTAGATAGTCCCTAGCAGTAATATAAGCACCAGATCTAGATTCTATCATAAAATTTTATTGTTTTTAATTATTGAGTGTCCTTTCTGCCAACTACAGTGCAGCTGTTAACCTTGTGTGGCAGTAGGTTTCCTCAAGTATTTTATAGTAAATCAGTTATTAGCTAGGTGGATAGGGACTGTGTCTGTTGTATGCAGATGCAGGAGGAGTTGGCCACAGTCCAAACACAGCTGGAAGTTTGGTTGGCCACAGTCAACAAGCTCCAGAGTGCCTCCTTGAGGTGCGGTGGGGATGCGGTGCCTGGGGCAGCCTCTGCTGTACTAGATGTGCAAAGGGGGGGGGGGGGGGGGATGTCACAGCTCTCTGCACTGAGCCGACCTCAGGTTCAACTGAGCCGGCTGGCCCGCTCTCACCTCAGTGTGGGTGGTGGACTGTGTCAAGGTCTCGAGCCTCAAGGCAAAGGCTGCATGGGGGACGCAGGCTCCTGCCAAATCCCATGCACTTTGCTAATAGATTCAGTGTGCTATTTATGCTGGGGCGGGAGGCTGAGCTGGATCAGAATGCACCTTCTGCCAGGATAGTGGCCGCTCCTTCAGCAAGGTCTGGACAGGCACGTGGGGGTAGGTGTTTGTTAGTTATTGGGAGCTCCAATGTTAGGTGGGTCATGAAGCCCCTCAGGAACATGGCAGCTAGGGTGGGGAAGAAGTCCAAAGTTCACTCAGTCTGTTGCCTGGGAGCCTTGTCCGGGATGTGGAAGAGGCTCTTCCGGTGGCTATCAAGCGTGCAGGGTGCAGCCAGCTGCAGATTGTTGCACGTGTCGGCACCAATGATGCCTGTCATCGAGGTTCTTGGGAAATCCTTGGGTCCTTTCGACGGCTGGCTAAATTGGCGAAGACGGCCTCCATCTCTTGAGGAGTGGAAGCCAAGCTAACGATCTGCAGCACCATACCCAAGGTGGACCAGTGTCCTCTTGTTTGGAGTGAAGTGGAGAATCTAAACCAGAGGCTATGTCGACTCTGTGACAAATATGGTTGTAGATTCCTCGACCTACGCTATGGAGTGGAAGGCTGTAGGACACCCCTCGATAGATCAGGGGTGCACTACACACAGGAAGCAGCTACAATGGTAGCATAGTACTTGTGGTGTGCACATGGGGGTTTTGTAGATTAGGTTCCTCCCCACAGGAAACAAACCATTGGCCTAAAAAATTACCAGTTCATGGCACTGATGTGGGTGTGCCAACTGTAAAAATTGTGAGTGCACCTAAACAGGTCATTCCAAAGGATTTAAATATGCTAAATCTCATGTTAGTAAATTGTTGAAGTGGCTGTAGCAAGATCCCTGAGTTACTCTCCGAAATAAACAGGAGCAATGCCAATATTGTATTACGTACTGAAAGCTGGTTGAAACCAGACATAAATAGCAGTGAAATTTTGAACTCTAATTGGACAATGTTTTGGAAGGATGGGACTGATGCTATGGGAGGTGGTGTGTTCAATGCAGTTAAAAGCTGTTTAAATGCAGTTGGGATCGATACTGGGTCAGACTGTGAAATAGTGTGGATAAAGCTGTCAATTAGACAAGGATTTACCATTTTATTAGCATGTTTTTATAGACCACCAGCATCCGTAACAAACACCACAGAATGTTTCAGGGAAAGTTTTGAGTACACAGGAAATAAATATCCAAATTATCCATTAGTTATAGGTGGAGACTTTAATCTGGCATCCATTGACTGGGAAAATTACATGTTTATCACAAGGGGCAGAAGCAAAGACACATGTGAAGTTATTCTAGGAGTGCTCTCAGCATACAACCTTGAGCAATTGGTTAGAAAACCTATTCGAGATGGGAACATATTAGATATCTTGGCGACAAACAGACCTGATCTTTTTGAGGAAGTTAATCTAGAAGAAGATATTAGCGATCATAATGTTGTCGTGGCTTCTATGTCAGAGGAAGTTGCAAAAAAACCAAAGAAACAGCGTAGTGTTTTCTTGTTTGGGAAAGCAAATAAGAGTGTCATTAATGAATGTCAGCTTCATAGTCAGCTCCAAGCATTCACCGCGGGACACAAAAATATTGAGCATCTTTGGTCGGAATTTAAAGGTATTGTCCACCATGTGCTAGAGAAGTATGTGCCTAGCAAAAATATAGGGGAGGGAAAGGATCCACCTTGGTACAACAAACATATTAGAAAGTTGCTGAGAAAGCAGAGAATTTTGCACAGTCATTTTAAACATAGTCACTGCCCCGCTGACAAACAGAAATTATGCGAAATGAAAGCAGCTGTCAAGAGGTCAATGAGAGATTCTTTTAACAAATTTGAAAGCAATATTTTATCTGCGAGATTCTAAAAACAACCCCAAAAAATTTTGGTCATACATAAAATCTATGAACGTTACAAATAATTCAATACCTTCTCTTGCTGTCAGGGCGGGTAATATAACTGATGATGATAAACATAAGGCCAAAATTCTAAGCCCAGCTTTCAAAAACTCGTTTACGGTAGAGGACTGCAGCACCATTCCGCCTTTCAATTATCAAACAAATGCAAGGATGGCTGACATAGTGCTTAGTGTATCTGGGATTGTAAAAAAGTTAAGATCCTTAGACGCCAAGAAGGCATCTGGCCCAGACAGTATCCCTGTAAGATTATATGTTGACTATGCTACAAATATAGCACCATTCTTATCCATCATCTATCAGAGATCATAGGAACAGTGGAAAGTTCTACGGGACTGGAAGAAGGCCCAGGTCATAGCAATCTATAAAAAGGGTAGAAAATTGGATACACATAATTACCGGTCAATTTCACTGACTTCGATTTGTTGTAGAATCATGGAACATATTTTTTGTTCATATATAATGACCTTTCTAGACTCTGAGAAGCTCATCTGCAGAAACCAGCACAGTTTTAGGAAACAGCGGTCATGCGAGGCACAGCTGGCTGGTCCTCTTTGCGGGTGCATGATGTACAACAGGCTCTAGATACCGACTCCCAGGTTGATACCATATATCTCGACTTCCAAAAGGCGTTCGACTCAGTTCCGCACTGTCACTTGCTCCAAAAAGTGCACACTTATGGTCTATCCGATGACATATGCGGTTGGATAGAAAGTTTTCTAACAGACAGAGAACAGTATGTTCTCCTGAATGGGGTGACTTCAACAGAAACAAGAGTGACTTCAGGTGTGCCCCAGGGCAGTGTAATAGACCCGCTGCTTTTTACGATTTACATAAACAATCTGGTTGATGGTATTTACAGCGGCATTAGACTGTTTGCAGATGATGCTGTAGTCTACAGGATAGTAGTATCACACGAAAGTTGTGAACAAATCAATGAGGATTTGCAGAAAATAAATGCATGGTGTAATGACTGGCAGTTATCTCTCAATATTAGTAAGTGTAACCTATGGCGTATAACAAGGCGAAAATCCCGATTAATGTACGAGTAAAAAATAAATGACCAGTCATTGGAAGCGGTAACATCTGTCAAGTATTTGGCTGTGACTATTCGAAATTATCTCGTATGGAATGATCAGATTACACAAGTAATGGGCAAGGCGAACTCTAGATAGCAGTTTATTGCCTGAATCCTGAAGCGATACAGTCCTTCAACAAAGGAAATAGCTTACAATACTTTAGTTTGTCCAGTCTTAGAGTACTGTTCATCTGTATGGGACCCTTACCAGTTGGATCTGATTCAAGAGATTGAGAATGTCCAAAGCAGAGCAGCAAGATTCGTGACTGGTACATTTAGCCATCGCAAGAGCTTTACAAATCTCATAGAAAGTTTGAAGTGGGACACACTTGCAGATAGATGGCGTGCTAAGCGGAAGGGGCTGCTCACTAAATTCCGAAATCTGATCTTCATTGAGGATGTACAGCATATATTATTACCACCAACTTTCAAATCACGCGATGATCACCATTCAAAGATAAGGGAAATTAGAGCTCGTACTGAGGCGCACAGACAGTCGTTTTTCCCTCACGCGATTCGCGAGTGGAACAGACGGGGGGAAATATGACTTTGGTGCAAATTGTGCCCTCCGCCACACACCGCTTGGTGGCTAGTGGACTAAATATGTGGATGTACTCCCAAATCTGCTTCACCTGGTCCTTCTCAACTCAGTGAGCTACTTTCTTAGATGTTGATCTCCACCTCTCATATGGCTCCATAAACAAGTCTGTTCATGACAGCCAGCTGGAGTGGCCAAGCAGTTAAAGGTGCTACAGTATGGAACTACGCGACCGCTACGGTCGCAGGTTCGAATCCTGCCTCGGGCATGGATGTGTGTGCTGTCCTTAGGTTAGTTAGGTTTAAGTAGTTCTAAGTTCTAGGGGACTTATGACCACAGCAGTTGAGTCCCATAGTGCTCAGAGCCATTTGAACCATTTTGTTCATGTCAAGTGTACCTACCACCAACAGTACGTCCACTCTGACGGCTGTTACGTCCACTCTGACGGCTGTTACCTGTTCAATATCAAAAAATCTTTTCCTTACAGCCACTCCATCCATGTATGCCGCATCTGCAATGGAAAGCAGGAGTTACTGAAATATGCTAATAACCAAAACAGTGTTCTGTTGCTGACCCAATCTACAGAATATCTTTGTCCATACCTATTCCAATCCTGCTCCCAATCCTGCACCACATGAGTCATTCCCTTGTGGATGACCCAAATGCAAGACTTGTTCCAGACACTCAGCCACCACCTACTGCAGTCCAGTTGCAGGGATTTCCTACCCAATAAGATGGAGGGCTGTATATGAATGCAGCCGTCTACGCTGCAATTACTGTGCAGTATTCTATGTGGACACAACAGATAACCAACCATCTACTCACATGAACGATCAGCAACAAACTGTGGAAAACCACGCACTTCACTATCCAGTTGCTGTATATGCTGCGGACCTCAGTACATATTACTACAACTGCTTCACTATCCAGGCCATTTGGATACTCCTTTCCGTGACAAGTTTCTCTGAACTATGCAGATGGGAACTGTCTCTCCAGCACACCCTGTGCTCTCACAATCCCCCTGGCCTAAACCTCCACTAACCTGTTTCTCACAGCCCCACTTTACCGTTTCCCTCCACTTTTTTGTAGACACTACCCCTTCTATGTCTAGATAGTGCACTGCCTTCTCTCACCACTCTTCCCCCAACCCCATGTGGGCATATTCTCTCTCTCTCTCTCTCTCTCTCTCTCTTTCTCTCTCCCTGTTTTTTGCCTCCTCCCTCCTTTCCCCCCCCCCCCTCTCCTTCTCCTCTTTTGAACCCCTCTCCCTTCTCTGTTCATCCATTTCTCCCTCTTTATCTTCACCTTTCTCCCCCCACCCACTCTACACATCTATACCTGTAACATGCTCTAACCCGTCAGAATTCCTTTCATCTTATTGTGCAGCTGTTGAGTCGTCTGTCTTTCCTCTCCCGCTTTGCACTAACCTGCTGATCGCTCCTATCAACTGTGTCCTTCCCTATCCCTTTCTCTCAAATCCATCAGGCCAGGCAACTGCTGTCTAACAATGAGTGTCGCAAAAATCACAGTAGTGTGAATTTGAGTGGCTGTGTGTGTGTGAATGTGTTACTTTCTACCAGAAGAAGACAGGACTCAAAAGCTAGTTAATACTGTGTTCTGTTATGTGTGCCTATGTGCCACACATCAGTCTGCTAAAGGTGAGTCGTTACCATTCCTTTGTTTTATTATTCTTGTGAGTCATGCAAAGGTGATATACTAAGTGTTAATATAAGTAAATTGTAACAATTATGCTGTTAATATTTGCAGATCCTATCTGCATGATAAAAATATAGAATTAAAACATTATTTTATTTTTATTAGTGTTAAAGCTTAAGAAAATGCTTTATGTTAAAAGTAGGAGTGACTGTAAACCCCCTCACACCAGAACCCAATCCTGAATCAGGGGTTGCCACCTGTAGATTTCAATTTGTTTCTCTGCTTCAAAGGAAATCAGAAAAGTGAGTTTTTTACAGCCAATGAATGTTCAAATACAAGCTCCACCAGTGCTTTGATTCAAGAACAAAATTTTTGTTGACAGTTTCTAGCAGTTTCAGTGGAGTCTGAACATGAATGAAGGCAGCTAGTTTGTATCTTCAGTCTCTCAGCTTTATTACACCATATACTGACCTTTTCTCACTCTTTTTGTATCTCCAAATAAACTCAAAAAAAGCAGGAAGGGAATGCATGGGACACTTAAAACAGCATTTGTGTTGTAAATATAGACGCTAAGAAATACAGATCAGGAGCAATGATATCATTCCAATTTCAATATTTATGGGTGTACTGTGAACATCTTGCCCTGAAACATACGAAAACAGTAGTGGAACAGGGAATAGTCTGTGGGAATAAAACTATTTTGCATTCTTTCACCCATTGTTATAAGGATTTTATTTCAGTAGTATGTACAGGCATTCACTGATGTTAATTGCCTTTGTACAAAACATTATAAATGCAATAGTTCACTTTAATAACAAAGATGAAAACTGTACACATGAAATTAATTACCTCTATAAACAATGACATAATAAATTACAGGTTAGGCTGCAAATGACAGTATATGTAATTGCTGTACATAAATGTCAAACAGCATAAGGTGGATTTGTCTTTCATCGGTCAATAATACTGTTAAGCATGTTTGCCATAATCTGGCTGTAACAAACATATTTGGTTCAAGTATCTATACTACATTATCAACAATGCCTTCCTCATAAAAAATCTGAGGAGCTGAATAACAACAAAATATTTTAATACACAAAAAGTTCTGGGAAGAGAACTTCATAGGCAGGTGGGTTTGTACGTACATTCTCATCCTGTTTCAAACTAGGCGTTGGTGTTGGAGGTGCCCTAATTCCATCTATTGGTCCAGCAGTTAATTTACTGAAGATCTCATTCAGTTTGTTCTGAAGAATATCATTCTGAAAAGAAATTGTGCAACTGTATTTAGAACTGATCTTTATATACTGAGCACTTACTACCCATATCAATTCTTTCCAAACCTTGGCCTGTGTCCTTGAAAATAATTCTTCAAAAGCAGCTGTTCTGAAAGTATTGTTCAGCTGTATCTTCTTCTCCTCTTCAGCTTCCTTCTTGCTGTCTCCGGGGTCTGACAAGATCTTCTTCATTGATTCAAATGTCAGCTTCTCCTCCGGCTGTTTCTACAGACAAAGATAATTCATATAACTCTCTCTTCTCAGAATACTATTTAAAAATTGGAGAAAAAGTTTTTCACACAGATTAGTATCTCCTTCTACTACAACAGTATGTGTCTCCTACAGTTTTGTTGTAAATAAGTGAAAACTGACACCATACTTCTACCTTACTACTACACAGGAGTAAAACTGATATCTAGAAACTAATTGCTCTAAATATGTATCATTACCTCTTGTGCAGAAAATGTCTTACATTGACAAAGCAGGAGCTGTATTGCATGGAAGGTAAGGAAGGACTTTGGGATTCAGAAGGGAAAACAAACCAACTTAAACTTCCTTCCATCAAAGTCTTGGTAGCCTGCAAACAATGATTGAAATACTAAACTCAAAAGGTATATATTAATTTTATACAGACAGGTCAGAATAAATCTTACTGTAGCTTCTCAAAAAGTTATGCAACTGACTTATATCATAATGGTTTACTAAACAACCAACAATGCCACAATTTTGGTGACATTTTAACCAGATGTTCAGTACTGTTAAATAGATATACTATTTAACTTTTTTTACAAAATGTTTAAAGTGCATTTGAACTCTTCTTATTACAGTCCTCTTCTCAATTTAGTAAACATTTTTCGACAAGTAGCCAGTGAGCAGCTCATTAAGTGTTGATGGTTGATACCGTCATCTTGTAAAAGACAAGGTGGTATTAGCTACCATACTGGATCAGTTCTTATCGTTCACTTATAAAGTTAAAATTTTAATGTGGCTGCAAATTGTAGCAAAACTTGATATTTGTCATATACATACACACAGAAAAAAAGCCTTAGGACCAATTGCGGACTGAATCCTACATCTCCAGATTTTAGGTCTGACGATTAATCCACTTGGCCACATAACCAGTATGTCAGTATACAATAGATATTCTGAGGACAGAGTAAGGTGGTGTATCCAGTGGCTCTGAAAAATTTGGTAACACATAATTTTCATGAGGAACAGTGTCACAGGGGGCAGCATAAAGCAGACATAATCATTAATATCTGATGTGGATGATTTTCCCGAGAGTTTTGTTAACTTAAGGCAAAAACTGCCTTTCTACTGCCTGTTACATCACACAGGATATTATGAAGGCTCAAATTAGAAGTACTAGCTCGCTGATATGTAAGAAACTTTGTATGGAGTTGAGAAGGGAATGCGAGACAAAACTTTGGCCTACTCTTGGTGTTATTCATTCTACACATTTAGCACACTGTGGAGGAATTCAAGTAAACATTTGGAAAGGCATATGAAGTTCAGGGAAAATAAATAAAAATTTTGAGGCATGGCGATGAATTATAATAATAAGAGATGGCAGAGGTCTTGGAAGACCAGTTCAACAGAATAGACAGAATCTATCAATGACATTGTAAGATAAACAACAATAAAGCATAGTAAGTATAAGGTAGGGGAGTAAATCAGGTGATGATGAGGGAATTAGATTAACAAATGAGACATGCAAATTAGTAGACGAGTTTTACTATTTGGACAGCAAAATAACTATTCATGGCTGAAGCAAGTAAAATAAAGCTGTCATCAATCTGAAGATTGGTTTGATCACCACTGGGCTTTACTAGTCATGATTCTATAAGAGGTAGTATGCTGTTGCCTCCCTCCATCCTTTGAAATGACTTGCTCAGCCAGTTATACGGGGACCTAACAGTTTACTGTAGGCTTTGAACCACAGTGCAACGTGGCATTTTCACTGCAACAAATGTGGCCAGATGTGAAAGCATTAATAAATGATATATAAATCATAGGATGTAATGGGGATCAAACCAGAGACCTGTGGATCCCCTGTCTGCCACTTTACCACTGAGCCCTTGAGCTGCTATGGTCAAAGCAGAGAAGTTATAAAATGCAGACTGGTACCAGGAAAATCATTGCTAAAAAACAGGACTCTATTAATATCTAATATGAATTTAAGTAGTAGGATATCTATTCTGAAGGTATTAAGTATTTCCCTGAAGAGTAGCTTTGTACACAAGTGAAACATGGAAGATAAAAATTTCAGACAAGTAAAACAAATGCTTTTGAAATGTCTTGTTATATACAAGAATGCTGAAGATTAGATGGGTAGACTGGATTACAAATGAGGAGGCCCCAAATCAGATTTGGGAGAAAACAAATTTCTAACACAAGGGATAAGTTGTTAGGACTCATACTGAGGTATCAAGGAATATTCAATTTGGTATTAGGAGGAAGAGAGTGTGTAAGTGTGAGGGTATAGAGTACCAATTGTAGGGGAGATTTTAGCTGATTACAGTAAGCAGGTTCCAGTGTATGTAGACTGCAGTAATTATGTAGAGGTGAAGAGGCTCGCAGTAATTATGTAGAGGTGAAGAGGCTCGCACATGGTAGACCAGATATAGACTAGGTATAGAGCTGTGCCAAATCAGTTTTCAGC
This sequence comes from Schistocerca cancellata, assembly GCF_023864275.1. Classification (NCBI taxonomy): domain Eukaryota; kingdom Metazoa; phylum Arthropoda; class Insecta; order Orthoptera; family Acrididae; genus Schistocerca; species Schistocerca cancellata. Next base: position 32,177,732 of record NC_064632.1, on the reverse strand, counting down.
CTGAGAGGCCACAACACAACATATCACAGCTGTTAAACAGGTAACTTGCTGAGAGAAACTGGTGCTCAAGCAGCCTATGTAAATATTGGCTGACAATCCTGCTAGGTCATCCTGCTGTTTAAAAAATACAACTGCAACACTTTGTGATAAAATTAGTTCTAAAAACTCCATCAGATCAAATTCTTCAGGTAAACTTAACTGTTTACACTTCATAAGTTCATTTCTTTAGTTAATGTAATAGTTTTAGCTACTGGGAGTTTTGTACACATTTTGAGGGACGTAAATTTTATAGCTGGAGGAATAATTTTTTTAAAAAAGATGGGTTCAATAAGTTTTTGTGTTACTTGAATGGCAAATTTTGTTTCAAAAGTCTTATTGGCTGGGAAGAGGTCTCTTATGTTTCTGTTGATTCCATATCCAGGGCTGCCTTTAGAATTCACAGAAGGGGCAGTCAGTCAGGCTTCAGTATTTGGTCTTGGCAGTGTAGTGCTCAAAACAGGGCAATTATGTATGTTGTGATGAAGCAAGTTAAGATAATTTTAACTCCCCTCTTGTTTTGCCATCTGCCTTCTTAGAATTAATTTTTTTCAACTTTAACTGATTACCATTAACATAAATGAGTATAATCTGCATTTTCATAAAAGAGAACATTCCCTGGGCATACAGTCTGAGGCGGTGGGTGGGGAGCATAAAGTTTTCTTTGTTTCTAGTATCGTGTGAATGTACAAAATGGTTTCACTCACATAACTCAACAAAAATATAATAATCTCATATAGTATGTACAAGGATGGCAGAGTTAATATTTCAAGTTTTCTAAATAATGGCCGACATGGTTCTTTGTGATTTGCAGTGCACATATTTCAAATGATTTTTTTTCCTGTTATTTTAGTATCCGCACTATGTTTGTCGAGTTACACCAAAAAAACAATGCCATAACTAATAATGGGTTCGAAGTAGCTTGTATATGCTACTTTTCGTGTGTCCATGTCAATTGCAGTTGATAATATTTGCACTGCAAATGCAAAGCTGCTCAGTTTGTTTGCCAGGTATTCAATGTGTGTCTGCCAGCTCAAATTTTATCTACATTTAAACCTAATAATTTGACTGAGTCAACTTCTTCTATATCTTGGTTGTTGTGTACAATCTTAATCTGCTCATATTTTGACTGTTTGGTTTTGAACTGCATCACGTGAGTCTTAGATATGTTTAGATTCAGCCCATTTAGCTGAAACCAAATTTTTAAGGTACTGAGGGTACTGATGACAGATTTGGGAATTTTTTCCGAATCCTTATCTTCAACTAAGAAGTATCAACTGCAAACAGAACTGATGGGGAGCTGATATTTAATGGTAAGTCATTAACATAGGAGAGAAATAGGACTGGGCCTAATATGGAGCCTTGTGAACACCCTGAGATAATTTTTTTTTCCACTCAGAAAAATAATACGCACCATTTGAAGAGATGTTAACTCTTTGTTTTCTTTTGGATACATAGGATTTAAGCCATTGTAGGGCACTGCTACTAATGCCTTACTTTTCAAGTTTGTAAACAAGCAATGCATGGTTTACAGAATCAAACGTCTTTGAAAGGTCGCAGAAAATTCCTGCCACCTTATTTCTCTTGTCCAATGATGTACTTATTTTCTCAATGAAACTGTTTACTGCATCTATGATGTTTTCCCCCTGCTGAAAACCAAATTGACTGTTTTCGATTTGTGGCACCAGCAAGTTTTTCAAATATTTTAGATAGGACTGGGAGAATCGAGATAGGACGATAATTTCCCATGATCTCTCTTAATCCCTTCTTGAAGAGTGGTTTGACTTCAACATATTTCATTACCTCTTCAAAATATTGATTTATTATTTGAGCTAGTGGGTTTGCAGTTCTATCGTGTACCACTTTAATAACTTTGGTGGGTATTCCATCCCAACCTGCAGATTTTATGTTTCTAAATGTTAGAATAGCATTTTCTACATCCTCCACAGAAACTTTTAAGAATTTTGTAAAGTTTTGTAAAGTTTTCTTAGTTTCCACCAAGGCCAAAGGGATTTACTTTGTTGTGATAATCTGTTACATCTACATCAGACTTTACTACATTTATAAGGAACTCATTAAAGTACTCTGGTATTTGAGTTGGATTTACAATCGTATTTCCTTCAATGTCAATTTTTGAAATTTCTTGGTTGCAGGCTTTAACACCTAACTCAGATTTAATGACTGACTACACAACCTTTGTCTTATTTTTATGATTTAAAATTAGCCTGTTATTTACCAGTTGTTTTGCTGCCCTGACAGCTCCTTTAAATGTGGTTTTCTAGAGACTAACATATTTAATGACATTAATATCTTTATTATATTTTAGTTCTATGTGCAGTTGTCTTTTCTTTACACTGGAAATTTTTATGCCCTGGGTAATCCATTTTACTTTATTTGTTATTTTATTGCTGCAGAGTCGCAGAGTCTAGGTGAAAATGTTTCATTAAAGACACCGAGAAAAATATTTAGAAATTTCTCAAAGTTTTCATCACTTGAGTTAGAATGATCAAAAGGCCATGTTTTCTCTTTTAGCTTCTCACTAAATGTTATCAAGTTTTCATTGCTAAAGTTCCTGGTCATATGGGTTCTCATACGTGAAATGTTTCTGTCTGTCTGTGGCAGCTCAATGAGCAATGCACAATGATCTGAAATACCTAGATCTAGACAAAATTTATGCACATCTTCAGATACATAATTAGTTAGAACATTCTCAATACATGCTGCTGATTCCCCATTGTCTATAGCATATTCAAAGAAATTCGATTTGAAAGCATATTTCTTTGCTAAGTCAGTGAATCTTGAAGCATGGCTACTATCACTTGCGATATCAATATTAAAATAAGCAGCTATTACAATTTTTTCTTCTTTTTTTCTGTACAAAGGTCTTCTAGCATAATTTGAAGCATAGATAAGAATAGATGTTGTTGACATTCCTGGAATTCTGTATACTGAGATTATTATAACATTTGCTAGTGAGTCCACTATTTCTATACAACAGCTCTCAAACTCAATGTATCAACTTAACAGTGAAATAAGTGTTACACCAATAGTGGTGTGTTAAAGCAATGACAGTGACTGTTCAATTTATTTGAAGGACTGTGAACTATGTAGTTATCTTTTTACTGCTCGTAGATGTTCAACATAAAACTATTGTAGCAGTATGTGGAGGTTCACCTGCAAACTATTAATGAGGCTTATGGAAAGTTTAAACAATAGTGTACTGGCCATACATATATAACTGTGTGTTATTGGGGGTGGTGCCAAATGAAAGGAAAGTATGGTGAAACGCAAATGTGTACCTGTCGGCTACAGTATTTACAGCAGTCAGTGTCCAAATTACGAACCCCATTTTTCAGCCAATGTAGTAACATAGTACATCAACACTGAGGACAACAAAAGAAATAAATAAATGCAGGTGGAATCACTACAATGTCAGTTGTAAAGAGCAGAAAGTGGCACTTATTATGAACTTTTTTAGCTTATACTGAAATTTTGGAGTTGCGGTCAGAATGTATTTCAATAATACTGGTGTTGTTCAAAAAGTTTTGCCAGTGTAGTCATGGTAGTACAGTTGCTTCCATCTGGTTTTACTATGAGAACTTTGTTTTCTGAACACTTACAGTTGATGTATTTGAATGATTAATGGAAAATCTCATATAAAGATGTGAAACAAATACTAATAGAGGGGCTGGCCAGTACTTACCTCAGCTCAGTACAGCCGATAGATACACAAAACAGAACAGAAAATTTACGTGCCTAGCTTTCGGAACTTTGTTCCTTCATCAGGGAGGAAAGAGGGGAAGAAAGGGATAAAGGGAAAGTGGATTCAGTTACTCACAACCCAGGTTATGATGCAACAGGGAAAGGTAAACAGGGAGGGTAGTAAGGATGGAGGCATGGTCGTCAGAGGGAAGCCAAAGATATCCTACTGTAAGTACTGTGCCAGCTTCAAACCAATGAGGATGCATACAGAAGTAAAGAGGTATATAGTATAAAAATAAACACAACTACGTAGGATGAAAAGATGCTTGAATGGCTAAAGAGGAGAGGGGAAAAAGAAGAAGACTGAAGAGTAAATGGGAGTGAGGTTGGTTAACGTAGGTTCAGTCCAGGGGGATGGTAGGATGAAAGGATGTGTTGGAGTGCAAGTTCCCATCTCCGCAGTTCCGAGGGACTGGTGTTGGGTGGAAGAAGCCAAATGGCACGTACAGTGTAGCAGGTTCCTAGGTCCCTAGAATTATGCTGGAGGGCATGCTCTGCTACTGGGTTTTGGACATCTCCTAGGCGGACAGTTCGTCTGTGCCCATCCATGCACTCAGCCAGTTTAGTTGTCGTCATACCAATGTAAAAGGCTGTGCAGTGCAGGCATGTCAGCTGATAAATGACATGTGTTATTTCACATGTGGCCCTGCCTTGAATTGTGTATGTTTTACCAGTAGCGGGGCTGGAGTAGGTGGTTGTGGGGGATGCATGGAGCAGGTTTTGAAGCGGGGTTGGTTACAGGGATAGGAACCGCTGGATAGAGAAGGTGGTGTGGGAATATTGTAGGGTTTGACAAGGATGTTACGGAGGTTAGGGGGGTTTCGAAAGGCAACTCTGGGTGGTGTGGGGAGAATATTGTCAGGGGATGATCTCATTTCAGGGCTTGAATTGAGAAAGTCATATCCCTGGTGGAGTAATTTGTTGATGTATTCGAGGCCAGGATAATGTTGGGTGACAAGGGGGATGCTTCTGTGTGGTCTGGGGGTAGGAACATTGTTGTTGGATGGGGAGGAATGTATTGCTCGGGAGATCTGTTTGTGCACATGGTCTGCAGGATAGTTGCGGGAGAGGAAAGCACTGGTCAGGTTATTGGTGTAATTGTTGAGGGATTTGTCACTGGAGCAGATACGTTTGCCACGAATACCTAGGCTGTAGGGAAGGGAGCGTTTGATGTGGAATGGATGGCAGCTGTCAAAGTGAAGGTACTGTTGTTAGTTTGTGGGTTTGATGTGGACAAAGGTGTGGATGTGAGCTTCAACAAGATGAAGGTCAACATCCAGGAAGGTGGTTTGGGTTTTGGAGAAGAACCATGTGAAATTCAGATTCGAACAGGAGTTGAAGTTATTGAGGAAATTAAAGAGTGTTTCTTCACCATGGGTCCAGACCACAAAGATGTCATCTATAAACCTACACCAGGCCAGGGGAAGCAGCTGTTGGGTCTCCAGGAAAGCCTCCTCCATGCGGCCCATGAAGAGGTTGGCATAGGACGGAGCCATCCTGGTTCCCATGGCCATTCCCCTGATTTGTTTGTAGGTCTGGCCTTCAAAAGTGAAGTAATTATGGGTGAGGATGAAGTTGGTAAGTGTGATAAGGAAGAGGTTGTTGGAAGATCTTCAGGTGGGCATTGGGAGAGGTAGTGTTCAAGGGCAGAGAGACCATGGGTATGTGGGATGTTTGTGTAAAGGGATGTAGCATCTATGGTGACAAGAAAGGTTCCAGGTGGGAGGGGAGTGGGAACGGATTTGAGGCGTTCTAGGAAGTGGTTTGTGTCTTTGATGTAGTTGTGTCAGCTCCTTAACGGCATGGGAATCAGCTGGGGTGATGTTGGGGGTTGTCAGGATGTTCTTCAAGAAGGACTGGGAGGCAACACTGGATGTGAGGAATTCCTGAAATGTCTGCAAGGGATGGTTTTGGGGGAGGGGAGGAGGATCCCTTTGAGAAGGAGGTCGGAACTGTTCTAGACAGGGTTCAACACTGGGTTTAGTATTCGGGGGCTGTGTTTGGGTGGTGAAGTGATATTCCCAGTTGAGGTTCCGGGTGAATGAGAGGAGATCTTTAACCAGGGAAGTGTGGTTGAATGTAGGTGTGGGGCTAAAGGTTAAGCCTTTTGATAGAACAGATATCTCTGGAGGAGAGAGGGATCTGGATGAGAGGTTTAGAACTGAATTGGGACTGGTGATATGTGGCATTTGACTGTGGTTATAGTTGAGATTTGGTCTGTGTGGGGTATGTGCTGGGATTGGGAGATTGAGTAGGGTGGCCAGGCTAGGTTTGTTGGCTATGAGGGTGGTTTGTTAAAGGTGCTATTGTGGTTGGTGTTTGTGAGGGATAGGGAGAGGGACCCCACTTCTTAGGTGTTGCACTAGCACTGTGGATAATTTTTTCAGGTGGTGTGTGGCATGGAACTCAAGTTTACAGCTGGCTTCTAGAACAATGTTCCTGAGTGTGTTCTCCAAGCAGGGGTTTGAGGGATGGATGAATTTGAAGAGAGAGAGGAGCTGTTGGGAGTGGTGGTTACACAAAGTAGTATAGAGATTCAGGACAAGTTGGGTAAGGGCTAAAGATTGAAGGTTCTGGAAGTCCAGGAGAGACTGGTGGAAGGAGGGATTGCACCCAGAGATGGGAACTTTTACGGTAAGCCCTTTAGGGGTAATTCCAAAGGTTAAGCATGACCGGAGGAAAAGTATGTGGGATTGCAGTTTGGCTAGGGTGAATGCATGTTTCCAGAATGAATGTAAATAATGTGGTATAGGATTAGGGTACATATTGGGTAACTGGTGGGTAGGGAAATTAAATAACTAAAGTTAAATAGTAATAATAAGAAGGAATAAAACAAGGAGGGAAGGACGAGAAAGAAAAGAAAATGTGTTGGTAATGTTCAATACCAAAGGAAGACCACTAAATAAGAAAAGTACAGATAAAGGTTGACCAGCCCAAGCAAGTATGTCCAGATCAGGGGGAAAGAACACACGTTGCTCAAAAGAAGATCACAAGTGCTGCAAAAAGGATCGAGAGCGGCAAAATACAGTATTCCCAGACCACCTTCTCTATCCAGCGGTTCCTATCCCTGTAACCAACCCCGCTTCAAAACCTGCTCCATGCATCCCCCACAACCACCTACTCCAGCCCCGCTACTGGAAAAACATACACAATGCAAGACAGGGCCACATGTGAAACAACACATGTCATTTATCAGCTGATGTGCCTGCACTGCACAGCCTTTTACATTGGTATGACAACAACTAAACTGGCTGAGTGCATGAATGGGCACAGACGAACTGTCCGCCTAGGAGATGTCCAAAACCCAGTAGCAGAGCATGCCCTCCAGCATAATTCTAGGGACCTAGGAACCTGCTACACTGTACGTGCCATTTGGCTTCCCCCAGCCAATACCAGTCCCTCGGAACTGCAGATATGGGAACTTGCACTCCAACGCATCCTTTCATCCCGCTATCCCCCTGGACTGAACCTACGTTAACCAACCTCACTCCCATTTACTCTTCAGTCTTCTCCTTTTTCCCTCTCCTCTTTAGCCATTCACGCATCTTTTCTTCCTACATAGTTGTGTTTATCTTTATACTATATAGCTCTTTACTTCTGTATGCATCCTCTTTGGTTTGAAGCTGGCACAGTACTTATAGTAGAATATCTTTGGCTTCCCTCTGACGACCATGCCTCCATCCTTACTACCCTCCCTGTTTACCTTTCCCTGTTGCTTCATAACCTGGGTTGTGAGTAACTGAATCCACTTTCCCTTTATCCCTTTCTTCCCCTCTTTCCTCCCTGATGAAGGAACAAAGTTCTGAAAGCTAGGAACGTAAATTTTCTGTTCTGTTTTGTGTATCTATCGGCTGTACTGAGATGAGGTAAGTACTGGCCAGCCCCTCTATTAGTATTTGTTTCACATCTTTATATGAGATTTTCCATTAATCATTCAAATACATCAACTGTAAGTGTGCAGAAAACAAAGTTCTCATAGTAAAACCAGATGGAAGCAACTGTACTACCATGACTACACCGGCAAAACTGTTTGAAAAACACCAGTATTATTGAAATACACTCTGACCCCAACTCTTTGTTAGCAGTTGATGTTTTTGATCGTTTAAATTGCGTGACTGTTTGATATGTGGTTATGTATAATATTACTACCTTTAAAGTCTACTACATTTTTTTCACTTGAGTTAAATTTTGCTACATCACATGCCACTTTGGTGTTTGCAAGAGATTTTAATATTGTTTTTAGTGTAGTGGTAAGATTATGTTTGACCCCACTGTTCATGAGCTCAAGTTCATCATCAAAATTTGTGCCAGTTTAATTGATAAATATACTGTAAAATTTATGTGGACACACATCTGTTCTTCCTTCACTGTTTTATATTTAGAGCTCTTAATTCTCTTTGTGCCAAGGTAAAAAAATATTGCTGTTGTTTGCTAACCAGACTATTAAAATTATGCATTAGGAAATCTTTCTTTTATAGAGTGCCCTGATTTCATTTTTGGTCTACAAAAAACAGTTTAACAGTTACAACATTCAACTCAGAAATAGCTTATCTCTGTCTACATCTTGACATTCTGCTCAGCAAATAACTGCAATATATTTCAACATAGCACAAAAAGAAGTTAGAAGCTCTAAATATGAAACATTAACATTTTCCTAAAAAACTTTGAATAGGTTCTCCTCAAATGGTACCATAGCTTACCGTATTTACTCGAATCTAAGCCGCACTTTTTTTCTGGTTTTTGTAATCCGAAAAACCGCCTGCGGCTTAGAATCGAGTGCAAAGTAAATGGAAGTTCTGAAAAATGTTGGTGGGTGCTGCCACAACTAACTTCTGCCGTTGAATATATGTAGTGCTACACAGGCATGCTTTGCAGGCTTTTTTTCTCCGCCCCGAGTTTCGACCACACCATTTTCATACATTATCCAACGAAGTAAATACAAATTAAGTATAGTTCATCTTCGAATTTAGCAGCATTTCAATGTACTACGAAAATCCGACTGGCAAGACTGTTTGGGATGTTTGTCAATATGGCCAACTCTATGTTCTGAATTTTTTCTTACCTGTGAGAAGAGATGGTTGCTAATAGGAACTTTTATGAATTGTGAATCACATGCAATATTCTCTTCACCATAAGAATAATACGAATATAAACTTTTTGCCATGTATTCTTTCGTGTTTGCTGCTTTCTCATTTAAAACCTGTCTGCCTTAGAGTGAGACAACAGCAAACGCGGAAGAATATACATATCATGTCATGTTTATATTCGTATTATTCTTGTGCCTAATAGTGATACAGTCCCAAATGAAGCATGGCAATTGACTAGATTTTTAAATCTAAGATGACTCTAATTTCTGTGCAGAATGTAATGTACTAAAGAGGCGTCTGCAAAGATTTTCAAACGGAGAAAAATTTTCGCTAATCTCTCGTTCAGAACATCTTCTATCATACGCAGTCTATTATTTGGTTCTTGTTGATCATTATCAAAGAAAGCAGCAGTGTAAGTAACAACAAATAGCAATCTCTTGTGATTGTTTCGCTAATGAGACGATTCCACTCTCTTTTTTTTCTTTTAATTGTAAGCGATGGTCGCAAAAGCTAGCAATGCCACAAGCGGCGACAGGCCGTAAACACAGAATGCAACAAACAATGCATGACACAGTATAGTAATACATTTTTAGCTTAGAGTGACGTAAACACCTAACAAAGAGAATGGCACTTATCATATCAAAGAAAAATAACCAATCAATTCAAACCAGACGAAGCACGTGAAAAAGGAAGGGTACCCGTATAAATACGGACGGAGTGCCTGACACATAGCAATGGCTACCTGGTATAGCTTAACTGCTAAGCTTACGACTCGAACCAAACTACTGCAGCTGTATCGTAATTCATTCGACCTAAATTGTGTCTCATATTACAATGGACCAACGTTGTTTCGATTTGGAGGTGCGGCCTAAAACTTTTCTCTCCCCTTGAATTTCGAGTCTCAAATTTCAGGTGCGGCTTAGATTCGGGAAATTTTTTTTTCCTTGATTTCGAGTCTCATTTTTCAGGTGCGGCTTAGATTCGAGTGCGGCTTAGATTCGAGTGCGGCTTAGATTCGAGTGCGGCTTAGATTCGAGTAAATACGGTAATGTATTCCATATGGTTTATGCCATAACATATCGGTAACATCATGCTAAAATCTCTTAAGCTATGTTTTTGCCTTATTGAAAACAAAGCGGTATTAGAGTCACATCTTTCAACATGTATCCGACAGCTAATCTAAACAATCCATATCTTTGCTTTGTAACATATCTGAGTGCAACAAGTGCACGTTAAAACACTTGGTATTAATTTATGATCTGGTTGTGTCCATGTGCTTATTTTGACCAGCTCTCTTGAAAGACTACAGATTGTGTTGACACACTACAGCAATAATGGCACAGATGCCATATTTTGCACTAGAGAGAAAATGCCAGTATTTACAAATAATTGGGATATTTTTATTGTAAGTACAAAGACCACACATTTATGCTGTTGTTTTAACTTAATTTTAATCACAGCGAGCGCGCGCGCGCGCGCGCACACACACACACACACACACACACACACACACACAAAATTCTAGCTATGCTTTCACATCCTGAAGAAAAAGGACCTACTTAAAAAAGCTTAAATCTCTTTAGTGACATTCACACCTGACATTTCCAATCCACGGCAAAAGATTGGTGATTCATGCTGCTCAAATTATATAATATTCTGATTGTATTTTGCACTTTTATCACTGTGCATAAAACTATTATTCACCGAAGGGTAACACCACTTTGACATTCAGAATATAACAAGAAAAGTACTATTTATTATGGAACATACCCTTTCAATTCCAGGTGATGACTGAGCACTATCAACATCCACCTGGAAAGATCCAAGATCAGCTACACTGCCACTGCCACTTGGACGGACAGGAGCCGATGCATCAGCCCAAGAGTGTCTATGTTGTCCTGGGGACAAAGATACACAAACTCCGCATTGATAAAAGAGAAATATCTATTATATGAAACAGTCAAATAAAATAAAATAAAATCTTTATCACCACATAACATGCCTCAGATGGTCAAAAACTGTGGCATAGGTAACTTGTCGATTCTAACATTATACAGAGTAACAAAATTATTCTAATTTACAACACTTCCTGAGTGAGATATTATTTTACAAGGGTGTCATTCTAGAAATCTTCTACACATTATACAATTTCTTATCAGGTATTTTTCCAAGTTTCCTTCAGTATTTTTTAGATGTGGGTCACACTTTCCTTTTCAGATTTTATTTATAAATTTTATGTCCATACAATGTGGAGTTTTTAATCTGTGGCTAGGTGATAGTTAACTTGTTCTATGTCTAGTTTTCTTGCAGTGTTGTCTCCTTTTAGCTCCCATTGTGGCTAAGATGATCTATTTCAGTAGTCTAAAAGCTTTGGGCTGATTACTTTTCTCAGACCAAAATATACATAACATACAGTTTTTTTACTATTAAATTGGTGATTCTATACGAGACATTTCTACCAATGAGACCTTTCAGCTGACTCAGCATGCTCTCAATATGAATACTCCACAATGTAATTTTATTTACTATTGCACCAAGGAATTTGATAGTTTGCAATGTCGAGTTTGTTTTTGTCTGTATAGCGTTTTTCAGTTATACATTATGCTGTTTGTTTTGTGGTGAAAAGAATAGTTTCTGTTATAGCAAAATTTAATTTAAAATTATTTTTTCTGACCCATGTCTCTACTTCTCCAAGTGTCTGTTCAAAATGACAGATTAACTCTTCTCATCTTCTACAGCAGATTGTCATTTTTGAATCATCTGCATAGAGCACAATATCAGACCAAACTTGGAGTTGTATTTCATTGATATACTACAAAAATAGTACAGGCCCTAATATATTGAACCTAATACTAATCTTGTAGAACACCTAATTGTGTTTCCAGCCAGAGGAATTTCTTGCCACTGTTATGAACATGTTATCTTTGTTACTTGTTTGCCATATAGGCCTAAATTAACGTTCATCTAAGAGATTGAGAACTGTAGATTATTAGCTTGGGGAGAATAGAGTCATGATTTACAGTATCAAAAGCTTTAGTGAGGTCACAAAAAATACCAGATGCACACACATTCTATTTGCAGACATCTCTGACATTTGTGACCACTTCATTTATTGCACAAGTTGTGCTGCAGCCTTTCCTAAAACCATATCAGTTATGTGAATTAAACTGTATAATCAACTACAATTTTCTGTTTGATCATGTGCAGTCCTTTCAAAAATTTTTGAGGAAATTGGTAACAATGAAATGTGTCTATAGCTGCCAGTTTAATCTTGTTTGTCCCTTTTGGTTGAACTTCAGCATATTTTAATTGATCTGGAAATCATCCCTCAACAAAATACTGATCAACTGTTATAAGACAGTGGATATGCAACACAATGACAGACATTTTTATTATTCAGGTGGGAACCTCATCCTAATCCACAGAGTTTACATTTTTTTGGACCTTTATGATATTTGTAAGTTCAGAGCTCTAAACAGGGGAAAACTTATGACCTCTATTATTTCTGTCTGTCATAATGAAATTTCCAGATTTCTATTTAGTGGTTTTAAGTCACCAATTGTACTACAATTTCTAGAGAAGTCCTTGAAGGATTCATGTATGGAACTGGGATCTCTAACAGCTCTATTGGTTGTCATTAGTTCAGAGGAGCATTTTCCTCTCCATTTCATCGTCAACTTCATTTCTTATAACAGAGCAAACAACCGCTTTTTTGTATACTTGTTTACAGTACATTTTGCCGGTTTAACTAAAATAACCTTAAGAAAAATATTTATGTCCATCTAAGACGTAAGACTATACCAAATATATGCATCAGCTGATGAGTCTTCACAAAACAAAAACTTTCACTGCTTTACTCTAATCTTGTAGCCTCCATGACCTTCCTTGTAAGTGGCATCTATTGTGGTTTTGAGTCAAAGTCCAGTTTGATGTACCTGTACATGCTAGTCTACCATGTGCAAGTATCTTCATCTCTTTGTAACTGGTGCAACCTCGATCTGTTCGAACCAGTTCCCTATAGTCAAGCCTTGGCCTCCCTCTACAATTTTTTTCCCATATCAACTGATCCAGTCTAGCAAAGTTGTGGTACAAGTTTCTTTACTCCGCAATTCTATTCGGCACTTCCTCATAAGTTATCTGACCTTACACATCGACGTTCAGCATTCTCCTGTATCATTAGTGCCACCTTTCAAAAGCTCCTGTTCTCTTCTGATATGTACCATTTATTGTCCAGATTTCACTTCACTACAAGTCTCAACTCTAGACAAATACCTTAAGAAAAGATTTCCTAATATTTTTTTCAATTCTCTCAGCACTGATATAATTTGAATACATTGCATTACTCTTGTTTTACTTTTGTTGATTTTCATCTTAAAACATCTTACAAGATACTATCCTTTCTGTTTAATTAGTTCTTATATCATATACTGAAGTTTAATTCACTTTCCAAATTTCTCTTCGGTTTCCTTTACTGCTAGCTCCATATACATCAGGGCCAGGCTGAAAGCCTCTCCAGCTCCCTTCTCAACTACTACTCGCCTTTCATGTCTCGATTTATTACTGCAGTCCGGTTTCTGTATAAGCTATAGATGATATTTTACTTCCCGTGTTTTATCCCTGCTGTCTTCAGATTTCAGAGAGTGCATTCAAATCGACATTGTCAAAAGTTTTCTCCCAATATCATAACTCCAGTGTAGGTCCAATATGTCTGTGGAATGCACACCTCAGGGCATCTAGCATGAAGCTGTCCTTGAAGTAACCAAAATGTAAAAGTTTGATGTGTCACTGTGGTGTCAACTGCTGCTCAAATTGCTGCTGCAAATACAGTAGGATGCACCACAGCTATACATTGAACATGAAGGTCTTCTCTTTCGGTAGTGCCACGTGATCATCCAGAGCCTGCTCTTCTTGCAATTACATATTTTCATAACCACTGGTGCCGGAAATTGTGTACAGTTGACAATGGCATCTTTGTCGCCTTACAGGCATTCTCGAGTAACATCAATTCATCGTGTCCAGTCTCAAAGGTAGCTAATGCTTATGACCGTTACAGCATGTATTTAAAGCAAATCTAATTTTCATCTTCACAGTGGCACTACTAGCACCACTCTTAAGAGAGTGGCACAAAATTTTAATAAACATCGTCTTTCAGTTGTAGAAAGATGCCTACCAACTTCTGTTGATGTTGCACAACTCCTCCTCGGTGTCAATTTTTTTTCCCATCAATGTATTAATGTGGAATCCAAACTGATCATCCCCAAAGTCAGCTTCTACCAGTCCTTCTTGACTTAACTCGACTTAGTTCCTGTTGTTCCCTCTGGAACATAAGGCCGTGATGAAATTCTTTCACTTGGTACGATTTCTAGCAAGTCTCTTCACTTCACTCCGGGTGTCCCCATCCTCTGCAGCTTCTCTCTCGATCGTCTTTTTCTGGGTCTGTTTGGGGCAGCCACATTTTCTAACTCCTTGAGGGTTCCAGTCTAGAACCACTCTTTCAACAGCTCCATCTAGTTTCCTCAATGTATGCCCAATTCAGTTCCATTTTCTTTCCTCGATTTGTATATAGATTGGTTGCCGATTTGTCTCCCTCTAAAAAACTTCATTTGTCGTCATATCTGGCCATCTCACATTTAAAATACGCTGGAGACAACAGTTGATAAAAACTTGGAGCTGGTTTCTAATGTGGTTAGTAACCTTCCAAGTTTCGCAACCATACAACAGGACAGCCTTCACATTGCTAATGAAAAGCCAGAGTTTGGTCTTCTTTGATATGCTCCTATTTCTCCAAACAGGGTACAGTTGTACAAATGCACCATTTGCTTTGTGAATGCAACTACGGATGTCCTCCTCAGTGCCTCCTGTAGTCATGACTACACTTCCGAGATAGAGGAAAGATTGGACCTGCTCTATGTCCTCTCCATTAATGGCCAGCCTATTCGTGATGGTCAAACTTATCCACATTTCTTTGGTTTTGCGAACATTTATCTTGAGGTCTGCAACTTCTGCCTCTCTCTGTAACCTGGCCAGTTTTTCTTCAATGCCTCGATATTGTCGTGTCATTAGGCAGACGTCGTCTGTGAAATCTAAATCTTCGAGCCTATTACGCATCCGCCATTGCACAGCTCTCTTCTGTCCCCCCGTAACTCTCTTCGTCACACGGTCCAACACCAAAAGAAATAGTGTTGGCAAAAGAATAAACCCTTGTCGTACTCCCGAATTAACTTGGAAAGGCTCTGTTACTTCTCCATTACGTAGTACTTGGCATTCGTAGTCTTCATACATTTCCTCGATGATGTTAATAATCTCCGTTGGAATGCCATATTTTGCAAGTGTATCCCACATGACTCTTTGACAGAGTCGAAAGCCTTTTCAAAATTAATGAAGGTTAGGTACAGGGTGTGTTGCCACTCCACACTTTGTTCCAAAATAATTCTGAGAGTATTGATAAGGTACACACAGCTATGATGTTTTCTAAAACCTGCCTGCTCTCTCCTCAGTTGTGCTTCCACAGAATCCTTAATGCAGTTTAAAATGATCCTCGAAAGTACCTTACTCGGTACTGACAGTAGGGTAATACCCCACTAGTTGTTGCAGTTAGTAAAATCTCCTTTTTTGGGTATTTTCACAATAATACCTCATTTCCAATCTGTGGTCCTTCTGATCTTCTGTAAATGTTTAGAGTACCTTTCAGCCATGACTTACTATTGTTCAGTAATAGTCACAACTGTCAATACTTGCCTTCTTTGGAACTGAAACTATTACATTCTTCTTGAAGTCAGGGTATTTTGCCTGTCTCACATACCTTGCATACTAGGTGGAATAGTTTTGTTACAGGGTGTCCATACTTCTTAGGGAATGCCATCTACTCCAGGTGCCTCTCCTTGACTTGTCTTTCAGTGCTCTGTCAAATTCTTCTCACAGTACCACAACTTCCATCTAATCTTCACGCCCTTCCTCTTACTTTTCATCGGACTTGTCTTTTTGCCTATTTGATCCTCTGCTCCTTTCCCTATTTAATCTCTCAAAGCTACCCATTCATCTTCCATTCTATTTCTTTTCAATTACTGCCTGGTGCACCCTTTGAAATTCTCAATGATCACTAGTTCTTACAATTTATTCAGGTCTCATCTTAATTTGCTTACCTTTTTGGGATTTCTTCAGTCTTAATCTGCAACTCATAACCAAAAAGTTATGTTAAAACAATCCTGTTGGAGCAACATCTGCAACTGAGCATTATACCAGAGGTTGAAAATATTGCTTCAGTTGTAAAGTTCTTTTATTATCACACAACCAGTTTCCAAATCTGATTTTGAAATTTCTGTCTTAGCATTAAATAATCTATATATTACTTATTAAATACTCTATTTGAAATTTTCTAGTGTCTCCAAGTTTTCCTGTGTGACTGTTAAAGCAAGTGTTAAATTGTGCCTGTGTAACATTCTACCATGTGGCTTCCCCTTTGATTGCTCATCCCCCCCGTCTACGTTCTTCCATTATGTTTTCCCTCCCTTCTTTCTCTTCCTATAAAATTCCAGTCCCCCATTACATTTAAATTTCCATTTCCCTTAAAATACTGAATAATTTATTTTATCCCATTCATTTTTAAACCTCTTCATCACCTACATGGCTGTTATGCATACATACTTGCACTACTGTGGTGGGTCTTGGCTTTATGTCTATCACGAGGCCATTCATATTAATTCTCCCACATCCCCATTTTCTTATTAATTATCTGACCTGTTCCCATATTATGCCTATTGGATTCTGTGTTGATTATCAAGCACTCACCTGAACAGAAATCCTGTTCTTCCTACCACTGCCCTTCACTAGAACCCCCTTTATCTAACTTCAACCTATCCATTTCTCTTTTCAAGTTCTCTAATCTACTTACCTGATTACGGGATCTAATACCCAAGCTGCTATTTCTAGAATATCAGGTTTATTTTTTCTGATGCCAACATCCTTCTAAGTAGTTCCTGCCCAGAGATCTGAAGGAAGGACTATTTTACCGCAAAAATATTTTCCTCAGAAGGATGCCATCATTGAACAGAGCTGCTGGCCCTCAGGAAATTTAATGGCTGTAGTTTCCTCTTGCTTTCAGCTGTCACAGTACCAAGACAATGGGGCCATTTTAGCTAATGTTACAATGCCATATAAGTCAAATATCCAGACTGTCGTCCCTGGTCCCTGCATCTACTGAAAATAAGAGCATCTATGTGCCCTTGACTGAAAAGACTGCCACCAATCTTCAGGAACCATATGTCTGTCTGTTCTCTTGATAGATAATCTTCAATGTGATTACACCTATGGTATGGCTGGCTGTATTACTGAGGTGCAGAAGCCACCCCATGGTAACATGCTCCACTGTTCATGGGGAGATG
Organism: Schistocerca cancellata; assembly: GCF_023864275.1. Lineage (NCBI taxonomy): Eukaryota > Metazoa > Arthropoda > Insecta > Orthoptera > Acrididae > Schistocerca > Schistocerca cancellata. The sequence continues at coordinate 32,160,466 of NC_064632.1, read as the reverse complement.
TGATACTTATGGATCTTATTGTTCCTCTGGACTAAAACTATTCTATTGCCATTTTACTGACAAGTCTCCCAATACTGTTCATCACTGTGGACAAATCAGTCTCACATTAATGCATTAGAATATCTACCAAGTTTTGCTACCATACGAAAATTGCAGCCCACACTGGAGCTCTGTGAGTAGCTGCACTTTAATTATAAGCACTTGCTATCAGTGACAACAAATGGGTCATAAAAGAGTAGTGTAACACTGATTTTGATACTGCCAGCTATATTTTTATACAAAAGAGCACTGCACACAGCATGTCAATCTACCCCTGCAAGCACCAGTATACTTGAATAGTTAACTTTTGATTGAAATCTGTTGATGAATAAACAGTTATTAACACTCCAGTTCTGAACTGCATAGAGGAGAATGGCGAAGATTTCTCAGCAATACAATCATTAATTGAAGTATACATTCCTCCATGCCGTAAGTGAAAGTGTGAATAAGGCAGTCACCACTTACATTTTTTTATAACTGACTTCTTGCTTGTAATAATGCACAGGAATGGAATAATTAACTCCTTCTCATGTTAAGACTTATTGCTCTGATTTTTATCCAGTTCATGATGAGTAATGACATACCTAAAATGGCAAAGACTCAAAGCTGAACAATGTCGTTCTCTGATGTACATTGGCAGCCAGTCCAATCCAAAGACATTCTCTACACTTTAGTTTAGTTGGTCACAGTTGCATACCTGCAAAAGGAGCGGCTGACTGGAGCCGTGTAGCATCCATGCCTGCATTCCTGAGCTTCTCAGCAACCACTGCCTGGTCAACCAACAGCTCTGCCGGTATAGGGCCTGGCTCCACATCATACCTTGCCAACAACTCCGGTAACAGGTAAGGAGCCATAGTTTGTCGTAAGATGATGATCTGTCAAATTATTCACATTAAAACTGATCATTAATGACCAAATATTACATATTGAACACATGTAAAACATTTAGAAATACATCTATCTGCAAGTTTTGTAATTTGATAAATAAATCAAGCAATTTGGTGGAAAATTTAAATATATGTACTTTACTTGACATCTATTATCACTGTATGTATTATGAAATTGTCAAATGCTTTTGAGAGTGGGACATGGTTCAACAGAATTCGTTAATGATTATTTTATAGATGATGGTTCTTTTATGGAAAGAACCCATAGCAGGCTGAAGAGTGCCAGTACGGGGTGGGATGGGGGTGTACAGGAAAAGTCCTTCCCACTGCTCTGTTCCAACCCCCAAGGCTACCTACGGTCAGCAGTACTGGGCGTATAAAAAATATTGCCTTACTACCAGACGTCATTCTCAGTATTTTGTGCCATGTTCTGTAGTTCTCTGTGTAAGCTCTCCAGTTTTATTTCACTTGTGCATTATATTACCTAGTTATATTTAAAAAGAAAGATGATGAGACTTACCCAACAAAAGCGCTGGCAGGTCGATAGACACACAAATAAACACAAACATACACACAAAACTCTAGCTTTCGCAACCAACGGTTGCCTCGTCAGGAAAGAGGGAAGGAGAAGGAAAGACAAAAGGATATGGGTTTTAAGGGAGAGGGTAAGGAGTCATTCCAATCCCGGGAGCGGAAAGACTTACCTTAGGGGGAAAAAAGGACAGGTATACACTCGCACACACACACATATCCATCCATACATACAGGACACAAGCAGACATTTGTAAAGGCAAAGAGTTTGAGCAGAGATGTCAGTCGGGACGGAAGTATAGAGGCCAAGATGATGTTGAAAGACAGGTGAGGTATGAGCGGCGGCAGATTGAAATTAGGAATTAGCGGAGATTGAGGCCTGGCGGATAGCGAGAAGAGAGGATATGCTGAAGGGCAAGTTCCCATCTCCGGAGTTCTGACAGGTTGGTGTTAGTGGGAAGTATCCAGATAACCCGGACGGTGTAACACTGTGCCAAGATGTGCTGGCCGTGCACCAAGGCATGTTTAGCCACAGGGTGATCCTCATTACCAACAAACACTGTCTGCCTGTGTCCATTCATGCGAATGGACAGTTTGTTGCTGGTCATTCCCACATAGAACGCTTCACAGTGTAGGCAGGTCAGTTGGTAAATCATGTGGGTGCTTTCACACGTGGCTCTGCCTTTGATCGTGTACACCTTCCGGGTTACAGGACTGGAATAGGTGGTGGTGGGAGGGTGCATGGGACAGGTTTTACACCGGGGGCGGTTACAGGGGTAGGAGCCAGAGGGTAGGGAAGGTGGTTTGGGGATTTCATAGGGATGAACTAAGAGGTTACGAAGGTTAGGTGGACGGCGGAAAGACACTCTTGGTGGAGTGGGGAGGATTTCATGAAGGATGGATCTCATTTCAGGGCAGGATTTGAGGAAGTCGTATCCCTGCTGGAGAGCCACATTCAGAATCTGATCCAGTCCCGGAAAGTATCCTGTCACAAATGGGGCACTTTTGGGGTTCTTCTGTGGAAGGTTCCGGGTTTGAGGAGATGAGGAAGTGGCTCTGGTTATTTGCTTCTGTACCAGGTCGGGAGGGTAGTTACGGGATGCAAAAGCTGTTTTCAGGTTGTTGGTGTAATGGTTCAAGGATTCCGGACTGGAGCAGATTCGTTTGCCACGAAGACCTAGGCTGTAGGGAAGGGACCGTTTGATGTGGAATGGGTGGCAGCTGTCATAATGGAGGTACTGTTGCTTGTTGGTGGGTTTGATGTGGACGGACGTGTGAAGCTGGCCATTGGACAGGTGGAGGTCAACGTCAAGGAAAGTGGCATGGGATTTAGAGTAGGACCAGGTGAATCTGATGGAACCAAAGGAGTTGAGGTTGGAGAGGAAATTCTGGAGTTCTTCTTCACTGTGAGTCCAGATCATGAAAATGTTGATGACATTTTCATGATCTGGACTCACAGTGAAGAAGAACTCCAGAATTTCCTCTCCAACCTCAACTCCTTTGGTTCCATCAGATTCACCTGGTCCTACTCTAAATCCCATGCCACTTTCCTTGACGTTGACCTCCACCTGTCCAATGGCCAGCTTCACACGTCCGTCCACATCAAACCCACCAACAAGCAACAGTACCTCCATTATGACAGCTGCCACCCATTCCACATCAAACGGTCCCTTCCCTACAGCCTAGGTCTTCGTGGCAAACGAATCTGCTCCAGTCCGGAATCCTTGAACCATTACACCAACAACCTGAAAACAGCTTTTGCATCCCGTAACTACCCTCCCGACCTGGTACAGAAGCAAATAACCAGAGCCACTTCCTCATCTCCTCAAACCCGGAACCTTCCACAGAAGAACCCCAAAAGTGCCCCACTTGTGACAGGATACTTTCCGGGACTGGATCAGATTCTGAATGTGGCTCTCCAGCAGGGATACGACTTCCTCAAATCCTGCCCTGAAATGAGATCCATCCTTCATGAAATCCTCCCCACTCCACCAAGAGTGTCTTTCCGCCGTCCACCTAACCTTCGTAACCTCTTAGTTCATCCCTATGAAATCCCCAAACCACATTCCCTACCCTCTGGCTCCTACCCCTGTAACCGCCCCCGGTGTAAAACCTGTCCCATGCACCCTCCCACCACCACCTATTCCAGTCCTGTAACCCGGAAGGTGTACACGATCAAAGGCAGAGCCACGTGTGAAAGCACCCACGTGATTTACCAACTGACCTGCCTACACTGTGAAGCGTTCTATGTGGGAATGACCAGCAACAAACTGTCCATTCGCATGAATGGACACAGGCAGACAGTGTTTGTTGGTAATGAGGATCACCCTGTGGCTAAACATGCCTTGGTGCACGGCCAGCACATCTTGGCACAGTGTTACACCGTCCGGGTTATCTGGATACTTCCCACTAACACCAACCTGTCAGAACTCCGGAGATGGGAACTTGCCCTTCAGCATATCCTCTCTTCTCGCTATCCGCCAGGCCTCAATCTCCGCTAATTCCTAATTTCAATCTGCCGCCGCTCATACCTCACCTGTCTTTCAACATCATCTTGGCCTCTATACTTCCGTCCCGACTGACATCTCTGCTCAAACTCTTTGCCTTTACAAATGTCTGCTTGTGTCCTGTATGTATGGATGGATATGTGTGTGTGTGCGAGTGTATACCTGTCCTTTTTTCCCCCTAAGGTAAGTCTTTCCGCTCCCGGGATTGGAATGACTCCTTACCCTCTCCCTTAAAACCCATATCCTTTTGTCTTTCCTTCTCCTTCCCTCTTTCCTGACGAGGCAACCGTTGGTTGCGAAAGCTAGAGTTTTGTGTGTATGTTTGTGTTTATTTGTGTGTCTATCGACCTGCCAGCGCTTTTGTTGGGTAAGTCTCATCATCTTTCTTTTTAAATATATTTTTCCCACGTGGAATGTTTCCCTCTATTATATTCATATTACCTAGTTATTTATATCTGTGTGATTGATGTGTCGTTTCTCATTTGCAAATAAAAGTGCTTAGTTCAGTAATTAGTAAATCAGTGTTCACCAGTATTATTTCATCTGGCTCCACAATGTCGTGACAAGGATGTCAGATCGCAAGAAGGGACAGATGAGTAATGGTGAGTATAGGAAATAACAAGAAATATTATAAAATCATGTGATCAGAAAGCTGGGGAAAGAAGTTTTACACACAATGATTGGCAAAGAAACAGCAGCACTTCAGTTTCCTAAACATTTTTTTATTTTAAAGTCCAGTCCCTTTAATGGCACTAATCTACTATTTTATGATAAAATATTGTGGTACAGTCCCATCTAGGTGGAACAATGGAAAAAGATTATAAACAAATTAAGTCACAGATATGGATGTAACTTGTATGGATTGAAATTTCAAGCAAATTTTGAGGACACTCCTCAAGGTAATGAAACTCTCTTTTTGATTTTTATACTTCAATTTACAGAATTCTCTTTGCATCTTCGAAAGCCTTCCTCTTGAGGGCCACCTTAGGTCCTGTAGGGTCTCTAAATGATGGGAGTACCTTCTACCCCGCTGGTCCCACACTCGTTCAATAGGATTCAAATGAGGACTTTGAGTGGGCTAAGCCACAGCACGAATCTCACTTCATCCAAAAACTCTTGCACAATTCTCACAACAGGTGGGCATACGTGGTTGTGCATTCATGTCAAACAATCACCAATAAATGACACAAAAGGCACAACATGCTCCAGAAGGATTTATTCCATACACTGAAGTGCTTCAAGGCTCCCTTGTTCCACAAAGACCAAATCTGTCCTTGCAGTCATAGTGATTCCCACCCATGCCATCATCCTGGATGAGAATGTGCAAGAGGAATTACTTTCCCCTAGCTTTCTTCACTCTCACTCTGTACTGTCCAATGATGGCAGGCAAATCATGACTTATCAGTGAACAACACATGTTCCCATCATCGTACTATTTAACCGCGATATTCCCTTACAAAATGTAGTCGAGCTATGCGATGCCCTCCGGTGATTTCTGCAGTTTTGTAGTTTAGTGGCGATGGTGTGATGTTTGTGTTGAACTTAAAATATGAAAGAAGTGGTTGTCTCTTGCTGGTGCTGCTCTTTTCAAGCCTGATACTGGTTTCTTTACATGGGCTCCAGTTTCCCTGTACCTTCTAATGGTTCTGAAAACTGTGGAAGGTGTAGTAATCAACACTTTTGAAATGTAATCCATGCTATGACTATCTTCCACTACAGCAACAGAAATTGCAGAATCCTCAGGAATTATGGCATGTTTACTCCAGAAAACTGATAATGATACTCACAGATAGATCCTGCAAATGTGTGGTTGAAAGGGGTAGAACACAAGGTACAACAATAAGTGCTACAAGAGTGGGAAAACATCAATTCCTCACATTCAGTCTTGTGTTTTTCAGCTTGCAAGGGAAATAACAGTTAAGGCTAATGGAATAAGCAATTGATGTAAAGCGTTTTTTGTGTCAGTGTATCTAGTCAAAGTAGTCAGCATGCTGTAAATTATGCTGGCATATCTGTAATAACAGAATACCACAGTAGTTCAGTGGAATTATACCAGAGTACAGATGCATAGGTCTCATGTTAGATCCCTGGACAGACAGGATTTTTATCTGTCATTCTGTGTTTCATTCATTTTTGTCAATATTTTTGAATATGAAAAATGCCAAGTTTCACTGTGATTTGGAGTCCATATTGGAAGAAGGCAATGACATACCACTTCTAATAGCACAATGCCTAGTAAAGGACTGTGTTGTTCCACTCAACCTTACGGGTGATGACAGCTTTACTTACATGGAAGAACTACTATAAAAATTCAAAGGGAGGTAATTTCTACTAGTGAACCCTCTCTTTAAATTCCTGGTAAAAGGCATCAAAGATCAACATAATACAAGTTTCACTGCAATTGTTCCAATGGCGATGTGATATGAGATACTGTAAGGCATTTCTACTCAGTGGAGAAGAGAGTCCACTCTGCAATAAAGCTCCTCACAGCAAGCAGGTAAAGAACTGAATTACTATGGTGTGTTGACACATTAAGGAGAGTGTTGCACAGGATGGGGATCAAATTTTGACTACACTGTTTATTTAAGACACGAAGGAATTACAGACATTGGCTGTGAATGTGCACTGATTATATCAATGGGGCAAGTTGAAAATTTGTGCGAGGCCGGGATTCCCACCAGGGTCTCCTGCTTACTAGAGAGATGTGCTGACCACTGCGCCATCCTGACACATCAGTCATCACAGATGTGTGGACTACCCTAGCACATCTCCCATCAGATCCAAAGTCTTAACTTATCCACACGCTACTAATATAATGCCCCTTGCCCATTATGCTCATTATTCGTGGCATTTTGCAGACTCCTGTAAGAGACTGAGCCAGGTGTGCATTAGCACTGAAGAGATCACTGGCTGTCCTCACTTCAATTATATGTGATGACTGTTCTTTCGGAACTTGAATGAACAAGTATAAATTTGAAAAGCTGGTATAAAGACCTTGTTGGCCAAAATCTAACTTCCAGACAGTCTTTTTGTTGTGCCTCTCTGTGACTCAGCATCCCCATTAGATGGTGAATAGTCATCCTCAGTGCATTTAAACCAAGCCATGTAGATTCATCAAACATCTGACAAAACTTTACTATACAATTTTCACACGTAGATAGCCAGATTTTAATCCGACTATGTACATGTTCAAGTCGTATAGCAACATGTTTTGTCACAAGCTTGACGAGTCTATATGACTCAGTTTAAATGCACTGAGGAGAGCTATTCAACAGCTGAAACCTAGATCTGCAGCAAAATACAGATTGAAGTTGAGACAGATTATTGAATTCCTTTGCCTTTTTTGTTACATATGTTGGCTTGGATTCAAGAGAGGCAGAGAATTAATAAACAGCCCTTATGTAATTTAAAAAAGTAACCTTACTGTTAAATACAGAAGTTGGACAAAAATATGGAAACACTGAACATAAATGGAATTGCTAGCCAAGCCACAGGTTGCGCTGATGTCTGATGTATTTGTCTGTGAATGGCACCTGCACTACATCCTCAACACGTTGCAAGTGTCAGTCATGGTCAGAACAAGGTTCAGTGTAATTGTGGTGCATTATGTTGGACATAAGTGAATTTGGACAAGGTCAAATTGTTGGTGTTCCTAAGGTGGGTGGTCCTGTAATCAACATAGCCAAAATTTGGTGTTTCAAGAGCCATTGTATCAAAGATTTATACCACACACAGGGAAAGTGGAAAATCATCATCTGCTATGTCACAGCTTGACGAAAATGTGTGTCGAGTGATCGTGATAGATGGTCAATGAAGAGATTTATGACTACAGTTGCAAAGGTCACTGCAGATTGGTTGGTTGGTTTAAAAGAGGGGGGAAGGAATCAAACTACGAGGTCATCGGTCCCTTGTTCCGAAGGAAACAATCCCACAAGTGTGACCATAAGACAATGAGACAACACAAAACAAAATGAAAGGAAAAACCATGAGAACTTAAGGGCAACAAACACTTAAATGGACAAAAGGGGCAAGAAAACCACGAAGGCACAAGAAACAGATAGAAGAGGTTAAAACAAGAAAGCAGGTTACCATGGCTGGCTGACCATGAGGATAAAAAGGAAAAGCCAGCCACTCTGCAACACATTAAAACCCCCACCCTGAAACCACTAGGGTGGAGGACACACAGGGACAAAGGACATGTGCTAAAACTTAGAGCAAATGATAAAACTCACCCTGACAAATAAAACATAAAACTAAAGCTGCTGTTGAGGCATTGTCACCCAACAACAAAGGTAGGGTGCTGGAAAGGTTAAAAGCCCGCTGTAAAAGTGGGCAGTCCAGCAAGAGATAGACGACCATCATTCGTGAGCCACAGCGACACTGAGATGGGTCCTTGCGACGGAGGAGGTAACCATGCGTCAGCCACGTATGGCCAATGCGGATCTGACAGACAACCACAGAGTGCCTGCGAGAGGCATGCTCAGACGTCTTATACACATTCATAGTTTCCTTAATGCCACACAGCTTGTTGTGTGTACTCAGGTTATGCCATTCGGTCTCTCAAAGCCGCTAAACCTTGCAGTGTAATACTGAATACAGGTCAGTTTCAGAGAAGACGATCTCCATAAACAGTTTCAGTGTAGCCTGTTGGCCAGCCTGTCAGCAAGTTCGTTGCCTGAAATTCCAACGTGATCTGGGGTCCAGACAAACATCACAGGGCATAGATGGACTCCTGGATGGTCGCCATCAAAGGATGAGGAGGGTAGCACTGGTCGATAGCTTGTAGACTGCTCAAGGAGTCAGTACACAGGACAAATGACTCGCCTGGGCATGAGCGGATGTGCTCATGAGCACAAGATATGGCCGCTAGCTCTGCAGTGAAAAAACTGCAGCCATCTGGCAAGGAGTGCTGTTCTATATGCCCCCATGAACATAGGCAAAGTCAACGTGACCATCAGCCACTGAGCCATTGGTGTAAACCACTTCATGGTCCCGGGACATGTCGAGAAACGAGAGGATGTGAGAGCGGAGAGTCACAGGTTTAACTGAGTCCTTAGGGCCATGTGAAAGGTCCAGGCAAAGCCGCGACCTAGGTGTACACCATGGAGGTGTTCGTGAATGAACCTGAAGATAAGTGGTAAAGGCAAGGACTCCAATTTGGAGAGAAGGGATCACACATGAACTGCAATTGGAAGCCCTGACCTGGACAGCCGATGCAGGAGATGAACTGCTGTGGATGGGAAAAGGAGATGCTAATTTGGATGCGCAGGAGAACTGCAAATGTGTGCAACGTAACTGGAGACAAATTGCGCACGCCTAACCTGCAATGGAGGGACTCCGGCCTCCACAAGGATGCTGGTCACCAGACTCTCCTAAAAGTTCCTCTCGATAGGCAATCACCACAGTGGTGCACTGGGTCAAGTAAACGCCGCTGAACCATAAACGAGACTCCCGCAGTCAAGGCGGAATTGAACAAGGGCTCTGTAGAGGTGCAGCAGCGTAGAGCGATCTGCACCCCAGTTGGTGTTGCTCAGGCAATGGAGGGCATTGAGGTGCTGCCAGCACTTCCACTTAAGCTGACAGAGGTGAGGAAGCCAAGTCAATCGGGCATCAAAAACCAGTCCTAAGAATTGGTATGTTTCCACTATAGTGAATAGATTGTCATTAAGGTAAAGTTCTGGTTCTGGATGAACGGTACAACAGTGACAGAAGCGCGTAACACACGACGTTGCAGCCGAAAACTGGAAACTGTGGGCTAAAGCCCATGACTGCGCCTTGTTGATGACTCCCTGTAGGCGTCGCTCAGCAACACCAATACTGGTGGAGCAGTACGAAAGGCAGAATTCATCTGCATGCAGAGACGGTGAGACAGACAGGCCTACAGCTGCTGCTAGACCATTAATGGCCACTAAAAATAGAGATATACTCAATACGAAGCCCTGCAGGACCCCATTCTCCTGGATATGAGGCAAACTATCGGAGGCACCAACTTGGAAACGGAAAGTACGAAGCGACAGGAAATTTTGGATAAAAAGTGGGAGCGGGCCTCGGAGACCCCACTCGTATAATGTGGCAAGGATATGATGTCGCCAGGTGGTGTCATACGCTTTTCGTAAATCAAAAAAGACGGCAACAAGGTGTTGGCATCTGGAAAAGGCTGTTCGGATGGCAGACACGAGGAACACAAGATTATCGGTGGTAGAGCGACCCTGGCGGAAACCGCCCTGACATGGAGCCAGCAGGCCACATGATTCCAGGACCCAACTCAACCGCCTACACACCATATGTTCCAGCAACTTACAAAGAACATGGGTGAGGACGATGGGTCAATAATTATCCACATCAAGTGGGTTTTTACCGGGTTTGAGCACTGGAATGATGTTGCTCTCCCATCATTGTGATGGAAAGATGCCATTGTACTAGATCCGGTTGAAGATGATGAGGAGATGTTGCTTGTAATCAGATGAGAGATGTTTAATCATCTGACTGTGGATCCAATCTGGCCCAGGAGCTGTGTCGGGGCAATGTGCAAGGGCACTGAGGAGCTCCCATTCTGTAAATGGGGCATTACAGGATTCACTGTGGCGTGTAGTGAACAAGAGGACTTCCCCTTCCAGCCGCCATTTGAAAGTGTGAAAGGCTGGAGGGCAATGTTCCGACGCTGAAGCCCAAGCATAGTGCTCAGCAAAGTGCTTGGCAATTGCGTTTGCGTTGGTAGATAACACACCAAAGTGATGTACGGCATCCAATGGTCGAGACATATCTCTGCGAACACTCCTGCTTCTGTCTTTTGATATGCTGGTGAACGAGGGCATGAAGCTGCTTAAAGACTATGAGGTGCTCCAGGGAAGCGCACCACTTATGCCACTGTAGAGTTCGCCGATGCTCCTTAATTGTCTCAGCGACTTCTGGTGATCATCAAGTGGCATCTTTCGCCGGGGGCACCTGAAAGAGCGAGGGATCGCATTTTCCGCCGCATTAACGATTGTTGTAGTCACCTGCTCAACCGTGACATTGATGTTACCATATTGGGGAGAGTCAACAGTGACCAGAGACGTGAAAGTTTCCCAGTCTGCCTCGTTTAAAGCCCTTCTGGGCAAGTGTCCAAGGGCCTGATGCCGCGGCAGTGACAGGAAGATGGGGAAGTGGTCACTACCACACATGTCGTCATGTGCTCTCCAGTGGATGGATGGGAGAAGTCCTGGGCTGCAAATGGATAAATCAATGGCTGAGTAACTACCATGAGCCACACTGAAATGTGTTGGGGCCCCAGTATTTATTAAGAGGCAGAGGTCGAACTGAGACAGTACAGTTTCGACATCTCTGCCTCGGCCAGTAAGCACGGTGCCACCCCAAAAGTACGAAAGGTTTAGGGAGTTGATCAATCAGTGCAGCTAATACATCCAAGGGTACTGCACCATCTGGAGGAAGATATACATTGCAAACAGTTATTTCCTGTGTCACCCTTGTTCTGACAGCCACAGCTTCAAGAGGGGTTTGATGGGGCACAGTTGCACTACAGACTAAGTTTAGGACATAAACACAAACTCCACCTGACACTCGATTATAGTCGCTACGGTTCCTCTAATATCCCTTATAGTCGCGGAGGGCAGGGTCAGCATTGCAGGGAACCAGGTTTCCTGGAGGGCAATACAGAAAGCAGGTGTAATACTTAACAGCTGGCATAAATCAGCCAGGTGGTGGAAAAAACAACCACAATTCCACTGGAGGATGACATCGTGAGACTGGGAAGGCACGGAAAATTCAATGAGGCAGTTTACTCCTCAGGGTCACCTGCTGCACTGCCTTATTGCCGAGCAGTGTATATCCATTGTGTCTGAGGGTCTGGCAAGATCTAGGTCCTCAGCAGACGCCAGAATCTCCACCTCATCCCCAGACGCAGAGCTTGTAGGTAGCATAGCGGTGGTGTGGGTGCCACTGCAATTTCCTCAGTCTTAGACGTCTTCTTTTTGGACTTTTTCACTGCTCCTTGGGTTTCTATGTCTGGGACGAGTGTGAAGCCCTACGACCAGCTGCTTTTGGGCACTTCAGCCACTGGCAGGCGTCATCTTTCCCACTAGCAAAAACCTGGGAAGGGCGTGACCCAAAGGACTTACGCTTCTCCGGCGGGAAGTGGGGACTGGTGTCCCCGATAGTTGGAGGGGTAGTGCTCCTGAGGTAGGTGGTGTGGGAGCAACAGTGGGGAAATTGCCCCCCGCCTCCCCACCATCAAGGGGGCAGGTGTAGCCTTCTGGCTCTGAGAGCCGACTGGAATTCGCAGAACTGACGGGGCTACAACTGTTCTCGTAACGGCAGCATATGAGAGGATCATAGCCACAGGATGTATGTGCCTCAGTGTAGGTCAGTTGGTCCAGGGTCTCTTATTCCACGATTTTCCTCTCTTTCTGTAAAATCCTGCAGTCTGGTGAACAAGACGAATGATGCTCACCGCAGCTGACACAGATGGGAGGCGAGGCAAATGGAGTATTGGGATGTGATGGATGTCCACAATCTCGACATGTGACACTGGAAGTACAGCGGGAAGACATACGGACAAACTTCCAGCACTTACAACACCACATCGAGGGAGAGGTTTACTGCTTGACATCACCTTGACATCACCTAGACCTTCTCGGGTAAGATGTCACCTTCGAAGGCCAAGATGAAGGCACCGGTGGCAACCTGATGACCCCTCAGACCCCGATGGACACGCTGCACGAAATGAACACCTCGCCACTCTAAATTGGTTAACAGCTCATCGTCAGACTGCAAAAGAAGGTCCGTGTGGAATATAGTACCCTGGACCATATTTAAGCTCTTATGTGGCGTGATGGTAACAGGAACATCCCCCAACTTGTTACAAGCGAGTAAAGCCCGTGACTGGACAGAGGATGCTGTTTTTAAAAAGACTAATCCAGAGCTCATTTTGGACAAGCACTCCACCTCCCCAAACTTGTCCTCTAAATGCTCTACAAAAAACTGTGGCTTCATTGAAGAAAAGGAGTCCCCATTAGTTCTCGTACATACGAGGAACCAGGTTGAATAAGGTTCGCTGCCATCTTTAACCTAGCATTCCTCCCATGGTATGGCCAGGGAGGGGAATGATTTAGGGTCGTACTTTCTTGCATTGTACTGAGACTTGGAACGCTTAGAGACTGCTGGTGTCACCAGCAAGTGATGACGTGGTACACTTCATTGCACATCATCTGCCCTGATGTCACCCACTCCGACCAGGAGCCCTCCCCGCGGGTGCCACCCAGCCGCAGCAAAAGACACCAGGCAGGATGGCCTTTGCTGCGAGTCCCGATACCCCAGGGTGACGGGCATCTACTTGTAACGCCGGAAATGCATATCCTCCTATTTCCATCTATTGCACTGCAAATTTTTTTCCTTATTTTGTTACCTGAAGATATAACATTTCTGTGTCTTTGTATATTGTAATTGTTTTACTATTTGTATATATATGCATTTATGTCGATGTATAATTGGTTTGTTTTGTGAATATTATTTGTATTTATACGCTGGGTCTGGCCTAGGGAAAACTATACTATCGAACGAATACACCGATTGGTCGTGTGGAAAACGAAAGTGTTTAGGATCTTTGGTAGTGTTAACTCTGCCTCGTGGAACGCGGGCAGAGCAGAGGGAGTCTGGCTGGGGTGGTGCAGTGGAGCAGGTGTGTTGTGTGAAGCTCCCGCGAGTTGCCGCGCTTTCGGGGTTTGGCAGAATGTAATTGCGCTCGACTTGCGATGATAGTTCCTGACACGGTGTCGTGGACGGGAAGCATTAGCTGGCGCACATCAAGAGCCCGTTTCGTCTGGTGACCGTGTCGAGAAGAAGGCGCGCCAACATCCAGCTTCAGCAACAGCGACGGCCGACAATGAGTGACTGTCGCCATCTCCTCGACCGACGGCTTCAAACCTTCAATCAACCAACAAGGAAGACTGGAAGCACGTAAAGTTTTAGAACTGTATGGCAGACCTCAGCTTTTCAAACTGTTCAAATCACAAAATTACAGCAATGTAGCATGAACCTTTGTTGCTCATTGTCCCAATTGCATTACCAAGCAGGGTCCCTTCCTTTTCCGGAATGAACCCGAGTGTCGTTGAAATTCAAACGCCAGCATCATTCGATTTCACTGGTTTAATTTCAAAGTTCAGTTAAGGTATTCATAGCTGGCTACAATATTCAGATTACACAAGCACAAATTAAGAGTGCGAGTTTTGTTACCGTATTTTAGCTTACCTGTGACTGCAGCTCAGCTTGGTACATACTAAATTTTACTACTGTTAATTGTTCAGAATCATTTAATAATTCAAGTTCAAAGTTAAATCCCTTATTTCTACGTTGCGTAGATTCAAGTAGCTTTTGAAATGATTGTTGAGGTAGTCCAAGACTAACCGTATTTTACTGAATTTCGATGTGCTTCAGAAAGAAAGCTCACTGTTAACTTCAGTCATTAAATTAACTTTCGATTTTCCTGTTTTATTAATTCTTTTGCTAAATTAAGTCAGAGTGTAGCGAAATTTATTACTTCTGACAAACTTTCAGTTTTCACACTGCACGTGTCAACCTTCAGTTGTCACGCTTCTAGTGCTAATTATATGTGTAATAACTTTTCTTTTTCAGTTACTATAGTAATTGCCCTTTGGACTGGCGACCGTAATTTCCCCCAAATCTCAAATATCTAATTACCGCTAGTTAATTGTTAACGTAACGGCCGCACATGTACTTTCTTTATTAACTTTACCCCTTTTCAAAATTAATTTCCACCAGTTTCATTAGCATTTTTCCTTTCATTTAGATGTAACCCTTTCCTCCCTCTTTACCGACAAATTAACTTCGGTGACGATTGCTTTTCCCAAATTTCCATTAGGTACACGCGGTTTAATTTTTCACTGTCATTAAGGTCGATAAGTGAGGGGGAGGTTACACGTGGCGACCTGGTGACAGGACAATCTTCAAATTTGAAGATGTTCTGGACACGAATTTTGCATTGTGCAAATCTTGTAACAAAGTACTGGTTACGAAATGGTCGATACGTCAGCGAGAATACTAGTGTGAGGAATAAGAGCGTGTTTTCAGACAAACCGGGACTTGTGGAAGGATATAAATGCAAGTTGCATGTAATTCTGCACGAACCATTCTTCGTGAGACCGTATGCTATACCACTGTCCAAAAAGGAAGCAGTGCAACGGGAGATAGATAAAATGATCGAATGGGGAGTGATTGAAAGAAGTATGAGTCCGTACAATAACGGTTTGGTCATTGTAGCAAAACGGGATGGTAGTGTGCGTATTGTGATTGACGCACACACGTTGAATAGGGTCGTTCAACATGAAACAGACAGACCAGAGAGTATGGAGGACATTTTGCAACGTTTTCATGACGTTAATTTCATGACTAGCCTCGATCTGACGGCTAGTTACTGGCAAATAGAACTCGAAGAAGAATCTAGGCCATACACCGCCTTCTTGTTTGCGGGCAGGTGTTATCAGTATAGAGTACTGCCGTTTGGACTTAATATATCTGTGTCCGTATTCATCAGGGCCCTAGATAAAGTGCTAGGACCAGCTTTGAGTTCAAGATTAACTGTATATGTTGACAACCTATTGTTGGCCAATGCCACTTGGCATGACCATTGTGACCTGTTAGATGAAGCTTTTAGAGCATTGCGCCGTGGCGGAATGACTCTAAAGCTAAAGAAATGCGAATTTGTGAAGCAGGGACTGAAATTTTTAGGGCATGTAATTACCACTGCCGGTATTACGAAGGACCCAGAGAAACTAGAGGCAATAAGGAATTGTCCTCCACCCAAGTCTAGGAAACAGTTAAAAAGTTTTCTAGGGCTCACAGGATTTTACCGTAAATTTGTAAAAGGACAAGTGTTTAATGATGAAAATTTGAATAACCTCTTACGCAAAAATGTTCCGTTTGTGTGGACCGACAGGTGTCAGGTCGCTTTCGAGAGATTAAAAGACGAATTGTTAAGATCTAACATACTATTTCATCCTGATTTATCGCTACCCTTCCATCTGGGAACGGATTCGTCGAATTGCGGGGTGGGGGTAGAACTGTTCCAAGAAGTTGGTAAAGGAGAGGATAAGGAACACCGGACGATAGCGTTCGCGAGTCGAACTTTATCAAAATGTGAGCGAAACTACACGATTTCTGAGAAAGAGTGTCTCGCTATCGTGTGGGGATTCAAGAAGTTCAAGGGTTACCTATGGGACCGTAAGGTGATTATTCATACGGACCATAAGGCGCTCACTTATCTGAAGGATTGTAAACTACTTCACGAAAGATTGACTAGGTGGTCGCTGTATTTACAGCAATTTAACTATGACATCTGTTACGTGAAAGGGAGCGACAATTGCGAAGCAGATGCGCTGTCGCGGTTGCCCGAGTCTAATCAAGATGTATTGAAAGATGAGTCAGATGGAGTGGTCAAATTATACTATTTTAAAGAAGTTGAGGGACGCAAATTAATAATGAACATCTGTAAGAATCTACATCGTCATCAGAATGAGGATGGTTGTTTAAATATGGTGAAAACCCGATATGACGAAAGGAGTCCAGAAGGAGAGAAATTAAGGAAGTATTACAAGATATACGGTCATATCTTGTACATACGTAAGGGTGAAGATAGTAATATTTGGCGGGTATGCTGACCCACCAAATACGTCACGGAAATAATAGACTACTACCATTTGGCGTATGGTCACTGTGGACCGAAGAAATGTATGGAAAAGCTGAGTGAAGTAGTGCATTTTAACAACATGCTAAAACGCGTTACTGAGAGAGTGAAAACTTGCAGTTTATGTCAGAAGGTGAAGGTCACCAACTGTACGAGTCGTGGTCCTATGCAAAGTATAAGGCCTAACGACACCTTTGAATTACTGTGCGTGGACTTGTACGGACCTTTGCCCAAGTCATCAGGAAACTTTGCTACATTTTAGTAGTGCTAGAAGCTTTTTCCAAGTTCATCAAACTATACCCGATTAGGAAAGCTACAGCCAAAGCGGTCTATAGCAAGATTGTGAACGATTATTTTGTTCACATTGGTAAGCCCAAGGCGATTCTATCAGACAATGGGGCACAATTTACTTCTAAGTTGTGGAATGAAGGCATGGAAAGTAATGGGGTCAAGGTGATCCATATTTCAGCTTATTGTCCGGCTGGGAATCCCGCTGAGAGGTATATGCGTGAGCTAGGCCGACTTTGCCGTACCTATTGCCATCACAACCATAGGGCATGGGGCAAATATGTAGCAGTATTTGAGAGAATTATGAACACCTTGAGACATGAATCTACGGGATTTTCTCCAGAGGAAATCCTGTTGGATGACAGAAGTAAAAGTTTAGTGGAATAGATAATCAAATTCCCTCCACGGATTGACATTAGTATTGGTGTGAAAAAAGATCGTTTGCGAGAAGTAATGAAGCTAAAAGACGATGCTCGCATATGTCGTCATGACGCTAAAGCACGTTTTGCTAAGTTTGCAATCGGAGACTTAGTACTTGTAAAAGCTCATGAGAAATCGAGCGAGATAGACAATGAAATCTCTAAATTTAAGTTTGTTTATAATGGACCATATAAAGTCATTGGTATACCTCACACAAAAGCTTATTGCTTAGAGTATCCAAGCTCTGGAGAATGATTAGGTATACGGAATATTGTAGACTTGAAATTGTACCAACCTAGGATCGATTAATACCACACAATGGATAATTTGTACTGTATGTAAATATAGAGTGTAACATTAAACGATTTGCTAGATTGCCATGCTTTTGCCTGACCAAGAGGACATTAAAGAAGTTGTAATTAATAAGTAATTAATTTTTACTAAATGATTTAAGAGAAACTGATTATTAATCTACTGAAAAATCCAAGCTGCTAGTTTAAGTTTTCAGCTGAGTCACAGTAGATTAAGGAATGGAAATATGATTTTGTAACAAGCTGTAAGATTTCATGAATATGTGTTTTAATAGTCATTGCCGATGTACTTAGACGATGTTTTAAGTTTCAGGCTTGTACATGTGTGATGATGGACAGTGTTGAGTTGTCCACTGTGATAGTGTTAATGGACTCCTTGACATTACTCGGGAGTGAGTTTTTCCGAAAGAATTCAGTGAAACGGACATTCTGAAAATGCCATTACACAGGTAAATGAGATCAAGTGTGCCGCACAGGCGGGCGCAACAATACTGGCGAGGCGGAGCCGCTGTCGGCTTATGTGCCGCTGTCGGCATTCTTTGCACTTGCAAGTACGGGAGGCGGAATTGTTTTTCTTCCCGGGCAGCTGAAAGAATTCTGCTGTCAATTTTTTTTTTTTTTTTCCCCCTCGATCTGCTGTATATTATTTTCTTGTTTAGCGTTAATTGGACTCTCATGAAGAGGATATTACTTATGAAAAGGTTACATAAAAATGTGTATAATATGTAATTAATAATTAATTTGCGTATTTTGATCTACCTGTTTTTATGACCATGTACTCTGATTAATTTTGTAAATAGTATTCCATTTCTTGATAGTGTTACAAATTTTGATGATTTTGGAATAGCTAAACCATTTTCTATGTTTTCTATGAATTTTAATATGTTGTCAACCTGTTTTATTTTGTGCAAGATGACAGAGTGGAATAAGATTAGGAGTGTCTCCACACAATTATTATGGTCTACAAATTGATTTATGCTTAATTAGACGAATACTAAATTTTGTTGATGTTTTGAGCACATGCATTTCCACTGTTTCTTTTTTGGGACATTTTCTGAGTCTGTTTAGGTTACACGAACATCCTCAGACAATGTGGGGCACGTGTAACGCCGGAAATGCATATCCTCCTATTTCCATCTATTGCACTGCAAATTTTTTTCCTTATTTTGTTACCTGAAGATATAACATTTCTGTGTCTTTGTATATTGTAATTGTTTTACTATTTGTATATATATGCATTTATGTCGATGTATAATTGGTTTGTTTTGTGAATATTATTTGTATTTATACGCTGGGTCTGGCCTAGGGAAAACTATACTATCGAACGAATACATCGATAGGTGGTGTGCAGAACGAAAGTGTTTAGGATTTTTGGTAGTGTTAACTCTGCCTCGTGGAGCGCGGGCAGAGCAGAGGGAGTCCGGCTGGGGTGGTGCAGTGGAGCAGGTGTGTTGTGTGAAGCTCCCGCAAGTTGCCACGCTTTCGGGGTTTGGCAGAATGTAATTGCGCTCGACTTGCGATGATAGTTTCTGACACGGTGTCGCGGACGGGAAGCATTAGCTGGCGCACATCAAGAGCCCGTTTCGTCTGGTGACCATGTTGAGAAGAAGGCGTGCCAACATCCAGCTTCAGCAACAGCGACGGCCGACAATGAGTGACTGTCGCCATCTCCTCGACCGACGGCTTCAAACCTTCAATCAACCAACAAGGAAGACTGGAAACACGTAAAGTTTTAGAACTGTATGGCAGACCTCAGCTTTTCAAACTGTTCAAATCACAAAATTACAGCAACGTAGCATGAACCTTTGTTGCTCATTGTCCCAATTGCATTACCAAGCAGGGTCCCTTCCTTTTCCGGAATGAACCCGAGTGTCGTTGAAATTCAAACGCCAGCATCATTCGATTTCACTGGTTTAATTTCAAAGTTCAGTTAAGGTATTCATAGCTGGCTACAATATTCAGATTACACAAGCACAAATTAAGAGTGCGAGTTTTGTTACCGTATTTTAGCTTACCTGTGACTGCAGCTCAGCTTGGTACGTACTAAATTTTACTACTTTTAATTGTTCAGAATCATTTAATAATTCAAGTTCAAAGTTAAATCCCTTATTTCTACGTTGCGTAGATTCAAGTAGCTTTTGAAATGATTGTTGAGGTAGTCCAAGACTAACCGTATTTTACTGAATTTCGATGTGCTTCAGAAAGAAAGCTCACTATTAACTTCAGTCACTAAATTAACTTTCGATTTTCCTGTTTTATTAATTCTTTTGCTAAATTAAGTCAGAGTGTAGCGAAATTTATTACTTCTGACAAACTTTCAGTTTTCACACAGCAAGTGTCAACCTTCAGTTGTCACGCTTCTAGTGCTAATTATATGTGTAATAACTTTTCTTTTTCAGTTACTATAGTAATTGCCCTTAGGACTGGTGACCATAATTTCCCCCAAATCTCAAATATCTAATTACCGCTAGTTAATTGTTAACGTAACGGCCGCACATTTATTTTCTTTATTAACTTTACCCCTTTTCAAAATTAATTTCCACCAGTTTCATTAGCATTTTTCCTTTCATTTAGATGTAACCCTTTCCTCCCTCTTTACCGACAAATTAACTTCGGTGACGATTGTTTTTCCCAAATTTCCATTAGGCACACGCGGTTTAATTTTTCACTGTCATTAAGGTCGATAAGTGAGGGGGAGGTTACATACTCCTTGGCATATGTGGGGACTTAACGGCACAGGCATCAGCAGAGCGATCCCTGTGTTGTCAGGGGGTACAACCAACAGGGTACACGGTGGCCCCATCACAACCGACTGGCTACCGTGCTGGATATGAGGTGCAAGGAAGTCCACGGTCATCATTGGTGCAGAAAGCGACACTGCATAGTGCATGGTGGAAAACGCACCCAGGAAGGTGTCCTCACCCAAGAGATGGAGAATGAGCGGGACTGCAGTGAGACGACAAGAAAGTGGGCTAAAGGTCTCCATGCACGTGGATACGATGCACCATGTAAGGCGCCCTTCCCCAACTCGCTTACTCTTCGAGAAAATTTTGAAAAATGGAGGTCAAACCCCACAGGGGACCATTTTAGCTGTCTCTTATGACAGGCAGGAATACCTTGGGCCTATTCTAATCCCCAGACCTGCAGAGGTGGAGGGGGGGGGGGGGGGGTCACTGCAGAATGAATGTCACACTCATGAAACCTTCCAGTGCAAAAACAAAAACTACGCAATGAGAGCTCCAGAAGCAGGGAATTGCAGGGAGAGCTGGAATTCCAAAACCAATCAGTGATTAAAATGCCCATAACAGGTAAATGTGATGCTGAAGTCATAAAATGTGAATGACAGAACAAAGGAAGAAAGTCATTTGGTCAGATGAGTCTTTTGTCACACCATTTCTAGCTCCTGGCTGAGTTTACATCACAAGAGTGAAACATGGCAGGGGTCAGTGATGGTTAGGGCAGCCATGTCATGGTATTCCATGCAGACCGTGGTTTCTCTGCAATGTCACATTACTTTCCATGATTATGTGACCATTTTGGAAGATCAGATCCATCACATGGTACAATGTTCATTCCACAATGGTGATGCTGTGCTGCAAGATGACAGGGCTCTGTTCACGCAGCTCGTATAATCCAGAACTGGTTTTGTGAACACGAGGATGAGTTATTGCATCTCCCCTGGCCACCACAGTCACCTGATTGAACCTTTGTGGTCTACTTTGGAGAGAAAGGTATGTGACGGCTATCCACTTCCACTCTCATTACCTGAACTTGCCACTATTTTGCAGGAAGAATGGTATAAGATTCTCTTGAAAACCATTCAGGACCTGTACCTATCCATTCCACAATGAATGGAAGGTATTTTCAGTGCCAACATTTTTCCTACAGTGTATTAAGTATGATAATGTCTTGTGTTTTTAGTGTTTCCATATTTTTATTTATACCTGTAAAAACAATACAACAACCAAAATAAAAGCAGTAGGTTTAAAACTTCATGTGTGACATCAAAATCTGCTACCAGGTAACATTCAAAGTTATGTTGCTCCGTTCTGTGCGTTAACATGCCTGAATCCCCCTTGGCATGCTGTCTACAAGGTTGTCGGGCTGCTGCTATTCAAACATGCCACTCTGCAATGACAGCCCTTGTGAGCTCATTCAGTTTGTGAGGAAGACCCCTGTGAGGACATGATTCAGGTTTCAATTGCTCCCAAACGTACTCAATTGGGCTGATGTCAGCAGATACCACATATGGTTCGATCCAGTTGATTCAGTCCTTCTAGAGGAAGGTGTTTATCAGGTGGCTGCAGTACAATAGCTTGAAGGATCTTGTTACAATAAAGTGCAGCCATCAAATTATCCTCAATAGGGAATTAGAGGCACCTGACATGCATACATGGTAGCAGTCCAATACTTGATTAAACTACCTACTGACCTACCTCCCTGCTGAACCAATGGGACTGTGTGCCTTTAACATGTATTAGTATCTGGCCACCTCTACACTCTTCTACAACATCAAGCATCAGACAAATCCTGGATTCGTTGGTGAAGAAAATCCGATGCCACTAATCCAGGTTCCATTCCAGGTTTTCTCTCATACACCTTCTTTGCACACGATGATATTTGAGGAGGAAATATATTGTTGTTTGCAACAGACACTTAGAGGCCAAATTGATCATGTGGAGATAAATGCATAGTGTTGGTTTGACACAGCCATTCAAGATGGCAGTGTGCTGTTCTCCTTGGAATACTCATGAGCCATGATTTTTATGTTATGGCCATTAGCACTGATTGCAGGTGACCACTATGAGGCAGATCTTCAGTGTTTTATGTTTCATGATGGTGGTTGAATGTCCATTTGACATCACTGTGGTGTATGCCAATTTGGTGGGTAACTTCTCATATGTATGTGTATTCTGAATTAGTTAGCTCTGCAGAAAGACATTATCCAAAAGCTTAGCGATGTTTTCACTTTAGTTACAGGCTAAACATAAACTATACAGTGAGTTATTGCATTTACTCCTGTGCATAAATGTAATTGCACCTGGAATTATTTTAAGAGGAGTTTAATATCTAGGTGCTGGACAATGATGCAGCCTTCTGTTGAAAAGTTTGGCCTGTGACAGGACTTACCAGAGTGAATACCTGTGCTGGCTTTGAATGCGCTGTGAAATTACAGTAAGGCAAGTTCTACACAGTTGTTATCTCGGTATCACTTAGCCGTGAGCACCTGGCACAGCTAGAAGGAGCTTAGCATGATGGGTAAAGTGCTTTCCATATAGGAAAGTCTTCGGAAAAGTTACCTTTGAGTGGAAACAGGAACGTGCAGCTGCCAATAACTGAGTGCAGCTTATTCTACTGGGCTGGGGCAGAAAGGATTAGCGACAAGCAGTGAAGGTAAGTTGTTGCAGCCTCTGTAAGGAGGAAAACCCACACAAGCACATATTGAGGACTTACATAAAACAGCTAAAATTGATGTTCCAAAAATTTCCAACAATGAGATGTAAATTCTGCTCACATAAACTGGGTGACGTATTAAAATACACCACGGCATGCAAAATTAGAAATCTCATTATCTTTATCCAACACCCACTATGCAAAAGTAACATCTGT
This sequence comes from Schistocerca cancellata, assembly GCF_023864275.1. Taxonomy (NCBI): domain Eukaryota; kingdom Metazoa; phylum Arthropoda; class Insecta; order Orthoptera; family Acrididae; genus Schistocerca; species Schistocerca cancellata. The sequence goes on along the minus strand of NC_064632.1, from coordinate 32,137,176 downwards.
GCAGTATTATTACGCAAATGTCTAAGATATATTTTAAAGGTAAGGAAAGGGTACAGATGAAATAAAGGACCATACATTGCACCTTAGTAGTAAGTTATATCTATAATTTCTAGTGATTTAATCTAGTAGGTGTCAAAAGATGAACTTAGAAATGTTGCAAACTACTAATTTAAAATGACATAAGAAATTATTTATACATTGTATAATATCAAATTAACAAGTGTTTTAGCATGATTAATAAAAGATGTCATATATGTAAATCAGCCAACTGGTTTGAAAACTGTAAATTTTATGCTGTGTTAAGTTATGATGATGCTGTTGGTACGTAGGCAGTAACAGTGATAGCCAATGACAGGATACATGGCTGTGGTGGTAGAGGAACACACAGGAGGGAAGGCAAGAAGAGTTGTTTGTAGATGAAATGGACACTTCATCCTGGGAGGGAGTGAATACTTCACACTGTGAGATAGTGGTGGGAGGACTTCATGTGGAGACACAGTACAGACAAGTTGGTCTTGTTACCTCCTAAGTGATAGACAGCCACATATTCAAAAGTCACCAGTTTCATTACAAGCAATGGAAAAGGAAAGTTGTTACTCACAATATAGCACGAGTTATGCGCGCATGTGTGAAATCAGTGTCGAACATAAAGGTTTTCATGAAGCTTTTTATGATGTGATTTCTAAAGTTTTCATATGGTGTCATACAAAATGAGTAATAGGTTGTTCTTCATTTAGCACAACACTGTGTACATTGGCTGCCAGCTCACATTGCTATCTCAACAGTTTTTAGCCACAAAAGGACTTTTGTTTGTTCAAAATGAACATTTTTATTTAAAAGAATAAACTACAGTGTTATCTAATTTAATTAATTGTACTGAAACCACCTGCTTACATTCATTTAAAGTTGCAGTTAATAAGCTCTGAAAATAATTTTTATAAACTTTGCATTAAAGGAGGGAACTGTTTTGCACCAGTTCATGTGACCCTTTGTAGTTATTTTTGAACCAGAGACATTATTTCACATCCCATCATAAGCTGAAGTTATGTACACAGGGTGTGAACTCACAACTCAATTTATAATTTAAATGTTTAATGCTAGGTGTTTAAGTGGTTGCACTCTTTTCATTATTTATATTTATACAATTATTTATCATTTAATACTAGTGATTCCTGGAAGGTTCTGGGACTTATTTATTTATGGACTGTTGGTATTAGCTAGAACATTAGATACATCAACAGCACCATTCTACTGAGGCAGGTAGTTCAACTCCCTGTGTACTTTCTGTGTGTACTCGATACACACAATTTCACTGTGAAGCGTCAGCTCCTGCTGTCTGACAATACTGAGATAAAGAATAAAAAATAAAACAAATAAAATAATAAGAAAAACTTCAAGCAAACAGCTCACAGGTTCAAATATATTTGTTTGCAGTATGAAGTCAATCAGTACTATTCGAGAGAAGTTTCATTTCCACAGTCACCCAGACTAATGGGAACAGAATGCTACACTGCAAAAAACATCTGTTACAGTCATGCAAACAACACAAATGCACATCATCCTAAAGAAATAAGAGAAGAACGTTCTAGATATTTCCATTATCTCACAAAGGTGAATAAAAACATTCAGATCTGAATTAATAGCTTGTCAGATTATAAGCTAAGGAAATGTTCTCGGCTGACAATAAATGTGCGTAGCTATCACAAATAGTTGTCAAGTGCAAAATATTTTTATAAAAAGTAAAACTTACCTTTTCTGCATATTCTCTCAGTGAAGGTATTGGAACAACATTAGGTATCATAACAAGAAGACTAGCAACCACTGCATGGAGGTTGAACTTCTGAGCAGTACTCAGGGTTCCATTTGTAAGAGCCATGTCCTATTGGGCAAATACAGTATGTCACAGTTGTTGATACTGTGGAAGATTGAAAATAAATAAAAACCAAAAGGAATATTATTTCTGTATACCTGTATGCTTATGACAAGCCTCAAGAGATCCATGACAGTCTCTTCAGATGCCAGCTCTGCTATGAGAAGGGCTAATGTTGTATACACTGCTTCAATATTTTCCACAGTGTTGTTAGCCTGTTCTAAACTTTCATACAAACTTAGGTATATTTCATGGCCATGTTTCCTTATGAAGATTATATCTGGCCGTGAACTTTTTTCTAAGGTAAGTTCTAATTCAGAGATGTTCACCCTGGAACAGAGAAACAAAAGATACAGATGCTTCAGTTCATTGAAACTACTAAGAAATTAGATAGGATTGGTAGCAATAATTGAAAGGTAAGCACAAAGTTTTACTGAATTCATATCTGAAAAATCTAAACTTCAATTAAGTTAAAGAGAGAACTCAATTTAGTCAGTTGGTCACATAGAGCATAATAGTCCACTTTGTATGTTAATATAATGAAATACAGGCTGTATCAAAAAGAATCATCCAATCTGGCACGTATATATTTCTGAAACTAATAAACATATACAATGAATATTGTTTTTTGATGAATGGGAAACTCAAAAAATTTTTTCATATCTTTTGATGGGTGTTCAAATACGCCCCCCCCCCCCCCCCCTCTTGAAATGCATGGCACATGTTAATGTGATATTCAGATTGTTCCCACTCTGCAGCAGGTATGTCTTGAGTTACAGCTTCCACAGCTGCTGTTATGTGATGTCTCAGTTCATTCACCGTTGTTGGTATGGAGGGACATAAACAGAGTCTTTTATGAACTCCCACAAGAAATAACCACATATAGTCAGGTCTGGTGACCTTGGAGGCCAATAATGTATGGCTGACTCACCAGTGCGACTGATCCATTGTTCAGTAATCCTATGATTTAAAAATTCCTGCACTTCCAGATGCCAGAGTGACAGTACCCCATCCTAATGAAGTCATTCAAATCAGTCTCCAATTGAGGGAAAAGAAAATTATTAAGCATATCGAGATATGTGCTTCCTGTAAGAGTGTTCTCGGCAAAGAAAAATGGACCATATACCTTTTCCTGTGAGACTGCACAATGAGCTGTCGAGCTGCTTGGCGAATGGATTTCTGCAAACACCTTGTGAAACTATGGTGGATGCGTTTGACGTCTGTGTCAGGGGACGGCCTGGAGATTTGCCTTTACACAAACAACCTATTTCTTGGAATTGGTCATGCCATCGTCTAATGCTCTGTGCTGTAGGAGGGCCCACACCATAGGTAGTACGAAAGTCACACTGAACTGTTTTTACTGACCCACACTGAGTAAAATGTAGAACACAAAATGCTTTTTGTTGTCCCTGCACCATTTTTACAAGAACTGAAGTGGGCACACACTGCTGCTATCTAGTAAGAACCATGTAAAACTTGAGAGTCTGCTCTTTCCGACAGTATGTTGATCATGCACATATCCCACACAACATAGCAGTTATGAATTTTTTTTTACATTGGATGATTCTTTTTGATACACACTGTATTTTATCAAAAGTTGATAGCATGAGAATCCAACAAACTGACAGAGATGTACTTACGTGGGCTTCAGGAGCTTATCAAGATTGTGGTGTCTGTCAATGAGTGTATGAAGAATTTTTTGTACCAATAATCTCATATCAGGATCTGCTGCCAATGACATCCTAAGTAGGGGCTCCAGAAATGACATCGGGAATGTTGTGTTGAAATGGATGGTTTGGTATTTTGTGCCTACCTGCAAGAATTGAAAATAGACTATAAATATATGCACTAATACAGAAAACACTATGTAAAGTTACCATCACTCCCATTTTTTTCAGTACCATTACAATTTCTTTCCTGAATTTTTTCAGAATTAATTCCGGACACCTATTTGAGCAGCTTTTAACAATTATGAAATGATTTATTCCAAACTAGATTTTATATTAGCTGTACCAATACATTTTATTATTAGTTTTGGTGAAGTTGGCAAAACTGTTTGACAAAGAGATACTACTCTTACCAAAGAGTAGCTACTTACATTATTTCTACCACCATGTCATTTGTACATGTGAAATTGTATCAGGTTCTTGTTTTGTGCTGGGTAGTGTACTGCTGTTTTGCATTAGTTTAGTTATTTTTCTTTATTGATAACCGTACTTCCTGACAACAACAAGGTCAAAGAAGTGCAAGTACTCCATCAATGATCAATTGCAATAAGAACTTGCATTCACTTTAGTTCTTTGGACTCTAAAGGGAATGTGAGATTCAATAAATGTGCTTCCAATTTTTCGATAAATACCAATGGAGGTAAATATACAACTCCACTTAGAAAGTGAGAATCATAAAAGAGCAGTCTCTGCAGCAGCAATTAGTGCAGCATTAGCCCCTTAACATGTTGATATTTTTTTACATCCTATGTAACAAAAAATTGTAATTTTTTATTAATCAAAAAACCCTTTAATGACTTAAATTACAAAACGTATATAAAGACAGTTCATAAAGCTCCAAATAACAAGTTAAATTTTTTTGGAGATCACCAATAATAAAACCCCAAGTATTCTCGTCCCCTGCACTTTGGCTATCCTGAAACTTCAAGTCATTTGTTTGTTTCTGTGTAGATGTGAAAGTCAAACCACGTATTTCAAAATGGTTTCCTGTGAGTGGAAACCTTGGAGGAGTTGGATGGAGCACAGTAGTTATCTTGTGCCATGAGCGTGCACTTGTCCCTCATCTGGCTAACTGTCATTACTATAAGTCTCCAATGAATTAACATGATATTCTTCTTCACTTTTGAGCCCTGAATTCAGTGTCAAATTCAGGATCATTACAGCTATCCATTTTTGGAAGCACTGTCTAAACAGTATCTAGTGACTTCCAAATTAACCATAAAAATCATGAACCTAGGGAAGCAGAATCTGTCAAATTCCTGGGGATATTTTTACAAAAAAATTATCCTGGTCTTTGCACATAAGTTACATGGCAAACAAATTAATGTAACTGTTGTGTGCAAAGGGGGTGGCTACAAGAAGTCGTTGTGGTTAAGTGGGTAGCCGGCATGGTAGCTCAACGTATTCGGTCAGATAGTTATCTGTCCACTGTAAAAAAAAAAAAAAAAACTGAGTGAATGGCTCAACGATAAACTTAAATAGGTGTCATGGGACGTCTACCCCGAACAAATATAAGGAACAATGAAGGACAGAATGACATTAAAAAAAAAAGTGGTTATGGCTGGTTCTGAGCACTATGGGACTTAACTTCTGGGGTCATTAGTCCCCTGGAACTTAGAACTACTTAAACCTAACTAACCTAAGGACATCACACACATCCATGCTCGAGGCAGGATTTGAACCTGCGACCGTAGCGTTCGCGAGATTCCAGGCTGTAGCGTCTAGAACCGCTCGGCCACTCCGGCCGGCAAAAAGTAGTTAGCATTCGCGCTTTGCAAGAGCGTCGCGGAGCGGGTCACGACTCGAATCCTGCCAACACTTATTTAATCTATATTTTGTTCATCATTGATTATGTTATTTATTTTATATCACATTTAAGAGTTCATATAACAAAAAAAACAGGCGCATGTTGTAGTGAATTTCATTTGTTATTTGCTTATTTACTATCTTCAACTAAATTTTCAAGGACGAGGGACAGGTTTGGAAAGCATAAGTCAAATCTCGATAAATAATGATGCGAATGATATTATTCAGTATTACAATTAGCCACGATGTGCCAGACCACAAGAGTAATGTACAATTACTAGTTGGATGTGCTTTCGACATCACTCGCTGCAGGATGGTATTTGCAATGCAGACATGGAAAACAAATTGAAACGGCATCTACTACATCGCATAAATGCAGTATTTCCGCATTTACAGGGTATGTTCAGAGTTTCTAAGAGAAAACACACCTCGTTGAGATTTAGAAAAATTTCACTTTCTTCCGATAGTACAGCTTAAAAATTAAATTTGAACGGGAGCCGAATCGTTGCCTCATACATGTTTTTATTACGAAGCTAGAACGCAAACCACTTGACCACCATTAACTCTAACATATAGTATGTACACACAGATACATAAGCCACGTAACAGATGCATAAAACTTCTCTTGCGATTTTCTCGGAATTTCCAGAGTAGTGCACCTTACTTCTTGCACATTACAAGGCTTGAATGGTCTATTAAGGGTGTACAAAGTTTGAGGTAAATCTGTGACCCTAACATCATGGCCTCCCCTTGTTAGTGAACATCAAAAGCCTAACTAGTTCTTGGCAACCAGATGCCTGAAGTGAACGACGTATAGTACCGTTGTTAAACTACTGTAGACTATCGTAACTAAGCGTACACTACGGAAGTTTTCCTGGTAGCCTTGGTCAGTTAAGATAGTAACCGCATCAGGTGTACGGTAGATTTGATGCATACCTATTGGGCGTTACCTCATTTCGATCGCTTTGTTTACATATGCAATCAGTGTCTTACTTCGAGGCGTATTCCGAAAGTAAGGTCCGATCGGTCGCGAAATTGAAAAATCTTTGCACCGGTGTGTTGGACAGTGTATCTACTATGCCCGTTGATCGCGTCACGTAAAGATGCCTAGAATACAGTGTCTCCCGCCAAGTATGAGTGCCCGTGAGAGATTTCGCCTGATTTCATGCAGCCCACACAACATAGCTGTCATGCATTTCCTTCTTCATGACAGTTCTCAGCCGCAACCTGCAGGGGCCATCAGGACGCCCCTGCACCGTTTTCGATAGGAAATGTTTGATCGCTCTCCATACAGCCCAGACTTTGCTCCCTCTGATTTTCATCACTGCTGACATGAGCCGCTGGTTATGAAGTCAACGTCTTGGCACAGACAACGAACTGCAGATCAACGTAAAGAATCGGCGAAAAGTGCAGGCGGCTGCCTTCTACACTCCTGGAAATGGAAAAAAGAACACATTGACACCGGTGTGTCAGACCCACCATACTTGCTCCGGACACTGCGAGAGGGCTGTACAAGCAATGATCACACGCACGGCACAGCGGACACACCAGGAACCGCGGTGTTGGCCGTCAAATGGCGCTAGCTGCGCAGCGTTTGTGCACCACCGCCGTCAGTGTCAGCCAGTTTGCCGTGGCATACGGAGCTCCATCGCAGTCTTTAACACTGGTAGCATGCCGCGACAGCGTGGACGTGAACCGTATGTGCAGTTGACCGACTTTGAGCGAGGGCGTATAGTGGGCATGCGGGAGGCCGGGTGAATGTACCGCCGAATTGCTCAACACGTGGGGCATGAGGTCTCCACAGTACATCGATGTTGTCGCCAGTGGTCAGCGGAAGGTGCATGTGCCCGTCGACCTGGGACCGGACCGCAGCGACGCACGGATGCACGCCAAGACCGTAGGATCCTACGCAGTGCCGTAGGGGACCGCACCGCCACTTCCCAGCAAATTAGGGACACTGTTGCTCCTGGGGTATCGGCGAGGACCATTCGCAACCGTCTCCATGAAGCTGGGCTACGGTCCCGCACACCGTTAGGCCGTCTTCCGCTCACGCCCCAACATCGTGCAACCCGCCTCCAGTGGTGTCGCGACAGGCGTGAATGGAGGGACGAATGGAGATGTGTCGTCTTCAGCGATGAGAGTCGCTTTTGCCTTGGTGCCAATGATGGTCGTATGCGTGTTTGGCGCTGTGCAGGTGAGCGCCACAATCAGGACTGCATACGACCGAGGCACACAGGGCCAACACCCGGCATCATGGTGTGGGGAGCGATCTCCTACACTGGCCGTACACCACTGGTGATCGTCGAGGGGACACTGAATAGTGCACGGTACATCCAAACCGTCATGGAACCCATCGTTCTACCATTCCTAGACCGGCAAGGGAACTTGCTGTTCCAACAGGACAATGCACGTCCGCATGTATCCCGTGCCATCCAATGTGCTCTAGAAGGTGTAAGTCAACTACCCTGGCTAGCAAGATCTCCGGATCTGTCCCCCATTGAGCATGTTTGGGACTGGATGAAGCGTCGTCTCACGCGGTCTGCACGTCCAGCACGAACGCTGGTCCAACTGAGGCGCCAGGTGGAAATAGCATGGCAAGCCGTTCCACAGGACTACATCCAGCATCTCTACGATCGTCTCCATGGGAGAATAGCAGCCTGCATTGCTGCGAAAGGTGGATATACACTGTACTAGTGCCGACATTGTGCATGCTCTGTTGCCTGTGTCTATGTGCCTGTGGTTCTGTCAGTGTGATCATGTGATGTATCTGACCCCAGGAATGTGTCAATAAAGTTTCCCCTTCCTGGGACAATGAATTCACGGTGTTCTTATTTCAATTTCCAGGAGTGTATATACGACACAACAAACAAAGCTAATCTCATGTTGTCATTTCATAGACTAAAACTCTAACCCTGGACTCCTCATTACATGGCTACTGAAATAGGACTATCTTCTCATCCCTATCTGAAATTCCTTCCTCAAGTCAACATGTTCTTATGACATCAATTTAGTTTGAATTTTTAACTTTCTGGACTTTATGCTGTTATGTCTATACCTAGTTCCAGTTGTAAACTGCCCTTTAAAAATTAATGCAAGTGAGTTTACTATCTCAGATTAAATTTTACATTAATATGTTATCCAATTTATATTAGCAACGAAGGAGAGTGAGCTATTTGTTAAAGACCCAACTTTTAAATTTCATGATATGAACTGTGCAGCCATGTTGCATCACATATTCTTGTAACTTTACTTCTGCCCTATTTCTGAAAAGCTATGACATTTATTCATTACGATTATTTAAAATGATAACGCTACTTGAGAGCTATCCAAAATACCCTTAAAAATATTTTATTAAAAGTGATTTGTTTATAATTTACTAATATGTAATTTAAATTGTTGTACTGTCAAATTCATTGAAATTGTGTCTGTAATTAAACTTTTCCAAATTGTAGATCAGAACATGTAGGACAATATGTGGCCCATTTTTGGTGTAAGTAACAAAAATCATCTCATGACTTTTAATTGTTACTCTGTAGATCCTACATTTAAAAATGTATTCATTTATTTAGTTTTATGTAACAGTTAATGGCACAGGAGCCACACAGGCAGTAGTAAGTCGAAGTGAGTCTGCATTGCGGTCTTTCAGAAGCTGTTCATGTTGTGACGGTTTCCTCAGTGTCGACATACTGCACTGCTATACTGGCTGAAAATTTTGAGGGTGGAAGTCAAACACGGACTATTTTAAATGATGTAGCTGACAGGTGCACATTTGTGTTTCACAGTTGTTTACTTTCACTTTTCACAGCGTCCCCGTATACACATTTAATATGGCCAGTACACTATTGTTTAACTTTTGATAAGCCTCATTAATAGTTTTCAGGCGAACAATAACATACTGCTACAATAGTTTACTGTTGAATATCTACAAGCAGGAATAACATAACCATATAATTCACAGTTCTTTCGGAATAATTGGGTACGTATGGAGCAGACACTGTCATTGTTTTAACAAATGGCCTAATTGTGTTACCCTTATTTCACAGTTACATTGATAGATTGTTGTTGTTCTAACCAACACAGGTTTCTCGTTTGAAACTCAGCCACGGACTGACTGCCCTTATATATCCTCACAATTATAGGTGCTGAAACAACACATTGTTTGGAGTTAAATTTACAGAAATTACAATTAAAACTTAACTCATTAAATAAACTGAATACATCGAAAAATTGGTTCTTTTTAACAGTTTCTTCTACTACAGGAGTTAGGCTGAATTATTTGTTTGAATGATGAAATTAACAAATATCGTTTTGAGAAAAAGAAGCTGTTAATTGCTTTGGAATTAATTAAGGGCTGGCTTTGCTAACATATTTTCGAATAGAGACAAATTGATCCTTTGAGAATACTATTAGTTGTTCCTTCAAATGTTTATAATTAGTACAGAATTTATATTAGTTTGTATGTCAACAATAGAATTTAAGTTACGAAACAATCACTGATTTCACTTGATATTGGAAGTATTAACTAAGAATATTCAAAGTAAATTAGGATATCAATTACATACATAAAACTAAGCACAAAATTCGATCTGGTGTTATATTCCTTAAAACTTAGGGCCAACCTTTCTGTTTTATGAAAACACAGGCTATATTCATGTATGTTAATGGTAATTAGTTAAACTTGAAAAAACGAATTTAAGCAGGCATATGGCAAAACTAGAGGGGAAGTAAAAATATCCCAGCTTGCTTCGTCACATCGTGAGCCTCTTTCAGAGGGTGTCAGACAAGAAATGTATATCTCAGCACTGTACACCCAAATCGGTCATAATATAAAACAAGAAAAGTGATATACTCTGTGTTTTATTTAAAAATTTGTACATCAGCAACTTCGAATGCTGGGATTTTCTGAAGCAACAATCCTGGTGATATCAAAGTTCATAATATGGAGCAACTAAGTTATTACGTGACCACTTATTAACTGAGAGAGAAATGTTCTAGTTTTCACTCATCTTCATGCCTGTGAATGATGGAGGCCCATACCACTAAGTCGCGCTGATGGTATGATTGAGAATTCACTATTACCAATGTCCAATTATAGACAGAACTACAAAAACTGTATATTTTATTCTCACTCAGCGTCAGTGGTCATTAAAATGCTTCCCTCCTCTCACAAATTTAAGGGTGAAATTTACTATGAAAATTTATAATAAATTAAAAATGAAAATCTTTCACAGTATGGAATGAAGTTTACTGAAGATACGATTACATGCCATACTAGTGCAAAAATGTTATTATTTACTTATGGAATTTTTAAATGATGAAGATTTCTTTATGGTCTAATAAACAAATTTTTAATTATTTTTCTTAATTAAGATTGTTTTTGTTAATTGTTTGACACATTATATGTATCCCTGATACATTATCTATACAGACAAGTCTTCTGCCCTTTAAATCAATTATTTATGTGTGTATGTTATGAGACAATAATATTACGATTCTGATTCTGAACAATACAGGAAAGAGGCTGAAAGCCCACATTTTTTGTAGGGTATTCACAGCTGCATATAGTAAAAGCAATGTCTAGTTGCAACCACCTCAACCAAAACACAACAGCCAGGCTACAAAAGTATGATTGGATGCTTTCTAATGGCCGAATATTTGACTGTTAGCACTGAAACAATTGTAGGTGAAGTTTTATTTTTTCAAAAGTTTGTTATTACGTTGCCTGGTATACTCAGAATTTTAAGCTTCTGTAAAAATTGTAAAAACAAGATTAGTTGGGATTTTATGTTAAGGAATTAAAGTCATTCTTTTAGCCTGAGCCACTGGCAGTGAGGAGAGAGGTGTCCCCCTGCAAGATATGCCACAGGGAAACGAAATAAGCCACAAGGTGGCACTAGCTACTATATGTTGAACGTTAAGCCCACCTTTTTGCAGAATCTATAGTTTAATTACATTTTCAGTATTTCATATGGATAATTACACCTGAAATTCTCAATGCTGTCTATATAGTTAATGGTGCATTGCTCTGCAGTTTAAATCAAGGCAGTCACCTGTTTTGAAATATCTATTTCTGATCTTTCTTTCAAAGCGTAAAACATGAAACTGAAAATACTGCTCATATTTTTGGTTTTAATGTCTGTTATGACTTATGAATGGATGGTTCTTTCACTTCTGCATTTCATCGTAATGTTAACATCAGTCTAAGTTTTCCTGCGTCATTGTCCAATAAAATTAACATGTACTCTGTCCCTGCCCACTTGACTAAGTGACAAGTGTGTCTGAAATTCAAGTCACAACATTCTTTAGCACATCTCAATACTTTCTTGTTTAACAAATTTGTTGACATTGTTGTATGTCTGCTGTGTTCTCAATGCAGGTTACAAGTTCCAAAGATGATAAACAACATCTTCCAAATTTTATATTTACTTGCAGACAGGCAAATTAAAAGACATGCGGAGCTTTTGGCCACAGCCTTTGCCAGTAAAAGCGACACACACACACACACACACACACACACACAAAACTGGCAACTTCAGCATCATGCACCAGAAGGTAACTTCACAAGGGATTCCAGCAGCACCAGAATGCAACTTCACATGGGATTCAAGCAGCAATCTGGAGGGGGCGGAGAAGGGCATGGGATGAAGTGTATGGGAGGGGAGACAGAAAAACATTATCTGGTGGAGTGTGCAGGAACTATACTAACAACACGCACAGCGTCTGGAGGTTGTGTGGCAGGGAGGTGGAGAAAAAAGAAGCAAAAAAGGAGAGGCACAGGGAAAGACTGGTAGATGCGTTGGCAGAGGGCTAGAAATAAATAGGGTGGGAGATGACAATGGGGAGGATATACAGGATGGAGGGGGTGAAAACTGTTGGATGGAGGGTGTGGGGACAGTATGTTATTGTAGGTTGAGGCCAGGATAATTACAGGAGTGGAGAATGTGTTGTAAGGATAACTCCCGGCTGTGCATTTCAGAAAAACTGGTGGTGGAGGGAAGGATCCAGATGGCTCAGGTAGTGAAGCAGCCATTGAAATCAGGTGTGTTGTGTTTAGCTGCATGTTGCACCACAGGGTGGTCTGCTTTGTTCTTGGTCGCAGTTTGGCAGTAGCCATTCACTTTTTATTTATTTACACGTCAAGTTCTGTAGGACCAAATTGAGGAGCAAATCTCCAAGGTCATGGAACATATCAGTACATGAAATTACAACATAAAAGTAATAACAGATAAAAATAAAATGTTTATGAACCCAAAAAATGTCAAGCCATAAGTTTAAGTAAATGCAATCAACAATACAACAAGAAACGGCTTAATTTCTTAAGGAACTCCTCAACAGAATAGAAGGAGTGACCCATGAGGAAACTCTTCAGTTTCAATTTGAAAGCGCATGGATTACTGCTAAGATTTTTGAATTCTTGTGGTAGCTTACTGAAAATGGATGCAGCAGTATACTGCACACCTTTCTGCACAAGAGGAAGATATGTCTGATCCAAATGCAGGTTTGATTTCTGCCGAGAATTAACCGAGTGAAAGCTGCTTATTCTTGTGAATAAGCTAATATTGTTAACAATAAATGACAGTAAGGAATATATGTATTGAGAAGCCAATGTCAAAATTCCCAGACTCGTGAACAGGGGTCAAAAAGAGGTTCGTGATTTTACACCACTTATTGCCCGAGCTGTCTGTTTCTGAGCCAAAAATATCCTTTTAGAATGGGAAGAGTTACCCCAAAATATAATACCATGTAACATAAGAGAATGGAAATAAGCAAAGTAGACTAATTTCCGTGTCGAATGATCACTTACTTCAGATACCGTTCGAATAGTAAAAATGGCAGCATTAAGTCTTTGAACAAGATCCTGAACGTGCGCTTTCTACAACAGTTTACTGTTTATCTGAACACCTAGAAATTTGAACTGTTGAGTTTCACTACTCACATGTCCATTCTGTGAAATTAAAATGTCAGGATCGAGCGAGGTGGCGCAGTGGTTAGACACCGGACTTGCATTCGGGAGGATGACAGTTCATTGCGCGTCCAGCCATCCTGATTTAGGTTTTCCGTGATTTCCCTAAATCGCTCCAGGCAAATGCCGGGATGGTTCCTTTCAAAGGGCACGGCCGATTTCCTTCCCCGTCGTTCCCTAATCCGATGACCACGCTGTCTGGTCCCCTTCCCCAAAACAACCAACTAAAATGTCAGGTTTTGTTGAATTATGTGTTAGAAGCTGTAAAAATGGAGTCTAACTGTGATTTAGCATTAGTTTATTTTCTAAAAGCCATGAACTTAGATCATGAACTGCACTATTTGAAACGGAGCCAATGTTGCACACAACATCCTTTACTACCAAGCTAGTGTCATCAGCAAACAGAAATATTTTAGAGTTACCCGAAACACTAGAGGACATAGCATTTATACAAATAATGACCTTTTGCTGTCTGTTGCTAAAGTAAGAGGTGAACCAATTGTGAGCTACTCCCCGTATTTCGTAATGGTCTAACTTCTGGAGCAATATTTTGTGATCAACACAATCAAATGCCTTAGTTCAATCAAAAAAATATGCCTAGTGTTCAAAACCTTTTGTTTAATCCATCCAGTACCCCACAGAGAAAAGAGAATATAGCATTTTCAGTTGTTAAATGACTTCTGAAGCTGAACTGTACCTTTGATAGCAAATCGTGTGATATAAAATGATCAGTTATCCTTACATACACAGCCTTTTCAATAACATTGGCAAACAATGATGGCATAGAAATAGGTCTAAAATTATCTACATTATCCCTTTCTCCCTTTTTATCAAGCAGCTTTACTACTGAGTATGTTAATCATTCAGGAAACTGACCAATCCTAAAGGAAACATTACAAATATGGCTAAATACAGGGTTAACATGAGCAGCACAGTACTTTAATAATCTGCTAGGCACTCCATCATATCTATGAGAGTCTTTGGTCTTATATTTATATTGACCCAGTCTCCCTCTTGTCTGTATCACAGAGGAGTATTTCAGACATCAATCTCGGAAAGGTGTTTGCCAAGAGAGTTATATGATTCCCCGTAGAAACTAAATTTTTATTTAATTCCCCAGCAATGTTCAGAAAATGATTGTTAAATACTGTACATATATCTGATTTATCAGTAACAGAAATATTTTTACTACAAACTGACTTTATTTTGTCAACCTTGTGCTGCTGACCAGACACTTCCTTCACAACTGATCATATGGTTTTAATGTTATCCTGTGAATTAGCTGTTCTATTTGCATACCACATACTCTTTGCCTTATTAATAATATTTTAAGCACCTTACAGTACTGTTTGTGAGAGACTGTATCTTCATCAATTTTTCCATCATTACGCATCTTGTTTAGCTGAGTACAACAGCTGGAGAATATGACACCTGCCCCCTCTCTCCTAACCACCTGCTCGTCACCTTCCAGAAATTTCTTACCTCCAACTTAGCCTCCCCAACATTCCCCAGGTACCTTCTTCAGAACACCAACCTTTCAATATAAGAAAGAACAGCCATACACAAACTCAAAACAAATCCTGACCTAATCAGCCTATCTGCAGACAAAAGTTCTACTGTTGTTGTTATGAATTGCTACCTGGCAGAAGGTCTCTGCCAATTGTCTGACTCTTCCACCTATTAACTTTGTCTGATCCCATCCTAAAAGTCCACCACAAACTCCAATCCCTGCTTAAATCCTTAGGCCCTTCTCAGAACATCTCCCCTGAATCTATTTCCCTTCTCACCCCTATGAGACCTTCTACATGCTCCCCAAAATTCACAAACTCAACAATCCTGGACGCCCCATTGCGGCTGATTAATGTGCCTCGCTGAAAGAATTTTGACCGTCGTGGACAAAAACCTCCAACCAATTGCCCATAATCTAGCCTCCCATATCAAAGACACCAACCACTTCCTTCAACGACTCTCCACCATCCCCACCCCTTTACCTCTCGGGTCTCTATTCATCACTGTTGACGCCACCTCCACATACACCAGCATCCCTCAAGCCCACGGTCTTACCGCTATTGAACACTAATTTTCCAAATGTCTTTCAGACTCCAAACCCACTACCTCATTCCTCATGCACTTTATTAATTTTATCCTAACCCACAAATACTTCTCATTTGAAGGTAGGTTTATAAACAAATCTGCAGCACAGCCACGGTCATCTGCATGGCACCCTCCTAGCCTCCCAAAACACCAAACCCCTAGTCTGGTTGTGAGTTCTTCACGATTTGTACTCAAAGCCACTACACCCTATCTTCGTTCCTTCACAGCACCAACACCTTCTCTCCCATCCTCTTCACGTGGTCTTCCTCAACCCAGCACGCTACCTTCCTCGATGTTGGCCTCTTCCTCTCTGAAGGCTCCATCCACACCCCTGTCCACAATTAAACCCATCAACCATCAACAGCAGCTGTCAGAATGTTGACGGTCTCACAAAGGCCTTCAAAGACGGGCGCTGTCTCCCAGAAATAATCTGCCAACAGATCTCCCATGCCATTTCCCCTACAACCTCAATCCTCCCACCACTCCCAAGAACCATCCACAAAGGAGTGTCCCCTTCATCATCCAATACCGCCCCGGACTGGAACAACTGAACCACATCCTTCACCAGTGCTTTTATTACCTATCATTGCGCCCTGAAATGAGGAATATCATGCCCAAGATACATCCCACCCCTCCCCTACAGTAGTGTTCCGTTGCCCACCCAACCTCCACAGCATCCTACTCCACTCCTATGCCACTCTCAATCCTAACCCCTTGCCACAAGCATCATATCCCTGTGGAAGACTCAGGTGCAAAACCTACCCAATCCATCCACCCAGCACTTCCTATTTCAGTCCCGTCACAGGTTTATCCTACCCCGGGCCACCTGTGAAAGCAGCCATGTCATTTACTAACTCTGCTGCAATCATTACACAGCTTTTTATATTGGTATGCTGCATTCTGGCGTAAGATGCTGGAGTTGGCGGTTGTGTATGCATGCTTGCATATATGTGTGTGTGTGTGTGTGTGTGTGTGTGTGTGTGTGTGTGTTTTTAACTGACAAAGGCTGTGGCCGAAAGCTTTGACTGTCTTTTAAATGTGCCTGTATGCAACTTGACATGTCTTCTTTACTGTAAGTAGCACTCTGTCTTTTCCTACATTGTTCATATTCCTACCTGGAGTTTCCATTGTTTTATTTTGTATTTACTTTGACTTCACACAGAAACTCACTATGCCCCTATGTAAAACTTATATTGTTCGCGGTGAAGAGTTTTCAATTCATATGCAAAATTGATCTCAGAAAATATTGTTGGATGGTGAACATTTTGTAATTGTGCTGGCATTCATGAATGGGTGGGAAGCTGTCCATCCACAGCTACAGGATGGGCACTGTATTACTATGTCTCAAGTGTGGACTGTATCCGGCAGTCATGGACGCATTGCCAACTACACACAGCACACGCACAAACATGCCACACTGCGGCCTACAGCAGGACGTACAGCAGTATCTCCGTATGCCGTACTGTAGAGCAATCAAAGACTGGACGTACAGCAGTATCTCCGTTACACCTCCCCTCCCACAGAGACGTAGCTTACTGATGTGAGGACTATATCCCTACCTCCTACTCTTCTTTGGCTGTCATCGTGGCTTTAGTGCCTTATCACAGCCTTCTACCCACCGTCTGCCACCTTGCCTTCACATGGTTTTTGTTGATATGTGCCTTCGAATGATGTTTGACAGTTCCCAGCCACATGCAATTTCTATCCTGCACTGTGTCATGTATGGAAGTAAGTTATTAACAATTTGAGCAGTGTTTTGAAACTGGGTATATTCTTTTCTTTTCTCTATGTAATGTTTACAGTACTATTTTGCAGTTTGACTAGGATTTAAAAAAAATGACTACTTTCATACACTGAAGTGGCAAAGAAACTGGTATAGGCATGTGTATTCAAATACAGATATATGTAAACAGGCATAACACGGTGCTGCGGTCAGCAATGCCTATAAGGCAATGAGTGTCTGGTGCAGTTGTTAGATCGGTTACTGCTGCTACAATGGCAGGTTATCAAGATGTGAGTGAGTCTGGACGTGGTGTTACAGTCGGCATGAGCGATGAGACACAGCATCTCCGAGGTAGTGATGAAGTGGGGATTTTCCCGTAGGACCATTTCATGAGTGTACCATGAATATTAGGAATCCAGTAAAACATCAAATCTCCGACATCACTGCAGCCACAAAAAGACTCTACAAGAAAGGGACAAATGACGACTGAAGAGAATCTTCAACATGACAGAAGTATAAACCCTTCTGCAAATTGCTGCAGATTTCAATGCCCACTTGTGTACCCTTGACGACTGCACGACACAAAGCTTTACGCCTTGCCTGGGCCTGTCAACACTGACATTGGACTGTTGATGAATGGAAACATGTTACCTGGTTGGATGAGTCTCATTTCAAATTGTATCAAGCAGATGGATCTGTACAGTTATGGAGACAACCTCATGGATCCGTGGACCCTGCATGTCAACAGGAGACAGTTCAAGCTGGTAAAGGCTCTGTAATGAGATGGTGCGTATGCAGTTGGAGTGATGTGAGACCCCTGATATGTCTAGATATGACTCTGACAGGTGACACATACATAAGCATCCTGTCTGATCACCTGCATCTGTTCATGTTCATTGTGCATTCCGACGGACTTGGGCAATTCCAGAATGACAATAAGACACCCCACACATCCAGAATTGCTACAGAGTGGCTCCAAGAACACTCTTCTGTGTTTAAACACTTCTGCTGGCCACAAAACTTCCCAGACATGAACATTATTGAGCATATTGGGGTGCCTTACAATGTGCTGTTCAGAAGAGATCTCCACCCCCTCATACTCTTACGGATTTATGGACAACGCTACAGGATTCATTGTGTCAATACCCTCCAACACTACTTCAGACATTAGTAGAGTCCATGCCATGTCATGTTGTGGCACTTTCGTGTGTTTGCAGAGGCCCCACACGATATTAGGCAGGTGTACCAGTTTCTTTGGCTCTTCAGTGTATGATATACTTTTTAATTAGAATTTAAGTTGGTACTTACATTTAACTCACATGTTATACTTTTCTGATTAATGAGAAGTTTAGAAACTTGTACTTTTATTCCCAGTTTGAAGGAGAAAAATACATTTAACCCTTAGGTGCCTGCAGCAGGTCAATAGGCAGAGAGTTTTTTTCTGTAGCTGATCTAGCTACAGTACAGTAGCCCCCGCCCCCTTCCAAGAACTGACCTCATTAAAGATGTAAAATGTTATGTTTATAGTCCAATTTATTTTTCCTAATAACTCTCGCCTAACTCTCAAGCAGCTTTTTCAACTTGGTTACCCAACCACTAAAACAGTAGTATTGCAAAACACCTTTTCCAATTAGAAATATTGGCTTAAATTTTTTTTAGAAGTGCCGCTAATCAATTAATCTTTAAAATGCATAAATGCCTGGGCATTTATGAATTTTGAACATTTGCCCAGGCATTTACTCTGGGCATTTGCCCCAATTTATAAATGTCTGTGCATTTTACACCAATACTGTTCACTAACTGAACTCATCATATTGCCATAGCAAGAACGCAGATGTTAGTTAAGAGAGATAAACTTGTTTTTGAACTAAAATTGAAAGTGACAGTTGATTTCTTTTTATTCACTGCATGGCAAAGGATGTTCATGATTCTGCTGTAACTACCACTGCAGTTCATGCTATTTACTAAACACTTCATCTGGGTTTGATCATTTTTAACTGTGTAAATGCAGTTGAGGAAGATATACAACACAACACATTGCCATGTCTAATGTGTAGCAGGAAAACCGTTGGCATTCAAAACAGCTTCCAGTCATCTTGGAATGGACAAATACAGGTTCTGTATGGTTTTTAAGAGAATCTTATACCATTCTTTCTACAAAACAGCAGCAAGTTCAGGCACTGATGATGGATGTG
This sequence comes from Schistocerca cancellata, assembly GCF_023864275.1. Taxonomy (NCBI): domain Eukaryota; kingdom Metazoa; phylum Arthropoda; class Insecta; order Orthoptera; family Acrididae; genus Schistocerca; species Schistocerca cancellata. The sequence goes on along the minus strand of NC_064632.1, from coordinate 32,117,798 downwards.
CAAAGTGATCAAGCACTCTTCTCTCCTAAGTCAACCACAATGGCTCAATAATATTGAGATCTGGCAACTGTGGTGGCCAAGGGAGATGCAATAATTCAATAATTCATCCTCGTGCTCATGAAACCAGTCCTGGATGATGTGAGCCTTATGAGCAGAGGCCCTGTCATCTTGGAACACAGCACCACCATTGGGGAACTAACATTGTATCAATGAGATGGGCCTGATCAGCCAAAATAGTCATATAATCCTTGGCAGTAATACAATCTTGCATAGTAACCATGGGGACCATGGAACACCATGATATGGCTGCCCAAATCATCACCTAAACCCTGACATATTTCATCTGTGGGACGTAAGCTCAGCCCGAAGCTGGAAACATCGTGAAACAAGACTCATCTGACCAAACAACAGTCTTTGATTGCTCTACAGTCCAAGTTTTATGATACAGCATCATATTTTCCTGTTATGGTCATTTGCAGAACTGATGACTGGTTTTAGAATCCCAGATCACCCTGCAATTCCCTTCTTAAGGTGTTCCCTTTGTGTTATCTTGATGCTGAGAAGGTTTGTGAGTGCGAATTTTCAGTTCTGCAGTGTCCTTTTCCGCTGCTGTTTTCTTATTTTTCATTACTATACATCTACATCTACATTTACACTCCGCAAGCCACCCAACGGTGTATGGCGGAAGGCACTTTACGTGCCACTGTCATTATCTCCCTTTCCTCTTCCAGTCGCTTATGGTTCGCAGGAAGAACGACTGCTGGAAAGCCTCCGTGCGTGCTCAAATCTCTCTAATTTTACATTCGTGATCTCCTCAGGAGGTATAAGTATATAATATATTTGATGCCTCATCCAGAAACGCACCCTCTCAAAACCTGGACAGCAAGCTACACTGCGATGCAGAGTGCCTCTCTTGCAGAGTCTGCCACTTGAGTTTGCTAAACATCTCCGTAATGCTATCACCCTTACCAAATAACCCTGTGACAAAACGCGCCGCTCTTCTTTGGATCTTCTCTATCTCCTCTGTCAACCCACCTGGTACGGATCCCACACTGATGAGCAATACTCAAGTATAAGTCGAACGAGTGTTTTGTAAGCCACCTCCTTTGTTGATGGACTACATTTTCTAAGGACTCTCCCAATGAATCTCAACCTGGCACCTGCCTTACCAACAATTAATTTTATATGATCATTCCACTTCAAATTGTTCCATATGCATACTCCCAGATATTTTACAGAAGTAACTGCTACCAGTGTCTGTTCCACTATCATATAATCATACAATAAAGGATCCTTCTTTCTATGTATTCGCAATACATTACATTTGTCTATATTAAGGGTCAGTTGCCACTCCCTGCACCAAGTGCCTATTCGCTGCAGATCTTCCTGCATTTCGCTGCAATTTTCTAATGCTGCAACTTCTCTGTATACTACAGCATCATCCTGAAAAGCCGTATGGAACTTCCGACACTATCTACTAGGTCATTTACATATACTGTGAAAAGCAATGGTCCCATAACACTCCCCTATGGCACGCCAGAGGTTACTTTAACATCTGAAGACATCTCGCCATTGAGAACAACATGCTGTGTTCTGTTTGCTAAAAACTCTTCAATACAGCCACAAATCTGGTCTGATATTCCGTAGGCTCTTACTTTGTTTATCAGGCAACAGTGCGGAACTGTATCGAATGCCTTCCGGAAGTCAAGGAAAATGGCATCTACCTGGGAGCCTGTAGCTAATATTTTCTGGGTCTCATGAACAAATAAAGCGAGTTGGGTCTCACACGATCGCTGTTTCCGGAATCCATGTTGATTTCTATAGAGTAGATTCTGGGTTTCCCGAAAACACATGATACGTGAGCAAAAAACATGTCCTAAAATTCTACAACAGATCGATGTCAGAGATATAGGCCTATAGTTTTGCGCATCTGCTCGACGAGCCTTCTTGAAAACTGGAACTACCTGTGCTCTTTTCCAATCATTTGGAACCTTCCGTTCCTCTAGAGACTTGCAGTACACGGCTGTGAGAAGGGGGTCAAGTTCTTTTGTGTACCCTGTGTAGAATCGAATTCAATGACTGTCCATCAGAGTCACTCAACACACAATTTCGTCCACACTGTGAATTATTGACTGATGTTTCTCCACTTTCCATGTATGTGGCATAAATCTGCCAATACAGTGCCTCTTGAAACACCATGCACTTCGGTTACCTTGGTTATGGAAACACCCATAGTAAGAGGACCAAAAATTTGCCCACATTCAAAGTCACTTAGCTCTGACATAATACATTCACAAGTACACAGAACCTTGTTCTGACCACAGTTGACACTTGCAATGTATTGAGGACATTGCACAGATGCCATTGCAGTCAAACACAACTGTGCAACCTGCAGGCTTGTCTAGAATCTACATTTATGTTCTAGCATGCATTTCTCATGGTGATTCCATATTTTTATCCAACCCCTGCATTTAATATTGGATCTAATCTTTAAAATTAATCGTACTTATAATATTATAACTTTGTATTTGTTCATGAAAAATGCATTGACATTCATATTTTATTCTGTTCTATATGCTCCTTATTACTAAGCTTTTAATTAATATTAACTAAGGCAATTAAATTAAAATATCAATTACTACATTTAGCTGTCACTATTCAAGTATCATATTAATCTTTAATACTTTCCCCGTGGACTTAGCTCTTATTAATAACAAAACTGTTGCAGCTATTGTTTCTCTTCAACCATTCAATTCAACAGACCTGCCTCATTAGCAATCACTAGATCTGAAAAACGACACCAGCAAAACTGGCTATTGTACAGTCCAGAAAATAATTATTTTATGTGCACAGTTTCTCATATTTCTTATACTCTAATGTAAAGCAAATTCATATATTACCAAACTCTGTTACCAATTAGGATACAAGTCCCTAACAGGACTTCTTCACGCCAGTCCCATGGGATTTTTGAAAGAGGGAAAGGGTTGTACATTCCCAGTAATGATAGGTACAACCAAAGCTGTCAGGCGCACCATAGACCCCAAGAAATTAATAATTTTCATTGTTTCTCTACCTTGCTAAGATTTTACATCCAGTACACAGTCGTTCCAGCCAACTACACATGCTGCTATAAGCATGCTGAATCGACAGACCAAAAGTCCAAAGGCAGTAATAAGACATTTCACAGTCCACTTTTCTCTGAATAACCAGTCAGGGACCATGGGACAAGGCCGTGCAACTGCCTCCCATGTTTGCCTGCAGAGAGATGCTTCTGAATTTCACTGTCTGGTGTCTGGGGCCACTTAGAGGGCAGGCGGCTTTATGCCTTCTGCCTCTGCCCCTCTTGTGATTTGGATCTGCTCCAGTGCAGACAGCTGTACGACATCTGTCCCTGCTTATGTCTCTCTTGTAACTTGCACCCGCCCTTTGCTACATCTTCAGCTTTTGATCCTGTAATAACACTGTTCCTTTAAAATTGTCTAAACTTCTAGCCCCTGTTGCCATTGTGACTGACATATGGGATAACTAATAATCCTTCCAGAAGGGTCCCATCATAAGCCATATCTGCAATAAATGCAGACATTTCCTTGGATTTTATGATCTTCATTAGCACTTGATGATCCATACTTCCATTCTACCCATGTCAAACTTGTACCATCTTGTACACTTTTCAGCTGTTTTTCCTTTCCTTTCGTTCTCCTCTCTTTACTCTTATCCATCATTTAAACAAATTTTCTGTTCTTATATTCCTGGTGGGCTATCCACATAGCAATGATGAGACAACATCTGCACTATGAGAGGGAACCCAAAAATAATGTATTGTGTATTTGAAGGAACATTTACAAAATTTAAACACCTCTGAAATAGTGTTCATCAGACATAGCACACCTGTCCCACTGTTATTTCTGTTGGTGGAAACAGTTTTTTAACTTGTATGAAATTATGCTGTTTAGGGCCTCCAGTGATTTTCTCCCCATTTCTTCTACATCTTGAAAATGCTTCCCTTTCAGAGTTCTTTTCATTCTCGGTAGTGAAAAAAGTCACATGCGGCCAGGTACAGTGAGTAGGGTGGGTTAGAATCTGTTCTCATTTTGTTTTTGGCCAAAACTTGCCTGACACTCAGTGCTGTTTGGGCAAAAGCATTGGCATTACGAAAATGACAATCTCATGATTGCCACAATGGGGCCTCTTTTCCTCACTGCTTCATGTAATCATTTTAGCAACTGCAGGTAGTAATGTCAGCCGACTGTCGTACTCTGGAGAACAAACGGATGGGGGATGATCGACATTGTCTTCACATGGGATCTCATCTGCCTTGTTTTTCTTTGGTCTTGGTGATGAAGGAGTCTTCCACTGGCTGGATTTTGGCATGGTTTCTGGGTCATATCCATAACTTCATGACTTGTTGACTAAGATGGGAGAATTCAGAACTAGTGTTCTACTAACTGTCAGAGAAAAGTTCTCGTTAACATTTCAGCCCTTCTTGTATATCCTACTTTTTGCAGTACGTTTATGAGCTAGGGTCTGAATCTCTGCTACTCTCTGTGCACTCAGATCTCTGTCCAGGTTGTTGTGAAGCAAGATGATTAGGCAAGATTATGGAAAAAGTAAACAGACAGATAGAAAGCAGTAAATTATTGCTACTGATTTAATCAGTAAATTTGATTTAAAAAATAATTGGTAAATTACCCTCACCTTCAACAATGATTTTAGAAGAATATTTTGTAACAGTACATCCCCTGGTCCACTAAAGCCACGAAGATGGTCCAATGAAGGGTATGGCACTTTACTCATGATGAACATCATTATTTCGATTTTCTGGTAATCGGGCAAATGGTTGGCAAATTCACCTAGTGCATTAATCAAAGCCTCCTGGTACAATTTCTCATCTCGCTGGGCTTGTGGGTCATCTGATGGTGCTTCTCGAGTAACTGATACACGGAGGTGCATCAAAAGGGAGTTAATGATTTCAAGAACAGAAGGACCTGAAAAATAAATTGCGAAGAAAATCTACTATTCACTACAATCACAACAAAGGCATTTATTGCCAAAAGCACATCACAAAATTTTCCAGGCAAAGTAAGAACACGAACTCAAATGTACGTAACTGTAGTGATGTGGTTATTTAAAAGCATATGCTGCAGCACTTGGGAAAAACACACTGCCTCTCTTACTGACAGATGGGGCTTCAGATATGTGAGTCCTTTGTACAGGAATACAGTGAATTTTACAATTCCACATTTAGTATATATTCAGTGGGTGTTCCATCAACTCTATGGAAAGATTACATTAGTGTTTGGAAAATCAATTAAATGTTCCTAAATGACGTGTTACAACTTTATGAGCACGTCGTCTGTTGGAATATACATAAAATATTCCTCATTTTGTCATTTACTTTCAAAGATACAGGAACCAAAAAACAAAAGAATGAAATGTGTGTGGCTGTTGACAAGAAATTATGAACACACACATATTAAACATGGGAAACAAAGCCACAAACTATTATATTTTGCAATGTATTTATTGTCTTCCACTAAGGTCCTCAAATTTTTTACTATATATTTTGGAACACTTACCAACACTTTCACCTGCTGCAATTGCTATTATCTTGGAAAGAACATCAGCGATACTTGTTCGAATTTTAGGGTTGGATTTTGAATTATCATCGAGATGAGCCATTAGTGTTTCCACTACAGTGTATGAATACTGAGCCTGAAACACAAAGGGTATTGTGAAAGCACCTTATAAGTATCAGTCCTAGAAAGTTACATGGCTGTAAGTCGACCATTAAATACTTTTGAATATAATAGAGGGAAACATTCTATGTGGGAAAAATATATCTAAAAACAAAGATGATGAGACTTACCAAACAAAAGCGCTGGCAGGTCGATAGACACACAAACAAACAGAAACAAACACACAAAAAATTCAAGCTTTTGCAACAAACAGTTGCTTCGTCAGGAAAGAGGGAAGGAGAGGGAAAGACGAAAGGATGTGGGTTTCAAGGGAGAGGGTAAGGAGTCATTCCAATCCCGGGAGCGGAAAGACTTACTGTGTATATGCGGATGGATATGTGTGTGTGTGTGCGCGAGTGTATACCTGTCCTTTTTCCCCCCTAAGGTAAGTCTTTCCACTCCCGGGATTGGAATGACTCCTTACACTTTCCCTTAAAACCCACATCCTTTTGTCTTTCCCTCTCCTTCCCTCTTTCCTGACAAAGCAACCGTTTGTTGCAAAAGCTTGAATTTTGTGTGTATGTTTGTGTTTGTTTGTGTGTCTATCGACCTGCCAGCGCTTTTGTTTGGTAAGTCTCATCATCTTTGTTTTTAGATATAAATTATTTTTGGTAATATATGTTAAAATATGAAACTATCACATTTTTCTATTGCAGAATATAAAAATATTTATAACTAGTTGGGACATGTGGCACTGTCCAGCTATTTGTTTATAGACATACCTGAGACTTTGTACAGGTAGTATTTATTTTTTATTTATAAAGCTACTTTGTATACAATGTCTGGAGTAGTATGATTGAAGACACGAACAAAGAGCTTGTTTATTTTACTAACACGTCACACAGTGTCCAGGTTTTTGCTTTGTTTACGGCCAAGGCATAACGTAAGCTAACTGGTAACTGCATACTTTTGAAATGCGTTGGTAATTTGTCAGGAATACGCGGAATACGAGGTATAAAACCTCACTCGCCTGCTCCACTTCCCATAAAAATTTCCACATCGACAATGTTATGTTAAAGAGAATTAACTTTAAGCATCTGTGAATGAAGGGTTCTGAGGAACAAGATAATTCACGATGCTCTTAATCAATTACAGTGCCCCCTTGCAGCCTGATGTTCTTGAGCCGCAGCAATTTTTGCCTCATGATATTCATTGGATTATTGAGACCACATAGTCCTGTCTTTTAGCCATTCTGATGTATTCAGAAAGACGACCATTTTTTAGGAATTTTTATTTATAAAAAATAACAATGTAATGAGTAGACGACCAAATCACAAAGCAAACTTAATACATTTCCTAGCAAATAATATAAATAAAAACTAACGAAAGAAGCAAAGCAATGTCATTATGTTTTCAACATACAAAGCAAAAAAGGTAAATGTATATATCCTAACCAAATAAATTCAATGTTAGTTTGCATTTGTAAAGATAAAATTGCAGCATTTAATTCTGTCACTGACATAAACTTCTGAAAATGCTTCTGTCGTGGACGTAAAAAACTTTCCTTGGAAAGAAGTCAAATATGAATGAAACTTTTCAAAATAAGAAAAGCAATGTTGTTAAGTTTTCAATACACAAAAGTGAAATCAGTAAATCTGTACATCCTACCCATATAAATTCACTGTTAGTTTGTATTGCAGTACTCAATTCTGTTAATAGAATAAACTTCAGAAAATACATCTGTCACCGAGTCAAAAAAACTAACAGTACCATCTATTGGTTCTTTTGTGTACTATGGAACTACTGGTGCCATCTACTAATTCTTTGGTGCTCTATGCCGTAATGATTAAATATCTCCACTACTAAGCTGAGCAGATGAATTTTGGATAAAACCTTAAATTATGATATCTTTTTTTTTTCTGTGTTGTGATCGTGATGGTGTAAAGCCTACACATTGCCTCAAGATATGCACAAGGTACCTGTGAAAATCCCTTTAAAACTTGTCTAGTAGTTTTGGAGATTTGCGTGTTGAAATAGACAAACAAGACAGACACAACAGTTTTAGATAAAAAACTTTCAATAGCCAAGATTGCATAAATTAGTCTCTGGTACTGACAACTGGTTTTCACAGATGCATCTGGACTTCAAAACGATTTTTGTTATAAAATCTTTTGTTGTAAAACTGAGCTGCACTGTATACGTTAGCTAAGGCGAACCCAAAATGTATATAACATGTCACGCAAATGGAAAAAGGTGTACAAATGTGCATTTTAGTGTATATCAAGCATTTTAAGAATCAACAGCCCTCTGTGAGTGTTATGTGCATAACATGCCTGGCACACAGGGTGCATTTTAATTGAAAATGGTTTTATTCTTGGCAAACACATGCATCATGTGCTGTACTTTATCCACCACAATGACAACAGGGCATGAGGCATGAACTCACACTAGTACATGTTTTATAACAAAAAAATTTTGAAGACCAGAAGATGACAGTTACAACTGTCGAAACCACTAGTGAAGAATAAAGAGTAATTTATGTGATCTTGGCTACTGAAAGTTTTTTTCCCCGTGTAAAACAAAGAGCTCTCCTTCTAAGTCCTCAATATGAAAAATTCAGGTGTTAGAAACTTTAAATTATGATATCCTTTTTTGATGAAATAAGCCTATATGGTACCACAAGCTACACAGTTACCTGTGAAATCCCTGCGAAAATATCTCTATTAGTTTTGGAGATCTGTGTGTTCAAAGAGACAGAAATTACAGTTTTACAGCTTTATTACTAGCATAAATGGATGCGTTGAAGTAGCATCACACTATTTTTTTAAATGTTCTCCTAATGTTCATTCCCACAGGCAATGAACAACACAACATACAAATGATATGTTGCCTTCTGCAAAAAGCATGATGAATGTCTGAAGTAGCACTCCACAGAACTCTATCCTTTGAGCATGCTAGTAATTACCATGAAGACTTTTTAGACCAATTTACATATTGTTTATCAACTGTTTTGCAGATGGATGAAAACCACTAGGCAGAAAAGTGAATATTTTTTAAAGTTTTCTCCACACCTAAGTACATAATTTAGACACATGCAGAAAATATTCCTGTTTTTAAGTGCTGCAATTGAAGAAATCCCAGGACTCAATTCTGCCTAAAGCAGCTAGCACTTAAGTTTAATGTGGATGGTTTTCAAGGTGAGTACATTTGAGAAAGGATGGCATCTAATAATACAAAGTGCAATACAATTTGGAATATTATTACAAGGGAGACAGGGCAACCAAGAGTACAGGATGACGACATTACCATCAAAGTGAATGGAAACGTGACAAACAACAAGCCGGAAGTTGAAAACATTTTGAATAATCATTTTTTAAATGTTGTAGAGAAAATAGGATCTAAATGTTCATTAGAAGAAGCAAGGCAGTTAATGGAAGAGGCCTTACCCACACCATTTGATACAATTGAAATTCCACCCACCTCTCCTTCTGAAATTAGGAAGTTAATAAACTCTCTCAAGAATAAAAGCTCACGTGGAATTGATGGCATTTCCAGCAGGATAATAAAAGCTTGTTCCCAAGAGATAAGTGGGATTCTTAGCCACATATGTAATAGCTCTCTGAAGCAGGGTATTTTCCCAGATAGACTGAGGTATGCCATTGTTAAACCACTGTATGTATGTATCTGGGGTGTTTTGTAACAGATGGTATCCTTCATTCTTTAGAAGACTAAAGGAAATGGGCAAAGAATGCTATACTACTGTCTACTGGATTACTGCAGAGACCAATATGTGATGGTCTCACATCAGCAATTACAAAACAGTGTGTGTGTGTGTGTGTGTGTGTGTGTGTGTGTGTGTGTGTGTGTGTGTGTGTGTGTGTGTGTTTGCTTCAGAAGGCCTTTCACTCTAAAGCTTACTCGTTTAGCAGTCTTTTTGTTGTGCCTCTCTATGACTCAACATCTCCACTTTATGGTGAGTAGTAATCTATCCTTTTGATAATATTGTCAGAAAGCACATCAGACTAGATGACTCTGGAAATGTCTACAACTAAGGATACTGTTTTAATGAGAGCAGCAAAAATATCAGCAATTGTGATTCATGAAAGGGTACTGTTTATTAGTTGAAAGTACAACTTCAATGGGTCATTCAAAAAGGCTATATATTAGATTTAAGGTGTGTATGTACCAAGTATATTCTTTTGTACCTAAAATACATTCTTTTTTACTGCAAATTCTTACCTGTATAGAAAACATGATGATTCGGAATGTGTGTATTGCAAACTGATTTGGCACCCACAGCTCATGTAAATCCAAGTGCCTGAAATGTACATAACCATTGCATTATAATACAGTTATCTGATATAGAATTACTGGAAATATTTATTTCAGTATCTAAATAGGTTAGTTTTGTGCTGCACAGAAAGATATATATGTCACGAAAATAAAGCACTACCTTAATTTGCTGTGTTATGAATGTTTACATGATATTCAGAACATACAATACTCAAGAATGGGAAACAATAATTTTACACATGCAGCATCACGAAGAAACAATGAAACAGGAATTTACTGCAAAGTAAATATGATTAATAACAAGAAAAATAAACAACTTAGGTATGGGATCTTGCAGCCACCTATTATGTGAAGCAGGGCCCACTCTTTCTGTTTATGACATACAGTAGACTGTAAGTAATTGTACCAAACTGAACATACCAGTATTTCCTTCTGGGAAGCTAGTATCTGCTAAAAAGCCAGAGAGTGGACTGAAGATGTCAAGTTGTCTTATACAGAACATAATATGTTGTTCTTTGATTGTGAAACATAATCAAAATTGAAAGTAGCATGAGGTATACTACAAGGAACTGTAACAGGGAAATTATCAACCCCCCCTCCCTCCCTCCCTCTCTCTCTCTCTCTCTCTCTCTCTCTCTCTCTCTCTCTCTCTGAGGCTGTTTCCAGGAATACAGTGGGATGTAGGGAGGAAGCATAACTAGAAAATTGCTCCATAATACAAAAAGACCTGCAGATGATGCAATGGTTTCCTACATAAACATAAGTACCAAATCATCACAAAAGAGAAGTAGTATTGTATAGCATTTTGTGGAGCTATGATAGGTACCCATCATTTAGTAATATTTATTTCAGTTATTAACGAACACAAATTTTGCTCTCATTTTGTAGTGACACCAGGTTTAGCTTTTCTGTTGATATGGCTGTTCAAGTTGTATGTGCATGGGCCTTGAAAGACTGCTTGAGGAACATTTTTCTGTCCATCTGAAAATGGCTTGGAGCCAAAATCACTGAAGTGTGATTAATAAATGCACATTTGTCAGTAAATACAGCAATAGTGGAAAAGGAATAAATCTATTAAAATTTGTTTGGCCAAGGAAACCAAAATGTCGAAACTTACACTATAAAATCCTCCGTCACACAGTGTGGTGAAGCAAGCTGGGATCTCTTTACTTCCTCTCTTGTTTTGCCATTTCCTCCTTAAATTCATTTTATTTTCATTTTTGCCTAATTACCATTAACATGCATGAGTATAACCTGCATTTCACCAAGAGAGAAATGTTGGCACTCAGTCTTAAGGAATATAGCACCAGGTCTAATTTTGTATGTAATTAATTTCCTAATTTATTTTGACCATTCCTAGTTAATTTCTTTTGCTATAGATCATTATAGGTTGAAATCAGTAATTGTTTTGTGACTTAGATTCTACTGTTGACTTATAAACAAATATAAATTCTGTACTGATTATAAACATCTGGAAGAAGAACTACTAGGACTCTTAAAGTATTTATTTGGCTCTGTTCATAAACATATTAGCAATGCCAGCCCTTAATTAAGTCCACAATAATTAACAGGTTAGTCAAAAATATTATCTGTAAAGAACTATATCTGTTAATTTCATTATTTAAACAAATAATTCAGTCTAACCTTTGTGGTAGAAGGAACTGTTAAAAAGAAGGAATTTTTTGATGTATTCAGTTAACTGAATAAGCTATGTTTCAATTGTAATTTCTGTTACTTAAACATTGAACAATGTATAGCCTATTATTGTGAGGATATATAAAGGACCAATTTTTGGTCCCGAGACAGTCAGTCAGTCCGTGGCCAATTTTCAGACATGAAACATGTATCAGCTAGATTAACAACATGCATCAACTTAACAGTGGAATAAGTGTGACACAAATAGGGTGTGTGTTAACAATTGATGACGATATCTGTTTAATTTATTTGAAAAACAGTGTCACATATAACGTATTACTCTGCAAGAACTGTGAACTGGTGGTTAGGTTTTTACTGCTCATAGATGTTCAACAGCAAACTATTGTAGCAGTATGCTAATGTTGCCTACAACCTATTAATGAGGCTTATCAAGATTTACCAACAGTGAACTGGCCATATAATTGTGCAGTATTGGGGGGTTGTGAACAATGAAAGTAAAGAACTGTGAGACACAATTGAGCAATTGTCGGCTATATCATTTACAGTGGTCAGTGTTGAACTTCCACCCCCAATGTTTCAGCCAGTATAACAATGCAGTACACTGACATCAACGAAGAAACAAAGCAGGCAAATGTCACAACAGCATACAGTATTTTGCAGAATAGAGGTGTGAATTATAAATGTAGTAATGACAGACATAATCGGTAGTGTGGAAACTAAGAACAAATGTTTTCTGATCCACAAACATAGACAAACATAGAAACAGTACAATCTGCAGCAGAACACAATCTGAGAAGGAGTGCTGGCTATGCTGTCTCCATACAGAAGAGGGCTCTGGGCAGGCAGCTTGGTGGATGTTGTGCCATGTGCACTTGTCTTGTGACCCACTGCAGGTGGCCTCTGGTGGCTACTCTGGGCGGCTGACATTGGCAGACTATTTAAAGCGTAACACACTGGCGGACTGGTGCCGCAGCTGCTATCTGGGTGTTGCGTACACCATTATAGCAACCTTCCCCTCTTGAGGAAAGGACACTCTTCTGATGTGCACATCGGGGAGACTGTTGGCACAACTATGGCCTCTGCAGCAGGCCGCCCCCCCCCCCCCCCCCCCCCCGTGCTAAAGTATCATAAAGGAGGAAAGGCAATAAGGGGGCTGGCAGCATCTCAATGTCCGGATCCTCAATACAGAGGGGAAATATGCCAACAGTGAAAGCAGCAGGCTCTTGCGCAGGACTGCCAGGAACATTAATGGCGAAGGATCTGATGGCACCATCCCAGCTGGCTGTGGAAGTGCAGGTGGCAGTGAAGCATCACAGGAAGTGCGGCAGCACGCAATCCGGACCCCAGAGGAGAGGCAGGAGATGGCGACATCCGTAAGGAGAGTGGATCCAGTCCCCAGCAGGGACATCCCACAAGGCCAGGACAGGTGCCGAGGGAGGAGGTGAAGGTCACGACAGTAGCCTCGCAGCCTTTGCCAGTGCGCAAGGACACAGTTGAGATGACGGTGGCACGCCACCAGTCCCTCACTGGTGCCAACGATAGAGAGGCAGTGGCCACAGCAGCTGTGGAGCACGGTCGGAATACACTTCAGTTAGCAGACGAACCCAGAGACCAAACTACAGAGCCAGAAGTGACCTGCACTGAGGTCCACGCAAACAGACTCTGGTGGAGCAGCACGAGCACGTGCAGGAGGGTAGTCTGCTGGTGATCGTGAGGTATCTCGGCTGGAATCCGATCCCCCGTCACCTGTAGGAAGCACGTCATCGAATCTTGAACGTGCAGATGAGCCATTCTACTTGCCGTTAGATTGGGGGTGGAAAGCAGGAGCCATCACACGGTGGAACGTGGAACGTCCGAGAGACGAGCTGTAGACCCTTATTATCACGAGCTTATAAGGCAATCCTTCAACAGCAAAAAGTTTTGAGAGGGCCCGAACTGTAGGCACGGTGGAAGAACAGTGGATAGCATATGGAAATTTAGAGTAAACATCGAGAAACGACACCCAGTAGGAAATGAGGAATGGTTCCATGAAATCGTCACAGATGCATTCCCACAGACGCTGTGATGCGGGCCGTGTGGAGAGTGTTGCCCATGATGCCACCTTTTGTGTAGCACACTGACAAGACTACAACAAACTGTGTGATGTCAATATTGATACCAGGCAAAAACGTGTCAATTGTCCAGTGACTTGGTAGAAGAGCCACATTCCGTCGTCGGGCGCAAAAGATCACAACTCTGGGGGACAGCCCATCCGTAGCTAAAACAACAGCATCAAACACTGAAAGACAGTGGAAGCGGGTAAAGTAGTTAAAAAAAGGATCAGAATTCCTGCCTGGAGGCCTGTCTAGCCAACAATGTTAAACCAGGTGAACAACTTGGCACAAAACTGGATCAGCAGCTACAGCAGCTGCGATCTGCGAGCCCATAATAGGAGAACCCTCCACTGTATACTGAGCCTCAACATCCAAGTGAAAACATAGGAGATCATCCTTACCAAAAGCAGGATCTGACCCCATCGGAAGCTGGGAAAGTTCATCGACTTTGGCATGCTGTGTGGTAAGCTGAAAATTTATTTCGTAGTTGCAGCAATACATAAACAGGGCCCAATGCTGGAGGCATATGCTGCTTTGGTGGGCAATGAACCAGAAGGATTAAACAATGAAAACAATGAAAACAAGGACTTGTGGTCTGTAATGAGGTGGAAATTAGACCCATAAAAGAATATGTGAAACTTCTTGAGTGCATAGACGATGGCAAGCACTTATTTTTCAACTTGCGAGTAGCACTGCTGAGGAGTTGAGTGTTTTTGACATATAAGCTATCAGATGTTCGGAACCATATTTGTAGCAAAAATGGCCCCAAGGCCACACTGAGAGATGTCTGTAGCCAAGAGCAGGTGATGGCCATGATGGAAGATCGCCACATATGGAGCAGAATGCAATTTGGAATACAAAAGTGTGAATACGCATTTGAAGGCTGGCAGCCACTGAAAAGAAACATCCCCGTGGAGTAATTTGTGGAAAAGATGGGCCAGTGTGGGTGCACCTGGAATGAATTTTTGATATTAGGTACGTTCCCCTAACATAGACTGCAGTCCTTTGACACTGGAAAGGCAAGGCAGAGCTGTGACAGCAGCAACATGATAACATAAAGGCAATTGTTCCAATGTGGATGTGGAATAGATGGATGCAGAATGGCCATACTCAATGCTGTGCATGATCTCAGCAGCCCAGCACAAGTAGTACATGAGAAGACAGACATACTGTTAACTCTCTCGTGAAGAAGCCGTATCACGTATCTTAACTCAGCAAATGGGTATGTTTTCAACAAGACAAGTATCCATACATATAGTGTAATGACCTGTGGAGCATCCTGGACTGTCAGCACAGAGAGAGGTGTGCCGAAGGTGGTGTGTTATTAACAGTGCTTCAAATTTTTTCAAATCAGAAAATTATTCCATAAAATGTCCTGACATGATTACTGTACATAAAACAAGCCTTATGCCCACTTTTTATAATTTTTGTGAAAAATAATCATGTTGATTTCTGAACAGCTATATGTATTTCTCCTAATTCAAACACAGTTTAATAAAAAAGTTCTTTATGAAAGTTTATGTGAATTCAATAGCAAAGTGTTACCTACTGCTCTGAATTAAAAAAATTTCAGGTACACATATTATAAAGTCCCTCATGTTCTGCTATCTCTATGTGAAGGCTAATGTCATGAACTACTATAGGGCTTTTGACACTTTTTCCACTAATAGATATAGACCCATTCACAAGCAAGTTTTTTTATACAATGCCAGGCAAGTTGTCCAGCTGTTAACCATTGGAGTTTACCCATGTGAAGTCAGGGCAGTTCGCCAGTTAATGGTAATTTTACATTACTGTATTATGATCTTTCTAATAATCTTTCTAATATGGTTTCTCAGAAGAGGTTCTGGTTGCAGTTTGGGACCAAAAGTGTTAAATACGTAGCAACATCTGAGAATTTACTGACAGTTCCTGTTATACCATATGATCAGAATTTTAGTCACTAATTTACTTGGTTCAACTATTTTATCACCAAAACACTATATACTGCTAACTGTAAAATGAACAAGCCATGTAAGTTTAATTTCAATAGTTTAAGTAAAATGTTTTACAACTGAAAGGTTGTAAAAAATAGTTAATTTGTTATTATACTGTACCATAAGGATTGCAGTATTCATGAATATAATTTTTAACCTTTCCCAACCTATCCCTCTCTACTCTCTGGGAAAGCACCTAAGGGTTCTGAAAGTCATGAATGTGATGTGTACTTTCATATGTACCTATCAGCAGTACTATGTATTTTCAATGGAATGAAAAACTGGTCCAAGCTGCAAATTTTTTATTTTTTATTCATTTGATGACTAGTTTTGGGCCAAGACCCATTTTTGAATCAACAAAACAAAGTCGAAAATGGCAGATAACTGTGTGCACCGTAAATGTTTATTGCATATTTTGTGACATCTTCGGAAATGACATTTTTGACTTTGTTATGTTGATTTGAAAATGGGCCTCGGCCTGAAACTAGTCAGCGAACGAACGAAAAAAAAGTAAAAAATTTGCAACTTGGACTGGTTTTTCATTGCATTGATTAAAACAAGTTGCTGACCCAAGCTACTCAAGCATACTGGAAGTTTGTAACTACGTATTTTGCCTCCTGAAACCAAGCAATTATGTCTCGTAATTTTGAACACACTTTAAATCATGTATTCCTATGTTAAACTTATTTACAATAGATACTTTTCCAATGGTTGCACTAAAGAAAAAAAAACATAGCAAATTGCCTGTTTAATTTTATTGTATATGTTACATGTTTAGGCAGAGGTACTAAGCATACATATACTTCCACAAGAAAATATATGAAATAGAGTCTAAACATATACCTTAGCACAGGCCTCAGGACACTGCGAATATGGCCAAAAGAAGCCTTGCCCACAAGTTCTCGCATACACGTCTCTGCAAGTGCAGGTGGGTCACAGTTCTCCTCTTGTGGTGGCTCGGGGGTGTCTGCCTCCTTCGTGTGGTACCTATAACAGCAATAATGTCTTGTCCAGACTGAAACTGAACAAATGCAAATGAGAAAGTATGTCACAAAGATACGGTACCACTACTACAGGTGACAGGGAATTAATGCAGCTTGGAATAACTAAGTGAAAGCAATTTCTAGATGTCACACTGCAATGAGTCTTAAGTTCCTAACATATTAAAGCCAAATAATAACACATCCGATTAACTGAATTTAATGACAAAGTTTTTTTTTTTACATCCATTGATTTTTATTGACAGTTTTGATCCTAAAATAAGCTTTACTTTGCTGAGAAGTGGGAGAGAGTTACTGGAAGTCTGAAGCTGTGAAGTTGACCACAGTTTGCATTTGGATACCTCAGTTCATAATAAATGAAATGGTCCAGCTCCATGTCCCAGTCTAGCATGCAGTTTTAATTTGTCAAGAAGCTTCACAAGTGTGTTTACTGTATATCTGAGTGAATGGGTTGTTGTAGTTCCAGTTTGACAGTCATTTACAGGAAAGTGAAAACTTTTCTTTGTTACAATACAGGACAAGCCTTGTAGCAGTTTTTTTCAATTTTGAAACAAAAGCATGAGGGTAATAGCTCAGTATAGAGTAATAAGCATTTAATCTAGAAGCACAAATATTGCACAAAAGTTCAGAAGGAAAATTGTGACTGAATATGTGCCTCCCCTACAAACAAACAAAAAACTGCAACACCAAACTTCTGCAAAAAGAACATTGATAATTTTTATTTTACTTCTATACTGCTTTTTTAAATATAGACTATGGTGACAGAATGTATATAGCATAGCCCAATGTCTAGATTCATTAGGAAACTGACAGTTTGGTTGTGGCTTTGCAAATCCACCAAATATGAATATGAAAGCTTAGTTCTGTTGACATACTGAAGCCTGAGATCTAGATTAGTTTCACAGGTTGTGAGTTAGAGAACTAATGAATGTGATGTCATGAATTTAATTATAATTCATGTTGGACATGGATTTTATGCAATACAGAATTTCAATCTGCAACTTTTTGATGACACTGTGGATCAAGCAGATAGGTGGTGCCAGTAAGTTCAGTATCTCTACTGCATCTCACTGTAAATTTATGTGTATATGTTTTCTGTATACCAGACAGATATTTTCACTCTATGATACCATGAATGCATACGTCACACATGTAGCGAGAATCATTTGGGTTGTTTGTTGCCAATAACCTTATGTTCTTTATTGATGAGAGAAGGGCTATCTAGATTCAGTCCAGACGGAACAAAACAGACAAGTAAGCACGATGACACTTATATAGCATAATGGAAAGTGAGAAAAGGTACAGAACTAGCCAACATTAGACAGAGAAACTGTAAAATTGTTATGGATGGGACAGAGGGTATTAACAAAATGGGCTCAAGACTGTTTACATGACAGAAAGCAGAACTGAAGAAAAGGTTGTCACCAGCTACTACCAGTACTCATTTTTGGCTGCAGAGATATAACATAGTATAATAGGATTTAGCACTGTAAACAAATTGTTTGAAATTGGAATGAAAGATATGCATATAGGAGAGTAAATAACAAAACAACTTCATTGTCAAAACTGTTCAGTATCACCTGCTTTACAAAAAACATGATGAGGGATGACTAGGATTTGCAGTTCTGTTAATGAAGAGGTCATTATAGATAGATTGGAAAACAATGGGAAACGAAACCATGAGTGGTCTTTCTGAACAGATACATTACAGCATTCCTGTTAAGCAATTAGAGGTGCCAAGGAAAATATAAATCTCAACAAATAGCTAGGGATTTGAATCCCACATGATTCACAACCTAAGAAATGTGCTTTTCTGGAGTACAAGCTACTGGTATCATGTCTATAATTGAGCAGGTTCACTATAAAATGTTGCTATTCAGCAGGATAGAGTCTAACTCTTGAAGTGTTGGAATGATTATCACTGAATGAAAATACACCAATCTAAAATTTTTATTAACGTCTCATTATTATGCATTTTGGGATATCCTCATCATCAGATCTGTAGTAAAAATATACAATATAAGACAAAAAATAAAATTTAAAGATACATATTTCAACACACAGTGAAGTTGACCAATGCACTTGTCAAAAACCAATGCAGTCGTATGTGACCACCCACTACATTTCGGCAGACCATCAGTGTCCTAACTGACACAAACAAAAAAGTACAGCATGGCACAAAGTAAGCAATTTTGTCAGTAGGTGGCATTTTTGACAGTATGCTGGCTACTGTTTTATGAAATGCCTTATAGAAACTTGAATTATTTAACTAATACACAAATGAAATTTTGTTAGTAAAAGAATATATTTTTTATATCTAAATATATTTTTCCCACGTGGAATGTTCATATCAATATATTTTTTATGATAAATGAAGCACACTGCAATAAAGCTGCAGCTGTTACACTTCAAGTTGCTGGATTTTAAACATAGGAAGTTACAGGATGTTAAAAGCAATGTTGTGTGGCACAAGAAAACTACAAGTAATTTGTAAATAAAGATTGTATGCAGACAATAGTATAAGCAGTAAAATAATAAAAAGACTGGAAATGTACTTTAAAAAAATTTGAACAGGAATGGAGTAAGAGTGTCTTATAAAATTACATTTATGATATTTTATTATTGTGTCTGTTACATACTATTGTTTTATATACAAACTATTTTTAATTTTCTCGTGTTATGTATCACTGCTTCTAATGTTGAGTCACTTCCTATATTCAAAATCTAGCACCTTTATAATGTAACAGCTGCGGCTTTATTACATTGTGCATCTTTTGTTATATAAAAAAAAAATCTATCCTGTTATTAACTAGTCGAATAATTCAAATTGCAAGCAATGGAAACTTTATGGTAAGTAGCAATCTATCTTTTCCTACATTTTTGATTCAAATTTCAACAAGCCTTGTCATAGAACAGTAGCCTGTCACAAGTACACCATCAAAAATGTGGCCTACTAACAAAATTGTTTACATTGTGCACGTTGTGCTGCTGGTGTCAGTTTGAGCACTGATGATCAAACTGAATGATGTAAGGGGCACCATACAACTGTATTTGTTTTTGACAGGCACATTTGTCAGCTTCACTGCGCTGTTGAAATATCTATCTCTAAATGGCATGTCTTGCCTTATATTGTATGTTTATACACAGGTCTGATGATGGGTTATCCTGAAATGATGAGATGTTAATAAAAATTATGCTGATCACCAAGGCTAGTGTAATTCCATTCATTGCTAAATATGGTTGCAGATCTCTTAGGAGACTTTTTGTCGGAAGTGGTGAAAAAGCAATGATTACTCAGTTCAAAATAAGCTATGGTTTTCACAAGATACTTGTGCTGAGAATGAAAAAAAGACTTTTGAAAGATTCTTTTATTACAGGGAATAAAATGAACAAATTTCAAAAAACAGTTGATGTGTTAAACTATGAGTGTTCAAATAAAGGAAGTTGTACTCTACCTAATAGGAAGCCTCTTCTCTAAGGTTCTGTGATATGAATATTCTTAGAACAACTATATAAGTTTTCCAAACACTTAAAACACATTGAAACTTCTTGACTGGTTGAAACAGTACACCAGACTGAGATCCCAAGTCAGTACCTTGATTCACAGGTTGGTGCTCTTATGGACTGAACTAATGAAGTACAGCTTCTATCACAGCTCAAACACCCAAGCTGCCAGAGCTTCTCCTCTACTTTCAAATTCCGCAGGTGGTCTCCAGTGTGTCTTGCTCTGAAAACAATCTGCAGGCTCTGAATAATTCATTCTACCACATTCCTCTCCTCTTTTTCCAAGTTGCTAGTCAAGCATTGTAGTACTAAGAAATGTAAAAACGCAGTACGTACAGATGTAAAATTTCAAATAGGCCATAAGGTGCCCACAATAACATGAATACAGAGGTCTGAGAGTGGGACATGGTCCAGTACCCGGCTATAAAAAGGAAGAAAGAATAGGGTTTAATGTCCTGTCAACATGAGGTCATTAGAGATGGAGCACAAGCTCAGATTGTTTCTAGTATGGCGATGGAAATCAGCCTTGCCATTTCCAAGGAACCGTCCCAGAATTTTCCTGGAGCAATTTAGGGAAATCGTGGAAAACCTAAATCTGGATGACTGGATGCTGATTTGAACTGTTGTCCTCCTGTATGCGAGTCCAGTAATCACTATGCCACCTTGCTCAGTGTCCAGTTTTAGTCTATCATGAAGTTTTGCTATAGTGTACACAGAAATAATGAAGCATTTGACACTAGCAGTGACTTTGACTCATGACGTCATCACGATTGTGGACCCAAACACCTCAAACCATAGCAGACACACAACAATGACAACAACAATTTTGCAATAGACAATATATTCAAAATAATAAAAAAGAATATGAAATTAACAGTACAGCCATGGAGATTAGGGAGTTTTAGGTGGGAGACATAATTACCAGAGCCAAAAATTAAAAAAAAATCCCTTAACCCCATGTTACATAAATCCTCAAGAAACGCCATAATATTGTTATCATCACATTCAAGTAATCTATATGGGTAAACTGACAAGTTAAATAAAATCTGCTAGGAGTGATAAACTCAATTTACCCAATAGGTAAAATGAAGCCTGTGACATTCACATCCAAAAAACTTGCCATTTATAGAAGTACAATAATTATAATTATGTCCAGTTTACATACAAAGCTAAAATACACCCCACAATATCCACATCTAAACAATGTTTACTGATACACCAAATAACACAACCATATAAACACATATGTGGTGCAAATAATTTATGTGGCTAAAATAAATCCATGATCTCCACAAAATACAGATTAATACAATGAAAATAAAAAATGCTGTCTTACAAAAAATAAAATAAATACTATTCAGCAACACAAAAACAGAACATAACCAAAACAAAATACCAACCCAACCTGCTTTCCTCCAAACAACTAGTGCTCCATTCAGCACCCATCAACCCCCCCCCCCCCCCCCCTACTTATTTCAATACACCAAACACCAATAAAACTAAAATTAAACACTGATTCACCAATTTTAACAACTGCAGGTCCACTTATCTGTTTCCTATACTTAATTCTAAACACACATATCTATGAAAATGAAAGCAATCAATAACAGAGAGTTCACTAATCCCTGTCTTCTGGGCACACAGCCAACAACTTTGCGAGTGTCATCTCAAGTAACACACCAGCTACGAAAGGCCCTCTCCTCACATGCCATATTACACACACACACACACACACACACACACACACTCTCTCTCTCTCTCTCTCTCTCTCTCTCTCTCTCTCTCTCTCTCCCCCCCTCCCCCTCCACTGATATGTGACTTCATACACTACAACATATATGTGCCAAGCATCAAAGTCAATTCCCAGTGCTAAAAGTTATGGATGAATTATGAGAAATAACAAAAATAGTGGGTCCAATACCTTGTATTGCAAATTGCCAGTCTAGATTTTTCCTCATGGTATCACCACATAAAACTGTTGTTGTGTGTGGTGGAGCAAGTACACCACTTTCATTCCCTTCTCACAGTTGTGACACTTAAAATAATTCACCAGAACAATATAATTTTGGAGAAAACTGATTGTACTTAGTATAGTGACCATCACCAGGGTTAATATGACTAAAAGTGGATCTGTAGCATATTATCTTACAGAACAACCTTCAGAAATAACACAAGCAACAACTTTCCTGGTGTTACAATCAAACACTTGAGAGTGCCCTCTCAAGTAACACACCAGCTAGAAAAACCCCTCTTCTCACATGCTGTGTTCCTCACACACTACCTATCTATGACTTCATACACCACAACATACATGTGTCAAGGGTCAAAGTCAACGCCCTGCACTAAAAGTTCTATGTGACCTGTATACAACCCATTGATGGGAGAAGATTCAATCATGCCACAACATCTTTCAAGAGCAACAAATAGGATGAACATGAGTGATGTAGCGAGAAGTTGTGGGGTCTCAAATGAACAGAAGTGTACTTGCTTTATTGAATATGATGACAGTGCGGAAAAAAATTGGAGGCTGCTGAAATTAATGAAACCAAATGACTATTTACAAGCTGCAAAGAATTACTGAAAACATAAATTAAAGTGTCATTGACCAAAAGGTTTGTTTGAACATGACAGATAACATATTTATTGTACCATAAAGTCTTCATGTTCTTGAAACCTTTTCGGTTTGTGGGGCGCTCAACTGCGTGGTTATCAGCGCCCGTACAATTTCCCAACCTTTGCTCAGTCCAATTTCGCCACTTTCCTGGATCATGATGAAATCATGAGGACAACACAAACACCCAGTCATCTCGAGGCAGGTGAAAATCCCTGACCCCGCCGGGAATCGAACCCGGGACCCCGTGCTCGGGAAGCGAGAACACTACCGCGAGACCACGAGCGGCGGACTCGAAACCTTTTCAGTATACGAAAAGTATAAAGAAAAATCCAGGATGGAATGTAACAATATTATGAGAAGGAAAGTTGCTACTCACCATTAGCAGAGATGCTGTGTCGCACATAGAAACAACAAAAAGATTTTTGCACTTAAAGCTTTCGGCCAATGACCTTTGTCAACAATAGACACACATATGTGTGCACACACACTCATGCAAACTGTGTGTGTGTGTGTGTGTGTGTGTGTGTGTGTGTGTGAGCGCGCGCGCGCGCGCGCATGCACATGTGTATGTGTGTCTATTGTTGACAAAGGCCATTGGCCGAAAGCTTTAAGTGTGAAAATCCTTTTGTTGTGCCTATCTGCGACTCAGCATATCTGCTATATAGTGAGTAGCAACTTTCCTTCTCATTATATTGTAAAAGTACAAAGATTCTGTTTTAATTTCTGATACCATCGATACACTATTTCCCTACAAATATTATGACTTTCTTGGATTCTTCTGCTGCTACTATTAGAAGAATTAAGTATGTTTACAAAATAAGAGCACAAAACTGTTACACGGTCTTCTATTACTTGTTTACTTTATACACTAGGTGTTCTCTTTCAAGTCTGAAGAAGGCTTTGTAAGCCAGAACTTAGATTGTAATACAAATAGAGTACAGTAGGGTATTATACTGTTTTGTATTCATAAAGCGTACTATTACCATTTCATGCTGTAGTTACTACATCCATTTTATCAGTTTTATAGAAGTAGTCAGATACAATGATCAAATCTTGAAGTGTGGCAAATCTAATGGCAAGAAGTATACAATGCAATACAATCTATGTGTTTATTTGTCGGATCACTAATTCTATGTGGAATGCTGATAGATACAGAGCAGCAGTATCACTGATTACCCAGATACAAACCGAGAATTCTGCATGTTGTAGAGCAATGACGGCACAATTTTATCCATATGTACTGGTTCCCAGATATTCTCCACCAAATCATCAGAAACAGTTTTCCGAACAACACCCTACAAGGGAACAACATTAGATCACTCTTCAGCCACAGAGATTCATGTGCTAGAACACATACATGACATTCACATACCTGAAGCCCCTTGATGCCAGCGGCACGAATTTTGTCTCTCATATCTGGTACATTATGGTTGCTATGACACATTGAAGAAAATTTTGACACAAAGAAATCATAGCGTCTGTGGTATGATGGTGTATCCTCTTCAATATTGGCGAACCTCACAAACTAAATATTTTGTAGCATTAAAAGCAAATATTTATTGTAAGACCAATTAATCTAACACATTTTGTTTCAATTTAAAATCTATAAAAAAATATACTTACTGATTGTGTTGCAAGAATCTGAAGCTGTGGTTCTGTTGATTCAAGTAGCTTTTGTACCATCTTCAAAAAACTTTCAACAAATAAATTAAGTGTCTGTGCATGGCAAGCAACTAGGAGTTGGTCCATTGCTTCCATTGCTATTACAACGAACCTGAATAAGGTAAAAGAAAACACATTAATAAAATGTAGTCTTTTACAACTGCTAATGCGACAACAGGCCCATTTGTCTTTCTATGAAACTGCAGCTGTTACTGTTTAAATACAGATGAGGTACCAGTGCAGCACACCTGAGACCAATGATGCTGGCATTGACCAACAACATAGGAAACAGATGACAAATGTTCTAAAATCTTGACAAATGTTGTAAACATCATGGTGACTATAATGTGATGTCAGTGGCGATTTTTTTCCAATGGCCTAAGCTAAGGTCAGTCTGTCATCACTAGTAGGCCTTCTGTTTTCATATTTGTTGACTTCACCAGCTTACAAACAAACATTTGCCTTCCAATCTAACCAAGATCTTGGGGCAAAATACAGATCAGCCTGTCACCACAACCAGATTTTTGCCTCCCACACTTGTTGACTTTGCCAACTAGCAACCATAGTGTGAAAATACACACCAAAAGGTGACACCACAGAAGTCATTAACAGTGTGTCACTGGTCAAAGCCGAAGAGTTGTATGAAATACTCCTCTTGACCCAGCAGACCTTACATATCACTTCCAATCTGTTTTTGTAAGTTATAACAGATTATGCAGATCTACATTTAAATCAATAGGACAAAGATGTCAATATATCAACAGGACAAAGGTGTCAAGAAATAGAATCGCTAGCATACTTTCACCCAACCAGGCCCTACTGGCATAATATTCACGACAGTGTAGCAGTATTTACTCTACAGTAGTGTGTAGTATGAATATTATGTTAAGTACGTAGGCCTAACGGTCATTCCTTGTAAACACACCGATATTTTAGTGGATCCTAAGGCGACCATTTCCAAATTTAGTCATGTCTGATACATGGGTAACTACAAGCCTTAATAGTAAAACTGCCAAATAGCATTGTTCTAAATTGAGCCAATTTTGATAAATTCAGGTTTGGAGGCTCAAAGGTGAGTACCCGCTCATAGTCTGTAGGCTACTAAGTTGGTGTAAAAAGTAGGATCCATCATTCAGCTCTTTTATAAAAACAATGAAAAACAAACCTTTTCCATGCTGCACTTTAAATTTGTGACAAAAAAAATAGTGAAAAGCAGTTGGCATTGCAATTAGTATTTCTTACCTTCACTTAAAGACTGACCATCCCATTGGGAAGAAAAAAAAAAAAAAAAAAAGATTAAATTTGACAAACTTCAAAGTTCTGGGGGTGTATGTAGACAGTTGAATCTCAACTTGATTTTTTTGCTGAAATGTTATGTATCCAATAGTATTCTTAGGTGCAAAGAAGAATATCCATGCATCTCTAGTTTCTATAACTAACATCTTCCTAATGAACAGAATTTCAATAGATGTAAATGGGGGAAGCTCATGAAAATGTTTTATGGAAACAGCGGCATGTTAGGCAATATAAGGCTTTCAAATATGATGAAAACTGGTACACTGAACTCATTTTCCAGGTATCATATGAATTTAAAGATGTTGAGATAAAAATGTATGTCTCCTGCTGAATCACAATCCCTTTCATGGTCCAGCAGGGAAGGTTCTGTCTGTGTCCCTTTCTCCAATGTTATATGTATTGTACATGTCCCTTGTTACAAAGTCAATGCACAGTTGAATGAACTTGACAATAAGTGGTTTGATAAAAGTGTATCTCTCACCTTTAAGTGAACTTGTTTTGTTTTTGGATCAAGATGTCAAGGAAAACAAAAGTTGTATGCAAGATGCAAGAGTTTTAAAAATACAATTTCCTTCTTTATATTTGAATTTATTTATGAAACCTGTTTTTTGTAGAATTGTATATGTCTATATATTCAGTATCTGTATAAAGAGTTGTTAATGTCAGTCATTACTGCTTGCATCTTTTCTTTTGTTTCATTGAAGTTTTCTTTTTCATTCACAGTAACGGAATAAGAGTATATCACTAGACTTATGCACCCAAGGTGTCTCTTGTAATTTTTTGCACTGCAAAGACATTTAACAGTGGAATAAAACATACACACCAAGAAAAATGATTGATAACTGTTTTCAGCTCTGACTTGTTTACAGTCCTGACCTATAGGTCAACAACAAAGATTTTCAGAACCTTTTTTCAAGGTATACACATGTTTTTATTTACCCAGTTCCCTATAGTGTTGAATGTGGATGGAATGTGCAAGTGTTATTTTTATTTTATTTTTTTTTCCAATGAATAAAGTGAATTAGGATACTCTTCTTTGCACCTAAGATTGCTACAAGATATGTGACCATTTCAGCAAAAAAATCTGAGATTTCACTGTCTACATAGAAACCCAGGCTTTTGCAATTTGTCAAGTTTGACCTCCTTTTTTTTTTAATTGTCTTTAAGAGATGGTAAGAAATACTAATTGCAATGCCAACTGCTTTTGATTATTACTTATACTTAATACTAGGACTAAAAAGTTGCAGTGCACAAGCTGAGGCTGTACTGTTTCCATGTGCAAAGTTATGGCTTCTTTTTATTTCTCTTAAAAAAAAAAATATTAATGCACAGCATGGAAAATGTGTGTTTTTCAACATTTTTAATAGAAAAGCTGAATGATGGATCCTACTTTTTATATCAACTTAGTATCCTACATACTAGATGTAGTTATAAGACAATAAGGTCTGTATATCAACTCATTAATGAATAGTAGGTCTCTGAAAATAGGAAAATTGGTGCCTCACTAATGAGCAGCTACACATCGTTGAGCCTTCAAACCTGAATTGTTGACGTTAGGATGATGCTGTAATTGCAGTTTTACTATTAAGACATGTATGTATCCATGTACCAAATATGACTAAGTTCTGAAATGGTCACCTTATTACCCCTGTGGGATTACACGGAACGACCTGTACTCAAACACCTTGTACAAGTCTCTTCAGGTAATATGGGATTCTTATACTCACAAGTCAATATATTTACTTAATAATGGTATTTGTAGTTAATAATAAGAGTGATTTAGGATCAACTGTGAAATTTTCATCCACGATACCACAAGAGGAAAAGAAATGTCCATATAGACTATGTAGTCCATGTCTACGGTACAAAACAAAATTTTATATTCTCGTGCAGAAGTGTATAAGAAGCTGCCAGTAGGCAACAGTCACAAAATTGGAAATGTCTATATATTCAAAAACAACAGCACTCCACCTATAATTTATCAGGCTATTTTGATTTGGGTATGCAAATTCTGATTAACACTAACTTATACATATACATTTCACTAGCAGGTATATTCCTCTAACATCATTGAGGCAGGAAATGCTAGACAAAAACAGCAACTGGGCAGCATAAGAGAAAAAAATGCCTTTTTGTAAATAATTGGGTCAACAAATTAGGATTAATTCACTCAATTATCAGTTTAAGTTGATTAGCACTAATCATAATTTGTTGCAAGCGTACATTATACAAGAAGCTGTCTGTTTTGATGGTATTTTCTGACCATGAGTGAATGATTATGTGTTTTCATACTTACACTGTTTGCTGTTCCACTGTTATTTCTACATCAAACTTGCCAGTTTCTAACATGTTACATTTGCCATTTGCTACAAATTATGAACAACACACACAAAAATTGAAGATAAATTAGAACCCAGAGTCAATCATTTTATCATTACAGCCTGTACTCTTATGAAGTATTTTGTGTTTTTCTAGATATAAAGCTAGCTGTTGTTATTTTATGATTGTAACGTAATACTCACCTGGCAACAGAGAATGAACATAGACCTATACTGCAATGCGATCACTTGATCACAATATTTTGGTAAGGGAGACTCTTTAGTAAAGCTGAACTATGGAACTGCAGTATGAAACTAATACAAGAATGTAACAGACGTATTCGTTTGAATTCCTGGATTTCTGTTCTACGAATGATCTCATTCTAATATGACTGTATAACTTCCGTCTGTACATAAAAACATTTGTTTATATCGTATCTTGTAGATACACAGAAGTATTCTGATTCCTCTATTGCAAAACAAGACGCGGAAATTAAATGTCAACATATTCTAAACTTACCCTGTTCGTCGTCTGTGGATATCCCTGCTTGCTCTCTGGAACAGGTATTCTCCTATTCTATCCAGCTTTTCAGGTGACGACAGAGAGTAAAATGTTAATTTTTCCATGTTGTTTTTCACTAGTCCATCCTTCAAGTTGATTCGAACAAAACAGGAAAAATTAATATCTTATCGCGTCTTATCTCATATTTTAGTCAGTAAGTGACACGGGAAACAAAATGTTTAGCTACCTGTGGAAGAGCTGGAAAAATATTGTCTACTAATCTCTTGTACCGTGGCCTCAAAGCAGAGCAACACACACAACAACCTGAAAAACATTCAGAATAAAGCCGATAACGCTGATTAGAGTAATAGAAGTAAAAGCCGGGTGTGAGTATTGCCTAAAGTAATGCAGGCAATCTATAAACACTTGGACTTATATAGTTAATGCGATATAAACAATTATACGTCAGAACTCTGCTTCACAATTCAATGAAACACTGAATAACCATTATACTAAGGGTTTACAGGTTCATCTTATTTATCCCTTACAACCGGGATGTGCAAATCGTTTTTAAGTTAACGCTTATCTCACGTATTAAAGATTAGTACCCCAATT
Source organism: Schistocerca cancellata (assembly GCF_023864275.1). Classification (NCBI taxonomy): domain Eukaryota; kingdom Metazoa; phylum Arthropoda; class Insecta; order Orthoptera; family Acrididae; genus Schistocerca; species Schistocerca cancellata. Next base: position 32,088,593 of record NC_064632.1, on the reverse strand, counting down.
CATTATTATTTTCTCTTCCTAATATACGGATAGAACAAAGTATTAGACACTTCACTACACAACAATAACAACTACAAACTGTCAACAGGTAACAGCTGATCTGCGGCAGTACTACCAACATGAAATATTCTAACATTAAGAAACAATGCACAATGCGATATATAATATATTTTTAAACTATTCTTGACTTTTACGAAAATAACAAAAAAATTAAACTAACATCCTGGATCTGTGCACTTCTGTATCACTGAGTCTACCACATCCGGTAACTCAGTATCGAAACAACACTTCATCAGACTCATTTCGTCCACTTGTTTACGGCTTTGAAATAGCTACTGGTACGTAAAGAAGAAGAAGACAGACTCCTGTAAAATTTTCTACTGCTGAAAGATTTTTGAATTTCAATAACTGCATTACACCAGTTTATTGTGACCTAATTTTCACGAAGTAATTAGGAGATAACTAGTTAACACTTCACAGCCTATATAATCTCGTATTTATTGCACTTTTCAGGTACTACAGTATTTACTAAACGCCCGGTGGAAGAAGCAAAAGACGGGAGACCGTCCCTTGCTTCTCCGCCGTAGCCTGTAACACTACTGGGGCTTCGGTACCCCGAGATCGGGGTGCTACTACTCATGTCGCAAACATCGAGAGTTAACGATGATCAATCTTAATACTGTTTGTAGAAATAATAACTAAATTTTTAATATGTAGGTGTCACAGGCATAGTAGAACAAATGCTCTTCTACCACTGGTTTTGCCACAAATACTGGAAACCTTAGTTTCCAAAAGCAGTGTGGTCTGCGCGCGCTTCTACTGCGCAAAATCGATTGGACTATAAATACAGAACAATCCAGACTCTGCGAAGGAAAACATCGTCGCGTGTGAGTTTTAAGGTATTCCGAAGTTGCTTTGTACACGTAACACGAATTTGCCAAAAGCATTTTCAATCAAAAATGTTTTAGGAACCGCTATTAGACGAAGGATCTGTGGATAGAGAATTGCTTTCTACATACCGCTCACGTAGGAACAACGAAGAAAAGATAGACGAATTACAGAGCACGCAGGTGCATTTATGCATCATTCTTCTCGCGCTCTATACGCGAATGGAATGGGAAGAAAACCTGCTCTCAAATTTTGTCAGCGACACTATTAATAGTGTGCCTCCGGGTGTCGGTTGTAGAAATATTGTGCAGTAAATAGAAACAACACCTCAGCAAGATGCCCAGAAGCACACTATTAATAAAACCTAATATGTTGTACAATGGGAAGTAGTTTGCAGAGTATATATGTAGATGAAGATGCAGAAGAAATTATAGAACGAGTTATCGCAGCAATTAGCAACCGACAAAGGTGTAAGGGCAATCAAATGAAAGACAGATAGAGAGAAGTAACTAAACTGTTTATTACTGCAAAAGTAATCGTCACGACTGTTAGTACATTTATCTTACTGTGATTCGGGACGGTCAATGCCTTTACGGAAAAATGTTTGTGATTGCCTACGGAACCATGATTTTATCCAGGCGTTTATCTCTTCGTCCGCAACGGCCATGAACGTCTTTCGTCTCGACTCCAAAAACATGGAAATCGCATGGGGAGAGGTCAGGACTTTACGAAGGATGTGTAAGGACTCCTCAGCGAAACTTTTGCACTGTAGTCGAAACAACCCTGGCAACACGTGGCCCCGCAAACAATTTTCCATGAAGGCATTGAAGGTCTTGTCTCACAGTGCGATAAATTTATTAAGTTATGGCGATTACTTTTGAAATAATAAACAGTTTGCTTACGCTTTCCACCTGTCTCGTTTTTATTTGAGTGTCCCTTTCATGTCTAGCATTGTTTTGATCATTACCTCGAGAAAATGTGTCGCGTGTGAGGTTTGTGTATGTTAACAGAGAATTATAAGAAAGAGTTTCAGTCAAAAACGTTTTAATAATCAGTATTAAACGAGGGATCTTGGAATATACTGCAGCATACGTAGGCTGCATTCCAGTAACACTTGATTTTATCGCGTTTTGTACATGATAAGACATGGACAAACCAACAGTAGTATAATATTTAAACTAAATAAATACCTCCACTTCTTTTAAAAAGGTTTCTGGTAGATTCTTAACCTCTCATATGTGATTCTTGAGCGTTTTCTTTTAGTTTTACTAGTTAATACACTTATAAACATCCATTATATTAGTTGCAATTTACAAAAGCTTGCAGTCTGCCGAACAGATGACGTCACACACTTTTCAACTGTGAGACATGAAAGCTGATCTGATTATTTCGGTATCGATACGAATACTGTGAGACGATTTCATGATTTTCGGAAAGCGTGCGCTAAACGACCTCTATACACTACGAACGCTAAACAGATCAAACAGAAACAGATGAACGAAAAGACAGATTCAGATCAACGTGCACAAATTGTGAAAACTGCGTATAAGAACCATCATTATCATTAATTAAAAATTATGATAGCAGAGTTTATGATATACTAACAATAAATTATTCCATTACTAATGTAAACTTGAATCTACGCACTCATTGTTATTATATGACATGTTCAGCATCCTCGTATATCATATCGTCTTTTCTTTGTTCTTCCAAAGTTCTTCCATCCTTTGTTCAAAACATATGTCATCCGAACATTTTTTTAACTTTATTTCTTTTGATTCGCGGTCCACAATTTTCCACATTTACAGATATATTCTGCGAGGCATCGTAACTATGTACGTGGTAGAGGGTATTTGAGGTGTCACTACCGTTTCCCCTCTTTCTTTTGCATTCGAGAATGGTGTACCAAAAGAACGACTGTTTTGGAAAGCCTGCGCATGAGCTCCAATATCTCTGATTTATTCTCCTTGGTCCTTGCACGATATTTACGTTAGTGGGAGTAGTATGTTTTGGAACGTGCGCTTGGTTTCAGATCCAAATATTGTCGTGACGCACAGCTCCCCTTCTGCAGTATTTGCCACTGGAAGGTCTCAGTGACGCTCTCACTCTTATTAAACGTATCCATGACGAAATATGCTGCTCTTCTTTGAATTGTCTCTACGTTCTTTAATAATCATTACCTAATAAGGGTCGCAGACCAACGAGCAATCCTCGACACTAGTTCGAAAGAGGTTTTGTTAACTACCTTTTCCCACGGTTAATTACATTTCCTTTGAATTCTGCCGTCTGCGACTGTACCTAACGGTTTTATGGTGCTCAGTTGCTCTTCTAAACGGTGTGCGGACATTTGCCACGATTTTACCTGCTCCGGAGGGTTTGGTCCCTTGTCTCCTCCTCCTCCTTCTCATCACCATCGCCTGCTGAGCCTTTCCGCTGGTTTACTTAACATAGGACCAGAATCTCTTTGGATTAAATGCATCTCCCATTGAAATCCGCACCAAATTTCGAGCCTCAGTAAAACTTCGCCAATATTGGAGATTTTGCGTTCGTCTAAATTATACGTGCCTTTTTCGGTGCTCCTGCAGCAGCTTTCTGTAGTGTGTTGTGTACCATGGGGAATCAGTTCCGTCTCTTACTAATTAATTTGGTATGAATCTCTTGAGTGCTGTTGATACTATTTCTTTGAACTTCAGCCACACATGATCTTCACTTACATAGTTTGGAAGGACTGGAGGCTGTCTCTTAGAAAGACGTCAACCGAATTTTTAGTTGCTTGAAAATAGGTATATTTCGCGTTTAGTTTTGGTGAATTTCTTTGTTACGGAATTGAGCCTCGCTTCGACTAATCCCTGTATCCGTCGTGATGCTCAGGATTATTTATGGCCTAGAGGTCAAGTGTGTTTTCGTAAACATTTACAACTTGAATGGCCTTGTGAAGTAATTGTTCAAAATAATTAAAAAAAATCATTTAGAACAATTACGGAAGTCGTTTTCTATCTACACTCCTGGAAATGGAAAAAAGAACACATTGACACCGGTGTGTCAGACCCACCATACTTGCTCCGGACACTGCGAGAGGGCTGTACAAGCAATGATCACAAGCACGGCACAGCGGACACACCAGGAACCGCGGTGTTGGCCGTCGAATGGCGCTAGCTGCGCAGCATTTGTGCACCGCCGCCGTCAGTGTCAGCCAGTTTGCCGTGGCATACGGAGCTCCATCGCAGTCTTTAACACTGGTAGCATGCCGCGACAGCGTGGACGTGAACCGTATGTGCAGTTGACGGACTTTGAGCGAGGGCGTATAGTGGGCATGCGGGAGGCCGGGTGGACGTACCGCCGAATTGCTCAACACGTGGGGCGTGAGGTCTCCACAGTACATCGATGTTGTCGCCAGTGGTCGGCGGAAGGTGCACGTGCCCGTCGACCTGGGACCGGACCGCAGCGACGCACGGATGCACGCCAAGACCGTAGGATCCTACGCAGTGCCGTAGGGGACCGCACCGCCACTTCCCAGCAAATTAGGGACACTGTTGCTCCTGGGGTATCGGCGAGGACCATTCGCAACCGTCTCCATGAAGCTGGGCTACGGTCCCGCACACCGTTAGGCCGTCTTCCGCTCACGCCCCAACATCGTCCAGCCCGCCTCCAGTGGTGTCGCGACAGGCGTGAATGGAGGGACGAATGGAGACGTGTCGTCTTCAGCGATGAGAGTCGCTTCTGCCTCGGTGCCAATGATGGTCGTATGCGTGTTTGGCGCCGTGCAGGTGAGCGCCACAATCAGGACTGCATACGACCGAGGCACACAGGGCCAACACCCGGCATCATGGTGTGGGGAGCGATCTCCTACACTGGCCGTACACCACTGGTGATCGTCGAGGGGACACTGAATAGTGCACGGTACATCCAAACCGTCATCGAACCCATCGTTCTACCATTCCTAGACCGGCAAGGGAACTTGCTGTTCCAACAGGACAATGCACGTCCGCATGTATCCTGTGCCACCCAACGTGCTCTAGAAGGTGTAAGTCAACTACCCTGGCCAGCAAGATCTCCGGATCTGTCCCCCATTGAGCATGTTTGGGACTGGATGAAGCGTCGTCGTCTCACGCGGTCTGCACGTCCAGCACGAACGCTGGTCCAACTGAGGCGCCAGGTGGAAATGGCATGGCAAGCCGTTCCACAGGACTACATCCAGCATCTCTACGATCGTCTCCATGGGAGAATAGCAGCCTGCATTGCTGCGAAAGGTGGATATACACTGTACTATTGCCGACATTGTGCATGCTCTGTTGCCTGTGTCTATTTGCCTGTGGTTCTGTCAGTGTGATCGTGTGATGTATCTGACCCCAGGAATGTGTCAATAAAGTTTCCCCTTCCTGGGACAATGAATTCACGGTGTTCTTATTTCAATTTCCAGGAGTGTACAATCGGGTCTGAAAATGTATTTTTGTCAACATACGGAAGGTAGATTGGGGTCACTGCCAACTATAATTGTATGAGTAGGGTACCTATTTGTAATGAGACTCAAGTTTTCTTTGAACTGTTCAGCAACTGTTTCATCTGAGACCGGAGGTCGGTAAAAGGAAGCAGTTATTAATTTATTCCGGTTGTCGAATATAACCTCTACCCATTCTAAGTCACAGGAACTATCTGCTTCAATGTCGCTTGTGAGCTGGAACACACATTACATTATTTTTCCTTAAGTTGTGCTTCTTGTTTCTGTTGTAGTGCAGATCATTTCTGTTGTAGTGCAGACCATTACAATTACGGCTTTTCCCTCCAGAACTTAGGATGCTTCCTCTGTGACCCTGTAAATACCAGAGCTAAACAATGTAGAACAACAACGTACGTTACAAGCATAGCATTCTGTATCACTTCATTTTCTTATTTTTAACATTTTAACATTGTACGTCGACTTTAGATGACATGTCAATCATGTATGTTCTTATCTCTATTTAGTGAACGTACTTTCAGTCATGTTTTGAACATTGTCCCATTACTACTTTGTTAACTAATGTTTCGCCGCAAGGGATATCGCATTTTAGAGAGTAAATTAATATGGAGTATGTCGTTCTTCTTTTCAAACATTCACACACCCATTTCTTCTTTCCTTATTGTCTTTAGGCATGCAATTGTAGTAATTAAAGTAGGCACAAATGCAGTGGTCAAAAAGAAATGATTAGCGTACATTCGCATTCTCTTTACATCGTCCCTTTCTTGTTGCTCCCATGGCGATGGACTGTTTCTATCGCAATCAGTAAGCGTGAAAGGAAGCTACCGTACAGTCAGTGGGATGTATATTTGTACTTGGCAGAACTAATTACATACTGACATAATCGTCGGTATTGCTTTCGTTTTGGGAAAAGAAGCTCTGTATTTGGCCAAGATGTCGAAGAAGAAGGTCCCCTTACGTACTGGTTGTATCGAGTACGATGTGGAGACGGCGGTTTGAAAGCGGACGGAAGAAGTACGAGGAAGGGCGTCCCTTACCTGAGGGATCGCTCGCTACTCAAGCTACCTGGCGAAGGGGGCAAGTGTGGCGAATTTCCGGCGTGGCTAATGTCCGGCATTCCTTCTAAACAGCAAACAGCAAACCAGTTGCATCTTCACGTGAGGTTTCTTGTATATTAGGCACTTGGGCTATGCACGGCTCTGTTTAAAGAGAATAGCTCGATGTAGTGATAGGGTAGAGCCGCGCACGCCTCCTTTCATGCCCCGCAGCTAATTTGCTGCCGATAATAGCCTGAAGCTGTGATCCTGCAGTCAAATAGTTTATGCATTGGCTAGCATTGCGAGTTAATACAGTACGCAAAAGTGCAAAATAAAAGTTAAATAAATACATTAACAAGAAGGGATCTCTATTGTAACGTCTGCAGTTGATGTAGACGACAGAAAATCATGTTCAATAATGTTTGTTCAAGAAAGAACATCTCAAATAAACCGGAAGTGGTCCTACGACATTCAGTGAAAATACAGAGAGAAAATACCCTTATCAAATGCAGTAAAGTTACGTTGAGAGTGCTTACAAACGTAAAAGTGCCCAGAATCGCTCTCTTGAGCTCCTCACTCGGAAAAACGTCCCTAACTTCTTGACTCTTGCAGTGTTCCGCTATTGTCTGCTCTTCCATTGACTGAAGGCCGTCCACACCAAAAATACAACGTTCTTAAGTTCTACAGATGTGATTTGACTCATCTTGACCACTTCCCGGACTAAACCAATGTATTACACAATATTTAAACATAGAAAAGTTATAAACATTTGGGTCACACTCAGACCATACTCAATAAACACAAAGAAACGTTTGGCCATAAATAAATAAGCCACATTCTTGCACAAGTGTGCTCATGAGAAGTGACAACAGATCGTCGTTAAATATTGTTTAAACATTTATATAAGCGGGTTTGTCAGAAGCATCTTTTGGCATTCTTTTGCAAAGGTAGCGTCAGCTAACCCACGCAACTGACCACTTCTGAAATTATCATGATTTTTATTATCAATTGTAATTAATATTTAAATAATGTGACTGCCAAAATAGTAAATTGTTCATTAAATAAATACAGAAGTGTGACAAAATGTGAGGAATTCATGCTGTATTCGTTTGCTGTGTAATTGTGAAGGATACGTTGTTCTGACAAATATTTGGGTACTGAAAATTATAAAAAAACATAAGAAATTAAGAAATAAAATAGATACAGATGCATAGCTTTCACAGATGATACGTAGAGTGCAATACTATCATCTGGGGTATCGTATGTTGAAATCGTATTAAGTGTTTAAATGTTGTTAATTCAGAGGTTCGTTGTCAGAATGTTTATTCACTATGAAATATTAATTTCTGTAGTTTTAAAGATATTGAAATTTTGTTGAAACACTGGATATGCTTCAATTTTTCCAGATCGCAGAGTTATTCATATTTGCTTTCATAATTGACTGTGAATTATAATAGATTCTTGAAGAGCTGTATGAAGCTATATTTCAGTTTGTCTGAGACACTGCCATTTCTTAGGCATTGTTTGTCCTCTTACGCCGTGTACACACACGCATCTAATGTTGCGCTACAGCTTGTGGTTTGCTGTAGTGACATCGTGAGCTACAGTTCACACTGGACGCCACAAATTCTACGTTGTTGCACGGCTTTCAACATGGTGTCAATTGAAATGATATGGGGGGGGGGGGGGTATGAATGGCGGATATGGCCTTAGAGCTGTAACAAGAGTTAAATACAATGAAGACGAAACCCAAATGTTGGACCTGAAAGTAGGTCTCGCACAGGGATAAAATAAATGACACTCAGAGACGAAAATGCTGTCTGCAATAGCAAACTAACCAGCAACTGGTATGCTAATATCATCGTCAGACACGCCATTCTTCCAGGGTTTTAGAATCTTCTTATATACGTTGATACAGGCATTTCCAGTAATTCATTTTTAATTTAACAGCTGCCACTTCACATTCTGTAACTGTTTCCTGAGTATAATCCACAATTTATACAATGCTTGGTCTCACAAGTTACTAAGTTTATACAACTCGCTTTTTTGGTTAAATATATTAAGTTTCTTTATTCTTTCAATAATCTTTTAAGACTTTGGGATACGTCATTGGTTTGCGAATATTGGACACACACACACACACACACACACACTACTGCAGAAAATCAGACATAGGTTGTGTGGTGTCACCGCCAGACACCACAGTTGCTAGGTGGTAGCCTTTTAAATCGTCCGCGGTCCGCTAGTATACGACGGACACGCGTGTCGCCACTGTCAGTGATGGCAGACCGAGCGCCGCCATACGGCAGGTGTAGTGAGACGTACTAGCACTCGCCCCAGTTGGACAGCCGACTTTGATAACGATGCTACATTGACAAATACGCTATCATTTGCCGAGACGATAGTTAGCATAGCCTTCAGCTACGTCATTTGCTACGACCTAGCAAGGCGCCAATTATCCTTTGCTATGTATCTAATGAAGCATGAACCATCAGACCGATGTACTCCAATTATGGATTAAAGTTAAGTATTCTACCAGTTATTCTTGTTTTGCTAGTCTTATTTCTCTGACCTGTTCCAGACCTCACGCCAGCCTGCGTGAGCTTAATCGCGTGCCTTTCGGCTTCCTCCAAACTCCGTGAATTGGCTCCTGCCAATTCACAACAGGTTGCTGTTCATGTAGTTCTAGAAGCTGCAGAAATGTCCCTGCCAACCACTGTTTTCACTTTTTTTCAGAAATAAAGTAAAAAAAAACAACAACACTGCAATCGATTGGCTTATAGGAGCAATTAAACTACGATAACTGCGACAGAATGCTCGTGTTTCCCAATACCACCAACAGGGAGCAGAGGTGGTAGGGAAGTGGAGCAACGAAGTACAACCAAGCTAAACATTTTGTGCCGTGACAAAAGTTTCGTCTCTTTAAGTTGCGCCACAAAAACTGGGAGTTCACGCATTCAACTGCAGTATGCCACTAGCTGTGGCGACGCTTTTGTTGCGTGTGTGAAGCCGGCTTTAAGTGTCAAAATTCCCTGTACCGGGATTTACCCATTTCCAGTCACACGCTCCTTGTGAGCCTGTCTGGAATGGCCACGTCCTGTCCTCGTCCCGCCGACTCGCACCCAGCCAAGACAGCAAATTCAACTCCTAGCCCTAGCTGGACAAATAACTCTCCCACATACTCGTAATGAATCTCAGTCTGCCACCTACATTTGTTACAATTGAATCGCTGATTGCAAAAACCTCCTGGGACCACTTTTGGTGAAAACTGAGCTAAAGGCAAAAATGCACAGTCTGTACATAGCTCCACAAGACTGTGCACGAAAACAGCCGAAGTCATGGTTTGTTGCAGTTCAAACAGAGGTAGGAAGTCTGAGCTGAGTGCAGAGACGTCCGAAGTCCAGGACTTCGATTACTTTTCTTCTCAACTGTTGGCACTACAGCAAAATGCGGTACAACTGTACGGAAGAAATTGGCGTTGTTGATTTTAGTATTCTTATGAAAATAGACGAAATGGCGTGTACCAGCAGTTGTGAGAGGAAAAGGGTGAAACATTCTTCGGAATATCAAAGAAATATTATGAAGAAAGCTAAAATTCGTGGAGAGGAACGTGAATTATAGTGGCAAAGCAATTCCGAAAAAGGTGACAGGAGAAGACTGCAAGTGTCGAAGAAGCTGTTTTAGTGTTACTGCAGAAGACAACAGAACTCAAGCATTAGCACATTTTTTGAACACGGAATACCAGAATGACCAGGACCTTTTCATGCAAGGACTGATCACTGCTAGTGATGTTAAAAGACACCACCCAAGAAGTGAGAAGGGGTGCAGTCGTGAAAAATCTTTTAGCTACATCTACATCTACATTTATACTCCACAAGCCACCAAACGTTGTGTGGCGGAGGACACTTTACTTGCCACTGACATTATCTCCCTTTCCTGTATATATAAGGTATAAGTAGGGGGAAGCAATATATTCGATACCTCATCCAGAAACGCACCCTCTCGAAACCTGGACAGCAAGCTACACCGCGATGCAGAGCGCATCTCTTGCAGAGTCTGCCACTTGAGTTTTGCTAAACATCTCCGTAACGCTATCACCCTTACCAAATAACCCTGTGACGAAACGCGCCGCTCTTCTTTGGATCTTCTCTATCTCCTCTGTCAACCCGACCTGGTACGGATCCCACACTGATGAGCAATACTCAAGTATACGTCGAACGAGTCTTTTGTAAGCCACCTCCTTTGTTGATGGACTACATTTTCTAAGGACTCTCCCAATGAATCTCAACCTGGCATCCGCCTTACCAACAATTAATTTTATATGATCATTCCACTTCAAATCGTTCCGCACGCATACTCCCAGATATTTTACAGAATTAACTGCTACAGGTGTTTGTTCCGCTATCATATAATCATACAATAAAGGATCCTTCTTTCTATGTATTCGCAATACATTACATTTGTCTATGTTAAGGGTCAGTTGCCACTCCCTGCACCAAGTGCCTATCCGCTGCAGATCTTCCTGCATTTAGCTGCAATTTTCTAATGCTGCAACTTCTCTGTATACTACAGCATCATCCGCGAAAAGCCGCATGGAACTTCCGACACTATCTACTAGCTCATTTATATATTGTGAAAAGCAATGTTCCCATAACACTCCTCTGTGGCACGCCAGAGGTTCCTTTAACATCTGTAGACGTCTCGCCATTGAGAACAACATGCTGTGTTCTGTTTGCTAAAAACTCTTCAATCCAGCCACACAACTGATCTCATATTCCGTAGGCTCTTACTTTGTTTATCAAGCGACAGTGCGGAACTGTATCGAACGCCTTCCGGAAATCAAGGAAAATGGCATCTACCTGGAAGCCTGTATCCAATATTTTGTGGGTTTCATGAACAAATAAAGCGAGTTGGGTCTCACACGATCGCTGTTTCCGGAATCCATGTTGATTCCTACAGAGTAGATTCTGGGTTTCCAGAAAACACATGATGCGTGAGCAAAAAACATGTTCTAAAATTCTACAACAGATCTATGTCAGAGATATAGGTCTATAGTTTTGCGCACCTGCTCGACGACCTTTCTTGAAGACTGGGACTACCTGTGCTCTTTTCCAATCATTTGGAACCTTCCGTTCCTCTAGAGACTGGCGGTACACGGTTGTTAGAAGGGGGGCAAGTTCTTTCGCGTACTCTGTGTAGAATCGAACTGGTATCCCGTCAGGCCCAGTGGACTTTCCTCTGTTGAGTGATTTCAGTTGCTTTTCTATTCCTTGGACACTTATTTCGATGTCAGCCATTTTTTCGTTTGTGTGAGGATTTAGAGAAGAAACTGCAGTGCGGTCTTCCTCTGTGAAACAGCTTTGGAAAAAGGTGTTTAACATTTCAGCTTTACGCATGTCATCCTCTGTTTCAATGCCATCATCATCCCAGAGTGTCTGGATATGCTGTTTCGAGCCACTTAACTGATTTAACGTACGACCAGAACTTCCTAGTGTGTCCTCGTTGGAGACAAACAATATGAGGTATGTAGAAAAGCTTTTTTAGGTATTTAGGCAGTAACTGATGCGAGAGTTAAAAGAATTTGCAAACTGCTGCGTAGTGGGCAGACACCGAAAGACGGAAGAGGGAAATGCTAGAGTTCAAAATTGGTTCAAATGGCTCTGAGCACTATGGGACTTAACTTCTGAGGTCATCAGTCCCCTATAACTTGGAACTACGTAAACCTAACTAACCTAAGGACATCACACACATCCATGCCCGAGGCAGGATTCGAACCTGCGACCGTAGCGGTCGCGCGGTTCCAGACTGTAGCGCCTAGAACCGCTCGGCCACCCCGGTCGGCGAAATGTTAGAGTGTTAAATGCTATGCCGTCAGAGGAAACTGTCAAAATTACAGATCACATCAGATCATTCCCCATTGAGGAATGTCATCACGGTAAACGCACTATGCACTATCTTCACTGTGAACTATCCGTGAAAAAAAAATGCACCAACTTTTTATTGCCAAACATCCTAACTCGCCAGTGAAATACGATTACTATACTAAGACTTTTCGTGAAAACGTCTCACTTGCTTTCGGAAGACCTAAAGTAGACACTTGCTGCACCTGCCAAGAGTTGACGTTAAAGATGAAAGTCAAAAACACTCATGAAGTAGCAAAACGAGCAACGGTAGCACAGAAGATTGTCCATATCCGAAGATGTAAGAAGTTTTATGATGGGAAAAGACAGTCGAAAACTAATCCTGGAACTACTGCTTTATGTTTCGACTACCTAAAAAATGTTCAACTTCCTCGTGTCCGGCCCCAGAGCTGTTGTACTTGCACTAGTTGACTGTTGCAGTATTTTGTATACATAGTCCACATACAATGTTATCTTTTTTTATCTCTATCATGAAGGGAATGCGAAGAAAGGACCCAATGAAGTTTTTACTTTTCTATTAAGCTAGATCAATGAATATACAGGGTGGTCCATTGATTGTGACCGGGCCAAATATCTCATGAAATAAGCATCAAACGAAAAAACTACAAAGAACGAAACACGTCTAGCTTGAAGGGGGAAACCAGATGGCGCTATGGTTGGCACGCTAGATGGCGCTGCCATAGGTCAAATGGATATCAACTGCGTTTTTTAAAAAATAGTAACCCCTTTTTTTATTACAAATTCGTGTAGTACGTAAAGAAATATGAATGTTTTAGTTGAACCACTTTTTTCGCTTTGCGACACATGGCGCTGTAATAGTCACAAACGTGTAAGTACGTGGTATCACGTAACATTCCGTCAGTATGGACGGTATTTCCTTCGTGATACATTACCCGTGTTAAAATGGACCGTTTACCAATTGCGGAAAAAATCGACATCGTGTTGATGTATGGCTATTGTGATCAAAATGCCCAACGGGCGTGTACCATGTATGCTGCTCGGTATCCTGGACGACATCATCCAAGTCTCCGGACCGCTCGCCGGATAGTTACGTTATTTAAGGAAACAGGAAGTGTTCAGCTATATGTGAAACGTCAACCACGACCTGCAACAAATGATGATACCCAAGTAGGTGTTTTAACTACTGTCGCGGCTAATCCGCACATCAGTAGCAGACAAACTGCGTGAGAATCGGGAATTTCAAAAACGTCGGTGTTGAGACTGCTACATCAACATCGACTGCACCCGTACCATATTTCCATGCACCAGGAATTGCATGGCGACGACTTCGAACATCGTGTACAGTCCCGCCACTGGGCACAAGAGAAATTACGGGACGATGAAACATTTTTTGCACGTGTTCTATTTAGCGACGAAGCGTCATTCACCAACAGCCGTAATGTACATCGGCATAATATGCACTATTGGGCAACGGAAAATCCACGATGGCTGCGACAAGTGGAACATCAGCGACCTTGGCGTGTTAATGTATGGTGCGGCATTACGGGAGGAAGGGTAATTTGCCCCCATTTTATCGATGGCAATCTAAATGGTGCAATGTATGCTGATTTCCTACGTAATGTTCTACCAATGTTACTACAAGATGTTTCACTGCATGACAGAATGGCGATGTACTTCCAATATGATGGATGTCCGGCACATAGCTCGCGTGCGGTTGAAGCGGTATTGAATAGCATATTTCATGACAGGTGGATTGGTCGTCGAAGCACCATACCATGGCCCGCACGTTCACCGGATCTGACGTCCCAGGATTTCTTTCTGTGGAGAAAGCTGAAGGATATTTGCTATCGTGATCCACCGACAACGCCTGACAACATGCGTCAGCGCATTGTCAATGCATGTGCGAACATTACGGAAGGCGAACTACTCGTTGTTGAGAGGAATGTCGTTACACGTATTGCCAAATGCATTGAGGTTGACGGTCATCATTCTGAGCATTTATTGCATTAATGTGGTATTTACAGGTAATCACGCTGTAACAGCATGCGTTCTCAGAATTGATAAGTTCACAAAGGTGCATGTATCACATGGGAACAACCGAAATAAAATGTTCAAGCGTACCTACATTCTGTATTTTAAGTTAAAAAACCTACATGTTACCAACTGTTCGTCTAAAATTATGAGCCATATGTTTGTGACTATTACATCGCCATCTGTCACAAAGCGAAAAAAGTGGTCCAACTGAAACATTCATATTTCTTTACGTACTACACGAAAATGTAATAAAAAATGGGGGTTCCCATTTAAAAAAAAACGCAGTTGATATCCGTTTGACCTATGGCAGCGCCATCTAGCGGGCCCACCATAGCGCCATCTGGTTCCCCTCTTCAAGCTAGACAAGTTTCGTTCTTTGTAGTTTTTTCGTTTGATGCTTATTTCGTGAGATATTTGGCCCGGTCACGATCAATGGACCACCCTGTACAGCCCAAGATGTGAAAAACTTACTTCTGTTTTCCGATAACTGCCAGAACAAACACAACACAATGATCAGCCTGAACTCTTGTGGAGTTAGACCTATTTGAAAAGATTTAACATTGTTACCCTCTCCGCGGCCATTCATTCCTGCCATGTGATAGGGTAATTTGTGGTAATAAAGAGAGCTCTCAAGAAAGAAGGGAGAGTGTACACAATCCATGAATTAATGGAGCTTATAGTAACAGTAAAGTGCAATTTTATCGTGCATTTGGCCGATGGAGATGAAAAAGTAGACTTCAAGCAGTGGTGGCCATCAGTTTATAAGAAGACTTGCTTTTCTACTGAAACATCCAAGGGCTGACAAGGTACCACTAAATATTTCAAAGTTCCATCATTTTCGTTATAAATCATGAATGGCAGGAGTTGTGGAAGCAATAGAATTCATTAATGGGCTTCAGAGCAATAACTTCTTGTTGAAATTTGACCAAAGGAAGAAACCACATTTCCAGATGAAAAGTGTTACAAGGAAAATACTTATTGGGGCGAAGAAAATGAAAGAATTGAAACAATGTGTACGATTTGTTCCTGACAGTGAAAGTGTATCATTCTTCTGGAATGAAATATTACTTTGGCCTACAGCAAATATACAAGAAACGTTGGACAGACTTCTCTACTGTAAACATTAAATACTATTTTGCTTTATTATTTGTTTTCCCTTTTGTAAACAGTGTCAATTAGCGAAAGCATTCAAATATGTCGTATTAGAACTCTGCAAAGAACGCAAGAACAATGTACTGTATTCTAAATAAAAATAGTTAACTTTTTGTATTTTTTGAAATTTCTTTTATCATCAAACGCATTGGTTGCAAAAACAACCTAAATCCACAGCATAAAAAGTTTTTGAAATGCAAACGGGTTAGCACGCAGGTGTGATATGTTGACAATAAGCCTGGGGTGTGATATGTTGACAATAAACATGTTGAGTGCTATTTAATCTTCAGTTTAAGTTTCACTTTATTCTAATAATTTGTATAGTACTTATATTGTTTTTCTCACTTTCCGTAAAAGTAGGTGAATGTGATGGCTCTGAGCACTATGCGACTTAACTTCTGAGGTCATCAGTCGCCTAGAACTAATTAAACCTAACTAACATAAGGACATCACACACATCCATGCCCGAGGCAGGATTCGAACCTGCGACCGTAGCGGTCGCCCGGCTCCAGACTGCAGCGCCTAGAACCGCACGGCCACTCAGGCCGGCGGTGAATGTGACTTAGGTTGTTTTTGCAATCAGCGATTCAATTAATATCGGGTACGTTTCACATCAAGCTGCTCCAAATGTGTATATCTAGATGTTTTATGGTTGTTACTGTTCTCAATAACTGATCGTCAGTCGTGTAATCGAAAAATGATGATGAGTCTTTTCGGCTTTTTATGCACTACGTATATTTGTTGATGCTGTGAGTCGACCCACTGGAGATCTGCCTGAACTTCGCAACCTCCAATTCTGGCATTACGACTTCTGCAGCGAATCACCATCGAAGGTAGCAAGCGGAGAACCACTATGACAATGACCAGGCAAAAGATTTCTGACATTTGGCACGACTGGTACATAAGAGTATAATCTTTGGCTGTACTTGTCCCGCGTCTCTACATGAGTATGACAGGAAACCCTTAATTCCCTACTTTTAAAATTTACTTTTTGTATATCGTATCGCATAATTTTTAATTTCATATTCTTAACTTTATCATGTTATTCTTGATAGCCAAGTCCAATACGTGTAAAATATGTGAGAAGCAACAAAAACAATGTCAACAAAAGTCAACTCTTTCGCCGTCTCATTTTCGTAACAGTTGGTGTCGAAGAGGCAGCAATCTGAAGTGCTCATAGCTCTGTCTACATCTACATACATACTCAATAAGCCAGCGTATAGCGCATAGCGGAGGGTAGCTTGTACCACTAGTAGTAACTTCGTATTCTGTTTTGCTAGCAGAGCGAGGGAAAAACGACTGCCGACACGCATGCGTTTGAGACCTAATATCTTTTATGCTCATAGTTCTTACCCTAAATGTACCCTGGCGACAATAGAATCGTTTCGCAGTCAACTTCAAATGCGGGTTCTCTAAATTTTTCCTGTAGATTCGCGAAAGGATCGTCGTCTTCCCCCCAAGATGTTCCCATTTTTCATGCAGCAGCTCTATAATACTCTTGTGCCGATCGAATCTACCGGTAACAAATCTAGCAGCATGCTTCTGAATTGGTTCTATGTCTTTCTTTAACCCGGGCTTTTGGGCATCTCTTTAACACTCGAGCCATACTAGAGAATGTGTCACACTAGTGTTCTGTACGCAGTCTCCTTTACAGATGAACACACTTTCCTGAAATTCGCCCAGTGAAGCAAAGTCTACCATTCGCCTTCCCTTCCGTGCTTGTTCCATTTCTTATCGTTTTGTGACATTATGCCTAGGTACTTAATCGACGTGGCTGTGTCAAACAACACAGTACGAAGTCTCTGTTGATCCATTGTGGCATGGGACATCGGCTATCAAGTAACAATGAAATTCGCCAACAGTATATATATATATATATATATATATATATATATATATATATATATATATACACTCCTGGAAATTGAAATAAGAACACCGTGAATTCATTGTCCCAGGAAGGGGAAACTTTATTGACACATTCCTGGGGTCAGATACATCACATGATCACACTGACAGAACCACAGGCACATAGACACAGGCAACAGAGCATGCACAATGTCGGCACTAGTACAGTGTATATCCACCTTTCGCAGCAATGCAGGCTGCTATTCTCCCATGGAGACGATCGTAGAGATGCTGGATGTAGTCCTGTGGAACGGCTTGCCATGCCATTTCCACCTGGCGCCTCAGTTGGACCAGCGTTCGTGCTGGACGTGCAGACCGTGTGAGACGACGCTTCATCCAGTCCCAAACATGCTCAATGGGGGACAGATCCGGAGATCTTGATGGCCAGGGTAGTTGACTTACACCTTCTAGAGCACGTCGGGTGGCACGGGATACATGCGGACGTGCATTGTCCTGTTGGAACAGCAAGTTCCCTTGCCGGTCTAGGAATGGTAGAACGATGGGTTCGATGACGGTTTGGATGTACCGTGCACTATTCAGTGTCCCCTCGACGATCACCAGTGGTGTACGGCCAGTGTAGGAGATCGCTCCCCACACCATGATGCCGGGTGTTGGCCCTGTGTGCCTCGGTCGTATGCAGTCCTGATTGTGGCGCTCACCTGCACGGCGCCAAACACGCATACGACCATCATTGGCACCAAGGCAGAAGCGACTCTCATCGCTGAAGACGACACGTCTCCATTCGTCCCTCCATTCACGCCTGTCGCGACACCACTGGAGGCGGGCTGCACGATGTTGGGGCGTGAGCGGAAGACGGCCTAATGGTGTGCGGGACCGTAGCCCAGCTTCATGGAGACGGTTGCGAATGGTCCTCGCCGATACCCCAGGAGCAACAGTGTCCCTAATTTGCTGGGAAGTGGCGGTGCGGTCCCCTACGGCACTGCGTAGGATCCTACGGTCTTGGCGTGCATCAGTGCGTCGCTGCGGTCCGGTCCCAGGTCGACGGGCACGTGCACCTTCCGCCGACCACTGGCGACAACATCGATGTACTGTGGAGGCCTCACGCCCCACGTGTTGAGCAATTCGGCGGTACGTCCACCCGGCCTCCCGCATGCCCACTATACGCCCTCGCTCAAAGTCCGTCAACTGCACATGCGGTTCACGTCCACGCTGTCGCGGCATGCTACCAGTGTTAAAGACTGCGATGGAGCTCCGTATGCCACGGCAAACTGGCTGACACTGACGGCGGCGGTGCACAAATGCTGCGCAGCTAGCGCCATTCGACGGCCAACACCGCGGTTCCTGGTGTGTCCGCTGTGCCGTGCGTGTGATCATTGCTTGTACAGCCCTCTCGCAGTGTCCGGAGCAAGTATGGTGGGTCTGACACACCGGTGTCAATGCGTTCTTTTTTCCATTTCCAGGAGTGTATGTGTGTGTGTGTGTGTGTGTGTGTGTGTGTGTGTAAATAAAATATCAGCTGCACTGCTGTTGACGAATTTCATTGTTAAATAAGCGCACTACTAACGTTGCATTCGAATGTTAAGTGACTGTTTTCCTACTGATCTGCATTAACTTACGTTTTTTTACAATTAGAGCAAGCTGCCATTCATCATACGAAATAGAAATTTTGTGTAAGTCATGTATCCTCCTATAGTCACTCAACGACGACAACTTCCCATAGATGACAGTATCATCAGTAAACAGCTGCGAATTGCTGCTCATAAGCGTAGCTAGGATTTAATTATTTGATTTCTGGGAGGGGGGGGGTCAATAAATGAACATCGTTATAAGGTTGACTTGTAATAGAACACAAGGCGGCTGTGTGTAGTGGTATAGTTTCAAACAATAATGAGTCAATAAACGGGGGAAGCAGGACAGTGACCGTGACGAAGGGAGAAGTACACGAAAAGAAATTCCATCTTGCTCAATATTGACAACACGTGCATAGCTTCCACTTTGTACGCTCATTGATAAGCTGCTATGATAGAAGTAAGGAAGTTAATTTATTGTTTTATATCTCGTCGACAGCTGAGGTGATTAGAGGTGGAACTTTCCTCAGAATTTTTATTATTGCAAGGGAAGAAAGCTGCCTCGCCTTTTCAAGCAGGCCCCAGGCATTCGCCTAGAGTGAACCTACAAACCACGGGAAACCCAAATCTGTATGATAGGCTGTGAGGTTGACCCCGGACCTTCTGATTGCGATTCTAGTGTACCAGGGTTCTATGCCACCCCACTGAGTGCTATGGTAGAAACGATAGAAGAAAATCATGAGGTTTTATGAAAACACAGAATAAGGACGTGTATGTTCAGATGTGGTACTTATTAATAACTATGAATACGAAAGTAAATTAAGCTTATTGTAACAACTTTACATCGCTAAATTTCGCAATGGCTGGCTATTGAGCAAAGTTTACCGATTTTGCAGGCACGTAAGCATGCTAATTTCAACTATGTTTAGTAACAGTTTTCTTGGGACTTTCACCGTGCACCCCTTTCCCTTCTCCCCGCCAGTTTTCTGAATAAGTCGGAAGTTGTCGTCCCGTTTGCGTTCTGTAGGAGATCCCTGATAACTTAAGCAATCAGCTGCACGACTAATTTAATTATATCATCATTACCACAAATAAGCATCACATTTAAAAGTGAACGTATAATGCACTTTCACAAGACGTAGTTACTCCCACGCCTTCCATGCTACATCAGAAAATGCTAGTTTATCACCTTTCGATAACCACGTGTTTCTTCATCATGAGAAGTGCACTATCTGAGAATTGGCCAAGTTGACGAAAAGTTTTTTTTGGAGAAAAGTTATAGTCCATTAAAATTTGTTTTCAAAAAGTCACAGAAAATGTCAAAAAAACCTAGTTGGGTAGTAAATAGACTTGAAGCGCCAAAGATATTGGTACAGACATGCGTATTCAAATGCAGAGATATGTAAACTGGAAGAATACGGCGCTGCGGACGGCAACCCCTTATAAGACAAGTGTCTGGCGCAGTTGCTAGATCGGTTACTGCTGCTTCAATGGCAGGTTGACAAGATCTGAGTGAGTTTGAACATGGTGTTACAGTCGGCGCACGGGCGATGGGACACAGCATCTCCGAGGTAGCGATGAAGTGGGGATTTTCCAGTACGACCACTTCACGTGTGTACTGTGAATACCAGGAATCAGGTAAAACATCACATCTCCGACATCGCAGCGGCCGGAAAAAGATCCTGCAAGAACGGGAGCAACAACGACTGATGAGAATCGGCCAACGTGACGAAAATGCAACCCTTCCGCAAATTGCTGCAGATTTCACTGCTGGGCCATCAACAAGTGTCAGCGTGCGAACCATTCAACGAAACATCATCGATATGGGCTTTCGGAGCCGAAGGCCCACTCGAGTACCCTTATTGACTCCACGACACAAAGCTTTACGCCTCGCCTCAGCCCGTCAACACCGACATTGGACTGTTGATGACTGGAAACATGTTGTCTTGTCGGACGAGTCTCATTTCAAATTGTATCGAGCGAGCGCACATGTACAGTTATGGAGACAACCTTACAAATCCATGGACCCTGCATGTCAGCAAGTGAGTGTTAAGTTGGTGGAGGCTCTGTAATTCCGTGGGGCAGTTGGAGTGATATGCGACCCCTGCTACGTCTAGATACGACTCTGACAGGTGACATGTACGTAAGCATCCTGTCTGATAACCCGCGTCCATTCATGTCCATTATGCATTCCGACGGACTTGACAATTACAGCAGGACAATGCGACACCCCACACGTCCAGAATTGCTACAGCGTGGCTCCAGGAACACTCTTCTGAGTTTAAACACCTCCACTGGCCACCAAACTCCCCAGACATGAACGTTGTTGAGCATATCTGGGATGTCTTGCAACGTGCTGTTCAGAAGAGATCTCGACCCCCTCGTAGTCCTACGGATTTATGGACAGCCTTGCAGAAGTCACGGTGTCACTACTTCAGACATTAGTCGAGTCCATGCCACGCTGTGTTGCGGCACTTCTGCTAGGGCCCTACACTATATTAGGCAGGTTGTAACGGAACATATTAAAGGCTTTACTGTACCGAAGTATGCGATACCCTCCAAATTCAACCAGTTTAACGAGTATTTATGATTATAGCAAAGGTATTGTGTATGTTAACAATGATTGCATAACATGTCTCCATAAACAGTCAACCCATTAAATTATACTGAATAACTGACCCACACAAAAGTTAATATCACTTGATCACTGATACAGCAAATGTCATCATGTAAAAACACTGCGTGCATCTTAAATAATTAATATGAAGTACGAAAAATAGTGGACAACTTAGGTACTTTGGATCTCCTTAAATAAAAATCACCCAGTGAAACCTATTTGTTCACTAGGAGCGTTTTCACTCAGTATTCACGAAATCAATCCTATTTTAGACGAAAACCAATGTAATTCTTAATAATTCATGTTATTTACTTATTTATGCAAATTAGAGAAGTCAATTGACAAACTTCTAAAAAACGGCCTTTTTGTAACAAAGAATTATTCTGTCAAGTCAACAAATCTGTCTGTCATTTTAATAACATGTTAAATTATGTCACTCGATGCAAATTAATAACTTTTCTGCACAAATTATGATAACAGATGTACATGTGACTTGTAAACTATATCTCTTTTTAGTAGTTCTTTGACAATGTTATAAATACAAGCAGCAAGAAGGGTCGGGAGGCAGTCGGAATGTCACTTTGGTAAAGTGTGTTTGTGTGTTATTGTTTGAGGTGGATAAACAATGCAAAGAACATGTGAAGGAAATACTACTTTGTGTTGTGTCATGGTCTTTGGTGGACAGTGGAATTAAGATGGCCACCAGAGTAATAAATATTTGAAGTTTACATATTTGTTGGTTTCGCTCGTTCTTTATCATCAAAAGCACATAAAAAACACGGGACCTCATGTTTTTAACCCTAGACAACCAGATTTAGAGCCAGCATCAGCATCGAGACACAGCAGCGATCCAGCAAGGAGCAGTGATTACTACAATGCATTTTAATGGCGCCAACCTAACATCAAGTGCTAACAAGCTCCGTAAATGGGAGTGAAATAGTGCGATTATAGCAATTAGCAATATCTACGACCAGGCGACCATTACAAGGTGCACCAGTTTCTTTGGCTCTTCAGTGTATCACCGTATATCAGTCTTATGGAAATCGCGTGGCTAATGATCGTCCAACTTTTCCTTTCCATTCAGTATTTTTTTCGAGTATTAGCTCTTGTTGTTTAATTTAATTATCAGTACGATCATTCTGTAACAAGCTTTTTACTGTAGGACAGGAGTGGGCGAGCGGTTCTCTGCTGGAGGTTGACAATGGAGTGGGCGAAGAAGTCAGTTGGTAGAACAATTTATCGACGAACACGAACAGAGACGGTTCGGCACGTCTGAGACAGACAGACTGCAGGAAACGGGAGTCGGTCCTCGGACCCCAGCACACTGGTACGGTCAGGATGATGGCGGCTGCTGGATGGCTGTGAGTCAGTGGCGCGGTGTCACTGCGTCCGGGGTGGGCACGCAGGCAGCTGTCTTTGGTTCGCGGTCCGGCGGAGGCACAGGCACGGATCTGCATGATCGGACGGTCCGACTGTGACGACTTGGTCCTGCTGGCGGTTTCGAGGCTGCGTCAAAACACCTGGAGCGAGATCGAGGGCTCGGTGTGGGTCGCTCATGTCATGGTAGGCCGCGTGACCTTCCCCCACGAGGAAGCGCAGGTCGCGGAAGCCTGGTATGCTGGTGCTGCTGAGCTGGCAGGGTATTGGCCGGTAGCTACGGCCTGGTTTCGATTGCTGAGCTGCGGTCTCAGCTGCCTTCGCCTACATCCGCATCATACTCCGCAAGCTACTTAACGGAGTGTGGCGGAGGGCACTTTTTGTACCACTATTTCAGTCCTCCAACCCCGTTCCACGCGCGAATAGCGCGTGGGAAGAGCGGTTATCGGCAAGCCTCTGTATTGGCTGTAATTTCTCGAATTTCCTCCTCGTGGTCATTACGCGAGACATATGTGGGGGGGAAGTAATGTGCTGTCCGACTCTTCCCGCAAAGTGCTCTCTCGACATTTCAGTGGTATATCTCTCCGTGATGCACAACGCCAGTTATCTCAGTAACGCTTCTGAGCTGACTAAACGATCCCGTGACGAAACGTGCCGCTCTCCGTAGGATCTTCCCTACGTCTTATATCATTCCTACCTGGTAGCGATCCCACATAGATGAACAGTACTCAAGAATCTGTCGAACAATCACCTTATAAGCGATCAGTTACATTTCCTTGAGATTCTTCCTGTGAATCTGAGTCTAGCATCTGTTTTTCACACTATTTGTTTTATGTGGTCATTCCACTTAAGGTCGCTCTGGATAGTTATTCCTACATATTTTGCAGCAATTACTGTTTCCAGTGGATTGTCATGAATAGTGTAGCTGTACAGTAGTGGATTTCTTTTCCTATGTATGTGCAATAAGTGACATTTTTGCACCATTCATCAATTCTCTGGAGGTCATTCTGCAAAACGTTACTATCTTCTGTCGTTGCTACTTTGTTATAGGCATCCACGAACAGCCTTAAAGAGCATCTGGCGCTTTCTACTATTACTACTACTACTACTACTACACACACACACAAAACAGTAACGGTCCTATTACACTTCCATGGGGTACTCCGGAAATATCCTTACATCCGTCGATTCTATTGCGTTAAGAGCGACGTGTTGAGCAAGGACGTCTTGAATCCGGTCACAAATATGCTCCGATACTCGATAAGCTCCTATTTTCTTCACTGAACGGCAGTGCAGGACGGTGTCAAATGCCTTACTGAAGTCCAGGAACACGGAATCAACCTGAGCGCCGTTCTCCACGGCGCTGTGGATCTCATGGAGTAACAGGGCGAGCAGAATTTCGCAGGACCTCTGTTTGCGTAATCTATGTTGATTTTTATGGAGGAGATTTTCATTATCCAAGAACGCCATACTTCTTGAGCTTAAAACATGTTCCATAATTCTACAACAGAGTGACTTCAACGATATAGGTCTATAAATGTTTGAATCTGTTCTACAGCCCTTCTTAAAAACGGGAATGACCTGCACTTCCTTCCAGTCGCTAGGTTCCCTTCGTTGCTCAAGCGATCTACGACATGTTACTGCTAAAACAGAACAAGTTCTTTCGCATAATCTTTGTAGAATCTTAGAACCATCTCATTTGGTCCTGATGCCTTTCCACTACTAAGCGATTGTAGTTGTTGTTGTTGTGGTCTTCAGTCCTGAGACTGGTTTGATGCAGCTCGTGGAGAGCTGTGCAAGCTTCTTCATCTCCCAGTACCTACTGCAACCTACGTCCTTCTGAATCTGCTTAGTGTATTCATCTCTTGGTCTCCCTCTACGATTTTTACCCTCCACGCTGCCCTCCAATGCTAAATTTGTGATCCCTTGATGCCTCAAAACATGTCCTACCAACCGATCCCTTCTTCTAGTCAAGTTGTGCCACAAACTTCTCTTCTCCCGAATCCTATTCAATACCGCCTCATTAGTTACGTGATCTACCCACTTTATCTTCAGCATTCTTCTGTAGCACCACATTTCGAAAGCTTCTATTCTCTTCTTGTCCAAACTAGTTATTGTCCATCTTTCACTTCCATACATGGCTACACTCCATACAAATACTTTCAGAAACGACTTCCTGACACTTAAATCTATACTCGATGTTAACAAATTTCTCTTCTTGAGAAACGCTTTCCTTGCCATTGCCAGTCTACATTTTATATCCTCTCTACTTCGACCATCGTCAGTTATTTTACTCCCTAAATAGCAAAACTCCTTTACTACTTTAAGTGCCTCATTTCCTAATCTAATTCCCTCAGCCTCACCCGACTTAATTCGACTACATTCCATTATCCTCGTTTTGCTTTTGTTGACGTTCATCTTATATCCTCCTTTCAAGACACTGTCCATTCGGTTCAACTGCTCTTCCAAGTCCTTTGCTGTCTCTGACAGAATTACAATGTCATCGGCGAACCTCAAAGTTTTTACTTCTTCTCCATGAATTTTAATACCTACTCCGAATTTTTCTTTTGTTTCCTTTACTGCTTGCTCAATATACAGATTGAATAACAACGGGGAGTAGTTGTTTTTTCTATTTCGCGATCGGTTACACTATGTGATCAAAAATAATCTGACACCCCCAAAAACATACGTTGTTCATATAAGGTGGATTGTGCTGCCACCTACTGCCGGGTACTCCATATCAGCGACTCCAGTAGTCGTCAGACATCGTGAGAGAGCAGAATGGGGCGCTCCGCCGAACTCACGGACTTCGAACGAGGTCAGGTGATT
The DNA here is from genome assembly GCF_023864275.1 of Schistocerca cancellata. Taxonomy (NCBI): domain Eukaryota; kingdom Metazoa; phylum Arthropoda; class Insecta; order Orthoptera; family Acrididae; genus Schistocerca; species Schistocerca cancellata. The sequence continues at coordinate 32,062,884 of NC_064632.1, read as the reverse complement.
GGGTGCCACTTGTGCCATACGTCTGTACGCGAGATTCCCACATTCCTAAACGTCAACAAGTCCACTGTTTCCGACTTGGTAGTGAAGTGGAAACGTGAAGGGACACGTACTGCACAAAAGCGTACAGGCTGACCTCGTCTGTTGACCGACAAAGACCGCCGACAGTTGAAGAGGGTCGTAATGTGTAACAGGCAGACACCTATCCATACCATCACAAAGGAATTCCAGACTGCACCAGGATCCACTGCAAGCACTATGACAGTTGGGAAGGAGGTGAGAAAACATGGATTTCATGGTCGATCGGCTGCCGGTAAATGCCAAACGGCGCCTCGCTTTCAACACGATCGATCACCTGTTCACAATGCACGGCCTGTGACGGAGTGGTTACACGACAACGACATCCCTGCAATGGACTAGACTGCACAGAGTCCTGACCTGAATCGTATAGAACACCTCTGGGATGTTTTGAAACGCCGACTTCGTGCCAGGCCTCACCGACCGACATCGATACCTTTCCTCAGTGCAGCACTCCGTGAAGAATGGACTGCCATTCCCCAGGAAGCCTTCCAACACCTAATTGAACGTATGCCTGCGAGAGTGGAAGCTGTCATCAAGGCTAAGCGTGGACCAACACCATATTGAATTCCAGCATCACCGATGGAGGGCGCCACGAACTTGTAAGTCAGTTTCAGCCAGGTGTCCGGATACTTTTGATCACATAGTGTATCTCAACATTTGCTATTTCGACGTTCGTAAGACGATTGAAAGGAAGAACCTTATTGCGATATTCCACGGTGAAATATTTCGGAAGACCAAATTCAGTATTTCAGTCTTCCGTCTGTTTCAAGCGTCACAGTTCTCTGGATTTAGTTGTTCTGCTGTCGGAAGCGTGTGTTTATGCCGGGTCTCTTGTTGACCTCTGCTAAATCTGCCAGACCGTTGCTTGGTTACGTTCCTCAGTGGAAGTCATCGCGATGTCTGAATGATTCATTTGTGGGGAAAGTGTTATGGACGGGGTAGATCCGACACAACCAAGGGAACATTTACTGAAAGGATTGAGAGGGGAAAGGATGGTAAACACGTTATTTCGGTGAACTGTACAGCTGCTGTTGTTCATAAAAAGTCCAGGACATCATATTAGAAAAATCATTGTGATACAACGAATGCAGCGGAAAATGAATCCTATACTTACCGGTCGTCACTTCAGAAATGTTGTGGGGAAGGCGCATCACAGGATTATATAAAAAACGAGATGAAAAAACCGATTTTTGTAAAGAACTATTGTTCGCGGTCTCACAAAGACATTTTCAAAATATATAAGGGATGGTGAAACAGAATAATGACTGGGGACCTCAAGTACAATTTCGAGTAGGGCACATTGAAGATCTTCTTGCCGTTGAAGGTAGACACCAGGGTGATTGAGCGAAATTGGTTTTCACAGCTAACGTTGCACTTCACAGTAGCGCTGAATGGCCAAAAGATGGTGGGATATGTGCTTGTGTGAATTTAATTTGAGAGCATTTGACAGCAAGTGAAGATAAATGATAGTTCACACTCTAAGACAGACTGAATAATTATAATGGATACTTCCCAAAAATAGCGACGATACAAGATCGGCTGTCCCATAATTTCTATGAAGATTCTTCGTTGGAAAAATAAACCAGCACAAGAAAACCATGATACACTTTCGAAACATAGGCTATTCCATCTTATATGACATGTGGTATGGGAGTAACAATAAAGTTGTTTGTGTGTCGTATGTGTCCAGAACCAAAGACTAACAAAAGGAACTTATCTGAATTGTAGAAACTGCTGCTATAATGTGGAGGGCACTAGATCACGAGTTCATGATGTAAAGACGTACTGCACTTCATACACGTTCCTGATAATATTGAAAGTGACATCCAGACTCATTGAAATTACTTCTAAGAATTATCATTTGTCCAAAAAAGGAAGGAGACCGTTGAAAGCTAAAGACGACAATGAACTGCCTTTTACTGAGATCCTTCATTTCTAGTACATACCTACGTCTTGAGAAAATGGTATACAAAATAAGTATGAAGAGATCTTTTAGATGCTGTGTATGGTTTTGAATTGATCCTGTAAAGATATCAGACATTTTGAACTATTTACTATGCAAAATACAAAGGAAATCTGTCAAGGCAACTCTTTTATCCAATTTATGTTCAACAATGTGGACATCGATACTGACAAAATTAGTAATAAGCTTAACCAGTACCGATGTAAAAACTTTTTTCCCTTTATTTAATGTTTTTCTGTATATTTCATTGTTTCCAAAACTATTATTATGGTGCATGCGATTTCTGTTACATAGGTAAACGGCCATATTCTCGTCACTTTCTTATACTTTTTGAAAATCCACTATGATGCTCTGCAACTTTTCTTTTCCAAAGGTCCGCGTCATATTGACCAATTCTCAAATAACTGTAAGTTATCATGTAAATGTTGGAAAGTAAATGTAAAAAAAAAAAAGCAGAGAATTATCGTATTGCGCATGGTACCCGATCCTCTCTCTTACATAACATTGCTTAAAATAGACATTTAAAAAATACTGCAACAATTACAACAATTTTCGCAGTTTACAGCAAGTCGACGGTAACTGTAAGCTGGTGCCATGTGAACGAATGACTCCTCGTTGCACCCAGCCTCAGCAACTGACTGACAGTTACGGTAGCCTCACGCAGTGAAAGCGCTACCTGGACCTTCCAAGACGCCAGGCAAATAACATTCCTGTGAATCTCAGTCCACATACTGATGCCAACACTGGCTCATGATTGCCGTATTCCCATTGCGCACTATGCCATAGCCGCGGTCTGATTACATTACAATCGAAAAATGGTTCAAATGGCTCTAAGCACTATGGGACTTAACATCTGAGTCATCAGTCACCTAGACTTAGAACTACTTAAACCTAACTAACCTAAGGATATCACACACATCCATGTCCGAGGCAGCATTCGAACCTGCTACCGTAGTAGCCGCGTGGTTCCGGACTGAAGCGCCTAGAGCCTCTGGGCCACAGCGGCCGATCACATTACAATCAATTTTAAGATCATTTCTCTCCCTCCTTTTTGTAGCTTTTACAACATTTCGTGAGGGGTCTGAACCCACTAAACCTCTCCTGTCGCCACGTTCATGGCTGCACATCCTGTCCTTCAGATCACTTGAGTATTGTTTCATGCCAGTCTCGTATAGGGCAGTAAAAGAGGTAAAATTTTCAAAGTGCCAGAGCTATGCTATCTCGCTACATTACGGCAATGCCGACACAAGGCAGCCGCAATGAAAACATTTCGCCACCAAGACTGGACACAACATCGGCATTTCTGGTGAGCCAGGTAGCAGACTTTAGCAGAATGTAGTGGGTTAGAGCAGCCGAACAGGGTCACGTCACCTTCGTTGTGTGACGAAAGAAAGACTACTGCGAATGCAACAAACGGTAACGAGAGCTTTTACGAACCAGTTCTATACTACAATAAACTCGATAAGCAAGCACGACAGAAGGAAAACCGCTGATACCTTCGTAATAGCAAGACGTATATTGTCATGACGAATGACGTCAGGCAAATGTTAGCGAGTACTTCGTTCCACAAATACCCCAGCGGTAAGGCAGTCGGTCAGACGAGTCAATGACTACATGATGTTCACACTCGATTGCCTGACTGCAGGGGCCGCGCGGGATTAGCCGAGCGGTCTGAGGCACTGCAGTCATGGACTGTGCTGCTGGTCTCGGCGGAGGTTCGAGTCCTCCCTCGGGCATGGGTGTGTGTGTTTGTCCTTAGGTTAATTTAGGTTAAGTAGTGTGTAAGCTTAGGGACTGATGACCTTAGCAGTTAAGTCCCATAAGATTTCACACACATTTGAACATTTGACTGCAGCGAAGTGACGTCTGGTACAAGTCTGCTGTAGATTTCCTGCACTCTACGACAACAACAGCCGCTGCTGGGAGAAAGGGCTACCTCGCCATAATCCCAAAAGTCCCGGCGGAGGTTCGAGTCCTCCCTCGGGCATGGGTGTGTGTGTTTGTCCTTAGGTTAATTTAGGTTAAGTAGTGTGTAAGCTTAGGGACTGACGACCTTAGCAGTTAAGTCCCATAAGATTTCACACACATTTGAACATTTGACTGCAGCGAAGTGACGTCTGGTACAAGTCTGCTGTAGATTTCCTGCACTCTACGACAACAACAGCCGCTGCTGGGAGAAAGGGCTACCTCGCCATAATCTTCAACACCACAGTGTGCCTCTGTCGCTGATGGGAGGACCCGGAGGTCTTTCTTCCCCAGCATCAGGACACCAGCGTTCCTGAGATTCCGGCGCACTGAATAGTGTCTACCTGGACGGCAGGCCGAAATCGTCGAACTTCACGGCTACGCGGCAACGGTCATCGTGGTACAGCGGATGACGAAGAAGGGTGGTGAGTGGGAGGGGGCAGAACACTCCCCAAGTCAATTTGTGTGAGTTCAGCACACGCGCCGCCGTCACTCACTGTATGAAACGTCCCCTTAGAACAATTGTATACGAGACTGTGCTTAAACTGACACACAATAATTTTAGCGCAACGCAATCTGACTATCAAAAATCCCTACAAAAGAATGGCCCAGACAAACATTAAACTATACGTTTCACAAATCACTTACCTCACCAAAAATCTTCCTTACTCGAACTACTGCAATACAGCGAGCGCCACTACTGCCAGCAAAATAAAAGATTCAAACTACGGAAGGCACTAACTACTGATAGGGATAGTTAGCAAATGAAAGATTTTAATGGAGAACAAACAATGTATTTACCTTAATATCATCACAAGTCATAATATATGTAATTTCAAAACTCCGCCATCTCTCTCCCCACATCCACCACTGCTGGCGGCTCACCTCCAACTGCGCAACGCTACGCGCTGTTCACATCCAGCTGCCGCTGCCCAACACTACAATGGCAGACAACAATGCAAACTAGCCACAGGCTGTACACAGCACAGCCAGTGATTTTCATACAGAGCGCTACGTAATGTTGCCAATAAGAAAACATAAACAGCCTACTTACATAGCCCCCATGCGCCCCACAAAAAATTTTATAAATTGTTTTGGGCAGTGCCCAATACAGATTTCAAAAAATTTTTCATAATTACAATATCAAATAAATCAAATGCACACACTTGTTGATACAATGTTGGTCAAAATCTAAAATGTTCTCACAGTCCATAAAGACAGTCCAGATCATTCATCATAATAGTAATTACAGTTTTTTTTCACAAAGTCTCATTAGTGGAAGAAATTGCGCACAGAAGTAGTGGATTTCCATGCAGTCTTGAAGAAGTAGTGTTGTCCTTCCAACGGAAAGACAGTGCTGACTCTTGACATGCAGACAGGTAATGGGCCACAACAGAGCAAACCCACAGCAGAGTCAGTCGAAGTTTTGAAGAAGGTTGGTAGGTAGGTCATCACAGAGCAGACCCACTGTAGTCCTGGTAGAGATTGTGGTATTGGTGGGCCACCAGAGGTGCTAGCAAATGGAAGATTTTAATGGAGAACGAACAATGTATTTACCTTAATATCATCACAAGTCATAATATATGTAATTTCAAAACTCCGCCATCTCTCTCCTCACATCCACCACTGCTGGCGGCTCACCTCTAACTGCGCAACGCTACGCGCTGTTCACATCCAGCTGCCGCTGCCCAACACTACAATGGCAGACCACAATGCAAACTAGCCACAGGCTGCACACAGCACAGCCAGTGATTTTCATACAGAGCGCTACGTAACGTTGCCAATAAGAAAACATAAACAGCCTACTTACAACTGGCGCGGCGTCTCTGTACAGCCTGCGCCGGGGCCGGCTGGGACGAAGTGTGCGGCGTCAGCTGCCTCGAGCGGGCAGAAGCCGCTTCACAACACGATTCCTCAGCGGGCACTGACTGACGATGCCAAACACGAGTCAAAAAGGTACCTGTGATTTTACGGACATAAATCACTAATTCTGAAACTTCATTCACTGCGCCTATCGGCGACCACAGGTTACTACCATCCTTCCGAGGAAAACTGACAAGGAGCGAACTGGAAGAGTGCATCCTGACATAGAACCAATGGTACTTACCCTCTCCGAATAGTCACCTCTTGCAGTATATGCTGAATAAGGGCGACTTCTTCTAGTACACAGAGAATAAGGGCGATCCTATCATACTTCCCTGGAGCACTCCTGTCGGTTCCTTTGTCTCTGAGGAACACTCACGCTCGAGGACCCCGTTCTGGCTTCTATTACTTACGAAGTCTTCGAACGACTCACATATCTGTAAATATATACTTGGCTCAAAATAACAAAGTGACTGACAGCTAGTTTTTAAATGAACACACCGTCATTTGACTTTATTTAATTACGACCCAGCATTCGACATTTTATACCTCTTTCAAATGATTGAGTTTATGTCTTTAACATACAGGGTGGTCCATTGATAGTGACCGGGCCAAATATCTCATGAAATAAGCGACAACCCCCCCCCCCCCCCCATGAACCATGGACCTTACCGTTGGTGGCGAGGTTTGCGTGCCTCAGCGATACAGATAACCGTACTGCAGGTGCAACCACAACGGAGGGGTATCTGTTGAGAGGCCAGACAAACGTGTGGTACCTGAAGAGGGGCATCAGCCTTTTCGGTAGTTGCAGGAGTAACAGTCTGGATGATTGACTGATCTGGCCTTGTAACACTAATCAAAACGGCCTTGCTGTGCTGGTACTGCGAACGGCTGAAAGCAAGGGGAAACTACAGCCGTCATTTTTCCCGAGGGCATGCAGCTTTACTGTATGATTAAATGATGATGGCGTCCTCTTGGGTAAAATATTCCGGAGTTAAAATAGTCCCCCATTCGGATCTCCGGGCGGGGACTACTCAAAAGGACGTCGTTATCAGGTGAAAGAAAACTGGCGTTATACGGATCGGAGCGTGGAATGTCAGATCCCTTTATCGGGTAGGTAGGTTAGAAGACTTAAAAAGGGAAATGGATAGGTTGAAGTCAGATATAGTGGGAATTAGTGAAGTTCGGTGGCAGGAGGAACAAGACTTTTGGTCAGGTGAATACAGGGTTATAAATACAAAATCAAATAGGGGTAATGCAGGAGTAGGTTTAATAATGAATAAAAAAATAAGAGTGCGGGTAAGTTACTACAAACTGCATAGTGAACCCATTATTGTGGCCAAGATAGACACGAAGCCCATGCCTACTACAGTAGTACAAGTCTATATGCCAACTAGCTCTGCAGATGATGAAGAAATTGATGAAATGTATGATGAGATAAAAGAAATTATTCCGGTAGTGAAGGGGGTTGAAAATTTAATAGTCATGGGTGACTGGAATTCGAAAGTAGGAAAAGAGAGAGAAGGAAACATAGTAGGTGAATATGGATTGGGAGAAAGAAACGAAAGAGGAAGCCGTCTGGTAGAATTTTGCACAGAGCGTAACTTAATCATAGCTAACACATGGTTCAAGAATCATGATAGAAAGTTGTACACATGGAAGAATACTGGAGATACTAGAAGATATCAGATAGATTATATAATGGTAAGACAGAGATTTAGGAACCAGGTTTTAAATTGTAAGACATTTCCAGGGGCAGATGTGGACTCTGACTACAATCTATTGGTTATGAACTGTAGATTAAAACTGATGAAACTGCAAAAAGGTGGGAATTTAAGGAGATGGGACCTGGATAAACTGACTAAACCAGAGGTTGTACAGAGTTTCAGGGAGAGCACAAGGGAACGATTGACAGGAATGGGGGAAAGAAATACAGTAGAAGAAGAATGGGTAGCTTTGAGGGATGAAGTAGTGAAGGCAGCAGAGAATCAAGTAGGTAAAAAGACGAGATCTGGTAGAAATCCTTGGGTAACAGAAGAAATATTGAATTTAATTGCTCCCTGCCGCCGTTGGATAGGCAGCTGCAGCAGCAAGTCGTATACTCCTAGCTCACTCATTTGTTACATAGTTTAATTCTTAATTTCTTTGCGTGTTTTTGGTACTTGCATTGCTTAATTCATAAATTTCGGGCGTATTATAGTATTTGAGAGTTGTAGCATCGCGTTTTAGTACCTGAATAGTGTAAATTCGCGTAGTTGTCTGTCATCTGTTTTTGTTTTGAACGGCCAGTGTCGGTTGGGTCAGTCAGTGTGCTCCCTGCCGCCGTCGGATAAGCAGCTGCAGCAGCAAGTCGTATACTCCTAGCTCACTCATTTGTTACATAGTTTAATTCTTAATTTCTTTGCGTGTTTCTGGTACTTGCATTGCTTAATTCATAAATTTCGGGCGTATTATAGTATTTGAGAGTTGTAGCATCGCGTTTTAGTACTCGAATAGTGTTAAATCGCGTAGTCTCCTTCCGCCGCCGAGCAGTGTGTCGGCAGTGCACAAGTGGCAGCATTACTGCATTTACTAGGCAATCTTGTATTTTAATAACCGTTTCAATTTTGTGTCGTTTTGTTTGCGCTCTCTGTAGATTAGTTCAGACGTTGTTTGCACAACAGTTTTTAGCATGGATAGGGACTGCAACTGCTGTGTTCGGATGCAGGCTGAGTTGGCATCCCTTCGCTCCCAGCTTCAGGCAGTGTTGGCTTCGGTCACACAGCTTGAGGCTGTTGCCAATGGGCATCACTGTGGGGGTCCGGATGGGGGTTTGTCGGGGACGGCCAGCTCGTCCCACGCATCCCCCGATCGGACTACGACTGTGGTTGCCCGGGATACTGCCCGCATTGAGGCTGATCCCTCACCTGTGGTAGAGTGGGAGGTCGTCTCAAGGTGTGGCAGGGGGCGAAAGACATTCCAGAGGGCTGAACGGAAGGCCTCTCCGGTTTGTCTGACGAACCGGTTTCAGGCTCTGTCTCAGGCTGATACTGATCTTCGGCCTGACATGGCTGCTTGTCCTGTTCCAGAGGTTGCCCCTCAGTCTGCAAGATCCGGGCAGTCGCAGAGGGTGGGCTTACTGGTAGTTGGGAGCTCCAACGTCAGGCGCGTAATGGGGCCCCTTAGGGATATGGCAGCAAGGGAGGGGAAGAAAACCAAAGTGCACTCCGTGTGCATACCGGGGGGAGTCATTCCAGATGTGGAAAGGGTCCTTCCGGATGCCATGAAGGGTACAGGGTGCACCCATCTGCAGGTGGTCGCTCATGTCGGCACCAATGATGTGTGTCGCTATGGATCGGAGGAAATCCTCTCTGGCTTCCGGCGGCTATCTGATTTGGTGAAGACTGCCAGTCTCGCTAGCGGGATGAAAGCAGAGCTCACCATCTGCAGCATCGTCGACAGGACTGACTGCGGACCTTTGGTACAGAGCCGAGTGGAGGGTCTGAATCAGAGGCTGAGACGGTTCTGCGACCGTGTGGGCTGCAGATTCCTCGACTTGCGCCATAGGGTGGTGGGGTTTCGGGTTCCGCTGGATAGGTCAGGAGTCCACTACACGCAACAAGCGGCTACACGGGTAGCAGGGGTTGTGTGGCGTGGGCTGGGCGGTTTTTTAGGTTAGATGGCCTCGGGCAAGTGCAGAAAGGGCAACAGCCTCAACGGGTGCGGGGCAAAGTCAGGACATGCGGGGACCAAGCAGCAATAGGTATTGTAATTGTAAACTGTCGAAGCTGCGTTGGTAAAGTACCGGAACTTCAAGCGCTGATAGAAAGCACCGAAGCTGAAATCGTTATAGGTACAGAAAGCTGGCTGAAGCCAGAGATAAATTCTGCCGAAATTTTTACAAAGGCACAGACGGTGTTTAGAAAGGATAGATTGCATGCAACCGGTGGTGGAGTGTTCGTCGCTGTTAGTAGTAGTTTATCCTGTAGTGAAGTAGAAGTGGATAGTTCCTGTGAATTATTATGGGTGGAGGTTACACTCAACAACCGAGCTAGGTTAATAATTGGCTCCTTTTACCGACCCCCCGACTCAGCAGCATTAGTGGCAGAACAACTGAGAGAAAATTTGGAATACATTTCGCATAAATTTTCTCAGCATGTTATGGTCTTAGGTGGAGATTTCAATTTACCAGATATAGACTGGGACACTCAGATGTTTAGGACGGGTGGTAGGGACAGAGCATCGAGTGACATTATACTGAGTGCACTATCCGAAAATTACCTCGAGCAATTAAACAGAGAACCGACTCGTGGAGGTAACATCTTGGACCTACTGATAACAAACAGACCCGAACTTTTCGACTCTGTAAGTGCAGAACAGGGAATCAGTGATCATAAGGCCGTTGCAGCATCCCTGAATATGGAAGTTAATAGGAATATAAAAAAAAGGGAGGAAGGTTTATCTGTTTAGCAAGAGTAATAGAAGGCAGATTTCAGACTACCTAACAGATCAAAACGAAAATTTCTGGTCCGACACTGACAATGTTGAGTGTTTATGGAAAAAGTTCAAGGCAATCGTAAAATGCGTTTTAGACATGTACGTGCCGAGTAAAACTGTGAGGGACGGGAAAAACCCACCGTGGTACAACAACAAAGTTAGGAAACTACTGCGAAAGCAAAGAGAGCTTCACTCCAAGTTTAAACGCAGCCAAAACCTCTCAGACAAACAGAAGCTAAACGACGTCAAAGTTAGCGTAAGGAGGGCTATGCGTGAAGCGTTCAGTGAATTCGAAAGTAAAATACTAGGTACCGACTTGACAGAAAATCCTAGGAAGTTCTGGTCTTACGTTAAATCAGTAAGTGGCTCGAAACATCATGTCCAGACCCTCCGAGATGATGATGGCATTGAAACAGAGGATGACAAGCGTAAAGCTGAAATACTAAACACCTTTTTCCAAAGCTGTTTCACAGAGGAAGACCGCACTGCAGTTCCTTCTCTAAATCCTCGCACCAACGAAAAAATGGCTGACATCGAAATAAGTGTCCAAGGAATAGAAAAGCAACTGGAATCACTCAACAGAGGAAAGTCCACTGGACCTGACGGGATACCAATTCGATTCTACACAGAGTACGCGAAAGAACTTGCCCCCCTTCTAACAGCCGTGTACCGCAAGTCTCTAGAGGAACAGAAGGTTCCAGATGATTGGAAAAGAGCACAGGTAGTCCCAGTCTTCAAGAAGGGGCGTCGAGCAGATGCGCAAAACTATAGACCTATATCTCTGATGTCGATCTGTTGTAGAATTTTAGAACATGTGTTTTGCTCGAGTATCATGTCGTTTTTGGAAACTCAGAATCTACTATGTAGGAATCAACATGGATTCCGGAAACAGCGATCGTGTGAAACCCAACTCGCTTTATTTGTTCATGAGACCCAGAAAATATTAGATACAGGCTCCCAGGTAGATGCTATTTTTCTTGACTTCCGGAAGGCGTTCGATACAGTTCCGCACTGTCGCCTGATAAACAAAGTAAGAGCCTACGGAATATCAGACCAGCTGTGTGGCTGGATTGAAGAGTTTTTAGCAAACAGAACACAGCATGTTGTTATCAACGGAGAGACCTCTACAGACATTAAAGTAACCTCTGGCGTGCCACAGGGGAGTGTTATGGGACCATTGCTTTTCACAATATATATAAATGACCTAGTAGATAGTGTCGGAAGTTCCATGCGGCTTTTCGCGGATGATGCTGTAGTATACAGAGAAGTTGCAGCATTAGAAAATTGTAGCGAAATGCAGGAAGATCTGCAGCGGATAGGCACTTGGTGCAGGGAGTGGCAACTGACCCTTAACATAGACAAATGTAATCTATTGCGAATACATAGAAAGAAGGATCCTTTATTGTATGATTATATGATAGCGGAACAAACACTGGTAGCAGTTAATTCTGTAAAATATCTGGGAGTATGCGTGAGGAACGATTTGAAGTGGAATGATCATATAAAATTAATTGTTGGTAAGGCGGGTACCAGGTTGAGATTCATTGGGAGAGTCCTTAGAAAATATAGTCCATCAACAAAGGAGGTGGCTTACAAAACACTCGTTCGACCTATATTTGAGTATTGCTCATCAGTGTGGGATCCGTACCAGATCGGGTTGACGGAGGAGATAGAGAAGATCCAAAGAAGAGCGGCGCGTTTCGTCACAGGGTTATTTGGTAACCGTGATAGCGTTACGGAGATGTTTAACAAGCTCAAGTGGCGGACTCTGCAAGAGAGGCGCTCTGCATCGCGGTGTAGCTTGCTTGCCAGGTTTCGAGAGGGTGCGTTTCTGGATGAGGTATCGAATATTTTGCTTCCCCCTACTTATACCTCCCGAGGAGATCACGAATGTAAAATTAGAGAGATTAGAGCGCGCACGGAGGCTTTCAGACAGTCGTTCTTCCCGCGAACCATACGCGACTGGAACAGGAAAGGGAGATAATGACAGTGGCACGTAAAGTGCCCTCCGCCACACACCGTTGGGTGGCTTGCGGAGTATAAATGTAGATGTAGATGTGAAAGGAGAAAATATAAAAATGCAGTAAAAGAAGCAGGCAAAACGGAATACAAACGTCACAAAAATGAGATCGACAGGAAGTGCAAAATGGCTAAGCAGGGATGGCTAGCGGACAGATGTAAGGATGTAGAGGCTTATCTCACTAGGAGCAAGATAGATGCTGCCTACAGGAAAATTAAAGAAACCTTTGGAGAAAAGAGATCCACTTGTATGAATATCAAGAGCTCAGACGGAAACCCAGTTCTAAGCAAAGAAGGGAAAGCAGAAAGGTTGAAGGAGTATATAGAGGGTCTATACAAGGGCGATGTACTTGAGGACAATATTATGGAGATGGTAGAGGATGTAGATGTAGATGAAATGAGAGATACGATACCGCGTGAAGTGTTTGACAGAGCGCTGAAAGACCTGAGTCAAAACAAGGCCCCGGGAGTAGACAACATTCCATTAGAACTACTGACGGCCTTGGGAGAGCCAGTCCTGACAAAACTCTACCAACTGGTGAGCAAGATGTATGAGACAGGTGAAATACCCTCAGACTTCAAGAAGAATATAATAATTCCAATGCCAAAGAAAGCAGGTGTTGACAGATGTGAAAATTATCGAACTATCAGTTTAATAAGTCACAGCTGCAAAATACTAACGCGAATTCTTTACAGACGAATGGAAAAACTAGTAGAATCCGACCTCGGGGAAGATCAGTTTGGATTCCGTAAAATAGTTGCAACACGTGAGGCAATACTGACCTTACGACTTATCTTAGAAGAAAGATTAAGGAAAAGCAAACCTACATTTCTAGCATTTGTAGACTTAGAGAAAGCTTTTGACAATGTTGACTGGAATATTCTCTTTCAAATTCTAAAGGTGGCAGGGGTAAGATACAGGGAGCGAAAGGCTATTTACAATTTGTACAGAAACCAGATGGCAGTTATGAGTCGAGGGGCGTGAAAGGGAAGCAGTGGTCGGGAAGGGAGTGAGACAGGGTTGTAGCCTGTCCCCGATGTTATTCAATCTGTATATTGAGCAAGCAGTAAAGGAAACAAAAGAAAAATTCGGAATAGGTATTAAAATCCATGGAGAAGAAATAAAAACTTTGAGGTTCGCCGATGACATTGTAATTCTGTCAGAGACAGCAAAGGACTTGGAAGAGCAGTTGCACGGAAGGGACAGTGTCTTGAAAGGAGGATATAAGATGAACATCAACAAAAGCAATACGAGGATAATGGAAGGTAGTCGAATTAAGTCGGGTGATGCTGAGGGAATTAGATTAGGAAATGAGACACTTAAAGCAGTAAAGGAATTTTGCTATTTGGGGAGCAAAATAACTGATGATGGTCGAAGTAGAGAGGATATAAAATGTAGACTGGCAATGGCAAGGAAAGCATTTCTGAAGAAGAGAAATTTGTTAACACAACTTGACAAGAAGGAGGGAACGGTTGGTAGGACATGTTCTGAGGCATCAAGGGATCACAAATTTAGCATTGGAGGGCAGCGAGGAGGGTAAAAATTGTAGAGGGAGACCAAGAGATGAATACACTAAGCAGATTCAGAAGGACGTAGGTTGCAGTAGGTACTGGGAGATGAAGAAGCTTGCACAGCTCTCCACGAGCTGCATCAAACCAGTCTCAGGACTGAAGACCACAACAACAACAACAAGCGACAAACGGAAAAACTACAAAGAACGAAACTTATCTAGCTTTAAGGGGGAAACGGATGGCGCTCTGGTTGGCCCGCTAGATGGCGCTTCCATAGGTCAAACGGATATCAACTGCGTTTTTTTTTATAAATAGGAACCCCATTTTTTATTACATATTCATGTAGTACGTAAAGAAACATGAATGTTTTAGTTGGACCACTTTTTTCGATTTTTGATAGATGGCGTTATAATAGTCACAAACGTATAAGTACGTGGCATCACGTAACATTCCGCCAGTGCGGACGGTATTTGTTTCGTGATACATTACCCGTGTTAAAATGGACCGTTTACCAATTGTGGAAAAGATCGATTTCGAGTTGATGTACGGTTGTTGTGATCAAAATGCCCAACGGGCGTGTGCTATGTATGCTGCTCGGTATCCTGGACGACATCATCGAAGTGTCCGGACCGTTCGCCGGATAGTTACGTTATTTAAGGAAACAGGAAGTGTTCAGCTACATGTGAAACGTCAAACGCGACCTGCAACGAATGATGATGCCCAAGTAGGTGTTTTAGCTGCTGTCGCGGCTAATCTGCACATCATTAGCAGACAAATTGCGCGAGAATCGGGAATCTCAAGAACGTCGGTGTTAAGAATACTACATCAACATCGACTGTACCCGTACCATATTTCTGCGCACCAGGAATTGCATGGCGTCGACTTTGAACGTCGTGTACTGTTCTGCCACTGGGCACAAGAGAAATTACGGGACGATGACAGATTTTTTGCACGCATTCTATTTAGCGACGAAGCGTCATTCGCCAACAGCGGTAACATAAACCGGCATAATATGCACTATTGGGTAACGGAAAATCCACGATGGCTGCGACAAGTGGAACATCAGCGACCTTAGCGGGTTAATGTATGGTACGGCATTATGGGAGGAAGGATAATTGGCCCCCATTTTATCGACGGCAATCGAAATGGTCCAATGTATGCTGATTTCCTACGTAATGTCCTACCGATGTTTCACTGCATGACAGAATGGTGATGTACTTCCAACATGATAGATGTCCGTCACATAGCTCGCGTGCGGTTGAAGCGGTATTGAATAGCATATTTCATGACAGGTGGATTGGTCGTCGAAGCACCATTCCATGGCTCGCACGTTCACTGGATCTGACGTCTCCGGATTCCTTTCTGTGGGGAAAGTTGAAGGATATTTGCTATCGTGATCCACCGACAATGCCTGACAACATGCGTCAGCGCATTGTCAATGCATGTGCGAACATTACGGAAGGCGAACTACTCGCTGTTGAGAGGAATGTCGTTACACGTATTGCCAAATGCATTGAGGTTGACGGACATCATTTTGAGCATTTATTGCATTAATGTCGTATTTACAGGTAATCACGCTGTAACAGCATGCGTTCTCAGTAATGATAAGTTCACAAAGGTATATGTATCACGTTGGAACAACTGAAATAAAATGTTCAAACGTACCTACGTCCTGTATTTTAATTTAAAAAACCTACCCGTTACCAACTGTTCGTCTAAAATTGTGAGTCATATGTGTGTGACTATTACAGCGCCATCTGTCACAAAGCGAAAAAAGTGGTCCAACTAAAACATTCATACTTCTTTACGTACTACACGAAAATTTAATAAAAAATGGGGGTTCCTATTTTAATAAAACGCAGTTGATATCCATTTGACCTATGGCAGCACCATGTAGCGGGCCAACCATAGCGCCATCTGGTTTCGCCCTTCCAGCTAGACAAGTTTCGTTCTTTGTAGTTTTTTCGTTTGACGCTTATTTCGTGAGATATTTAGCCCGGTCACGATCAATGGACCACCCTGTATATTGCAGGACATCAAGTTCAAAATTGATCTCCTGCAATATACGTTATTGACGTAAATTCATTCACTTGAAAATGGCATAAAAGGTTGAAACCTGAATCGTAATTAAATTAACTGCAATATAGTCAAATTTCGGCGTGTTCATTTAAAAAATATTGTATGACTGTTGCTCAGCAACATCTCATCTATTTGCTGACAGCTAGTTGTTTACAGGACAGCGACTATAGAATCAACGAATCAGACCACGAGTTTGATCACTACTCCTGTTGTCTCCACAACTGTCACTTCGCTTTGCTCTCTCAGCTGCTGGTTACCAGTCAGCTGCGGATGACAACTGCTGTCTTTGATGATTGTAGAAATACGTGAAGATATGTGTCATATTGCAGAGGAAAGTGATAAGACTATTATTATCCTGCAAAGCGAATCCAGTTCTGCACTTTAAAGCGGAACATATGAACATACTCAGTACGGAACCTCACAACTGATTTTACTGGAGCCATAGTGTCCTTTTGCGAAACGGCGAACCGACAACATTTCCCCCTTGCATTCCCAACTTTCAATGAGTTTGTTACTTTGATCCAGGTTTAGTCCAGAAGCTTGTACTGTCGCTAACAGTCCGCAGTGTCAAGCGGTTTCTGGAAATCTAGGAATATGGAATCTGTTTGTTGCCATTCATCCGCGTTTCGCAAGATGTCGTGTGGGAAAAGGGAAAACTGGGTTTGTACGAGCAATGCTTTTTAAGCCCGTTCTGGTTTGTGGACAGAAGCTTTTCCGCCTCAAGGAAATTTGTTATTTTCGAACTGACAATATGTTCAAGAATTCTACTGACTGTGAATGCCACGGAGGCTACACACAGATGCTTGTGAATATTACCCACTGTTTCTTTCCCCGCTCTGAGAAATTCAGTGATGAAACGTTGTTTGCAACGTATATCACTTACAGACGCCATTTCGAAACACTGCTGAACCTGCGCTGTCTGTCAGAGGAAACGGAAATTTTGCACGTGCACTCAAGAAACTTAAAAAAAAAGAAAACATTTCGCATTTCGCACATTGCTGTCAGCTGAAAAAAAAGAAGGCAATCATAGTATCGTAGTTGATGGGGTATAGGTGTTAGAAGTCGTGCAGGGTTGCAGGTAGGCCGGTGTGGAAACTGAAAAATTTTGGAAAGTTGTGGTAAGGTCTCTTGGGACAAAACCGCTGAGGTTATCGTTCCCTGAGCCTACACGCTACTTAATCTAACTAAAACAAACTTACGCTATGGACAACACACACACCCATGCCCGAGGGAGTACTCGAAGCTCCGACGGACGGAGCCACATGGACCATGACAAGGCGCTTTAGACCGCACGGCTACCCCGCGCGACAGTGGAAATTGTAGGGTGGATTATACAGGGTGATTCAAAAAGAATACCACAACTTTAGGAATTTAAAACTCTGCAACGACAAAAGGCAGAGCTAAGCACTATCTGTCGGCGAATTAAGGGAGCTATAAAGTTTCATTTAGTTGTACATTTGTTCGCTTGAGGCGCTGTTGACTAGGCGTCAGCGTTAGTTGATGCTAAGATGGCGACCGCTCAACAGAAAGCTTTTTGTGTTATTGAGTACGGCAGAAGTGAATCGACGACAGTTGTTCAGCGTGCATTTCGAACGAAGTATGGTGTTAAACCTCCTGATAGGTGGTGTATTAAACGTTGGTATAAGCAGTTTACAGAGAATGGGTGTTTGTGCAAAGGGAAAAGTTCTGGACGGCCGAGAACGAGTGATGAAAATGTAGCACGCATCCAGCAAGCATTTGTTCGCAGCCCAGGAAAATCGACTCGCAGAGCTAGCAGAGAGCTGCAAATTCCACAATCAACTGTATGGAGAGTCCTACGAAAAAGGTTAGTTATGAAACCTGAACGTCAACTACCCGAGGCGATGGATCGGCCGCCAGGCAGCCCGTGACAGAGCACTTCATCACTGGCCTCCAAGAAGCCCTGATCTTACCCTCTGCGATTTTTTCTTATGGGGATATGTTAAGGATATGGTGTTTCGGCCACCTCTCCCAGCCACAATTGATGATTTGAAACGAGAAATAACAGCAGCTATCCAAACTGTTACGCCTGATATGCTACAGAGAGTGTGGAACGAGTTGGAGTATCGGGTTGATATTGCTCGAGTGTCTGGAGGGGGCCATATTGAACATCTCTGAACTTGTTTTTGAGTGAAAAAAAACCTTTTTAAATACTCTTTGTAATGATGTATAACAGAAAGTTATATTATGTTTCTTTCATTAAATACACATTTTTAAAGTTGTGGTATTCTTTTTGAATCACCCTGTATTATATAGGAATGATAGGTCTCTGTGAGAATTTCATCGCCCTTAAGAGAGAGGCGATTAAAGTTAAGCGGGCAGAGGGTGTAAAGTGTTTGGATATGTGGAACAATGGAACATGTTGATAGAAGCGTGGTAGCAGATCAGGTTTCTGAAGATGAGTGATGCTGTAGAGTGTTGGGGTTAGAGCTTTCACGAAATGTTGGAAAGGGGAAGGCGTTTCAGGTATCTGATGAAGCGTGGGAGCCTTGTGAGTTGGTACAGAGGAACCAGTCGGATACAAGATGTTAGATGGAGTGCGTAGCGTTCTACGATTTGGAAAGACCGGTAAAAGGAGGTGCCTAGGTTCATACGACGTTTGCAAAGGTCAGTATGGGTCGATGAAGGTCTAGTCTTGTGGTATTGATTACCCACGTTCGACTGGTTATTTGCTTTCGTCTACTGCAGGCGTTATTTTGGACGGTGGGGATTCAAACTCAGTTTGTTGTCAAGTGATGGATGTAGGTACCGCAGCGCTTTATTTGATGGATTGTGTACTAGATGCCTTAACGGCGGAACGCATGGTTGATTTGAAATTTGAAGTAACGTTAATACGAGGTTTCACTAATAATGCAGAATTCCATAACCACTTCTGTGGATATACTTTTTTTGAGGTCGTTGGTTATCCAGGGTTGCAGGTCCGCGGCTTCATTTTTTGTTAGAGGTGTTTCTTAACTCTACAAACAACTAAATAAATTTGCGTAATGTCCATTTGTTTCCACGAATAAAATAACAAAACAGATGAGATACATTGACGGTAAAAAAAATCGCAACACCGAGAAGAAGTTGTGCGACATAAACGGAAGCCATTAGGCGCGATTCTACATTGAAAGATGACGTCTATTCAAGTTTCTCACCAGTCGCATATCAGCAGCTCTAGTAGCGCCATTATGAGGAAGCAAATCAGATTTGCTTCAAACGCTGTAACGGTCGTGAGGGTTAGTTTCTTTCAGATGAACGTGGTGATTTGTTAGTCAAGAAAGCCTTGGAGGCGATGAAGACACGATGGTCAATACCCCACGAAGTTGTGTAATAGGGCTACGAGAAGCTGACTGTTCCTTCTGCACACGGCGGATTCGTGTCGAGGTCCGGTGTGCCGGCCAGCCTGTGGGTTTTCTATCTGCCTCGGCGAAGGCGGGCTGGGTCCCGTTATTCCGCCTCAGTTACACTATGTCGGCGATTTTGCGCAAACACTGTCTCCACGTAGGCGCACACCGTAATTACTCTGCCACGCAAACATTTGGGATTACACTCGTCTAGTGTGAGACGTTCCCGGAGGGACCCACTGGGGACCGAACCACACAATAATTCTGGATTTGGTGTGGGGCGGCGGTGGGGTGGGTGAACTGCTGTAGCCTGTTTTGGGTAGAGATGGGGGATCCGCTCCTGAACTGATTCATAGAGTTGAATCTTTCAAAGGAGTGAACAATCGGTGATTCAGAAAAAAAGAACGGTAGCTCCAAACGTTTCCCACAGCAGAGAGAGAGAGAGAGGGAGAGAGAGAGAGAGATACTGAGCATATCAGATGGGCCTCTGCTGGTCAGAGCACACTACACGCCACACAACACAGCCAGCGCCGGCCTCTGCCCTGCTTCTACCTTGGCTGCCTGCATTGTGCAGTGCCCCATTGGATTTTGTGTTTCACATATGCCGTGCCGTCTCTGTGCTTCCTCTGCCGCTTGCAGTGTCTGACGAAGCTTAACTTAGCATCGCACTAAGGCGGCGATCGTTTCAGTCGCACATCCTGCCCTCTGGGCAGTTGATGCGAGCAACAGGACAGAGAGCCTCCTAGTGGAGAACATAAGAACTACTTGCAACAACCTGCTCGCAAGAGAACGGACGATTTGTCTCGGAGCGGGTGACTGGTGGCCGTTCACCGCTCCCCCCACCCTCGTAACTCGTCCGCTCAACGCTCACCCCACCATTCTCGACTCTAGCCAGAGCATTGAGCAAAGCAACTCAGGTGTCACTCTGGTCTCTGCGGTCTTAGCTCACGCAGTAATACAGCTCGCGGCTTGACCTGCTCGACTCAGCGCCTCTGCATCGGAGTTCGTCTCTACTGGATGTTGTTCTTCGTAGTAATATCGCTATGTATATTACATTATTATGTTATGTATACATCATTTGTTTTTATTTTATTTTTATTTGTTTAAACTGATCAGATTAGGTTCCTGACGACTCCTCTTACTATAGGATTTTTATTATGGACACTCGAATTTACGCTTTAATTACGAGCGAACCGATAAACATATTGCAAAATGTGATACACCAATATTTTCCTTGTTTTATTCTGCGTAAGGCTATATACAGCACTTAAGTCTTACAGTCAATTTTTTTTCTTATTCTGGTACGGATTTTGCGATTTTAGGCGTCTTCGGAAGGAAACGTTCACTTTAAAAATATATGGCTTGTGATGTATTTGTACGAGGTTAATGAAATTTTAATACATTATAGCCAAATATATTGTTAATGTAAATCTCAAGTTACAACATTTTCCGATCACCCAAAAAAAACCACGATAGTTCAAAATAAATTAATAATCAAAAACTTTGTGATATCGTTGAAATTTCAATAAACAATACAAAATTCTAACTCATTATCTGTGTTACTTCAAAATAGGATCAAATAAGATCAAAATACAGGTATAGTACTGGAATAAACCAAGTTTAAAGGGCAATGTACCTTCCATTTATTTCCTATTGTGAATGAGTGGTGAGTCATGAAAAGAGCTAGTTCATTTCAGGGCGTGAACAATTCTGATCCGATCTCTGAAAAGAACCATTTTGCCCATCTCTAGTTTTGGGGCTGTGTACTACTGAGGGCTGCGGCGGGGACGAAGCCTCTCCATCGTTTCTAGGTCCCCAGTTCAATACAGTGCAATGCCTCTGGTGCACGTTCTGCATATGCAGCAGCAATTTGAGTGGTAGATGGCACCACAGTGACACGGCTGTTACAAATCGGTTAGTTCAAGGACAGCTCCGAGCCAGACTGCCTGTAACATGCGTTCCACTAATACCAAAACCATCGCCATTTTGCGACTTCAACGGTGCCAGGTGAGAGCTCATTGGAGGGCTGGGTGGAGGTGTCTGTTGTGTTTTCTGATGAAAGCTGGTTCTGCTTTGGTGCCAGTGATGGCTGTGTGTCGTTTACGAGGAGGCCAGTTTAGGGTCTGCACCCAACCTGTCGGTGTGCTAGCCACACTGGACCTACACCTGGAGTTAAGGTCTCGGGCGCGATATCATATGAGAGCAGTCCGGTGATTTGACTTGTTGTGCTGTCTGTGACGCCTCACAGGCAAGACATTTGAAAAATCGGTGTAATATATGTGAAAAAGAAACATTTATCTGTATTATTATTATTTCATTTCTGTATGAACGGTTGTCTACTATGTAGAGCCTGTAAAAAAGAAAATAATCATTTTTCATTTTTGTGTTCGTGCAATATTTATGTATCTACACTCCTGGAAATTGAAATAAGAACACCGTGAATTCATTGTCCCAGGAAGGGGAAACTTTATTGACACATTCCTGGGGTCAGATACATCACATGATCACACTGACAGAACCACAGGCACATAGACACAGGCAACAGAGCATGCACAATGTCGGCACTAGTACAGTGTATATCCACCTTTCGCAGCAATGCAGGCTGCTATTCTCCCATGGAGACGATCGTAGAGATGCTGGATGTAGTCCTGTGGCACGGCTTGCCATGCCATTTCCACCTGGCGCCTCAGTTGGACCAGCGTTCGTGCTGGACATGCAGACCGCGTGAGACGACGCTTCATCCAGTCCCAAACACGCTCAATGGGGGACAGATCCGGAGATCTTGCTGGCCAGGGTAGTTGACTTACACCTTCTAGAGCACGTTGGGTGGCACAGGATACATGCGGACGTGCATTGTCCTGTTGGAACAGCAAGTTCCCTTGCCGGTCTAGGAATGGTAGAACGATGGTTTCGATGACGGTTTGGATGTACCGTGCACTATTCAGTGTCCCCTCGACGATCACCAGTGGTGTACGGCCAGTGTAGGAGATCGCTGCCCACACCATGATGCCGGGTGTTGGCCCTGTGTGCCTCGGTCGTATGCAGTCCTGATTGTGGCGCTCACCTGCACGGCGCCAAACACGCATACGACCATCATTGGCACCAAGGCAGAAGCGACTCTCATCGCTGAAGACGACACGTCTCCATTCGTCCCTCCATTCACGTCTGTCGCGACACCACTGGAGGCGGGCTGCACGATGTTGGAGCGTGAGCGGAAGACGGCCTAACGGTGTGCGGGACCGTAGCCCAGCTTCATGGAGACGGTTGCGAATGGTCCTCGCCGATACCCCAGGAGCAACAGTGTCCCTAATTTGCTGGGAAGTGGCGGTGCGGTCCCCTACGGCACTGCGTAGGATCCTACGGTCTTGGCGTGCATCCGTGCGTCGCTGCGGTCCGGTCCCAGGTCGACGGGCACGTGCACCTTCCGCCGACCACTGGCGACAACATCGATGTACTGTGGAGACCTCACGCCCCACGTGTTGAGCAATTCGGCGGTACGTCCACCCGGCCTCCCGCATGCCCACTATACGCCCTCGCTCAAAGTCCGTCAACTGCACATACGGTTCACGTCCACGCTGTCGCGGCATGCTACCAGTGTTAAAGACTGCGATGGAGCTCCGTATGCCACGGCAAACTGGCTGACACTGACGGCGGCGGTGCACAAATGCTGCGCAGCTAGCGCCATTCGACAGCCAACACCGCGGTTCCTGGTGTGTCCGCTGTGCCGTGCGTGTGATCATTGCTTGTACAGCTCTCTCGCAGTGTCCGGAGCAAGTATGGTGGGTCTGACACACCGGTGTCAATGTGTTCTTTTTTCCATTTCCAGGAGTGTTTTTTTTTGCAAATAACGTCTGTGGTCGGTGAGTGTGTAAATCGAAGCAGCAAATGATAACTGAAAAAACTGACAAAGATATTTATTAGCGTACTGAATTGATTATGAATAGTGTAAATAGTGGAGGCTTAAATGTTACTCGCTCTGTCTTCTTGTAGCCGTTAAAGTTGTAAGAGCCTGTGACGCTCGCTTTGAATGCTTGGTTAGCTTTCTTTTGTTCTTTGTCCGAGAAAGACGCCATTGGAGGCTGATGTATAAAAAAGGTGTGTGCTTCGAATTTATGTTGACTTTTGGATATAGAAATTGTTAAAAATACTTGTAATAATCTATTGCTAGCTTGCCCAGTATTTCATTCCACATTTTTAGCCGTTTTCAGCATATTTCGAATTTTTCATTAAGCAGAACTGGGCAGCGATCGCGGGAGCCGCGGCAAATTCAAATTACAATTGAATTAAAGCAGTTTTCCCGCAATTAAGCGGGCAGGTAATGGTACATTAAAATTATTCCTTGCTGCTTCCCGGAGACCTCAGAGGAGAATTGTGGATTTTATTATGTCATTTTCAGGTGGACATGGGCAACTGCTATTACAATCTCAGTGATGTAAATAATTTACGTAAATCAGAGTGGTAAAACTTTACTTGTGTGGTATCAAAGGCTCCTGTGCTCAAACCTGTTCTGGCTAATAATAATATTAAAATCAAATTTCATTTTTTGTTTCATGCTCTCGTGTTAGTGGTGGCAATCAATAGTATTCATATGTTAAAAAATCCACCGCAGCTTTTATGTTTAGCGAACATAGCATACAGTAACTTCTGTAGGTGTAAATAAGAGTAATTTTCAGTGCTTTTCACAGATGAAAGTAGAGAAAGACGTGTTTAATTTCATAATTAGTTACAGTAATGATGCCATGTTCCGTTTCTAACAGGCCAGGTCAGGGTTATATGAAAATAGTTTGCAAATTAAAGATCATACATTCACAGCAGGAAATCTTTTAGTGTTGTGCGTATCCCCACTTAATAGGTCGAGGTGCACAAGGTTCAAGTTTTTCAACTACAGAAACTAATAGTGAGAATCGCATTTTATCTTTTTTGCTCGCAACAATAAGCAATATACAGTTTATTAAAATGTTATGCAACATAAACTGCATATAAAATCAAAAAGTGCGCGGTGGGGAGACGCGACATGACATTCATGAAAAGCATTCGAGGGGCTGTTTTCCAATAGGATAACGCTCGGCCTCATACGGCTATTGTATCCCAGCGTGCTCCACGGAGTATCGGCGCGTTACTTTACCCTGCTCGATCATCAGGTCTGCCTCCAATCGAGTACATACGGGACTCCAGCTTCATCCACGACCGGCATTAACAGCTCCTGCATTGACCGAACAAGTGCAACAGGTATTGAACTGCATTCCACGGACTGACATACGGTACCTGTACAACACAATACGCTACAGCTGCATGCTTGCATTCAACATTCTGGCAGTTACATCGACTATTAATGTACCAGCATTTCACATTTGCAACGGCTAATTTCGCTCTTATTTTAATCTGTTGTTTCGAGGATTATGGAACTGAATTCGGATTTTGTCCGTGCGAAGTATTACGAGAGTTATCGATGTATCTTCATCGATGTTTTAATTAATTGCAATTAAAACATTGTACAGGGTGAAAAGTATTTAAACCGACAAACTCTGGGAGTCGACATAAAAGTTTTCTGGGTTTGGGACCGTGTCATAATGTAAAAACTACTGCTGCTATAGAAAAGCCAACGTTTCGGCCATGATTGCAGCGGCCTTCTTCTGGGTCTAGTTTTTACATTATGACGCGGTACCAAACCCAGAAAACTTTTATGTCGACTGACTCTGGCCGCGGAAGCCTACGCAATTAAAACTCTGGGAGGTTGTAGGGGACATCAAAACAAATATTTTTCCCTAATGTCATTTTTTCCTATGAGGATAATTTAAACCGATGGAGGTCGTATTACGCTCTTCAGTTGTAGGCAACTGCTGTCCACCAGTGTAGTAGTGCATTGTCTCTGTTTACTGATGTAGCGATACGCCTGGAGTGAGTACACTGATATGGTTGGTGCGTACTACGTAGCGCACCACAACGGACGAGCTGCACAGCGGGTTTATCAACAACAATATCCTAATCGCAGTATCCCGTATGATACGACCTTTGCTACTGTATACCAACGTCTGCATGGGACCGGGTCATTTTGCAGATTACCTGGAGAGGGACGCTGCAAGTTGAGGAAGCTGTCTTGCAGCATGTGGAACGGGATCCTTCAATCAGCACTCGTGCAATTGCACGTAACATGGGGACGTATCAGACGAATGTAAGAACAGTCCTTCGAGAGCAACTGTTACGTTCATTTCACTTACAGCGCGTCCACAACCTGGAACCAGTTGATTATCCACCCAGAGCACAGTTTTCGCAGTGGTACCTGGAACAGTGTGAAATGCATCCTACATTTCCATCCTCTGTGTTGTTTACCGATGAAGCAACGTTCGGGGGTGATGGAGTCTTCAACATGCACAATTCGCATGTTTGGAGTGAGGATAACCCACATGCCGCAGTTACTAGCGCTCATCAAGTGCGGTTCTTCGTTAATGTGTGGACCAGTGTTGTTGGGGACTGTTTAATTGGGCCGTATCTGCTACCTAGTTGTTGTCTCTTGGTCATAAAAAATGGAAACCTGTTTGTTGGTTTAATTAATTTGCCGCCAGAGAAATCTTCCTCTACCGGTTTACTCCTCATAGGAAAAAATGACTTTAGGGAAAAATATTTGTTTTGATGTCTCCTACAACCTCCCAGAGTTTGTCGGTTTAAATACTTTTGACCCTGTATATTAAGTAAAACAAGTTATCAGAATCGAGGTATTTTTACCCCGTGCTTCGACTGAATTTGAAATTATATCACACTTGGGAGACGAAGTTATTAAGGGGCTCCGGAAAGGCTCAAAATCATGAAAAGTTCAATTTTTACTTTTTTGCGTTTTCTGAATCTGCAGACTATTACCTTTTAATAGATATATAATTTATTCAATTCCGAAGACTACAACTATTTTAAAATTTTTTTTTGAAATGTGTTCTACATGGGCGTGACCCACTGTGGCGCTGTGCGATATGTTAATTACCTTGGTGACGGTGATTCTAAAAGTTTCAAACATGTTTAAGGACTGAAGCCCTATGGTGATGATGTTGTAGTTCAGAAATTTGAGTGTATTGGACACGTACAGAAGCGAATGGGAACAAGACTTTGGCGACTGAAAGCTTCGTACAAAAAACAAAAACTCAGTGATGGTAAAGGGTTGGATGGGAAGGGAAGGTTAACTGACAGTGTAATTGACAAAATACAGAACTATTATGGAATGGCTATTAGGCAAAATACACAAAGTGTCGACGAAATGAAGAAGGCTGTTTGGGCTTTTTTTTTCATACTTCTTCAACCGATGAAAATCCCCAACATAGCTTGTGTCCCAAAGAAGAAGACAGTTGGTGTAAATATAACAAAGGATTGCTAAATGGTGAAGTGTACACTCATAAGCATAGTCTGCCTCATGCAATAATGGAGGTGATGAAACCTATTTTCAGAGACTTAGCAGCACCTGAACTGTTGAAAAAGTGTGTTCACGGAAAAACTCAAAACCCCAATGAAAGTGTAAATAGTGTTATATGGTCGAGAATCCCCAAGACTGTATTTGTTGGAATAGAAACACTTCACTTTGGTGTGTATGATGCTGTTGCGACTTTCAGTGATGGCAACATTGTAAGGTGCAAGGTATTTAGAAATATGGGAATGAAGATAGGTTCTAACACGGTACGAGCGATGCTTGCTTTAGACAAGGAACGCCTTCGGGCTGCAGACAGGGCTGTAAAGAGTCTAGAAATACAAGCAAGAGTAAACAGGAGGAGGAACAAGAGGAAGCTGGAGGAGGAGTTTGCAGAGGATGAAGATAATCCATCCTATGGACCTGGAATGCACTAAAAAGTTAATCCAATCTTTGTCGCTCGATTCCCAAAACTTTTATTTTCTCATACTAATTACATGTTTTCTAAGGATCTTCCAAACATATTTGTTTCAAACTTTCAGTAAATGTTACACAGTACCTTCTGCATAATTTAACACAGCCTTTTTCCAAAAAAAACTGTATATTTTTGAATA
This sequence comes from Schistocerca cancellata, assembly GCF_023864275.1. Lineage (NCBI taxonomy): Eukaryota > Metazoa > Arthropoda > Insecta > Orthoptera > Acrididae > Schistocerca > Schistocerca cancellata. Next base: position 32,035,584 of record NC_064632.1, on the reverse strand, counting down.
CATAAATAAGAAATTGCAGAAAAATGTTGTGAATTTTCATTACAATTGAAAAAAATCATCTTTAATAACTGAACTAAAATTTTGTAAAATCCCTGTGTTAAGTTGTAGCCCATATTCCAATAAATAGTCTGTAAAAAGTTCAACTTCCTACCTCAAATACTTTGTGAGGAAAGATGTAATTTATAAGCGTTATTTTAACATTGCAAGTATAGGGCGTTCCGGAGCCCCTTAACAAGAATTTGGACGGATCGTTGGAACGGGTGACAAGGAAGGTGGTGTCTTCAACACGAGGCTGCTGTGTGAGGGATGCATAAAAAGAGGAGTAGTCGCCGAAGGAAACGAGAGCACGCTCTCAGACTACCGCCGTTTATCGCTGCGTGTTGTGAACGAGATGTGCGTCGGGGAGGCCGGGGCGCTTTCCCGCTCCTTACGGCCGACACAGTTGGCGCCGCCGTACATTTCCCGAGCCGCCTGTCGCCTGTCGTAACGCGGAGGGAGGTCGTTTGCATGCGGGAGCAGCTCCTGCGAGTTTCTCCGAATACGACAGCCGAGCGCCGGCACACGCCCTGCTGTTTGTTAACGGCTTCCACGGGAAAACTGCCAAGTTAAGCGGAGACTGGTTTGACACCACAGTGCTGCTACTCGAGGTGGCGCAGGAAGGGTAAGGAGGCCTTTAAGTTCCGTATTCGTTGTTGTTGTTGTTGTGGTCTTCAGTCCTGAGACTGGTTTGATGCAGCTCTCCATGCTACTCTATCCTGTGCAAGCTTCTTCGTCTCCCAGTACCTACTGCAACCTACATCCTTCTGAATCTGCTTAGTGTATTCATCTCTTGGTCTCCATCTACGATTTTTACCCTCCACGCTGCCCTCCAATACTAAATTGGTGATCCCTTGATGCCTCAGAACATGTCCTACCAACCGATCCCTTCTTCTGGTCAAATTGTGCCACAAACTTCTCTTCTCCCCAATCCTATTCAATACTTCCTCATTAGTTATGTGATCTACCCATCTAATCTTCAGCATTCTTCTGTAGCACCATATTTCGAAAGCTTCTACTCTCTTCTTGTCCGAACTATTTACCGTCCATGTTTCACTTCCATACATGGCTACACTCCATACAAATACTTTCAGAAAAGGCTTCCTCACACTTAAATCTATACTCGATGTTAACAAATTTCTCTTCTTCAGAAACGCTTTCCTTGCCATTGCCAGTCTACATTTTATATCCTCTCTACTTCGACCATCATCAGTTATTTTGCTCCCCAAATAGCAAAACTCCTTTACTACTTTAAGTGTCTCATTTCCTAATCTAATTCCCTCAGCATCACCCGACTTAATTCGACTACATTCCATTATCCTCGTTTTGCTTTTGTTGATGTTCATCTTATATCCTCCTTTCAAGACACTTTCCATTCCGTTCAACTGCTCTTCCAGGTCCTTTGCTGTCTCTGACAGAATTACAATGTCATCGGCAAACCTCAAAGTTTTTATTTCTTCTCCATGGATTTTAATACCTACACCAAATTTTTCTTTTGTTTCCTTTACTGCTTGCTCAATATACAGATTGAATAACATCGGGGAGAGGCTACAACCCTGTCTCACTCCCTTCCCAACCACTGCTTCCCTTTCATGTCCCTCGACTCTTATAACTGCCATCTGGTTTCTGTACAAATTGTAAATAGCCTTTCGCTCCCTGTATTTTACCCCTGCCACCTTTAGAATTTGAAAGAGAGTATTCCAGTCAATATTGTCAAAAGCTTTCTCTAAGTCTACAAATGCTAGAAACGTAGGTTTGCCTTTCCTTAATCTTTCTTCTAAGATAAGTCGTAGGGTCAGTATGCCTCACGTGTTCCAGTATTTCTACGGAATCCAAACTGATCTTCCCCGAGGTCGGCTTCTACTAGTTTTTCCATTCGTCTGTAAAGAATTCGTGTTAGTATTTTGCAGCTGTGGCTTATTAAACTAATTGTTCGGTAATTTTCACATCTGTCAACACCTGCTTTCTTTGGGATTGGAATTATTATATTGTTCTTGAATTCTGAGGGTATTTCGCCTGTTTCATACATCTTGCTCACCAGATGGTAGAGTTTTGTCAGGACTGGCTCACCCAAGACCGTCAGTAGTTCCAATGGAATAGTGTCCACTCCGGGGGCCTTGTTTCGACTCAGGTCTTTCAGTGCTCTGTCAAACTCTTCACGCAGTATCGTATCTCCCATTTCATTTTCATCTACATCCTCTTCCATTTCCATAATATTGTCCTCAAGTACATCGCCCTTGTATAGACCCTCTATATACTCCTTCCACCTTTCTGCTTTCCCTTCTTTGCTTAGAACTGGTTTTCCATCTGAGCTCTTGATGTTCATACAAGTGGTTCTCTTATCTCCAAAGGTCTCTTTAATTTTCCTGTAGGCAGTATCTATCTTACCCCTAGTGAGATAAGCCTCCGTATTCGTAGGCAGTCCAAAGGCCCTGTCACTTGTTAGCATCACAACTGTGTCGTCGCCACCGCTAAGGAGGTTGCAGCCACTGCCGTGCGCCGAAAAATACTGTAATTCACAGCTTCAGCGACAAGAGGCCGCAGTTCTCATCGACACCGCTGCCTGCACTACCAGGGAGGAAGAGAAACAGCTGTACGCACTGTCGTTGGACCTAACACGCTGTAGTTCTATCGCTATCGCTGCCCTACTGGTTGGCATCTATGCATCCTTCACAACTAGTCATTGTCCCTTTCTACTCTCGCCAGTCTCTCTCTCTCGAGTACCACTACTGTTACACGGAAGGTTAATTCCGTATTTCTAGATTTCCGGAAAGCTTTTGACACCGTCCCTCACAAGCGACTTCTAATCGAGCTGCGAGCCTACGGGGTATCGTCTCAGTTGTGCGACTGGATTCGTGATATCCTGTCAGGAAGATCGCAGTTCGTAGTAATAGACGGCAAATCATCGAATAAAATTGAAGTGATATCAGGTGTTCCCCAGGGAAGCGTCCTGGGACCTCTGCTGTTCCTGATCTATATAAATGACCTGGGTGACAATCTGAGCAGTTCTCTTAGGTTGTTCGCAGATGATGTTGTAATTTACCGTCTAGTAAGGTCATCCGAAGACCAATATCAGTTGCAAAGCGATTTAGAAAAGATTGCTGTACGCAGTGGCAGGTGGCAATTGACGCTAAATAACGAAAAGTGTGAGATGATCCACATGAGTTCCAAAAGGAATCCGTTGGAATTCGATTACTCGATAAATAGTACAATTCTCAAGGCTGTCAATTCAACTAAGTACCTGGGTGTTAAAATTACGAACAACTTCAGTTGGAAAGACCACACAGATAATATTGTGGGTAAGGCGAGCCAAAGGTTGCGTTTCATTGGCAGGGCACTTAGAAGATGCAACAAGTCCACTAAAGAGACAGCTTACACTACACTCGCTCGTCCTCTGTTAGAATATTGCTGCGCGGTGTGGGATCCTTACCAGGTGGGATTGACGGAGGACATCGAAAGGGTGCAAAAAAGGGCAGCTCGTTTTGTATTAGCACGTAATAGGGGAGAGAGTGTGGCAGATATGATAAGCGAGTTGGGATGGAAGTCATTAAAGCAAAGACGTTTTTCGTCGCGGCGAGATCTATTTACGAAATTTCAGTCACCAACTTTCTCTTCCGAATGCGAAAATATTTTGTTGAGCCCAACCTACATAGATAGGAATGATCATCAAAATAAAATAAGAGAAATCAGAGCTCGAACGGAATGGTTTCGGTGTTCGTTTTCCCCGCGCGCTGTTCGGGAGTGGAATGGTAGAGAGATAGTATGATTGTGGTTCGATGAACTCTCTGCCAAGCACTTAAATGTCAATTGCAGAATAATCATGTAGATGTAGATGGACACCATTCCGTCATTTTCACGTCCTCTACACATACTAAAGGACAGCCTAATCCTAGCAGCCCACCTTTACCAACAGAAACAGAAGCTCCGCACCCACAACTCCAACACGTATTACAAGTTTCAGAGCACCATGTGCTTCGCCCCACCTATCGCATCTGTCCCTCCCTCTACCACTTGACAAATTCCATAATGTCTCCCCTCCAACCCCGCTCTTCTCAAATTCTTACCCTTACAGATCGTATATATATATATCCCATAATCTCGAAGATTAAAACCCTATTGTATCCCCAACCCATTCCAGTCACAGAGTGCCTGACAGGGGATTTCAGATCGATTCCGTATTTCTGGATTACCGGAAGGCTTTTGACACTGTACCACACAAGCGGCTCGTAGTGAAATTGCGTGCTTGTGGAATATCGTCTCAGTTATGTGACTGGATTTGTGATTTCCTGTCAGGGAGGTCACAGCTCGTACTAATTGACGGAAAGTCATCGAGTAAAACAGAAGTGATTTCTGGCGTTCCCAAAGGTAGTGTTATAGACCCTTTGCTGTTCCGTATTTATATAAACGATTTGGGAGGGAATCTGAGCAGTCGTCTTAGGTTGTTTGCAGATGACGCTGTCGTTTGTCGACTAATAAAGTCATCAGAAGATCAAAACAAATTGCAAAACGATTCAGAAAATATATCTGAATGGGGCGAAAAGTGGCAGTTGACCCTAAATAACAAGAAGTGTGAGGTCATCCACATGAGTGCTAAAAGGAACTCGTTAAACTTCGGTTACACGATAAATCAGTCTAATCAAAAAGCCGTAAATTCAACTAAATACCTAGGTATTACAATTACGAACAACTTAAATTGGAAGGAACACATAGAAAATGTTGTGGGGAAGGCTAACCAAAGACTGCGTTTTATTGGCAAGGCACTTAGAAAATGTAACAGACCTACTAAGGAGACTGCCTACACTACGCTTGTCCGTCCTCTTTTAGAATACTGCTGCGCGGTGTGGGATCCTTACCATATAGGACTGACGGAGTACATCGAAAAAGTTCAAAGAAAGGCACCACGTTTTGTATTATCGCGAAATATGGGAGAGAGTGTCACAGAAATGACACAGAATTTGGGCTGGAAATCATTAAAAGAAAGGCGTTTTTCGTTGCGACGGAATCTTCTTACGAAATTCCAATCACAACTTTCTCCTCTGGACGCGAAAATATTTTGTTGACACCGACCTACATAGGGAGGAACGATCGTCACGATAAAATAAGGGAAACCAGAGCTCGTACGGAAAGATATAGGTGTTCATTCTTTCCGCGCGCTATACGAGATTGGAATAATAGAGAATTGTGAAGGTGGTTCTATGAACTGTCTGCCAGGCACTTAAATGTGATTTGCAGAGTATCCATGTAAATGTAGATGCATATACCAAAAATATGTCCCACTCCCATGGCCTCCGCAACCTCGATCCTAAGGAAACTGACAGCCTTCCTCTTCCTGGCCCAAAATCGTGTCCTCACATCTACCATCCTATTCCCTCATCATCCCCTCTGATTAAGATTCGAATACCCCTCCCATATTCCTGTCAAACGCAGCTCCACTCATGCTCCTTCCTCTTCCAGTAACATTACCCAGCCTCACATCCCCCTGTAACGCCGGAAATACATATTCTCCTGTTTCCATCTATTGTACTATAAATTTTTTCCTTATTTTGTTACCTCAAAATATGACATTTCTGTCTCTTTATCTATTGTAATTGTTTTACTATTTGTATATATATATTTATGCATTTATGTCTATGTATAATTGGGTGTTTTGTAAATATTATTTGTATTTTTACGCTGGGTCTTGCCTAGGGAAAACTATGCTATCGAACGAATACGTCGATAGGTCGTGTGGAGAACGAAAGTGTTTAGGATCTTTGGTAGTGTTAACTCTGCCGCGTGGAGCGCGGGCTGAGCAGGGGGAGTCTGGCGGGAGTAGCGAGTGGAGCAGGTGTGTTGTGTGAAGCTCCCGCGAGTTGCCGCGCTTTCGGGGTTTGGCAGCATGTAATTGCGCTCGACTAGTGATGATAGTTTCTGACATGGTGTCGCGGACGGGAAGCGTTAGCTGGCACACATCAAGAGCCCGTTTCGTCTGGTGACCGTGTCGAGAAGAATGCGCGCCAACATCCAGCTTCTGCAACACCGACGGCCGACAATGAGTGACTGTCGCCAGCTTCTCGATCGACGGCTTCAAACCTTCAATCAACCAACAAGGAAGACTGGAAGCACGTAAAGTTTTAGAACTGTATGGCAGACCTCAGCTTTTCAAACTTTTAAAATTGTTGCATCACCAAATTACAGCAACTTAGCTTGAAACTTTGTTGCTCATTGTCCCAATTGCATTACCAAGCAGGGTCCCTTCCTTTTCCGGAATGAACCCGAGTGTCGTTGAGATTCAAACGCCAGCATTAAAGTAACATCATTTCACTGCTTTAATTTCAAAGTTCAGTTAAGGTATTCATAGCTGGCTACAATATTCAGATTACACAAGCACAAATTAAGAGTGCGAGTTTTGTTACCATATTTTAGCTTACCTGTGACTGCAGCTCAGCTTGGTACGTACTAAGTTTTACTATTGTTAATTGTTCAGAATCATTTAATTCAAGTTCAAAGTTAAATCCCTTATTTCTAAATTGCGTAGATTCAAGTAGCTTTTGAAATGATTGTTGAGGTATTCCGAGACTAACCGTATTTTACTGAATTTCGATGTGCTTCAGAAAGAAAGCTCACTATTAACTTCAGTCACTAAATTAACTTTCGAGTTTCCTGTTTTATTAATTCTTTTGCTAAATTAAGTCAGAGTGTATCGAAATTTATTACTTCTGACAAACTTTCAGTTTTCACACTACACGTGTCAACCTTCAGTTGCCACGCTTCTAGTGCTAATTATATGTGCAATAACCTTTTTTTTTCAGTTACTATAGTAATTGTCCTTAGAACTGGCGACCGTAATTTCCCCCAAATCTCAAATATCTAATTACCGCTAGTTAATTGTTAACGTAATGGCCGCACATTTACTTTCTTTATTAACTTTACCCCTTTTCAAAATTAATTTCCACCAGTTTCATTTGCATTTTTCCTTTCATTTAGATGTAATCTTTTCCTCCCTCCTTACCGACAGATTAACTTTGGTGACGATTGCTTTTCCCAAATTTCCATTAGGTACACGTGGTTTAATTTTTCACTGTCATTAAGGTCGATAAGTGAGGGGAAGGTTACACCCCCTCCCTCTGGCTCCCAGACATTATGCTTCATCCATCCTTATTGGCCCTCCTCCTCCTCCTATTTCTCCTCCCCCCCCCCCCTCCTCCTACCCTCATAACATCAACTGGAAGTTTGCTTATATTGTCAGGCAAATCATAGCGCCAGGTACACCATTCCCATCTGACTTTTTTCCGTAAATTACCAAAACAAATAATTTATTGAGTTTTAGTCCTATTTCTTTACTCATTTTAACTGTAAAACCTCTATGTGCACTTTTCTGATCATTTGGCCAAAGAGTAGCAGTATGACTGCAGCGACCCCATACCCTATCCCATGTGGAGCGAATGAAATCTTATACACCGGGTGTCCCATTTATCTTGACCACCCTAAATAACTGTTTGTCCAGATGCAAATTACAAAATGTTTCAAGCAAATTGTCTTTAACCGGAAGGGGAACATCAATCAGCATGATTGCCTTCATTGTAGCTTTGTTTTTTTACAAAGATATGAGCAGCGGTATGACTTTTTTCAATAGCACCCTATATGTTTTATTCGGTAATTCATTTCCTCCCCTAAAGACCTATTCAAAAATGTACCACAGAGTACCATTCACTGAAACACGATGTTATTAATTACATAATTCATCCTCTTGCTAGAGTTGTACCATTGCCCAGGAGTAGAACATTCACAGGTGCTCAAAGTAGTGACCCTGGCCACTGATACACTGGTGCACTCGTTGAATGAAAGAATTGTTTACTGCTTCCAGTGTTGCCTGCTGAAGATACGTTCCTGCATGTCCTCTGAAGTTGTTGGAATATCGCGATAGACAACGTCTTTGATGCATCCCCAAAGAAAAAAGTCCAGAGGATTTAAATCGGGAGAACTAGCAGGCCAAGTAACTGTTCCTCCTCGACCAATCCATCTGGCAAGACACCTTCGGTTCAGAACACGACGTGCACGCAAGGCATTGTGTACTGGACATCCATCTAAACTCGTGCTCTGTTTTGTTTTTATTATGGTAGCTACCCTGTAGACAGCTAGCCGTGTCACTTTGTTATTTTGATCCAGGTATAGTGCCCCTGCTTCTGTCCTGCCGTTGCCACCACAACCGCCTCCAAATTGTACTTCCAGCAATCATCTAACAGTATCACCAGCACCATGATCGAAGCATTGCCTGCAGCGCCATCCTCTGTACAAAGAACAGCAGGTGAGGACACGGGAGTGGTGTCAGCTGTGGCCTCGATGAATGGCTGGAGTCTCAGCTTCCCCAGTTTCCCATAAAATATCGAGAGAGAAATTAGGCAACTTTCATTATGTAGATCGCTGTATATAATTTATTTCTCTCGGGTGTTGGCAGTCCTGGTAAAGCTTTAAAAGTCTTACTATCACGACTCTTTTTGTAATTACAATCATTATTTTAAAGGAAATACACTCCTGGAAATTGAAATAAGAACACCGTGAATTCATTGTCCCAGGAAGGGGAAACTTTATTGACACATTCCTGGGGTCAGATACATCACATGATCACACTGACAGAACCACAGGCACATAGACACAGGCAACAGAGCATGCACAATGTCGGCACTAGTACAGTGTATATCCACCTTTCGCAGCAATGCAGGCTGCTATTCTCCCATGGAGACGATCGTAGAGATGCTGGATGTAGTCCTGTGGAACGGCTTGCCGTGCCATTTCCACCTGGCGCCTCAGTTGGACCAGCGTTCGTGCTGGACGTGCAGACCGCGTGAGACGACGCTTCATCCAGTCCCAAAAATGCTCAATGGGGGACAGATCCGGAGATCTTGCTGGCCAGGGTAGTTGACTTACACCTTCTAGAGCACGTTGGGTGGCACGGGATACATGCAGACGTGCATTTTCCTGTTGGAACAGCAAGTTTCCTTGGCGGTCTAGGAATGGTAGAACGATGGGTTCGATGACGGTTTGGATGTACCGTGCACTATTCAGTGTCCCCTCGACGATCACCAGTGGTGTACGGCCAGTGTAGGAGATCGCTCCCCACACCGTGATGCCGGGTGTTGGCCCTGTGTGCCTCGGTCGTATGCAGTCCTGATTGTGGCGCTCACCTGCACGGCGCCAAACACTCATGCGACCATCATTGGCACCAAGGCAGAAGCGACTCTCATCGCTGAAGACGACACATCTCCATTCGTCCCTGCATTCACGCCTGTCGCGACACCACTGGAGGCGGGCTGCACGATGTTGGGACGTGAGCGGAAGACGGCCTAACGGTGTGCGGGACCGTAGCCCAGCTTCATGGAGACGGTTGCGAATGGTCCTCGCCGATACCCCAGGAGCAACAGTGTCTCTAATTTGCTGGGAAGTGGCGGTGCGGTCCCCTACGGCACTGCGTAGGATCCTACGGTCTTGGCGTGCATCCGTGCGTCGCTGCGGTCCGGTCCCAGGTCGACGGGCACGTGCACCTTCCGCCGACCACTGGCGACAAGATCGATGTACTGTGGAGACCTCACGCCCCACGTGTTGAGCAATTCGGCGGTACGTTCACCCGGCCTCCCGCATGCCCACTATACGACCTCGCTCAAAGTCCGTCAACTGCACATACGGTTCACGTCCACGCTGTCGCGGCATGCTGCCAGTGTTAAAGACTGCGATGGAGCTCCGTATGCCACGGCAAACTGGCTGACACTGACGGCGGCGGTGCACAAATGCTGCGCAGCTAGCGCCATTCGACGGCCAACACCGCGGTTCCTGGTGTGTCCGCTGTGCCGTGCGTGTGATCATTGCTTGTACAGCCCTCTCGCAGTGTCCGGAGCAAGTATGGTGGGTCTGACACACCGGTGTCAATGTGTTCTTTTTTCCATTTGCAGGAGTGTAGTAGAAATTAACATCACGTAGACGATAATTAAACTGGACGTTTGCTAGTGGTTTATTAGAGCATTCTGTTTTTTGTGCTTAGTAGCGTGGGACGTACACTATCTCTAGCAGTTGAGTATTAATATTTATAATGGTGAACGTGTTTAGTGCTCCTCTCTGCGCCGGTACTTACTACGACAATAATAAGCCTTACATTTTAAAATTTCCAACCAACAAAGAAACACACAAAAGGTGGATTTAAATCACTGATTTTCGATATCAACATTTGCCTACACCATATTTAATTAAACAGTTACAGCTTTTATAAACATGGTATTGTATTTGTTCACAGTTTTGGCCAAATTTTCGAAATTATTTGCAAGTGTGAGACGTTTTCTCTGAAAATGTTATTTAAAACCTTACGCCAGTAAAAAGAAATCACAGCAAATGTAACTTTCGTTCAGTTGTAACAGTCTCTCTCTCTGTTGCACTTTCTCAGCTAGTCGACCTTTAAACTTTAGTGTTACTCAGGCCATACTTTGTAACTCGTTCCACTTAGACCACGTATGTAGCTTCAAGCTGTGCGGAGATCTAAATGGCGAATGGTATGAACTCAATCGACTCTGTATTGTATTTGGGTTCAAAAGTTTTTTGATATTGGCGTTTATGTACGACCCCGTCCAGTCTGTGTAAGTTCCCTATTTCGCCCGCTCAAAGGCCGCTAATGTTTTGGTCGTTCCTCACCTGCCTCAAGGTCACGGGGTTTGGAGTAGTGACATTTGCATGGAGTGACACTCGCTCGCATGGAGCCTCGGACTCAGGCCAGGCTAACCGGCTTTTCGCAGGTACAGGCAGGCGCACCGAGAAGTGTAGCAGTTCAGCACGGGCTGCTCGCGCGAGCTCGCCCGCTCTCACAACGCAAGTGAGCGACCATGTATCGCTTCAGGGTGGCTCACTAATGCGTCTCGTGGCAAATTTCTTTCTAAGACTGTTATACTAAAGAAAACTAACGATGAAATTCAACATAATGAAAACTGACAATGAAATTCGACATCTCTTGTAATATTTTGATAATGCAAAGAACCGAGGGGCAGCTGATTAAGAAACATGGTATGTCTTATGACAGTTTCAGCCTTATGATGACTGCCATTTTAGGACGAAATTGAAATTGACAAATTTATATTTCGTTACCATTTTATTTATACGTAAGTCAATGAATTCACTAAATGATCGATGTCTGGTACCACTTTGCGAGTAATTCTGATTCTAATGCAAACTGTTAAGCTGGAGTCTGTCAGTGAGCTTCTGTGGGTGCTGTGGGTGGATTTCGTTCTCTGCATTCCGTAAAAACGCAGCATGTACATGTAAGTCTAAACATCGACAGACTTGTGAAGTCGTTAAAGTTTACGTTGAGGAAGCAGATGTCTACGAGACTAGTTTTACTATGAAACTAATCACTCAAACGCCACACAGTAGGTGTGCAATATGTAACTGTAGTAGAGTTTCCACGCTGTCAACGTAACAAGAAGATCAGTGAAATTGAGCAATCCTTTGCAAGCTGAAAAGCAGCTTGGTAACTTGTGACGTTCGACGCCTCTTGTAATATTTTGATGATGCAAAGAACCCGGGGCCAGCTGATTAAGAACTTTCTTAGACGTGATTGTTTCTCCAATATGGCCAAATCGTTTTGGGATCTAAAGTCGAGCCGACATACGATGATTCCTGGAGCTTGCGCCAATCGGCATTGAGCGCCGGCTGCGGCAGAGTAGACGCATGTGCGCGTTCGGTGCGCCGTGCACTTTCGCCAGTTCTATCAAGACAACAGCGACAACAGCTGATAAGGTTCCGGTACTCAGTTTTGTTGAAACACGCGCCTTAATGTGTGCACCTGAACAAAACAGCAATCACCAAGTTCATACTCAATAATCACTGTTCGACATGGGTTCTATTTCTGATATTAAAGTATGTGCTTCTAGACCATTTTACCGTGGGAAATTCGAATATGTAAACAAAATATCGTTGTCAAGGATACTTTTTATGTAATATGTATATATATGTATATTCACAATTCATGGCAAACACAGAGACGTTATAGAGAAATACGGGTATGTTGCCGCATCCAGTAGTGATAGAACGTGATAATTTCTTGTGCAACAGCAGGTGGGAGGAATCAGACATCATTAGGTTATCCCCCGCCACACCTATGTCATTAAGACCACCTGAAACATCTCATGAACTCGAATGGTGACAGCCGGTCGCTGCCTCGACAGTAAAGCTTCACGCCCCCTAGGGGCAGGTGCATCGAGTTTACAACAGTGGTGTTAGCCGCAATTTGTGTCAGTTTTAACGAGTGGGTGCTCTGGCTGACAAGTAACTGTCTGTTATATTTCCGAGCCGGTTGGATTTTTTAGTTCCTGTGTGTAAACTGATTGAGCCTGGTGCTGAAGGTAAAACGACCGCTTGTTTTTACACATCAGCGTTCCTCTAGTTCCCTACTATTAATTTAATACAGGTGTATTACTAAAGTGGTATTTTTAAATTTGCAGAAATGCCACGTCGTCGTGGATTCGATATAAGCCGGACAACTTATGCTTCATCTGTGGGAAGTTCACTTTTTCCAGAAATAGGAAGAAAATTTCTTCAGTCATAAAGAAAGCATACAAACATTACTTTGGAGTAGGGGTAGGAGACCAAGATAAAGAATGGACACCACATTTCTATTGTGCTACGTGTTACTGCAAACTAATTCAGTGGTGAAAAGGTAAAGAGAATGTGGCGTTGTTTGCTGTTCCCATGGTGTGGAGGGAGCCTAAGGACCATGTTACTGATTGTTATTTCTGTCTAACAAAAATTCAGGGTTTTACAAACAAAAAGTCGAAGAGGCACATTGTTTACCTAAATCTGCCTTCAGCGAGAATGTCAGTGCAGCATTCCGACAACCTTCCAGTACCTTCAAGAGCTCGAGGTCAAATTCCGAGTGACAGTGAAATAAGTAGTACTGAAGAAATCACAGATGATGGTTTTTTATATCACTGCACAAGTGAGTCATCGCCACATTTGTTAACACAGGCAGATTCAAATGATTTAGTACGTGATCTAGGACTAAGTAAACAAAAGGCGCAGCTGCTTGGTTCAAGATTACAAGAGTATAATCTACTGCACCAAAGTACTAAAATCAGTATGTTCAGGCACAGAGAACATGCCTTTATTTCTTATTTTTCAACTTACGAAGCACTGACATTTTGCAATGACGTTGCTGGCCTGATGAAAGTGCTGAACTTCACTTATATTTCACAGGAGTGGAGACTTTTCATAAATGCATCGAAAACAAGTCTGAAGAGTGTTTTGCTCCATAACGGAAATAAAATACCCTCTGTTCCAGTAGCTTACGCTAGTTTGACAAAAGAGAATTACGAATTCGTACAAAGGATGCTAAATTCATTAAAATACACTCCTGGATATGGAAAAAAGAACACATTGACACCGGTGTGTCAGACCCACCATACTTGCTCCGGACACTGCGAGAGGGCTGTACAAGCAATGATCACACGCACGGCACAGCGGACACACCAGGAACCGCGGTGTTGGCCGTCGAATGGCGCTAGCTGCGCAGCATTTGTGCACCGCCGCCGTCAGTGTCAGCCAGTTTGCCGTGGCATACGGAGCTCCATCGCAGTCTTTAACACTGGTAGCATGCCGCGAAAGCGTGGACGTGAACCGTATGTGCAGTTGACGGACTTTGAGCGAGGGCGTATAGTGGGCATGCGGGAGGCCGGGTGGGCGTACCGCCGAATTGCTCAACACGTGGGGCGTGAGGCCTCCACAGTACATCGATGTTGTCGCCAGTGGTCGGCGGAAGGTGCACGTGCCCGTCGACCTGGGACCGGACCGCAGTGACGCACGGATGCACGCCAAGACCGTAGGATCCTACGCAGTGCCGTAGGGGACCGCACCGCCACTTCCCAGCAAATTAGAGACACTGTTGCTCCTGGGGTATCGGCGAGGACCATTCGCAACTGTCTCCATGAAGCTGGGCTACGGTCCCGCACACCGTTAGGCCGTCTTCCGCTCACGCCCCAACATCGTGTAGCCCGCCTCCAGTGGTGTCGCGACAGGCGTGAATGCAGGGACGAATGGAGACGTGTCGTCTTCAGCGATGAGAGTCGCTTCTGCCTCGGTGCCAATGATGGTCGTATGCGTGTTTGGCGCCGTGCAGGTGAGCGCCACAATCAGGACTGCATACGACCGAGGCACACAGGGCCAACACCCGGCATCATGGTGTGGGGAGCGATCTCCTACACTGGCCGTACACCACTGGTGATCGTCGAGGGGACACTGAATAGTGCACGGTACATCCAAACCGTCATCGAACCCATCGTTCTACCATTCCTAGACCGGCAAGGGAACTTGCTGTTCCAACAGGACAATGCACGTCTGCATGTATCCCGTGCCACCCAACGTGCTCTAGAAGGTGTAAGTCAACTACCCTGGCCAGCAAGATCTCCGGATCTGTCCCCCATTGAGCATGTTTGGGACTGGATGAAGCGTCGTCTCACGCGGTCTACACGTCCAGCACGAACGCTGGTCCAACTGAGGCGCCAGGTGGAAATGGCATGGCAAGCCGTTCCACAGGACTACATCCAGCATCTCTACGATCGTCTCCATGGGAGAATAGCAGCCTGCATTGCTGCGAAAGGTGGATATACACTGTACTAGTGCCGACATTGTGCATGCTCTGTTGCCTGTGTCTATGTGCCTGTGGTTCTGTCAGTGTGATCATGTGATGTATCTGACCCCAGGAATGTGTCAATAAAGTTTCCCCTTCCTGGGACAATGAATTCACGGTGTTGTTATTTCAATTTCCAGGAGTGTACAATGAACACAAATGGAAAATATGTGCAGATTTCAAGGTAATTGCTATGGTACTGGGAATGCAACAAGGCTACACAAAGTATGCCTGTTTTATTTGCGAGTGGGATAGTCGAGACCGAAATTTTCACTGCGTGAAAAAGAAAAGGCCTACGCGAAGATGGAAAGTTGGCGAAAAGAATGTACAACGTGAAACTCTGGTAGCTCCTGAATATATACTACTTCCACCGCTTCACATCAAACTTGGCCTGATGAAACAATTCGTGAAGGCCATGGATCCAACAGGCTGTGGGTTTGCATATCTAGCTACCAAATTCCCCCGTCTTTCAGCTGCAAAAATAAAGGAAGGTGTATTTGTGGGCCCACAAATCAGGGAGCTGCAGAAAGATGCAACTCTTGAAGCATGTTTAACTGATAAAAAAAAAACTGCATGGGACTGTTTCAAGATGGTGTCGGAAAACTTCCTCGGAAGAGGAAGAGCTACTAACTGCAAAGCAATGGTGAAGGATATGATCAAGGCATATCAGGATTTGGGGTGCAATATGTCTTTGAAGGTACATATGATGGACTCTCATATGGACTACTTCACAGAGAGTTGTAGTGACGTATCGGATGAACATGGGGAAAGATTCCATAAAGACATTTGACCCGCAGAAAGGCGCTATGAAGGGAAGTGGGTACCTTCTATGTTAGCTGATTATTGCTGGAATATCATTCGAGAGAAGAAAGATTCACAATACCAGAGAAAAAAGTGATGTGCATTACAAGGCAGTGGCTCATTCTTTGTCAATTTTCTGTAATTTCTCATGTCAAATAAATGCTTCAAAGTGTATACACAAGGGTTACTGTGTTATATGTTAGATCCCACTCTCCATTAATGTGATGAACTTATAACACCATACAGATGTGCATTTGTTTGTCGAATTTCACCTCACGTTTGCTGCACTATATAAGAAACTGAAAAGAGAAATAAAATTGCGATTACTCATAAACTATCCTTGACAGAAAAAAACCAGAAACAGTTTTCAATTCCAGAATGAGATTTTCACTCTGCAGCGGAGTGTGCGCTGATACGAAACTTCCTGGCAGATTAAAACTGTGTGCCCGACCGAGACTCGAACTCGGGACCTTTGCCTTCAAAGGTCCCGAGTTCGAGTCTCGGTCGGGCACACAGTTTTAATCTGCCAGGAAGTTTAGTTTTCAATTCATCACTCAAAATACAACTAGGATCACAATATTTTTATCAGAAATAGAAAAAAAGCGTTTTTTTGTAGAATAGTTATAATTTACTTCGTTTTATTTGAACGTCATGGAGTTTGATTCCACGAGAGACATACTGCAGGACAGATGGGAAAACATGATCGACGCTTTTCGAATTTATTTTGTGTCTCTTTCCTTTCAGGTTTTGTTTTATATCACGTGCGAGAAGCGTTATTACTTAAGCATATTCATCAATAAAGTGAGTTGCTACCATGATAGAATTCAAGTTTCGTGATTATTATTTATTCTTAAAATTTACAACGTTAATTAATGGTAGTTGTGTCGTTGCACAGTTTTGTCCGGCAGTTTGACTTAAGTTGTTGAAGGCGCTGCGTTTCTGATACACGTAATACACCTTATAAGCGAATTCAGAAACACACGTGTGAGTGTCTTAAGAAATTAATGGTTAAATAAAGCAATATCAGAGAGTAAATAGTTACGGCAACATACTAACATCTTCAACAGCCCTACTATAGTGTACGACATGTGTTACTGGGAATTAGTTTCAACAGATGCTGAAAGGTTGCAAAACTGCGACCAGCAACTTTTTTGCTATAATTTATTTTGTCTTTATCAGTTCGATGCCGATTTTCTCATCTTCTAACGGAGGGAGAAAGTATTGATTAAATTGCGTGTCAGTTGCCTGTGTTCGGGATCCGCCCTCACAGGTTTTCATTCTAAGATCCTCTCAAGGCGAATGCTGCGAATGTTGTGGTTATCATTGCGGTCTTGAGTCCAAAGCCTGGTATGGTGCAGCTCGCCATGCCCTCTATCCTGTGGAGGCCTCTTCATCTCTGAGTAACTACTGCAACCTATATACGTCTGAATCTGCTTACAGTATTCATATCTTGGCCTCTCTACGATTTTTATCTCCCATGCTTCCCTCCAATACTAAATTGGTGATCCCTCGAAGCCTCAGAATGTGTCCGACCAGCTGAGCCCTTCTTTTAGTCGGGTTGTACCACAAAGTACTCTTTTCCCCGATTCTATCCAGTACCCCATAATTAGTTACGTGATCGATCTTCAGCTTTCTTCTGTACCACCACATTTCAAAAGGTTATATTCTTCTTGTCTAAATTGTTTATCTTCCATGTTTCGCTTCCATACATGGCTACACTCCATAAAAATACATTGAGAAAGGACTTCCTGATACTTATATCTATACTCGATGTTAACTAATTTCCCTTCTTCAGAAATGCTTTTCTTCTAATTGACAGTCTACTTTTTATATCCTCCCTATTTTGACCATCATCAGTTATTTTGCTTCCCAAGTAGCAAAACTCATTTACTACTTTAAGTGTCTCATTCCCTGATCTAATTCCCTCAGCATCACCTGATTACATTCCATTATCCTCGTTTTGCTTTTGTCGATGTTCATCTTACATCCTCCTTTCAGAATATCGAACATTCCGTTCGACTGCTCTTCCAAGAGCACCCCGTCTTCAGGGCACAAGTGGCCCATCGGGACCATCCGACCGCCGTGTCATCCTCAGCTGAGGTTGCGGATAGGAGGGGCGTGTGGTCAGCACACCGCTCTCCCGGTCGTGATGATGGTTTTCTGTGACCAGAGCAGCTACTATTCGGTCGAGTAGCTCCTCAATTGGCATCACGAGGCTGAGTGCACCACAGCTGCTCTTCCAATGCTGCGAATATACCCAAGGAAAAGCTTGGCCTTTGAGATACTCTTGTCAGTCCTCATTTGGGAATGTTTTACAAATTTAAAGAGACATTTAGCCGTCTTTGAGTCATTTCCAGTGAACAGCAAGATGAGGTTGTCTTTTTCAGCGACCCATTAAATTTATTTACAATATTTACAAGACTGCCAATGATTATATTAAAACACTTTTCAATATTTACAAATTTTTCAATGATTCTGATGTTTTCTTCGTCACTGTAATTTCTGTACGTAGGCCATACAAATCAGAAGTGACTCTAAGTTCCCATCAGTTTGGAATTTCTTTACGGCCTCTACAATAATTTCATCAGTCTTCGCTGCTGACTTTCTTCCTCTTTTCCCATCAAAGCTTAAAATTAGTCGCCAGACTGGTTTTTCACTAATGAGTAAACATTCAGATGAACTTCTGATTTAATGTATTTATTCTGCGTTCCATCATTCTGAGACGTTATTAGTGCGATGGCGCCTTTCACTGCAATTCCACATCTCTCGAGGCATATGTTTGTTATCGAACCACTGTTGTAAAAATTTGTCTTGATAGTTCTGAAGCTTTTGGTTTTTTAGACGTGCCCTCCTGAATACACAGCCACCCATCGTCCGACATTTCCAGGGGAAGGTGTGCTAGAGCAGAGTACGTTATTGTGTGACAGGGTATTTCCTCGTTTTTCTTATAGGCTGGAAAGAGGCTGCAACACTGGACTTGTTTCCAAAAACATTGATTAAAATGATGATTGCAACCAGTAATCTCTGTTCTAAGAAACAAACTGTTAGCTGCTTGGACGATGGTAATTTCGAAGTGCGGCATCAGAGATGGAGTTCCGTCCAGGCATGTTGGTTTTAATAGCTTCAGAAAACTCTGAACGTAGCTGCAAAGGTTCAGTGACCGTGTCAGAATTGTATTGTAACAAATAAGCCCTCGGACACAAATATTAAGTAAAAAATTGACCAGGTTTCGACGCTACAATGAGCGTCGTCTTCAGAATTAGACTAACTGTACTAAAACATTAGGTATATAGTACATTAATAAAATTAAAGTTTGTACTGACTCGAAAAGATGCAGTACTTACAAGGCACATATTAAAAAAGACCTAAGCCGGAAAGGCGATGTCATGAACACTTGTCAGATGGCGAGCCGCTAAGGGCTGCGCGTACTGTGGACAAGGTTTGCAACAAGTCTTCGAGTCAGTACAAACTTTAATTTTATTAATGTACTACATACCTAATGTTTTAGTACAGTTAGTCTAATTCTGAAGACGACGCTCATAGTAGCGTCGAAACCAGGTCAATTTTTGACTTAATATTTGTGACCGAGGGCTTATTTGTTACAATATAAGCTTCAAAAAACTTTCATGTGTTTCTCGCTTTTTATTTGGCAGCAAAGCGTGAACAACTGAAATGATGTTTGTTTCCTGCCAAGAACTATTAAGGTCGATGTACGAGGGACGGTTGAAAAGTTTCTAGTTCGAGGTAGTTACCGTTGTGTCTCGCACAAAAAACACCACCTTCTTTTATGGTGAGCCTTTGTGGGTATGCAGGTCAAATTTCGCGGCTCCAACTTCGTTAGTTTTGCCGCAAGGATCCGTTATATACCGTAGTGTAAACAAAACGGCGAATATTTAGAGAACCAAGAACTGTGCTGTGATCGAATATCTTCATTTTAAGGGTATGACGCCCAAGTACATTGCGGAGGACATGCGGAATACACTTTTTTAAGGACTGCTCCGTCTTATGCAACAGTGAAAAACTGGATGTCTGACTTCAAACGTGGAAGAACGCGTGTTGAAGATGCGCCAGGGAGCGGAATGCCTGTCACCGTTGCCACTGATGAAACAGTGATTGCAATTCACGATACGATTTTGCAAAATCGTCGAACAACGTTGCAGCAGATTGAAACCACGTTTGGAATCTCCTATGGACGCACTCATGATATTGTAGATATTTTGGGAAAAGCGGTGAGTCCGGGAAGACTTGAATGCAGATCAGAGACGGGAGCGTGTGCAGTGTTGTGAAGAAATCGTCCGCTAATTTGAAGCGGATGAAGATGGCTTTCTTGCAGGGTATGTGACAATGGACGAAACTTGGGTTCACCGCTTTGATCCTGAGACAAAACAGCAGTCACAACAATGGAAACATGCTGCATTCCATACCCCAAAAACATTCAGGGTGCAAAAATCAACCGGTAAGGTGACGGCATCGGTCTTCTGGGATGAATAAGGTGTAATTATGATTGATTACTTGCAAAAGAGCGTAACTATCAATGCGTCATACTATTGCACCCTCCTGCGCCGTTTGAGAGAAAAGATAAAGCAAAAAAGGCCTGGAAAATTGGCGTGCGGAGCTCTTTTGCATTAGGACAAGGCAACGAAGCACAAAGCCCTCGCAACACTGGAAACTCTGCGTGATTGAGGGTTCGATTTGTTACGTCATCCACCATATTCTCCAGATTTGGCTCCATCAGATTTTTTTCTTTACCCAAACGTAAAAAAAAGACCTCAAAGGACGACGATTTGACAATGACGATGCAGTGATTGATGCTGTGAACGCTTGGTTGGACTCGAAATCGAAGACCTTTTATTTTAGTGGTTTGCAGAAGTTATCTGAGCGTTCCTGCAAGTGTATTAGTGTACACGGGCATTATATTAAAAAAGAAATTGGTATTATGAAATTTGTCATTCTTTATTTGTTACGCTAGAAACTTTTCGACCTCACCCCCCCCCCCTCTCCGTCGTAGAGTATAAACAACCGTCCAAACTGCTTACTAGAACTCTTGAACGTTCCATCCACAAAGAATGATTCTCAGATTGATAAACACGGTTTACCACTGGAAACACCTCCCAAACCCGAACAAACACTAGTATTCTGTCATTCAATCCCTTGTTATCATCTGCAAGTAAGAAATTGTTACCATGATTCATCAGTAAATTGTTTTCTTGGAAGAATATTCTTCCATAATCGGTGGGATCTTTTGCAGTTTCCATATATTTTCGTCTAATGCGACTTAAGGATTGTTTCGAACTTCTGTGTGATGATAACAGTGTTACAGAGCCGTGGCCTCGATTCAAGAGCTGCCCTACATCTTCAATGTAAACTGATGAAATTGTAGCGACTGTCTTCTTTTGGCCGCTTCTTTGTGCTGACAAAATATTTTCGCACTTCATTTGCTGGTTCGTCTGGAATGCAAAGGTGGCTACCTTTCCCTAAAGCAATATTATTTTATGTGGTGCTCTTCCTTTGCAGTTATTCTTTGTAAAGTTTACACAACACCAGGAACTTACTTCTTGTTTGTTTGTATAGTCCACTGCGTACTGAAGCCCATTGTAAATCAGTGAAGGCTTCCATCTGATGATCTCAGTGAAACTAAAACACAGAACACTACTTGCCAGACAGAGGTCAACTGCAGTACTGAACTCTGGGAGAAAGCCACTCACACTACGAACTGGTGTGGACACAGCGAACTTTGTGCAGGAAATTTGGCCTTCCCCAGAATACATTGCAAGTAGCGGCGGACAGGCTGGTGTATCCTGCTTCTGGAACACCCTGTCCACTACCTACAATTTTCTGGACTCCGTGCAAATATCAACACATTTCCTCTCCGTACAAGTGTCGCTTTGTGCAAGTGTCACAAACTCAAGGTCAACAGTGCCTCGGCTGGCGGGGTCCCTCACCCCAGACAGTTTGTCACTTCCTGTAGAACCGACGGCCTTGCATTCACGATGCCTACACAAGCACTCACCGGGTCGGCGGGAAAGGGTAACCATATAAAATTTCAGCTGTCAAAACTACACCGAAGAGCCAAATAAAGTGGTACACCTGCCTAATATCGTGTAGGGCCCCCGCGAGCACGCAGAAAGGCCGAAAAACGACGTGGCATGGTCTCGACTAAAGCCTGAAGTAGTGCTGGAGGGAACTGACACTATGAATCACGCAGGGCTGACCATAAATCCTAACTACTACGAGTGGTTGGAGACAAAGCATCCCAGATATGTTCAATAATGTCCATGTCTGGGAGTTTGGTCGCCAACGGAAGTGTTTAAACCCAGAAGAATGTTCTTGGAGACACTCTGTAGCAACTCTGAACGTGTGGGGTGTCCCATTGTCCTGCTGGAACTTCCCACGTCCGTCGGAATGCACAGTGGCATGAATGGATGCAGGTGATCAGACAGGATGCTTTCGTACGTGTTACCTGTCAGTCTTATCTAGATATATCAGGGGTCCCATATCACTTCAACTGCACACGCCCCACACCATTACAGAGCTTCCACCAGTTTGAACAGTCCCCTGCTGACATGCAGGGTCCATGGATTCATGAGGTTGTCTCCATACCCGTAAACGTCCAACCGCTCGATATAATCTGAAACGAGTTTCGTCCAACCGGGCGACACATTTCCATTCATCAACAGTAATGTCGGTGTCGATGGGCCCAGGAGAGGCGTAAAGCTTTGTGTCGTGCAGTCATGAAGGGTACACGAGTGGGCCTTCGCCTTCGAAAGCCCATATCGATGATGTTTCGTCGAATGATTCACGTGCTGACACTTATTGACGCCTCAGTATTGAAATCTGCAGCAATTTGCGGAAGGGTTGCACTTCTGTCACGTTGAACGATTCTCTTCAGTCGTCGTTGGGCCTATTCTTGCATGATCTTTTTCCGGCCTCAGCGGTGTTGGAGATTGGATATTTTACCGGATTCCTGATATACACGGTACACTCGTGTAATGGTCGTAAGGGAAAATCCCACTTCATCGCTACCTCGGAGACGCTGTGTCCCATTGTTCGCGCGCCGACTATAACACCACGTTCAAACTCACACAAATCTTGCAGCAGTAACCGATCTCACAATTGCACCAGACACTTGTTGTCTTATACAGAGTGAGTCACCTAACATTACCACTGGAAACACTTCCCAAATCACAACAAACACTGAATAACCAATTTCACAGACCGAAAGTGAGGAGAGGGGCTGGTGGAATTGGTTAGTACATACCATTGAGAAATGCACGGAAGTATGATCTTCAACACATACTTATGTTTTATTAGGTGGACACCTGTTATTATTATTAGCACAACTGAAAATAGAAACAAATACTTAATGCCGGTTGTTACATTGTAAAATGTTAAGTACAGCCGGAGTAATTTGCAACGTATCGTTGACGCTTGGAACGTACGACGTTCAGTCGCGTGTTGTAACAAACAAGATTTGCAGATGTATGTTTACGAAGACTACGATGTTTACGAGTTTGGTTGTCTCAATGTCTGCATCTAGCGATTGCTGAATTAGTCCTTGTACTCAGAATAACCGTAGTACACTTCGTTACCGGACGTCTGTGGTAGTATACTGTACACAAGTAAGAACAAAAGTACGCACATTAGGAACGTGAGAAGGTCGCAAGTACAAGAGTATGTACAGTGTTGCAAGAACTGTGAAAACGATTTATTCTAACTCTGAAAAGGCGGAGATGATACACATCTATGGCGAGTGTAGACAAAATGCAACTGCAGCCTGCACGTTGTATGCAGAAAGGTACCCTGACAGAGATCATCCAACGAGCCGCACATTTGAAAACATCTGCAAACAATTGTATGCAATAGGTATGGTCGTAATACGCAAACGGGTTCGTAACAAATCCATCACAGCAGAAGCAGGTGCAGTTAGTGTGTTGCCGTGAACCCACACATGAGTTCACGTGACATCGCTAGAGGCAGTGCAATGAGTCGAATTAGTGTAATGCGCATACTTCGACACAAATTTCACCCGTATCCTGTGTCGCTGCATCAGCAATTACATGGAGATGACTTTAATAATTGAGTGAATTTCTGTCAACGGGCATTAACAGAGAATGCGTTGCAGTTCTACCTGTTTACCGATGAAGCAGGTTTCACAAACCACGGTGCAGTGAATTTACGAAACAAGCGTTACTGGTCCGTGGACAATCCTCGCTGGCTTCGACAGGTAGAGCGACAGCGACTGTGGAAGGTAAATCTATGGTGCGGAATAATTGGCGACCATTTCATTGGTCTTCACTTCATTGAAAGAACCCAAACAGCAGCAAAATACATAGTTTCTACAAAATGATCTGCCAACACTGCTAGAAAATGTCCCACTAGAATCGCGTAGACATATGTGGTATCAACATGATGGTGCTTCTGCACATTCTGAAATGAACACTAGGCTGACCCTTGACAGAGTGTTCGACGAGCGTTTCATAGGATGTGGCGGACGCATAAACTGGCCAGCCCGTTCTCCTGATTTTACACCTTTAGACCTCCTTCTGTGGGGTACGTTAAAAGAGAACGTGTACCATGATGTGCCTACAACCCCAGACGATATGAAACATCGTATTGAGGCAGCCTGTGGCAACATTACACCAGACGTACTGCGTCGTGTAAGAAATTCATTATGCGGTAGATTGCAAATGTGTGCAGCAAATGATGGGCCCCACGTTGAACATTTATTGGCCTGAAATGTCAGGACATACTCTTTTATATTCTGTAATTGAAAACAAAAAACTAATTTGTAAGTTTAACTAGATTCTCATCTTGATGTACATTTTCTTCTAACAAATCGGTGCCGTATAGAATTCTTCTGAATACAGGCCACAGACAGTTAGTGCTTATTTTCATTGTTTCCAACAAGAAGTGTCTAGTAACCACAGTTTAGTCAGCTATCAGCCGTCTTTAGTGAATAAGCAGTCTAGTTAAAAGTTGATTACTTAACTCTCTCTGCAGTAAATTGTTGACTTCTTAGGATGATTTCTTAGGATGTGTGACTGCTGTGTACGGACGCAGGAAGAGCTGGCCACTGTTCGCGAACAGTTGAACGGGCTGGAGGCCACGGTCAGCCGTCTTCAAGCTGCTGCCTCGGAGTGTAGCGGCAGTGGGGATTCTGGTGTGTCGCATGGTACACCCCAGGTGTTACATGCTTGACCTACGGTCCCTGCTGTCGAGACATCTTCGCGGGTACCGGGCGCGGTTGGGCCACCCTCTCCTCAAGGGGAGTGGCGGGTTCAACGGCGTTCGCGTCGCACGAGGCAGAGGGTCAATGTGGAGGCTGGCCGTGTGGTATCATCCGCTCTGCCTGTGAGTGGACATGTGGCTGCTCCTTCAGCAAGGTCCGAGCAGACACACGGGGGGAGGGGTATATTAGTGATTGGGAGCTCCAATGTTAGGCGGGTGATGGAGCCCCTTAGGGAAATAGCGGAAAGGTCGGGGAAGAAGGCCAGTGTTCACTCTGTATGCTTGCCGGGGGGTCTCATCCATGATGTGGAGGAGGCCCTGCCGGCGGCAATAGAGAGCACTGGGTGCACCCGACTGCAAATTGATGCTCATGTCGGCACCAAAGACTCCTGCCGTCTGGGGTCAGAGGTCATCGTTAGTTCATACAGGCGGTTGGCGGAGTTGGTGGAATTGGCGACGGTGGAAAGCCTCGCTCGCGGGGTGGAATCTGAGCTAACTATTTGTAGTGTTGTTCCAGAACCGATCGCGGTCCTCTGGTTTGGAGCCGAGTGGAAGGCTTAAACCAGAGGCTCAGACGATTCTGCGGAGATCTGGGGTGCAAATTTCTCGACCTCCGCTATCGGGTGCAGAAATGTAGGGTCCCCCTGAATAGGTCAGGCGTGCACTACACGCAGGAGGCGGCTACAAGGGTAGCGGAGTACGTGTGGAGTGCACATGTGGGTTTTTTAGGTTAGAGAATTCCCTCGTCAGGCCCGACAAGACGCCTCCTGAGACGCGACAAGGTAGCAGTAGGCAAAACACAACAGGGAATTACAGTATTAATGTGGTAATAGTAAACTGCAGGAGCGTCTATAGAAAGGTCCCAGAACTGCTCTCATTAATAAACGGTCACAATGCCCACTTAGTATTTGGGCCGGAAAGTTGGCTGAAACCAGATGTAAACAGAAGTGATATTCTAAACTCAGATTGGAATGTATACCGCAGAGAGAGGCTGGACAGTGAAGGGGAAGGTGAGTTTATAGCGATAAAAAGTTCGATAGTATCGAAGGAAATTGACGAAGATCCGAAATGTGAAATAATTTGGGTGAAGGTCACGGTTAAAGCAGGTTCAAACGTGGTAACTGGATATCTTTATAGGCCTCCTGGCTCAGCAGCTGTTGTGGCAGAACACCTGAAGGAAAATTTGGAAAATATTTCGACTAGATTTTCCGACTATCTTATAGTTGTGGGTGGAGATTTTAATTTACCAGATATAGACTGGGAGACTCAAACGTTAATAACGGGTGGCAGGGACAATGAATCCAGTAAAATTTTTTAAAGTGCATTACCTGAAAACTAGCTTGAGCAGTTAAACAGAGAACCGACTCGTGACGATAACATATTAGACCTTCTGGTGACAAACAGACCCAAACTATTTGAAACAGTTAACGCAGAACAGGGAATCAGCGATCATAAAGCGGTTACAGCATCGGGGTTTCAGCCGTAAACAGAAATATTAAAAAAGGTAGGAAGATTTTGCTGTTTAGCGAAAGTGACAAAAAGCAGATTTCAGAGTTCTTGACGGCTCAACAGAAAAATTTTATCTCAAGTACAGATAGTGTTGAGGATCAGTGGACAAAGTTCAAAACCATCGTAAAATATGCATTAGATGAGTATGTGCCAAGCAAGATCGCAAGAGATGGAAAAGAGCCACCGTGGTACAACAACAGAGTTAGAAAACTGCTACGGAAGCAAAGGGAACTTCACAGCAAACATAAACATAGCCAAAGCCTTGCAGAAAAACAAAAAATACGCGAAGCGAAATGTAGTGTGAGGAGGGCTATGCGAGAGGCGTTCAATGAATTCGAAAGTAAAGTTCTATGTACTGACTTGGCAGAAAATCCTAAGAAATTTTGGTCTTATGTCAAAGCGGTAGGTGGATCAAAACAAAATGTCCAGACATTCTGTGACCAAAATGGTACTGAAACAGAGGATGACAGACTAAATGTCTTTTTGCAAAGCTATTTCACAGAGGAAGAATGCACGGTAGTTCCTTCTCTAGATTGTCGCACAGATGACAAAATGGTAGATATCGAAATAGACGACAGAGGGATAGAAAAACAATTAAAATCGCTGAAAGAGGAAAGGCCGCTGGACCTGATGGGATACGAGTTCGATTTTACACAGAGTACACGAAGGAACTTGCCCCCCTTCTTGCAGCGGTGTACCGTAGGTATCTAGAAGAGCGTAGCGTTCCAAAATATTGGAAAAGGTCACAGGTCATCCCCGTTTTCAAGAAGGGACGTCGAACAGATGTGCAGAACTATAGACCCATATCTCTAACGTCGATCAGTTGTAGAATTTTGGAACATCTATTATGTTCGAGTATAATGACTTTTTTGGAGACTACTCTGTAGGAATCAGCATGGGTTTCGAAAAAGACAATCGTATGAAACCCAGCTCGCGCTATTCGTCCACGAGACTCAGAGGGCCATAGACACGGGTTCACAGGTAGATGCCGTGTTTCTTGACTTCCGCAAGGCGTTTGATACAGATCCCTACAGTCGTTTAATGAACAAAGTAAGAGCATATGGACTATCAGACCAATTGTGTGATTGGATTGAGGAGTTCCTAGGTAACAGGACGCAGCATGTCATTCTCAATGGAGAGAAGTCTTCCGAAGTAAGAGTGATTTCAGGTGTGCCGCAGGGGAGTGTCGTAGGACCGTTGCAATTCACAATATATATAAATGACCTTGTGGAAGTTCACTGAGGCTTTTTGCGGATGATGCTGTAGTATATCGAGAAGTTGTAACAATGGAAAATTGTACTGAAATGCAGGAGGATCCGCAACGAATTGACGCATGGTGCAGGGAATAGTAATTGAATCTCAATGTAGACAAGTGAAATGTGTTCTGAATACACAGAAAGAAAGATCCTTTATCATGTAGGTACAATATAGCAGGTCAGCAACTGGAAGCAGTTAATTCCATAAATTATCTGGGAGTAGGCATTAGGAGTGATTTAAAATGGAATGACCATATAAAATTAATCGTCGGTAAAGCAGATGCCAGACTGAGATTCATTGGAAGAGTCCTAAGGAAATGCAGTCCGAAAACAAAGGAAGTAGGTTACAGTACACTTGTTCGCCCACTGCTTGAATACTGCTCAACGGTGTGGGATCCGTACCAGATAGGGTTGACAGAAGAGATAGAGAAGATCCAACGGAGAGCAGCGCACTTCGTTACAGGATTAATTAGTAATCGCGAAAGTGTTACGGAGATGATAGATAAACTGCAGTGGAAGACTCTGCAAGAGAGACGCTCAGTAGCTCGGTACGGGCTTTTGTTGGAGTTTCGAGAAGATACCTCCACCGAGGAGTCAAGCAGTATATTGCTCCCTCCTACGTATATCTCGCGAAGAGACCATGAGGATAAAATCAGAGAGATTAGAGCCCACACAGAGGCATACCCTCAATCTTTCTTACCACGAACAATACGAGACAGGAATAGAAAGGAGAACCGATAGAGGTACTCAAGGTACCCTCAACCACACACGGTCAGGTGGCTTGCGAAGTATGGATGTAGATGTAGAGGTAGATGTAGAATTAGTAGCTGCCGCTTGGGGCGCCAGAGGCGCTCAGGTGCAGCATTTGCATGTAGTGCGTATCACAATTACTAGAAGAAAGTGATAACAGTCAAAGTTTACCAGGAAAAAAGGGAGACAGGGAGATGAGGAACGTCAAATGATAAGTCGCATGTGTGGAAAGATATTCTGTAACCAGCCCTGTGTACCAAAACTTTTTTAGCAAACGGAGCGAAACATTCTCGCCGTGAAAGACAATGTACATGTCGTGATTCGAGTTTGAGTGTGGAGGTGCAATTGTGTGAACTTTTGAAAATTGATTCCAATTTCATACATCACGAAGAACGTTCGCAGTAAGGGTAGTGGTCAAGCGTTTGGTGTGAAACATTGTTAACCAGCTCGTGGCAAATGTACGGCGAATATAATACGCGAAGGAACTTGGTGAAAATCCCATACAACAATATCCACCAGACTGGCAACAAACAGGCTACTTACTACCCAGTGAGACTGGTGTACACACCGGTACCTCTAATACCCATAGCACGCCCTCTTGCACTGATGCATGCGTGTATTCGTTGTGGCATACTATCCACAAGTTCATCAAGGTACTCTCGCTCCGGATTGTCCCACTCCTCAAACCGGCGATTCAGCGTAGATCCCTCAGAGTGGTTGGTGGGTCACGACGTCCATAAACAGCCCTTTTCAATCTATCCCAGGCATTTTCGATAGGGTTCATGCCTGGAAAACATGCTGGCCACTCTAGTCGAGCGATGTCGTTATCCTGAAGGAAGTCATTCACAAGATGTGCACGATGGGGGCGCGAATTGTCGTCCATGAAGACGAATGCCTCGCCAATATGCTGCCGATATGGTTGCGCTATCGGTCAGAGGATGGCATTCACGTATCGTACGGCGCCTTCTATGACCACCAGTGGCGTACGTCGGCCCCAACAGTGCCACCCCGAAACAGCAAGGAACCTCCACCTCGCTGCACTCGCTGGACAGTGTGTCTAAGGCGTTCAGCCTGACCGCGTTGCCTCCAGACATGTCTCCGACGATTGTCTGGTTGAAGGCATATGCGACACTCATCGGTGAAGAGAACGTGATGCCAATCCTGAGCGGTTGGGCCCATCTGTATCGCGCTGCATGGTGTCGTGGTTGCAAAGATGGACCTCGCCATGGACGTCGGGAGTGAAGTTGCGACTCATGCAGCCTATTGCGCACAGTTTGAGTCGTAACACGACGTCCTGTGGATGCACGAAGAACATTATTCGACATGGTGGTGCTGCTGTCAGAGTTCTTCCGAGCCATAAACCGTAGGTAGCGGTCATCCACTGCAGTAGTAGCTCTTGGGCTGCCTGTCATCGACAGTTCCTGTCTCTCTGTGTCTCCTCAATGTCTGAGCAACATCGCTTTGGTTCACTCCGAGATGCCTGGACACTTTCCTAGTTGAGTTCCCTTCCTGGCAGACAGTAACAATGCGGACGCGATCGAACCGCGGTATTGGCCGTCTAGGCATGGTTGAACTACAGCCAACACGAGCCGTGTACCTCCTTCCTGGTGGAATGACTGGAACTGATCGGCTGTCAGACCCCCTCCCTCTAATAGGCGCTGCTCATGCATTGTTGTTTACATCGTAGGACGGGTTCAGTGACAACTCTGAACAATCAAAGGGACTGTGTCTGTGATACAATATCCACAATCAACGTCTATCTTCAGGAGTTCTGGGAACCGAGGTGATGCAAAACTTTTTTTGCTGTGTGTATCTTTGAAAGCCCGAACTCTGAGACTTGAACAAGTCAGACGCCGTTGCTATACAGGGTGATTTTTCTCACCGTGTACAAACCCTAGGGATTGATCAATGAGAGGACACGGAGCGAAAAACGTCTAATGAACTTATGTCCGGAAACGCATGATGTCCATGCTAGAGACTATTTATTCAGTCTTACTTTGTTACAGGGACTGGCGCCTAATACGCCGTGTACCATGCAGCCACAGTTACAGTGTGTGCTGAATATAGTTTCCATGTGCCTCGACGCATGCGTGTACGCGCCGTAGCATGTTCTGTCTCACAAGTTCACGACGGCCAGGCTGCATCCGAACAATTGAGACGTGGCATGAGCCCCCTCTCATATTTCTATCTTACGATTTTCCTCTCTAATTGCATGCAGTGAAAAGTCGCTATTCCTTCACACGCGGACTTCTCACGCAGCGTCTCTCGTCACCCGGGTGGTCCGGTGACAGGCGGGCTCTGCTGATCTGGAAAGCGTTAAGCCGACGGGTGTGAGGAAGTCGAGTGAATGCTTTGGAGACGCCGACATTGTCAAAAGACACGCCCGGAGGGGTCTGAAGTAGCGGCTGGGCTAGGGGTTCCGTTACTTCGCAGAAACTTAGCGAAAACACTTTCTGGCGGGCTACCAGTGAGGTGTGGGAATGACTTGTGTACCCAGGCAGTTGTGGCGGGAAAATTCCCGCGCTTTCTGCAAAATAGTAACTGTGATTGGCTTGCTCAGGGCATAGCTCCGTGACGTAGCAAAATCGGCGCAGAAATTGGCGCCGAGAATCTCCATTGGTGGAATGGTAGTGCTCCGGCAATAGAGTGGAATTTTCCGCCGGTTTTCGAGTTGCTGATTGGAACGTTTAACCACGGCCACTGTCGTGGGGGCGGGAATGTTGTGTGTTCGGCCTGTACAGGTGCTCTAGGTAGTCGGCTCTCGCCTTTCGGTCGAGGACGTCGAAGCAACCAGCCATTGCCTCCGGTACGCCAGATCGTGTTCTGGCAGTTAAGAAGACAGTTTGGTAATGTATGTCCGCAGCACCGGCAGATAGGGATTTTCCTAGGTGACAATCAGAGCTCAGCAGAGCACGCCTGTTCGTCTTTTTCTAACTTTGTTCTGTCTTGAGTAGCAGCAATTAATGTTGGGTTAGCTGTGTGTCTCTCTTAAGATTTGAGTGGCAAGGAATTGGCTCCACATACCACTTTGTCTTAAACCTCACAATCTAGTTTAGGGACAACTTCACCTTCATAGCGTTTGTTTGAGTATCCAATTTGAGCCAATTTGATGTATTATAAATGTTTCATGTGTTTTTGTTTATTATTTTGTGTTTAGTCTTAATAAATCATATTGTTATTTTGGACAGAACTTTCATTCTGTTAATCGGTAGAGCAACCCATCATTTCTCACTACGTTAAAGAAACCTTCCTTTATTTAAATTATTTATCAAATTAAATTATTGCAGGTGCCAAACTCTTTTCTACTCCACTTGCAGGGTTGATTACAGTCAGTTTGCGTATCTTTTTAATCCATGTGCAACAGCAAAAGTCGGAGTTAGAATAGGGGGGGGGGGGGGGCTTAGAGCATCATTTACATATGTAGATTCTAGAAGAATTTAGTGTTAAATACACTGCTAGCCCCGGCACCTCGCACAATGTCAAAGGCGGCATGAATACACTGCTCCATTGTATCCACATCTGGAATGGGCTCTGCAGTAATAATAATTTTGAGATGGCGCCATAACCAGAAATCGCATGGGGTTGAGATCTAGTGAACGAACTGGCAATGCAACTGGACCCCCTCGACCGATCCATCGTCCAGACAAGACACGATTGAGATGTGCCCGGACGTTAACGGCGAAATGGGCTGGAACACCATCATGTAGCAGCCACGAATCGTCAATAGCACTCCTTCTAGCAGGAGAGGCAAAGTCACCCGCAAGAAACGCCGATAGTTCCGGCCTGTTAGGCGCCGTGGAAGAAAGATTGGTCCCAAAATACGGTCGCCAATTATCCCGGCCCACACATTCCAGCTGCACCGATGCTGATGATTCGCTGTCACCATACCGTGGGAGATCTGCATACTCTCCCACAGTCGACTGTTATGAAAATTGAAGATACCAGTGAAGTGTCGGCAGAATTGCCAACACTGTTTTTAGAGGAGGCCGAAATGCACGCTATAAGATCGCGCAGGCTGGCGTGAGGTCTGAAACAGGATACGTAATGAATGCTATAAAGAAAAGTACGTAGCTTCTGGAATACCTAACTTTAATCCACACTTGTAGAACATCTCTCGTTACTGTACAGGCTTTATAATCAAAATATCAATTGGTAATGGCGCCTTGTTAGGTTGTAGCAAATGTAGCTGAAGGCTACGCTAACTATCGTCTCGGCAAATGAGAGCGTAATTCTCAGTGAACCATGGCTAGCAACGTCGGCTGTCCAACTGGGGCGAGTGCTAGTACGTCTCTCTAGACCTGCCGTGTGGTGGCGCTCGGTCTGCAACTACTGACAGTGGCGACAGGCGGGTCCGTCGTATACTAGCGGACCGCGGCCGATTTAAAAGCTACCACCTAGCAAGTGTGGTGTCTGGCAGTGACACCACAACCAGTCCGCGTAAAGGTGACCTCGTCTGTGAATAGGATGGCTGACACAAATCCCGGAATCGTTGCCTGGTGAAGGCACCAGTGACAAAACTATTCCAGATGTGGAAAGTTTGTCGCTAATGACAACGGTAGTAACAGTTGTGAGAATGTTCCACACGGTCGGCTTGGCTTACCCTGTACTGGCGGGGCAACTGCCTGGTGCTGGCACAGCGATCGCCTTCCACGGTGTTCATCACATTTTCCTCCGAGTCTGGTGTCGGAATATTTCGCGTACGTCCTTAACGATTTCCTGCTTCCTGAAACGACCCTGTTTCAGACAAGCGGCGAAACACTGTTGCAAACGTTGAATGCTGTGGTTGTTGTAGGCGCGGATAGGTCTCCTGATACAATCTTGCTGCCCGCCGTCTGTTGCCATTTGCTTTTCCGTAAGCGAACAACATGTCGGCAAGCTCTCGATTCGAATACGGAACCATTGTGTACAACGCTGTATCACATCTGAAGAGAACTGAATCGGACACATACTACCAATTACACAAGCTGCGACATTGTTGCGAAAAAACAGTGACCCGTATATGTAATAAATTTCCTTTAATTTATATCTATGGTAACAAAAAGTTTGTGACGTTAGACGTAAATTAAAGGAAACTTATTACCTTTACTATGGCAGCAGAGGACGATGGTTCAAATGGCTCTGAGCACTATGGGACTCAACTGCTGTGGTCATAAGTCCCCTAGAACTTAGAACTACTTAAACCTAACTAACCTAAGGACAGCACACAACACCCAACCATCACGAGGCAGAGAAAATCCCTGACCCCGCCGGGAATCGAACCCGGGAACCCGGGCGTGGGAAGCGAGAACGCTACCGCACGACCACGAGATGCGGGCAGCAGAGGACGCTAGGGCATGACGTATGAGGATTTGAGGAACAGTACCACCCATTAGGAGAAAACCATACATACTGTAACTATGGCTGCATGGTACAGCGCTTATTAGACCGCAGTGTCTGTAACAATGTATGATTGAATAAATGGTCTGTAACGCGGAAACCATGCATTTTCTGACGTAAGTTCATTAGACCTTTTTTGTTCCGCGTCCTCTCATCGATCAATTCCTAGAGTGTCCACGGCTCGTGGTCTTGCGGTAGCGTTCTCGCTTCTCGCGCACGGGGTCCCGGGTTCGATTCCCGGTGAAGTGGGACTTTGAATTTCGCCGCGCTACACTCGTTCCCTCAGATATAAATTATAGCGTCGCAGCTGTATGAGCGCTCGACGGTAAATATTGTAACTCTTCTTGTTTTCTACCCGCTATTGTCTCTTGAGAGCGAAGGCTTAACTTCACTTATTCTCCAGTCTTGGTATGATTCAGACGTAAAAACTTATTGGTCAGTCTTGGTCTGATTAAGACGTAAAAACTTATTGATGTGCAGACATATAGTATTGTGGAAGCTTGTATGAAATTTGGAGGATGGAAGCAGCCGTAAAATACATTGCATTCAATATCAAGATGGTATTCATTCGTAGACATTAGTAATTCCTGGACGATGAAATTTACTGCAAGATTTTGGAGCAGCTACAACTTTTTCATGCAGAAATGAAGCAGGAGATTGTTGGATAACAAGACCTGAACGCCGCACGAGAGAAGACGTATTACCTTGGTAATGAATGAACTCTCATCTACGCCATTCCCCCTGTTAATCACAGTTTGTTATTCTCTGTTCTCTTTCAAATAATTTTTGTAGTGGAAATTGGTTTGACTTTTGCTCAGAAACGCCACAAGGACCACTCCAACAATAGCTTTTCCGAATCACGAAGTCCGATAGCTTTTCTGTAATACGAAGCCCGATTTGCATTTCATTCTTTCCCTTTTTCACGGTCATTAACGATTTTAAAACCCCCTTTTTTATTCACCATTTCTTCCCACATTTTCAACTTTTTCTTTTCTTTTTCATTAACCACTACACCGGCGGGGTCAGGGATTTTCTCTGCCTCGAGATGACTGGGTGTTGTGTGTCTTTCATCATCATTTTATCCTCATTCACTCGCAAGTCGCCGTAGTGGCGTTAAAGAACTTGTGGAGCGGCTGCCGAACCGCCGCGCGAGGGGTCTCCCGGCCACCAATGCCATACGCTCAGTATTAATCCCTAGAGTCAGCGCCGGCTTTAGGGTGGGGCGACCCGGGCGGTCGCCCAGGGCGCCGGGGCCCAAGGGGTGCCACATACTAAACGCATGTAAGAAAAAAAAAATTACGATTTACAATCACCCATTTCGCGAAACTAAAATATTATTCAGTCTCATTCAACATACGTCGCTAATCTCACGAATGCGCGATGAATCCGTGATACTGTTCGGAATGTTACAAAAAATGTTTAATCTATTTGCTGGATCGGTAAATAGATGGAAAATTTTGACCGACCATTTGAAGATATACACCCTGAAAAATGTAAGAGACACACGCTGGGAAGCTCGAATTGATAGCGTCAAAGCGGTTCGTTATCAATTATGCGAAATGCATGACGCTTTGGTTTTCTTGGCCGATGCTACTGAACAAAGCGATGCTGCGGTGTCACACGAAGCGACAACACTAGGAGGACAATTAAAAGACTTCAGCTTTATTGGTTCTCTCGTGACATGGTATGATGTTCTGTTTCAAATTAACGTTGTGAGTAAAGCAAGTCAGTCACCCACAATCAACTTTGTCGAGTTTATGGGAATCCTTGACAAATGTTGCTCTTATTTGGAAACATATAGACAAACAGGTTTCGAACAAGCTATTGTAACAGCAACTGAACTGGCTTCGGATCTTGATACGCAGCCATTATTTAAACCACAAATGCGATTAAGACGTATTAAACGCAGGCCGGGTGAAGAGGCTGTTGATGATCAAATAACTGACCCAAAAAAAGAAGTTTAAAGTAGAGTTTTTCAATGCACTGTTGGACACCGTGCACATATCCATGAAAGAAAGATTTCAACAGATGCAAGAATTTTCTGCGACGTGGAGTTTCTTGTCTGACATTTAAAAAAATCAAAATAAAGAAGAACTAATACAATGCTGTTCTAAATTACAAGAAAAGTTAACTGTCAACATGAAGTCAGATATTGATGGAAATTTGCTGTGCGACGAAATTTTAGGCGTGCAACACTATCTCGAAGACAGCCAGGCAACGCCTATTGAAGCCTTAAACTTCATAAAAAAGCAGAATCTTCAAGAGTTATATCTCAACATCTGGATAACGTTACGTATTTTGCTAACAATACCAGTGACTGTCGCAAGCGGCGAACGCAGTTTTTCCAAACTGAAGTTGATAAAAACGTACTTGCGGTCTACAATGTCTCAAACAAGACTAACCAGTTTGGCCTCACTGTCCATTGAAAATGAAGTTGCAGAAAACCTGGACTTTGCTAATCTGATCAGATACTTTGCCGACAGAAAAGCGAGAAAAGTAAAATTTTAGTCGTTCATAATTGTTTTTCATTAGGCGTAATATGTTTTGTGTTCAGATGACTGACAGAAAATGTAGGTTTATGGCTTACAGTTATATTAAATTCAATAAAAATATGGTACCCAATTCAAAATTAGTGTTTTTTCGTTATACATATTACCTCCTATATATAAAAATCAATTGTTGTGTGTTAGTCTCACCAAAACAAAAAATGGCTTGACCAATTTGAATAATTTTTGTTTTGTTTTGTTCGCTTTAGTACAGGGGTGCTTCAGAAAAGAAAAGAAATATTTGGGATATACGAGCCTGTTTCAACCACATTTTACGCATCTTTTCTTTGTTTGGAACACGCAAAAACAATTCTCTGGAGTTTTTGTAGATGTACAGTGCAGTACTACGCAATATTTTTAGACAATTTCCCAAAACGTGAATGCCCAAACAATATATCACTGCTATACTGACTGTTACGGCAGCGACAGCAGCATGCTGGACTGACGTCACAGGCTACACAAGACTCACATGGAGCGTCTTAGCGGGCTTTCAGATTATTTGGATTTCATTTCCATTTTAAAAAATAAAATACTCAACTTTACGATGAAAAAACCATGTTATGATCATAAGATGACGCCATTAACCACTTAAGACGATTTCTAGAAAACAGTCAAATACCGTGTTGCAAAGCACTGCCAGGTTCGCTATTTATACAATAAAGGGCGCCAACTGGACAACTCGCCCGGGGCACCTGGATGGCTAAGGCCGGCCCTGCCTAGAGTTTGTACGCGATGGGAAAAAATCATGCTGTTGCGTGTCTTAGCGTACAGAACACTTCCTGGAGAAGCGACAGGACTCTGTTTTCATCGTCGCGCTGATCACGGAATGTGAGTAATTTTGCTAGAAGTACCCTCCACCATGGACGGTGCACTAGTCCGTGGCGTGTATATGTTCAGTGCAGTAACCGGCCGTATTGGTTCAGGAGTAGCGCAATTTCCTCGAAGAACGTAAGGCGAATGGTGACAGGTAGCCCGCAGCGGTCTACCACCCCACTGTTTATACACTGGCGCCAGCACTCCGTCTCTCGACAGCTGTACTCTCGACAACACGTCGAAACCAAACTCTGCCGGGGACAGGAAAAGGATTTACGGACGGACCCAACTCGGCAAACAAAGTCGGAGTGCAGTCGTGAGAGTGGGAGCCTATCACGGCGGCTCTGATGGCGCTAATGCTGTGTCCTGCGTTACGAAACAGCGGCGGCAGCCGTGTGATGCGACAGGTGGCGCGGCTTTCACCGGCCGCTCTTGCCAGCGAGGCAGCCCACACGTGTCACGCAGGCCGCTCTCAGCTGCCGTCTGTCCAGGGGCAGCCGTCTGCGCCTGGCGCTGGTGGTAGCGACGGCTTCCTGTGACGTCGCGCCAGCGAGTCGGCAACGAGCGACGTTTCAGCTTCTGGCCAGCCCCTGCAACCTTGGTACACTGCGGAACGATTTGAAGTGGAATGATCATATAAAATTAATTGCTGGTAAGGCGGGTACCAGGTTGAGATTCATTGGGAGAGTCCTTAGAAAATGTAGTCCATCAACAAAGGAGGTGGCTTACAAAAGACTCGTTCGACGTATACTTGACTACTGCTCATCAGTGTGGGATCCGTACCAGATCGGGTTGACGGAGGAGATAGAGAAGATCCGAAGAAGAGCGGCGCGTTTCGTCACAGAGTTATTTGGTAAGCGTGATAGCGTTACGGAGATGTTTAGCAAACTCAAGTGGCAGACTCTGCAAGAGAGGCGCTCTGCGTCGCGGTGTAGCTTGCTCGCCAGGTTTCGAGAGGGTGCGTTTCTGGATGAGGTATCGAATATATTGCTTCCCCCTACTTATACCTCCCGAGGAGATCACGAATGTACAGGGTGTTTCAAAAATGACCGGTATATTTGAAACAGCAATAAAACCTAAACGAGCAGCGATAGAAATACACCGTTAGTTGCAATGTGCTTGGGACAACAGTACATTTTCAGGCGGACAAACTTTCGAAATTACAGTAGTTACAATTTTCAACAACAGATGGCGCTGCAAGTAATGTGAAAGATATAGAAGACAACGCAGTCTGTGGGTGCGCCATTCTGTACGTCGTCTTTCTGCTGTAAGCGTGTGCTGTTCACAACGTGCAAGTGTGCTGTAGACAACATGGTTTATTCCTTAGAACAGAGGAATTTTCTGGTGTTGGAATTCCACCGCCTAGAACACAGTGTTGTTGCAACAAGACGACGTTTTCAACGGAGGTTTAATGTAACCAAAGGACCGAAAAGCGATACAATAAAGGATCTGTTTGAAAAATTTCAACGGACTGGGAACGTGACGGATGAACGTGCTGGAAAGGTAGGGCGACCGCATACGGCAACCACAGAGGGCAGCGCGCAGCTAGTGCAGCAGGTGATCCTACATCGGCCTCGGGTTTCCGTTCGCCGTGTTGCAGCTGCGGTCCAAATGACGCCAACGTCCACGTATCGTCTCATGCGCCAGAGTTTACACCTCTATCCATACAAAATTCAAACACGGCAATCCCTCAGCACCGCTACCATTGATGCACGAGAGACATTCGCTAACGATATAGTGCACAGGACTGATGACGGCGATATGCATGTGGGCAGCATTTGGTTTACTGAAGAAGCTTATTTTTAACTGGACGGCTTCGTCAATAAACAGAACTGGCGCATATGGGGAACCGAAAAGCCCCATGTTGCAGTCCCATCGTCCCTGCATCCTCAAAAAGTACTGGTCTGGGCCGCCATTTCTTCCAAAGGAATCATTGGCCCATTTTTCAGATCCGAAACGATTACTGCATCACGCTATCTGGACATTCTTCGTGAATTTGTGGCGGTACAAACTGGCTTAGACGACACTGCGAACACCTCGTGGTTTATGCAAGATGGTGCCCGGCCACATCGCAGAGCCGACGTCTTTAATTTCCTGAATGAATATTTCGATGATCGTGTGATTGCTTTGGGCTATCCGAAACATACAGGAGGCGGCGTGGATTGGCCTCCCTATTCGCCAGACATGAACCCCTGTGACTTCTTTCTGTGGGGACACTTGAAAGACCAGGTGTACCGCCAGAATCCAGAAACAATTGAACAGCTGAAGCAGTACATCTCATCTGCATGTGAAGCCATTCCGCCAGACACGTTGTCAAAGGTTTCGGGTAATTTCATTCAGAGACTACGCCATATTATTGCTACGCATGGTGGATGTGTGGAAAATATCGTACTATAGAGTTTCCCAGACCGCAGCGCCATCTGTTGTTGAAAATTGTAACTACTGTAATTTCGAAAGTTTGTCTGCCTGAAAATGTACTGTTGTCCGAAGCATATTGCAACAAACGGTGTATTTCTATCGCTGCTCGTTTAGTTTTTATTGCCGTTTCAAATATACCGGTCATTTTTGAAACACCCTGTAAAATTAGATAGATTCGAGCGCGCACGGAGGCTTTCCGGCAGTCGTTCTTACCGCGAACCATACGCGACTGGAACAGAAAAGGGAGGCAATGACAGCGTCAAACGAAAAAACTACAAAGAACGAAACTTGTCTAGCTTTAAGGGGGAAACGGATGGCGCTATAGTTGGCCCGCTAGATGGCGCTGCCAGAGGTCAAACGGATATCAACGGCATTTTTTTTAATAGGAACCCCGATTTTTTATTACATATTCGTGTAGTACGTAAAGAAATACGAAAGTTGTTGTTGGACCACTTTTTTCGCTTTGTGACAGATGGCGCTGTGATAGTCACAAACGTGTAAGTACGTGGTATCACGTAACATTCCGCCAGTGCTTCGTGATACATTACCCGTGTTAAAATGGAAAGTTTACCAATTGAGGAAAAGTTCGACATCGTGTTGATGTATGGCTATTGTGAGCAAAATGCCCAACGGGCGTGTGCTATGTTTGCTGCTCGGTACCCTGGACGACATCATCCAAGTGTCCGGATCGTTCGCCGGATAGTTACGTTATTTAAGGAAACAGGAAGTGTTCAGCCACATGTGAAACGTCAACCACGACCTGCAACAAATGATGATGCCCAACTAGGTGTTTTAGCTGCTTGACAGAATGGCGATGTCCTTCCAACAAGATGTTTGTCCGGCACATAACTCGCGTGCGGTTGAAGCCGTATTAAATAGCATATTTCAAGACAGGTGGATTGGTCGTCGAAGCACCATACCATGGTCCGCACGTCACCGGATCTCACGTCCCGGATTTCTTCCGGTGGGGAAAGTTGAAGGATATTTGCTATCGTGATCCACCGACTATGCTTGACAACATGCGTCAGCGCATTGTTAATGCACCTGCGAACATTACGGAAGGCGAACTACTCGCTGTTGAGAGGAATGTCGTTACACGTATTGATAAATGCATTGAGGTTGACGGATATCATTTTGAGCATTTATTGCATTATTGTGGTATTTACAGGTAATCACACTGTAACAGCACGCGTTCTCAGAAATGATAAGTTCACAAAGATATAAGTATCACATTGGAACAACCGAAATCAAATGTTCAAACGCACCTATGTTCTGTACTATAATTTAAAAAACCTACCTGTTACTAACTGTTCGTCTAAAATTGTGGCTATTACAGCGCCATCTATCACAAAGCGAAAAAAGTGGTCCAACTAAAACATTCATATTTCTTTACGTACTACTCGAATATGTGATTAAAATGGGGGTTCCTATTTAAAAAAACGTAGTTGATATCCATTTGACCTAAGGCAGCGCCATCTAGCGGGCCAATCATAGCGGCATCTGGTTTCCCCCTTCAAGCTAGACCAGTTTCGTTCTTTGTAGTTTTTTCGTTTGACGTTTATTTCGTGAGATATTTGGCCCAGTCACTATTGATTCTGACACGTTAATATGATCTGTCAGCTTGGGAAAAGTGTTCGACAATGTCAAATGGTGCAAGATGTTGGAAATTCTGAGACAAATAAGGGTAAGCTATAGATAAAGACGAGTAATACACGATATGTACAAGAAACAAGAGGGAACAATAAGAGTGGAAGACCAAGAACGAAGTTCTCGGATTGACGAGGGTGTAAGACAAGGACGTAGTCTTTCGGCCCTGGTCTTCAGTCCATATATTGAGAAAGCAATCTCGGAAATAAAAGAGTGGAACTAAAATTCAAGGTGAAAGTATATCAGTGATACGATTCACTGATTATATTGGTATCCTTAGTGAAAGTGAAGAAGAATTACAGGATCTGCTGACTGGACGAACTGTCCGACGAATGCAGAATATGGACTGAGAAAAATCTAAGAAAGACGAAAGTAATGAGAAGCAGCAGAAATGAGAACAGCTAGAAACTTAACATCAGGACTGATGGTCATGAAGTAGATGAAGTTAAGGAATCCTGTTACATAGACAGCAAAATAACCTGTGACGGACGGAGCAAGGAGGACATAAAAAGCAGGCGAGCACTGGCAAAAACTGGCAAAAACTGCACACCTGATTATGACAAGCGTCTTTCTACGAGAGTTGAGAGAATTTCTACTAACTTATGAAATGTCACATGACTATTGAATGATATTTTTATGCTTTGCTTTTCATAGTTGCTTATTTCATTTGATATCTAGCTGCACTGCAGCATTGGTTAAAATAAAATTTAATAGATGTACTAATATAGATATTTTATGCCTACAGATCCAGTAAATAACCATTTTATAATGTACTTAAAAAAAACCAAAGGAGCACAAAAACACATTTCCCTTCACAGTAATTGCATACGGAATTTTCTTTTCAAGTACTTGGTAATTTCTTTTGTAGAATAATTTGTGGTGCACCACTTTAATTACATAGACATTAAGATGTGAATATACATTTCCCTTATCTGCATTGTTGTTTTTACTGTAATATTTTTTCTGCTTGAGCTATGTCATGTTTAGGTATAAGTTACTGCTGTTTGCCAGGCATAGTGCTACTAAATTTCACTTTGTATTACTCTGTTAAGCTAGTTTTACTACTGATTTATTTTTCTTGTTGCTGCACATTGGCTCATATTAGTTGTAATGTTGCATTGCTTGGTAATTTAGATTTATTGCAGCTTGCTTTGACAATTTCCATTTTTTTCATTGCTGTTTGTATTAATTGTTTTATGCTGCTGCATTGCCTCGTCCCTTAGTTTAGCATCTGAGCTCAGTAGATTTAAGTTAGCTTAAGAGGGGGTAGCCTATAAGAGAATGAGTTGCGATGAATTTGAAGAAATGCACTGAGAGGTTATATGAGAAAAATACAGAAAGCATGCTTGAATAGGATTTTTTTGGTGGAAGCAAAGGTTGAAATAAGACGAACGATCTACGGAATGAAGTTTTGGGTTGGACTGCGGTACCAAATGTTACACTGAAAACGAACCCTGTCCTTTCCTTTTGTGTTATCCCACTATGTGTTTGTGTACCCTTGTGTATTTGTTTTCTTCCTGTCTCTGTGTAGTTTCATAGAATTTTTCTTCTTCTAATACTAAGCTACATTCACTATGATGAGGAATACTGTTATCCTCAAATATAATTGGCATTAATAATATGTTATTTACCTTGTAAATATGCTTAGACATTATTTATTCTGTTTTGTTTTAATGCTCATGTGTGAAGTTGATGTTTCAAAAGTTATTCTGATCTTTTATGTATGTACTTATGTCATAATTCCTGTAACACTGATGTATATGTTTATTTCTATTCTTTTATAAAGCCCCTATTACTACAAACGTTATCTGTATTGTTATGTTCTTTAATGATGTATTTTGTACTATTGTAATTGTATTCTTATGCTGTAAATTTATAATTGTATAGACACCATTTCTTCAAATTAAGTTTCATTTCACTGCACACGTTTCTGTTGGTCATAGTATATGGACAATATGTGAGAAGTAGGGACTCATAGTGTTTGCACGTGTGTTAATAATTCAGCAAGGGACTGGATAACAGCATTGCTGGTTCTAAGGACAATTCCAAAAATTTCTTGAGTGCACAAGTGGTGGTTATGGACTTGCTATATTATCTGCAAGACTCTTCAATGGTGATTGTGCACCTGCACAGTCACAACAGATGGCTGCTGGCCATCTCTACAAGGACTACAGTGGGTCTGCATCTTTGATGACCCACCAGTACCATTATCTCTACAAGGACTACAGTGGGTCTGCATCTTTGCTGACTCACGAGTACCATTATTTCTACAAGGACTGCAGTGGGTCTGCACCTCTGGTGGCCCACCAATATCATACTCTCTAGCAGGACTAAAGTGGGTCTGCTCTGTGATGACCTACCTACCAATCTTCTTCAAAACGTCGAATGACTCTGCTGTGGGTTTGCTCTGTTGTGGCCCATTACCTGTCAGCATGTCAAGAGTCAGCACTGTCTTTCAGTTGGAAGGACAACACTACTTCTTCAAGACTGCATGGAAATGCACTACTTCCGTGTGCATTGTCATTTACTGCTCAGACTTTGAGAAAAACACTGCAATTTTACAGTGATGAATAATCTGGACTGTCTTTATGGACTGTGAGAAATTTTTAGCTTTTGACCAACATTGTATTAATGAGTGTGTGCATTTGATTTCTTTGCTATTTTAATTATGAAAAATTTTTTCAAATCATTATTGGCCATTGCCCAAAAAAATTTGTAAAATTTTTTGTGGGGAGCATGGGGGCTATGTAAGTAGGCTGTTTATGTTTTCTTTATGTAAGTAGGCTGTTTATGTTTTCTTATTGGCAACGTTACGTAGCGCTCTATATGAAAATCACTGGCTGTGCTGTGTGCAGTCTGTGGCTAGTTTGCATTGTTGTCTGCCATTGTAGTGTTGGGCAGCGGCAGCTGGATGTGAACAGCGCATAGCGTTGCGCAGTTGGAGGTGTGCCGCCAGCAGTGGTGGATGTGGGGAGAGAAATGGCGGAGTTTTGAAATTTGTAAGACAGCATGTCATGAACTGCTATGTATATTATGATTTTTCAACACTATTAAGGTAAATACATTGTTTGTTCTCTATTAAAAGCTTTCATTTGCTAACTATGCCTATCAGTAGTTAGAGCCTTCCGTAATTTGAAACTTTTATTTAGCTGGCAGTAGTGGCGCTCGCTGTATTGCAGTAGTTCGATTAACGGAGATTTTTGGTGAGGTAAGTGATTTGTGAAAGGTATAGATTAATGTTAGTCAGGGCCATTCTTTTGCAGGGATTTTTGAAAGTCAGATTGCGTTGCGCTAAAAATATTGTGTGTCAGTTTAAGCACAGTCATGTATAAATTGTTCTAAGGGGACGTTTCATCACCTCCCGCCTAACTGTCATAGTACTTACACTGGATCCTGATGCAGTTTGGAATACCTCTGTGACGGCATGGATAGATGTCTGCCTGTTACACATTACGACCCTCTTAAGCTGTTGGCGGTCTTTGTCAGTCAACAGACGAGGTCGGCCTGTACGCTTTTGTGCTGTACATGTCCCTTCACGTTTCCACTTCAGTACCACATCAGAAACAGTGAACCTAGGGATGTTTAGGAGTGTGGAAATCTCGCGTACAGACGTATGACACAAGTGAAACCCGATCACCTGAGCACGTTCGAAGTTCGTGAGTTCCGCGGAGCGCCCCATCCTGCTCTCTCACGATGTCTAAAGACTACTGAGGTCGCTAATATGGAGTACGTGGCAGTAGGTGGTAGCAGAACGCACCTAATATGAAAAACATATGTTTTTGGGGGGGGTCTCCGGATACTTTTGATGACACGGTGCAGTGATCCGAGCTTG
Organism: Schistocerca cancellata; assembly: GCF_023864275.1. Lineage (NCBI taxonomy): Eukaryota > Metazoa > Arthropoda > Insecta > Orthoptera > Acrididae > Schistocerca > Schistocerca cancellata. The sequence goes on along the minus strand of NC_064632.1, from coordinate 31,990,734 downwards.
CGACACTAGCTGCTCTCATCCAGTCTTTAGCCAGTCACCTAAAGGAACCGAGGACGGCCTCAGAACCCAAGCGGAAAGCGTCATTCGTGCCAACATGAGCTACGATTTGCAGCCGATTGCATCCACTGTGGCCAGTAGCCGGCGGCAGAGCCCTCTCTGCATCTCGGACCGAGTGGACTGGCCTTTTTTCCCGACATACCTTCTATTTCCCTGAGGTATTGCATTGCCCGCTTAATGTTGGAGGTCACGATGACTGTCCCTCAGCGTTTATCTGGACTTTGGCAAGAAAGTTACGTTCTCTTTACGACCACTTGTAACCTCCCCCTCACTTATCGACCTTAATGACAGTGAAAAATTAAACCGTGTGTACCTAATGGAAATTTAGGAAAAGCAATCGTCACCGAAGTTAATCTGTCGGCAAAGAGGGAGGAAAGGGTTACATCTAAATGAAAGGAAAAATGCTAATGAAACTAGTGGAAATTAATTTTGAAAAGGGGTAAAGTTAATAAAGAAAGTAAATGTGCGGCCGTCACGTTAACAATTAACTAGCGGTAATTAGATATTTGAGATTTGGGGAAAATTACGGTCGCCAGTCCTAAGGACAATTACTATAGTAACTGAAAAAGAAAGGTTATTACACATATAATTAGCACTAGAAGCGTGGCAAGTGAAGGTTGACACGTGTAGTGTGAAAAACTGAAAGTTTGTCAGAAGTAATAAATTTTGCTACACTCTGACTTAATTTAGCAAAAGAATTAATAAAACAGGAAAATCGAAAGTTAATTTAGTGACTGAAGTTAATAGTGAGCTTTCTTTTTGAAGCACAACGAAATTCAGTAAAATACGGTTAGTCTTGGACTACCTCAACAATCATTTCAAAAGCTATTTGAATCTACGCAATTTAGAAATAAGGGATTTAATTTTGAACTTGAATTAAATGATTCTGAACAATTAACAATAGTAAAATTTAGTACGTACCAAGCTGAGCTGCAGTCACAGGTAAGCTAAAATACGGTAACAAAACTCGCACTCTTAATTCGTGCTTGTGTAATCTAAATATTGTAGCCAGCTATGAATGCCTTAACTGAACTTTGAAATTAAAGCAGTGAAATCGAATTATATTTGAATTTCAACGACACTCGGGACCCTGCTTGGCAATGCAATTGGGACAATGAGCAACAAACGTTCATGCTAAGTTGCTGTAATTATAGTTACGAAAATGGTACAGTTTGAAAAGCTGAGGTCTGCCATACAGTTCTAAAACTTTACGTGCTCCCAGTCTTCCTTGTTGGTTGATTGAAGGTTTGAAGCCGTCGATCGAGGAGGTGGCGACAGTCACTCATTGTCGGCCGTCGCTGTTGCAGAAGCTGGATGTTGGCGCGCCTTCTTCTCGACTCGGTCACCAGGCGAAACGGGCTCTTGATGTGCGCCAGCTAATGCTTCCCGTCCGCGACACCATGTCAGAAACTATCATCGCGAGTCGAGCGCAATTACATGCTGCGAAACCCCGAAAGCGCGGCAGCTCGCGGGAGCGTCACACAACACACCTGCTCCACTCGCTACTCCCGTCAGACTCTCTGCCCAGCCCGCGCTCCACGCGGCAGAGTTAACACTACCAAAGATCCTACACACTTTGATTCTTCACACGACCTATCGATGTAATCGTTCGATAGCAGTTTTCCCTAGGCAAGACCCAGCGTAAAAATACAAATAATATTAACGAAACAAACCAATTATACATCGACATAAATGCATAAATATATATATACAAATAGTAAAACAATTACAATATACGAAGACACAGAAATGTTATATATTCAGGTAACAAAAATAAGGAAAACAAATTTATAGTACAATAAATGGAAATAGGAGGATATGCACTTCCGGCGTTACACACTTTTCTTAACGTTGTTTTAAATGGCTGCGAGTGGTACAGCATTCTGTTTTAGACACCTAGACAGTATGTACTAATACACCAAAAAATCGGGCAACTTTAGTCAGAGTGGTTATGGGCACGTCTAGAGGCAGTTTCTCCTTCTGTCATTCTGCAACGTTTCCACATCAATCCCGCTCTGCTGACTCTGACGTGTCTGTAACTGAGGTCGCCAATAAAGACAGTCAGACGTCTACAAGAAGGTAACACATTAATAAGTTTCTTTATAACACGTACAGTTAATAATTGGGATATACATAACGCTGAAGTGCTGCAGGTCTTTTTGTGGTGCTTAAGTTATATAAAATGAAAGTAATGTTCCAGGTAGTAGCAATTAGTCTTGAACACTGATAGAATCTGACAAGTTCAAATGGTTCAAATGGCTCTGAGCACTATGGAACTTAACTTCTGAGGCCATCAGTCCCCTAGAACTTGGAATTACTTAAACCTAACTAACCTAAGGACATCACACACATCCATGCCGAGGCAGGATTCGAACCGTAGCGGTCACGCGGTTCCTTAGAACCGCTCGGCCACCCCGGCCGGCAATCTGACAAGTCACTGACACGTAGCAATGCTTCGTGGCATCGTGATACACAATGTAATTTTCCACCGCTGTCTTTTGTACTGCGGTTGACGTGAGTCCGAAGATTCACATTCTGGGGTGAATCTCTGACAGCGGTTGATCAAAAAGACACGTAGCCCTCCAGAGTCGCAGACAGTGACGGATGTGAATTCAACGTCCTCTGGTGGCATGTATGCGTAGCACCCCGCTATGGGAGACAGCGAGCGAAGTAAGAGCAACTTAACATCAGTGATGTAGGGTCACGTGACCTCCAGGTACCGGTTGAATCTATAGCGCTCCAAAGCGAGTAGTGATCTTTTCACGCGTGGTGATAAACATATTGTTCCGTGAGTTTATTTTTGCAGTCACTGAGAAGCGAATCAGCAGAGCTATTTTGAAACTAAGTAGCAACAGAATTACACAAAAATTCACTTTCTTTTTTAAGGGAAGGAAAGGAAAGAAAGAAGGAAGAAAGGAAAATTAGATATTTTATGTCAAAACGAGAACCGCGATCACTGTGTCAACAACAGATTTTTATTTAGCAGTGTGGGATCGCAAAGTTCGTGCGAACACTACTGGTTTAGAACTCTAAACAGTCCATAGTCACATCTATCATTATACTTGAAAAAAGAAACAGCATTGGTCGTATATTTTTTACTATCGCAAAATCGATTTTCTGTCACTGAGTGACCATCTTCAGTGCTATATTGTATAACTTAAATTAGGATGCACTGTTGTCAGTAAGCTTACGGCAATCAATGAGTCTATGTGATTGCCGTAAGCTTATTGACAACAGTGCATCCTAATTTAAGTTATACAATATAGCACTGAAGATGGTCACTCAGTGACAGAAAATCGATTTTGCGATAGTAAAAAATATACGACCAATGCTGTCTCTTTTTTCAAGTATACCTGTTATCTGGTCGTAGTGCACAGGACAACATGGAGTCGCCAATCAACATCTATCATTGTCTCAAAGTAATCCCTCAGTTCAGGAGCTGAGTAGCTTCCAAGTGTTAAAATTTATTTTTCGATCAAAGACTGTTAAATAAGTTAGTTTCATGTTTCATGGATCATTTTGAGCTATAAATCGTAGTGATGTTGAACGAGTCATTTTACATTCACATCGCATATTAATAACTAATTTGTAAATGTGGTTACATGCTGAACATTTTTAAGGTTTAGTTATTTAATTATTTTTTAAACACACAGACTAGTCAGTAATTCCTACCGACCACCTATTACACATTAAAATAATACAAATTCTTCTAGGAAACAGGAATTCTCAAGCAGAAACTTTTTCAATTTGTTTCCAAATTTTAACTTACTGTCAGGCGTTTTATATCACTCCGTAAGTGATAAAAAGTTATTTTCGCAGCATTGTGCACCCCTTTAGTACTAAAGACAACCTTAACGTGTCATGTTTCCATCTGGTGTTGTAATTATGTATATCGTTATTCCTTTTGAACTGTAGTGGGTTATTTACAACACACTTCATGAGGGAATAAATATACTGTGAAGCAGTAGTCAGAATGCCCAACTCCTTAAACGTATGTCTACAAGATGATCGTAGGTGAGCACCACGTATTATTCTTGCAGCAAGTTACTGAGCAACGAAGACTTCCTTTCTTAAATATGAGTTACCACTGAACATTATTCCATATGACATTACTGAATTAAAATATGCGAAACATGTCAAAAGATGGCTCTGAGCACTATGGGACTTAACTGCTGAGGTCATCAGTCCCCTAGAGCTTAGAACTACTTAAACCGAACTAACCTAAGGACATCACACACATCCATGCCCGAGGCAGGATTCGAACCTGCGACCGTAGCGGTTCCAGACTGTAGCGCCTAGAACCGCTTGGCCACTCCGGCCGGCGATACATGTCAATTTACTAATTTGTCTCTCCCCAAGATTTGCAATGATTCAGAGTGCAAATGTGGCTTAACTAAGCTTTTTTTAAAGAGTTTCGAAATGTCCTTTTTCCAGTTTATTCTCATCAATATGAGCACCTAAAATTTTTGAAGTTTTAATCCTATTTATTATTTACTCACAATGTGTTACGCTTATCATTGGCGTAGTACTCCTAGATGTCCAGAAGTGAATATGTTGTGCTTTTTAAAACTGAGGGTGAGATCGTCTGCTGAAAACCAGTCAATGATACTTTTAAGAACTTTGTTCACTATTTCTTCTGTTTCTGTACGTATGCCTCGATTGATTACAACAATAGTGTCATCTGAAAAAAAATTGCTCGTTGTATATTAGACGGTAGATAATTTACATGTATGAGGAACAAATTATGCATCGAATGAATAAAAAAAGTAAAATTTCCAACTTTGGACTGGTTTTTCGTTGTACTGAACAGTAGTGAGCCTAAGGTTGAATCATGGGGAACGCCATATGTGATTCCTCCTCAGTCAGAACTACGTCCACGAACTATATTGATTGAATTATTAAGTACAAACTTCTGCATTCTTTTGGTTAGATATGACATCATCCATTGGTTAGCTAAATCATCAATCCCATAAAACGTCAATTTACGTTTCTAGGAGAATAGTGTGATTGACACAATGGAATGCAAAAGATAACCCACCGACGCTATTTTATTATTTAATGCTCGTAAAATTTGGCGAGTGAACATGTAAATGGGATTCTCGGCAGAGCAACTCTTCTGTAACCCAAACTGTGATTTGCTGAGGATAGTACTGTTGCTACCATTAGATACTATCCTAGAACTTTCTCAAAAATATTGGAAAATGTCAAGCAGTGAAACAGGTCTGTAATTATTGACATCTCTGTCACCTTCCTTAAGGAAGAGTTTAACGATGGCGTGGAAAACTGTCTTGAGATAGTGACGCAACACTAACGGGGCTTATTGTATTTGAACAAGTCTTTTGTACTCTATTGGAAACACCAGCAAAATCAGATGAGATTTCATTTTTGAGAGAAAGTATAATTTTCCTAATTTCAGAAGCAGACGTTGGTGATGCGTTCATATGAGTGAATTTTATGAAGTTACTTTTTCAACACTACGTCTATGTCGACCCGCTCCCCATCCCGTATGTAATGTCGTGGCCCCCTATAAATTCGGAGGTGCAGTGGGACGCGTTGAAATCGGCGATAAGCAAGTGCCCGTTGTGCTCTGCGAGGGGGCCGAAGTAGCCGTTTTATTGGAGGCCTCGGTGTGGTGGATCGATAGAGAGTCCGCCGTAGCTCCATATAGTTGGAGCTCAACAACATTCTGCTTCAGATTCACACAAGAACGTAGTTGTCTTTCCATATTGCCGGAGTGTCCGGAATGTTCTACCGCCACGTAACTGGTTGTTCGAAACGTCGCGTATTATTCTGGTTTATTTAACTGTCTGAAGTAGTATTGATGATGATGACGGCGACGACGACGACGACGACGATGATGATGTTGGTTTGTGAGGCGCTCGACATCGATGTCATCAGCGCCAGTACAAGTTCCCAATATTTCCAGTTCCAATCTCCCCACTTCCCGAATGATGATAGGATGATGAGGACAACACAACACCCAGTCTCCGGGCGGAGAAAGTCCCCGGCCCGGTTGGGGATCGAACTCGGGACACCGTGATCCAGAGGTAGCAACGCTAGCCACTAGACCACGAGCTGCGGACGACGACGACGACGACGACGACGATGATGATGATGATGATGACAATGACAGTATGTTCTGCCCAAATGGCACGTCCATCACTGAAAATTCAGCATTCTCTAGTCCTCCCGATTCTCCGCCCTGCTTCCCACACATAGATACGGCGTATTTATCTTGATGTCGTTAATTAGCTGGTACCTTCTAATTCTTCTGGTAATCTTCCCAGTCACCCTCCCCTCTAGTGCATCCTTTATTACCCAGTTTCTTCTCATTCAACGTCCTATTCAATTTCTTTTCCTCTTCTTAATTGTTCCCAGTGTTTGTCTCTCCTCATTACGTGACACTACCTAATTCCTTTTTTATCTATCCACTTCTCAGACTCCATTTTTCTGCAAATCTTCATCTCACAAGTGTTCAGGTATTACTTCTGTCTCCATTTTAGTGTCCATGTTCGGGCACCATAGAGGGCAACACCATAGAGGACACTTCATTCTGATAATTTGTTCTATAATTGTTTATTTAAAGGACTACATAAAATATTCCTCCTCCTCTAATCATTTCATTTGCGTTACCTATCCTTGTTATTATTTCTTGATAATATGTCATATTATTGCGTATTTTGCATGTAGGTACCTGAAGTTATCAACTTTCTCCACTAACTCGTTGTAATTTTTTCTCCTATCTACGTAATTCTGTAGCTCTCAATTCGTTCGAGCAATCAATCATTCATGATAGGAAACACAGTCATAGCTCAGTCACTCAAAAATGATTCTGAAATTTTACTTGTTAGAATGAAATCAGGCGATGATTCTTCTTCTCTGCGGGCTCGTGCTTTGCGGCAGTCTGCTAATCTGTACAAATAAAATGCCTCGTAATTTTGGGAGCGTTGTATAATCAGTCGGGAAACCTCAGATCAAGCGGATATTTGGCTTTGATGAAGTTTAACCTTCCGAAGAAGCAATGGAGCTCTTGGATTATTAAATGCAGGTTCGCATCCAGTCTTTCGGAAGTCCCTTCTGATTAACAACTACGCAATATATCGATAAATATCATTAATTCCCAAATGTCACATACACACCTTTTTTTGAAGGAGTAATGTATATATATTTCCTTTTTAATCGTACAGTTCGTATCAGTTATCTTCTGTGATAAATCTCAATAATCAAATTACAGTTCTTCCAAACCAAGCTCATGGTAATCGGCACGAAGACAATCTCGGAAGCCCCCTTTCTTTTTTTTTTTCTAACAACCACCAGAGAGAGTACTACAAAGAATACTTATGCGCTCATGGCATAGCTACTGTATGAACTACTTTTCGCATGGATTCTGCGAGTATGAAGATAGAAAATTAGTAAACGTCATTCAAGGGTAGAATTGTATCAGAATAATTAATCGAATATAAAGAGATATTACATCGTCACCAATTTTCCCTTTTATCTTCCTTGACTGCCTTGAAAAACATCGTTGTCTTAGTCTTTCTCAGATTTATCAGCATTTCATATTCGGTTCTTTTAATGCATTGTTAATTTGACTTTCATTTTAACTCAGTAAAGCCATTCCAGCGTTCCTCTTATTGTACACCAATCATGAAGTGACATTAAACCGAAAATAGTGTGTACATATCAAAACTCGGTGACGTTTGTAGAACTATTAACGGAAACGTTGCACCAATTGAAAAGGAAGATTATGATTTACTGTCCCGCCAACAGAAAAGTCATTAGAGACTCGATTATTATGGCCAAGTCTACTTCTCAGGTGTGCCAGTTATCATTTAAATAATGTATCCACTTTGATGTCAGAATGTTTATGATTATGGAATGTCTTACAAACGGAGATAGGTACCTGGAAAATGCGTTTAAAAGAATATATAAGGCATAGTCAAATGAAAATGAGACAAATGGGAAAAGTATGTAAACTGTTTATTATTTCGAAAGTAATGGCCATAGCTGTTAATACATTTATCGCACTGTGAGACAAGACGGTCAGTGGCTTCATGGAAAAATGTTTCCGGTGCAACGCCCACATGTTACCAAGGTGTTTCGAGTAAGCTGCAGAAGGTTCGCTGCAAATTCCTTGCACATCTTCCGTACAGTCCCGACATCTTCCCATGGGATTTCCATATCTTTGGAGTCCTGAGGAAAGACACTGATGGCCGTCGATTGGCTTCGGACGAAAATGTGCACACCTGCGCCTCTGCTCACAAACACGGTTCTGTAGGCAATCGCAACATTTTTCCTTGAAGGCATTGGCCTTCTTGTCTCACAGTGGAATAAACGAATTACGTTATGGCGATTACTTCTGAAATAACAAACAGTTTACTTACTTTTTTCCATCTGTCTCGTTTTCATCTGAATACCGCTTATATAAAAAGTACCTGATCTGCCAAGATTAAGTGCTGGTGGTACCTACAAAAAGTAACAAAAGTAGTGGCCTCCCAGAGTTAAATGTATACGTTCCAAAACGGGGTTGACATCAAACATCTGGGATGCAACTTCAGAGTTACGAGCTTTAGGCAAACCTGTGAAATAGTTTACAAAGTTAATGAAGAGAAAACAATGAAGGAAACAAATATCAAGTTCTACAAAACACTTCTCGTGACAACTTTATAATATGTAAATTAAACATGACCAGAGAAAAGAGAAGCTTTGAGTTGGTAGTTCGTTGAAATAAGATGTCATAAAACTGTTTTAAGAGGTACTCTAGATAAGATTAGATAAGGACCAAGTCCATAAAAATAAATAAACTTGCGCCGCTTAATAGATAAAGCAAGAACAGAGAGCGCTGGAATGATCGTCAGGCCCCTATGTTGGCGAGTCGCCTCTCTGTGAGAAAGCCAGGAAATACCGATCAATAGCAGGAGAGATCTGCCAAGAGCGAGGATGAAGAGATTGGTATTTATCCCAGTTCTTGAATGGAGATGACGACGTGCATAAAAGAAAGATATAAATGAATTCACTATGTCGTTTGATGTATTCTCTTACACGTTAAGAAACTTGGACAACTTGTGTCTCTAGAAGTTTCCCAAAGTTCAAATGGTTCAAATGGCTCTGAGCACTATGGTACTTAACATCTATGGTCATCAGTCCCCTAGAACTTAGAACTACTTAAACCTAACTAACCTAAGGACAGCACACAACACCCAGTCATCACGAGGCAGAGAAAATCCCTGACCCCGCCGGGAATCGAACCCGGGAACCCGGGCGTGGGAAGCGAGAACGCTACCGCACGACCACGAGCTGCGGACAGTTTCCCAAAGTACCCTCCTCCGTAGATGAGGTAGCTTTTCTGTTTATTTTACTTTACTTTTCCAGAAAAAGCCGATAAAAGTGTTAAAATAAATTTTTTGGAGGAGTTAAGTATTTTTGTCATTTTGTAGTATTCTAGTTCGAGTTCTACTGTAACAACACAAAATTTTGTTCCAATAAATGAGTCAAGGGCAACGGCCTTGTCGCAGTGGATACACCGGTTCCCATGAGATCACCGATGTTAAGTGCTGTCGGGCGTGGCCGGCACTTGGATGGGTGACCATCCAGGCCGCCATGCGCTGTTGCCATTTTTCGGAGTGCACTCAGCCTCGTGATGCCAATTGAGGAGCTACTTGACCGAATAGTGGCGGCTCCGGTCGAAGAAAACCATCAAAACGACCGGGAGAGCGGTGCGCTGACCACACACCCCTCCTATCCGCTTTCACAACTGAGGATGACACGGCGGTCGGATGGTCCCGATGGGCCTCTTGTGGCGTGAAGACGGAGTGAAAATGAGTCAGGGACACATCGAGTATCTGATAAACAGTGTCCAGATACCCTTAGGTGGTGGAGAATTGCCCGCTAGATGCCACCAGAGGCGGACACAACTGTATAAAAGGAGACGGAGAGTATGGTGTTGTCAGTAGAGAAGCAGAAACGGCAGACTGGGTCCGTCAGGGGAGCTTGTTGATTTCTAACTAGTCATTGGACGGCACCTGAGTAACAGATCCACGAGAGGTATTTTAACTCTTCTATAGCTGCCAAGCGTAGCTTATTGATTTAGAACTAGTCATTGGATGTCCCCCGAGTAACAAATGCATCAGAGGCATTTTAACCCTTCTAAAGCTGCCCAGGGGAGCTTATTGATTTTGAGCTAGTCATTGGATGTCACCTAAATAACAAATCGACCAGAGGCATTTTAATCCTTCTAAAGCTGCCCAGGGGAGCTTATTGATTTCGAACTAGTCACTGGATGTCACCTGAGTAACAAATCCATCAGAAGCATTTTGAGCCTTGTAAAGCTGCCCAGGAGAGCTTATTGATTTCGAACTAGTCACTGGATGTCACCTGAGTAACAAATACATCAGAAGCCTTTTAACCCTTCTAAAGCTGCCCAGGGAAGCTTATTGATTTCGAGCTAGTCATTGGATGTCACCTAAATAACAAACCGACCAGAGGCATTTTAATCCTTCTAAAGCTGCCCAGGGGAGCTTAATGATTTCGAATTAGTCATTGGATGTCCCTTGAGAAACAAATCCATCGGGGGCATTTTAACCCTTCTAAAGCTGCCCAGGTCGACTGTTGGTGATGTGAGTGTGATGTGGAAAAGCAAAGGAAGAACCACAGTTAAATCATGACCAGAAAGACCTCTTATATCTATGAAGAGGGGCATCAAGCATTGCAGATGGGGGTTGTAAAAATCGCAAGAAATCAGCAGAAGTAATCACTCGTGAGTTCCAAAGTGCTAGCAGCAGTCCATCTAGCACGATTATTGTGCGTGGGGAGTTAAAAAGAAGCGGTACCGATGTCCAGCAGCTCCTCAAAAGCTAAACGTTTCTCTAGTCAGTGGTCAGCGACGCTGGTGTAAAGAAAGACACCACTGGACGGTGGATGACTGGAAACGAGTGATTTGGAGCGACGAATCACGTTCCGCCCTGCAGGAATGCTACGGAAGGGTTTGGGTTTGGTGGACGCCTGGAGAACATTACCTGCCATTATGTGTAGAGCCCCAGTGAAGTACAGAAGAGGTGGCGTTGCGGTGTGGGCGTGTGTTTCATGGTAAAGGTGTGGTCCCTTTACTGCCCTTAAGAGAACACTAAATGCACAAGAATACGAACACATTTTAGAGCGATGTGGACTGCGTACAAAAGGGGAAGAGTTCGGTGCCGATGACTGCATCATCACGACAAGGAATCGTGTCATAAACCAGCATCTTTAAGGCAAAGATTTGTGGGGGACAACATCCTTGAAATTGACTGACCTGCCCAGAGTTCTAACCTGAACCCAATGGAATACTTTTGGTATGAGAACGTGCACTTCAGTCGAGACTACAGCGTCCAACATCGCTACCTTCCCCATTTGCGGCTCTGGATGAAAAACGGACTACCATTCCTCCACAGACATTGAGGCAGGTCGTTGAAAGTGTCACCAACAGAGTTCAGACCGTCATTGAGGCGAAGGCTGGACACATCCCTTATTTATTTCCACTTACGGGTGTCTGGATACTTTCGGTAAGATAGCGTGTCTAGTGATACGAAGCAGCACATGTCCATCACAGTCTGGGTTGCGAATGGTTCCCGAAAAATGATTTTTTGCTGTTCTGAACTCTTGAATCTTTTGGAGAGATTTTTAGTCCTAGCAGAAATTTCCTGCGTGTACCTCATATTGTTCCTTATTTAACCCGTATGTGGTTCAAAATGGTTCAAATGGTTCTAAGCACTATGGGACTTAACATCTGAGGTCATCAGACCCCTAGACTTAGAACTACTTAAACCTAACTAACCTAAGGACATCACACACATCCATGCCCGAGGCAGGATTCGAACCTGCGACCATAACAGCAGAGCGGTTCCGGACTGAAGCGCCTAGAACCGCTAGGCCACACCGGCCGGCTCCCGTATACGGAATCGAAGAAATTGGAAGTTACTCTTTTCTCAACGTGAAAGTTACGCAACGGAATATTTGAAATCCGATTATAAATGTGTGCGGTATCACAGTGTACAACAAAAGTAACGCATCTGACAATAATTAATCCTCTAAAGATGAAAGAGCCCATGAAAATGCGATCGTGGACAAGTTACTGAGTCTCGCAATAAAAGTACACCTTTTTATGAAGGTAGCACATTACGGCAACTAAACCTGACTACACAGGCGCCTTTCATACCTACACTCCTGGAAATTGAAATAAGAACACCGTGAATTCATTGTCCCAGGAAGGGGAAACTTTATTGACACATTCCTGGGGTCAGATACATCACATGATCTCACTGACAGAACCACAGGCACATAGACACAGGCAACAGAGCATGCACAATGTCGGCACTAGTACAGTGTATATCCACCTTTCGCAGCAATGCAGGCTGCTATTCTCCCATGGAGACGATCGTAGAGATGCTGGATGTAGTCCTGTGGAACGGCTTGCCATGCCATTTCCACCTGGCGCCTCAGTTGGACCAGCGTTCGTGCTGGACGTGCAGACCGCGTGAGACGACGCTTCATCCAGTCCCAAACATGCTCAATGGGGGACAAATCCGGAGATCTTGCTGGCCAGGGTAGTTGACTTACACCTTCTAGAGCACGTTGGGTGGCACGGGATACATGCGGACGTGCATTGTCCTGTTGGAACAGCAAGTTCCCTTGCCGGTCTAGGAATGGTAGAACGATGGGTTCGATGACGGTTTGGATGTACCATGCACTATTCAGTGTCCCCTCGACGATCACCAGTGGTGTACGGCCAGTGTAGGAGATCGCTCCCCACACCATGATGCCGGGTGTTGGCCCTGTGTGCCTCGGTCGTATGCAGTCCTGATTGTGGCGCTCACCTGCACGGCGCCAAACACGCATACGACCATCATTGGCACCAAGGCAGAAGCGACTCTCATCGCTGAAGACGACACGTCTCCATTCGTCCCTCCATTCACGCCTGTCGCGACACCACTGGAGGCGGGCTGCACGATGTTGGGGCGTGAGCGGAAGACGGCCTAACGGTGTGCGGGAACGTAGCCCAGCTTCATGGAGACGGTTGCGAATGGTCCTCGCCGATACCCCAGGAGCAACAGTGTCCCTAATTTGCTGTGAAGTGGCGGTGCGGTCCCCTACGGCACTGCGTAGGATCCTACGGTCTTGGCGTGCATCCGTGCGTCGCTGCGGTCCGGTCCCAGGTCGACGGGCACGTGCACCTTCCGCCGACCACTGGCGACAACATCGATGTACTGTGGAGACCTCACGCCCCACGTGTTGAGCAATTCGGCGGTACGTCCACCCGGCCTCCCGCATGCCCACTATACGCCCTCGCTCAAAGTCCGTCAACTGCACATACGGTTCACGTCCACGCTGTGGCGGCATGCTACCAGTGTTAAAGACTGCGATGGAGCTCCGTATGCCACGGCAAACTGGCTGACACTGACGGCGGCGGTGCACGAATGCTGCGCAGCTAGCGCCATTCGACGGCCAACACCGCGGTTCCTGGTGTGTCCGCTGTGCCGTGCGTGTGGTCATTGCTTGTACAGCCCTCTCGCAGTGTCCGGAGCAAGTATGGTGGGTCTGACACACCAGTCTCAATGTGTTCTTTTTTCCATTTCCAGGAGTGTATTTTAATACGCTCTGGGGCGGTACTTGACTCACCCGCAACGCTCATACCAGCGACCGCCAGCTGAAACAAAAGAGTAGCGGGGTGGATGCATGTTTATACTGCGACGTACCTAGGGGTCTTCAATTCTATCCCCAAACAACATGCGCAGCAGCGTCTAGGCGTGAAGACAATTTCTGCCTTCCGTAACTTTTAATTAATATAAAGGTAGGGCATATAACGTTGATTGAATGCTAAAAGGGATTGCCGAGGAAAGATGATGCAGCCAACCCTGACAGGTTTAATGTAATATCAGTATATTCAGTGGTACATCCACAAGTTTTTAACAGATGATTTCACAGAACGATTAATGAGGTCAAATACAAAAAGTACGCTCTTCCTTTGTCTTAGGTCAATCAGATATACGAAAAATTGTATGCATTACTGAAAACCAGGCGCTCTCTTGAGTATAGGCCCCTTTCACCAGTACTGCACTCCTTGAAGCTAATGAATTACAGGCAACGGCTATGCTGGAAACACAGCACTCTGTAACACCGGAAATGCATATCCTCCTATTTCCATCTATTGTACTATAAATTTGTTTTCCTTATTTTTGTTACCTGCATATATGACATTTCTGTGTCTTTACATATTGTAATTGTTTTACTATTTGTATATATATATTTATGTATTTATGTCGATGTATAATTGGTCTGTTTCGTAAATATTATTTGTATTTTTACTCTGGGTCTTGCCTAGGGAAAACTGCTATCGAACGATTACCTCGATAGGTCGTGTGAAGAACGAAAGTATTTAGGATCTTTGGTAGTGTTAACTCTGCCGCGTGGAGCGCGGGCTGAGCAGAGAGAGTCTGGCTGGGGTAGTGCAGTGGAGCAGGTGTGTTGTGTGACGCTCCCGCGAGTTGCCGCGCTTTCGGGGTTTGGCAGCATGTAATTGCGCTCGACTCGCGGTGATAGTTTCTGACATGGTGTCGCAGACGGGAAGCATTAGCTGGCGCACATCAAGAGCCCGTTTCGCCTGGTGGCCGTGTCGAGAAGAAGGCGCGCCAACATCCAGCCGACAATGAGTGACTGTCGCCACCTCCTCGATCGACGGCTTCAAACCTTCAATCAACCAACAAGGAAGACTGGGAGCACGTGAAGTTTTAGAACTGTATGGCAGACCTCAGCTTTTCAAACTGTACCATTTTCGTAACTATAATTACAGTAACTTAGCATGAACGTTTATTGCTCATTGTCCCAATTGCATTACGAAGCAGGGTCCCTTCCTTTTCCGGAATGAACCCGAGTGTCGTTGAAATTCAAATGCCAGCATTAAAATAATAATATAGCATTTCACTGCTTTAATTTCAAAGTTCAGTTAAAGTATTCATAGCTCGCTACAATATTTAGATTACACAAGCACGATTTAAGAGTGCGAGTTTTGTTACCGTATTTTAGCTTACCTGTGACTGCAGCTCAGCTTGGTACGTACTAAATTTTACTATTGTTAATTGTTCAGAATCATTTAATTCAAGTTCAAAGTTAAATCTCTTCTTTCTAAATTGCGTAGATTCAAGTAGCTTTTGAAATGATTGTTGAGGTAGTCCAAGACTAACCGTATTTTACTGAATTTCGATGTACTTCAGAAAGAAAGCTCACTATTAACTTCAGTCACTAAATTAACTTTCGATTTTCCTGTTTTATTAATTCTTTTGGTAAATTAAGTCAGAGCGTAGCGAAATTTATTACTTCTGACAAACTTTCAGTTTTCACACTACACGTGTCAACCTTCAGTTGCCACACTTCTAGTGCTAATTATATGTGTAATAACCCTCTCTCTTTCAGTTACTATAGTAATTGCCCTTAGGACTGGCGACCGTAATTTCCCTCAAATCTCAAATACCTAATTACTGCTAGTTAATTGTTAACGTAACGGCCGCACATTTACTTTCTTTATTAACTTTACCCCTTTTCAAAATTAATTTCCACCTGTTTCATTAGCATTTTTCCTTTCAGTTAGATGTAACCCTTTCCTCCCTCTTTACCGACAGATTAACTTCGGTGACGATTGCTTTTCCCAAATTTCCATTAGGTACAAGCGGTTTAATTTTTCATTGTCATTAAGGTCGATAAGTGAGGGGGAGGTTACAACTCCTGTCTCAAGGACTTTCGATTTCTTTCGCGTGTAACGTTACTTGGATGTTGTCAGCCCTTGCACTGACTGTCAGTCTGACAATTTAGCTCCGCATGGGCAACACGTGCGATATCAGAGAATTTCATTGTGGTCAGTGTGTTGAGACACTCCATCTCTGAACTCGGACTGGCGCCGAACTTTTCAAGTGGCACCGTATCAAGGACGTACCGCGAGTACCTCGATAAGGGGAAAACTGTCTTCGACAGAGTCAGCTGCTGAGGACGACAGCGCGACGTTGAAAGCCTTCACCGTCAATTATCGCAGATTTGTGTATCGATAGAACAGCGACAGTGCAGGAAAGACAAATCGGTGCAACGCTCGATAACCATCAGTCGGTGAACACTCATGCAAATTACGAAGGAAGGAAGGAAGATCCCGTCGACATCGAGGTGATTCGAGACGGACCACAAGCTCGAAATTTTTCAAAGATGGTGACTGAAATCGGCCGTGCCCTTTCAAAGGGACCTTCCCGGCATATGCCTGGGGCGATTTAGGGAAATCACGGGGATGGCCAGACTAGGATTTGAACCATCGACTTCCCGAATGTGAGTCCAGTGTGGTAACCACTGCATTACCTCGCCCGGTCATGCAAATTAAAGCCGCAGAACCCAACGCTCCAAACGCATCCCTGTGTTCCCACGCGTTGGCAGGAGTTAGCGTGATCGCGGGAACAGCACCATCGGAGGCCTGGTACATGAAAAGGGGCGGCTGACAAGTCCATGCACACTTTGTTACACGCTGATTGTAGGTTTCAAGCATGTAGTATATGACGTAGGGCAATTTGCCCCGTTTACCAAAAGAGCACAGGCGGATGCAAGGGCATTCATGTGTGGTTTATGTTTTTCTACGTCATCGTCTTCTGACTGTGTAAGTAGGCTGTTTATGTTTTCTTATCGGCAACGTTACGTAGCGCTCGGTATGAAAATCACTGGCTGTCCTGTGTGCAGTCGGTGGCTAGTTTGCATTGTTGTCTGCCATTGTAGTGTTGGGCAGCGGCAGCTGGATGTGAACAGCGCGTAGCGTTGCGCAGTTGGAGGTGAGCCGCCAGCAGTGGTGGATGTGGGGAGAGAGATGGCGGAGTTTGGAAATTTGTAAAAATGGATGTCATGAACATGTATATTATGGTTTTTCAACACTATTAAGGTAAATACATTGTTTGTTCTCTATTAAAATCTTTCATTTGCTAACTATGCCTATCAGTAGTTAGTGCCTTCCGTAGTTTGAATCTTTTATTTAGCTGGCAGTAGTGGCGCTCGCTGTATTGCAGTAGTTCGAGTAACGAAGATTTTTGTGAGGTAAGTGATTTGTGAAAGGTATAGCTTAATGTTAGTCAGGGCCATTCTTTTGTAGGGATTTCTGAAAGTCAGATTGCGTTGCGCTAAAAATATTGTGTGTCAGTTTAAGCTCAGCCTTGTACAATTGTTCTAGGGGGACGTTTCAACTGCTTTGATGTGCCGCACTATCAATTCCTCTTATGTGGCAACCTTTACGACCTAGCGTAGCACCTGCACAAGACGCTGTTAATTATTTTTTTGTATGTCCATCCTTTTGTCAGGAGGTCTTAAGGACGACGGCCGTTTATTATTGTGAGAAAATGAAACGCCTACAGCCGTCCTTGTGATTTTATTTATTAGCTACCAGTTTCGGCGCTTCAATGCGCCATCTTCAGGCTGTAGTTGTTGCTGAAGAGGTTGGCACGATCCCTGTATATATTGATCCCTGCATATATTGATAGTTGGAGTGCTGACACCGAAGTTTTCAGATAGTCTGCGTTACCAGTTATGTTGGGCACTGATGCTCTATACATAGGGATCGTGTCAACCCCTTCAGCATCAACTAGAGCCTGAAGATGGTGCACTGAACCGCCGAAACTGGTAGCTACAAAATAAAATCATAAGGACGGCTGTAGGTGTTTTATTTTCTCACAATCATCAATTACACACGCCAACGATGGGAAAACTGTTTTGCTGAAAATACCTTATTCTTATGTTTTTTAGGGTGGGGAATCCAAATATGATACTTAAAAAACCGTATAACCCACCACTTCTCCACATTTTACAGTTAAATTTATTAAATTAAGCATTTTTAAAGTATTTAACTGCTTTTATATAGTTAAAATAATTTAAAAATGAGCTGTAATGAATGTAGACGACGTTGGTAGCACTGCTGAAAAACATTTGCTGGCAAAAAAAGGTAGATTCTATTTTTGTGTTAACAGATGGTGTTTTGTTTACTGTCAATCTAACCTCACTTTCCCGTTTCCTGGACATGTGCTCAGTACAGTGTCTAATCGCGGTTGTAAAAACTCTGATGACAGCTTTTGTTAAATTTGTGGTTAATTTGTGATTAAGAAACACCAAAGAAACATTACAGACTTTGTGAAAAAGGTTTATCTATCATACTTTGGATCTAAACTTGGTGATCAACATATATCTTGGGCACCGCATAAGGTATGTTATGTGTGTTGAAGATCTGAGAAAATGGTCCTAAAAGGATAAAAAAGCTTTTAGATTTGCTGTTCCTATGATATGGAGGGATCAAGAAACATTCCGATATTTGCTAGTTTTGCACAGTTGATATTACTGGTCGTAATTCGAAAAACAAGAAGGTAATAAGCTACCCTAACCTTCCGTCCGCCATCCGACCAGTAGGGCATGGTGTAGATTTGCTAGTTCCTGAACCACCAGATGAGTTAAATTCTATTCCAGTAGACGTACTTTCAGATGTACAGTGTGATTTACACGAACCAGATGATGATGAATTCCATTGTAATACAGAAAGTCTAGAGTCCAGATTGTTTACTCAGACCGAGCTTAACGATTTGGTTAGGGATCTGGGCTTAACGAAAGAAAAAGCTGAATTGGTTGGCTCTAGATTAAAAGAAAAGAACTTATTGGCAGTTGGAACCAGCATATACATGTATAGGAAGAGAGAGAAGCAATTTTCCAAGTTTCAATAAGGTGATTTAGCGTGACGAATGAGTTGATATTGGATACAAAAAGGAAGACTCGAGGATTTTTATTGATTCATCCAAAACTAGTTTAAAGGCTGTTGTATTGCACAATGGTAACATGTTTGCATCTGTAACTGTTGGACATTCTGCACATATGAAAGAAAGCTATGAAAACCTAGAAACATTGATAAATAAAATTGACTATTCTGCTCATGGTAGGATGATATGTGGCGATCTAAAAGTAACATCATGATCCTTGGTCAGCAAGGTGACTTTACCAGATTTCCATGTTTCTTGTGTGAATGGGACAGTAGGGCTACGGATCAACACTGGTGCAGAAAGAACTGGACTGTGAGGGAGTCTTTAAAACCTGGTGAGAAGAACAATCTACGCAAAAACCTTGTAGATCCAAAAAACGTATTCCTACCACCTCTACATATAAAGTTAGGCCTAATGAAACAGTCTGTAAAGGCTTTGCCTAAAGATGGACCATGTTTTATGTATCTCTGCCAAAAGTTTCCTCACCTTTCAGAAGCTAAACTAAAAGAAGGCGTCTTTGTCGGACCTGACATTAGAAAATTAATGTTTGATGTTAACTTTGAATCCACAATGACCTTAAATGAGAAAGAAGGATGGGTATCATTCACGCAAGTCGTTAAAGTTCTTAGGACATGAAAAAGACCTAGAATTGGTTTCTATTATAGCTACAATGTTAAAGAAGTTTAAAACTTTAGGATGTTTAGTGCGCCTGAAAGTTCACTTTTTGAACAGTCACCTTGATTACTTTCCGGACAATATGGGACATGTTAGTGAGGAGCAAGGAGAGCGTTTTCACTAGGACATTAAAGTGATGGAAAAACGCTACTAAGGCAGCTGGAACACCAACATGATGGGGGACTACTGTTGGTCACTTTACCGAGAAGCTCATCAAGCGACCCGTCGTAGAAAAAGCTACACAAGAAGCTTCACAGAAAAAAGAGAAAGAAAATACAAATCAATCCCAGCTGACAAGTGAAACCTCTATTAACACATATAAATTTTTTAAGTAGCTTACTGTAAATACACACTGGACTCGCATTCGGGAGGACGACGGTTCAATCCCGCGTCCGGCCATCCTAATTTAGGTTTTCCGTGATTTCCTCAAATCGCTCCATGCAATTGCCGAGATGGTTCCTTTGAAAGGGCGCGGCCGACTTCCTTCCCAATGCTTCCCTAATCCGATGAGACTGATGACCTCGCTGTCTGGTCTCCTTCCCCAAAACAACCAACTGTAAATACAAACTTTGCTTATGTTGTAACAAAGCGTTTCATTAATTTCCCCGTTTACTGTATAGCATAGGATTTTTATAATATATAATAAAAAGCATATTGCTCGAAACTATGGGTGATACAAAAAAACTAAGGCTAGATTTGGATTCAGCTCATAAAAATCTATAAAGATCAGCTACCAAAGTAAAAAAAGTTTTAAAAAAAAATTTTCGTTGGACTGTGTTATTTGTTGGAACTAGTCCATACTCTTATAAACCTGAGACTTTTCCACGATCACGATGTACAGGTATGACGCCACATGTGATGAGCCCTCAACGGCTGTGCCGTCCCATCCCCCACGAAGGAAGTGTGTACAGTTAATATACAAATAACATCTCTGATAAACGTTAAACATTTTTATATAAAATAATTTAATATTTCACATCGTAATATTGTAACAATAATTGATTACTAGTTTCAGCTCAGCAATCAGTCATCTTCATATAGATTAATAAAATGAGGGAAGTTTCTAATTACAAGGTTGCATAAAGACATATTTGCATCAATGCGTCACATGCTTGTGCACGAAGATGACCACAGGAAAAGCTTTGTATGTAACAAATCGATGAAACATTACGTTGGAAGGGCGCGAGATTTGGCCACCATATATTTAATATTCTGTACATTCTTTTCGATTTATGTTTATTTAGGTCACTGTTAATGATCCGCAATTGGATTTATAATCATTTTATTGGCTGATGTTGGTTAGCACCTCATACTAGTGATTTCTATATAATTGCATGTCTGGGAGTTAATTAGAGTTGAGCGCTGACAGAAAGGGTCACGTGGGCATCAGTTCCTCAGAAGCTGCTATCGGCTAAAGAGGGGCTGGGGAGACGTCGTATTCTGCAGGGGCCGACATTTACTGCCCTGAGAGAGAGAGAGAGAGAGAGAGAGAGAGAGCAGAATGAGGAGGTGGCAGTTTACAATGCCGTAGAACCACTGTAGCTCAGATATTGTGTGCAGGAGGTTGCACTCCGGAGTGCCGAAAAGATGTTCAGAATAGCGTACCTAGCTGAAGAGTGTCGGTCGTGGAACAAGGCGAAGTACAGTCTTTTAGTGTGAAGGGATGTGCGGAGGCACAAATAATGGTCGGGAGCAGACATCTGAGGTGTCTTCTCACAGGAAGCGTGTAACCTCCCCCTCACTTATCTACCTTAATGACAGTGAAAAATTAAACCGCGTGTACCTAATGGAAATTTGGGAAAAGCAATCGTCACCAAAGTTAATCTGTCGGTAAAGAGGGAGGAAAGGGTTACATCTAAATGAGAGGAAAAATGCTAATGAAACAGGTGGAAATTAATTTTGAAAAGGGGTAAAGTTAATAAAGAAAGTAAATGTGCGGCCGTTACGTTAACAATTAACTAGCGGTAATTAGATATTTGAGATTTGGGGAAAATTACGGTCGCCAGTCCTAAGGACAATTACTGTAGTAACTGAGAAAGAAAGGTTATTACACATATAATTAGCACTAGAAGCGTGGCAACTGAAGGTTGACACGTGCAGTGTGAAAACTGAAAGTTTGTCAGAAGTAATAAATTTCGCTACGCACTGACTTAATTTAGCAAAAGAATTAATAAAGCCAGAAAATCGAAAGTTAATTTAGTGACTGAAGTTAATAGTGAGCTTTCTTTCTGAAGCACATCGAAATTCAGTAAAATACGGTTAGTCCTGGACTACCTCAACAATCATTTCAAAAAACTACTTGGATCTACGCAATTTAGAAATAAGGGATTTAACTTTGAACTTGAATTAAATGATTCTGAACAATCAACAGTAGTAAAATTTAGTATGTACCAAGCTGAGCTGCAGTCACAGGTAAGCTAAAATACGGTAACAAAACTCGCACTCTTAATTTGTGCTTGTGTAATCTGAATATTGTAGCCAGCTATGAATACCTTAACTGAACTTTGAAATTAAAGCAGTGAAGTAGAAAATGTTACTTTAATGCTGGCGTTTGAATTTGAACGACACTCGGGCTCATTCTGGAAAAGGAAGGGACCCTGCTTGGTAATGCAATTGGGACAATGAGCAGCAAATGTTCATGCTACGTTGCTGTAATTTTAGTTACGAAAATGGTACAGTTTGAAAAGCTGAGGTCTGCCATACAGTTCTAAAACTTTACGTGCTTCCAGTCTTCCTTGTTGGTTGATTGAAGGTTTGAAGCCGTCGATCGAGGAGGTGGCGACAGTCACTCATTGTCGGCCGTCGCTGTTGCAGAAGCTGGATGTTGGCGCGCCTTCTTCTCGACACGGTCACCAGGCGAAACGGGCTCTTGATGTGCGCCAGCTAATGCTTCCCGTCCGCGACAGCATGTCAGAAACTATCATAGCGAGTCGAGCGCAATTACATGCTGCCCAACCCCGAAAGCGCGGCATCTCGCGGGAGCGTCACACAACACACCTGTTCCACTGCACTACCCCAGCCAGACTCACTCCCTCTCAGCCCACGCTCCACGCGGCAGAGTTAACACTCCCAAAGATCCTAAACACTTTGGTTCTCCACACGACCTATCGATGTATTCGTTCGATAGCATAGTTTTCCCTAGGCCAGACCCAGCGTATAAATACAAATAATATTCACAAAACAAACCAATTATACATCGACATAGATGCATAAATATATATACAAATAGTAAAACAATTACAATATATAAAGACACAGAAATGTCATATCTTGAGGTAACAAAACAAGGAAAAAAATTTATAGTACAATAGATGGAAATAGGAGGATATGCATTTCCGGCGTTACAAGCGCTTGACGTGCTCCCCACCAAAACACGGAGATGCGTAATTGATTGGTGAACTGCTAAGGATGTACGAGGGGAAAAGGAAACTTATAGAAATTCTTGTGAAAGGAATATGAGCTTCAGGCGATTGGCTGGCAGGTTCATGACGCATGTAGTGGGAGGTAATGTTTCTGTAACTGCCGCTGGCATTCGTCGTCTGAGCACAAGTGTATCCAAGAAGGACATCCCTACTGGGCGGTCGACTGGAGACACGTCCTCCTTGGGAGTAGGCTAGACACTCTGCGGGCGAGAGCCACAGGTTGGATTCCGAGAAGTGTTGATTTTATCACAAGGACTGTGTGAAGTCGTTTCTCTGTGTACGGCGCTGTTATTCTGTTTACTCGAATGACGATTCTTTACATTTCTGTGGTGCCTGACACACAGTGAAGTGCTTCTTTACGGAAGAATAGTCGAGTCGCATTTCTGTTACCGGCTAGTGATCAAGTAGAAATCTTGACTCGTATTCTGTGTTCACTGAGGTAATTTCAGCCCTAGGAGTCTGCGGACGGCGTATTGCTTCTACTGTAACAACACTAACGTTATCCTACTGTATATGTAATAAATTTTTGTCTTCTGAATTTCGATAAATTAGTATAATCGATATTCTGGTTTCATTTCTTTTTTGTTTCACGACATTATGTTGAAAAAGCTATAAACAAATTTCGATGTAAATTTTAATATTTATGTCAAATTTCAAGTAATGTTGTAATCGAAGGGAAATGTACCTAATGTAGAACTATTGTAAGATGTGAAAGTTGTATTTGTACGCCTGGTCCATACGTAGGCAATGTATTAGAATATGTGGAATGTAAAACCTTTGGTGAATACCCTGTCTGTAGGGGAGCAGGAAAAGGCGGAGGTAGGCGAGCGCGGGAAAATGCACACGGGCACGGTACGGCATAACGGGCTCAGCAGTAGTAGTCGGAGTTGGGCATCGATCTGAGAAACACGTGCTGGATTGAGGAGGCTCTCCTGGAAAAAGTGGTTTCGTTGAGCCTCGGATGCGCTGTTTCCGACGTCTATACAGCATGACAATATTCCATAGGCACTAAATGGAAAAGCATTGCGACGCCATGAAGAAGTAAAGTGCCGATATTTCATGAGCCATTGCTGTAATTGCACGTGTGCTGTGTGCCTCGCCATCTCGCCGCCTGCCGACCGCCTCATCGATACGAACAGGTTGAAACTTTCAGTACTGTATTCGTGTGGACCAGTGTCACTTTTACTACATACTGTTCAATAATAACTTATATTTTACCAGAACTGTCCTATCAATTAATTATCCTCACAACTAACCTAGACAGGGTCCTTTCCACAAGTTGTGCAATCCGAGTATCCCAAGATGAAGATTTAAAGTTTATGTTAATAATAATTACCTGCAGACCTATCTATGTTAGGATGATGTTTAAAGAACTTTGTTGTTAATGAAATACTGGACGAATAATATAGGTCTGACCAAGTTGGAAGATAATATTGAAATTGGTTTAGTAATGAAGTTTATTTAAATTGAGACAAAAATAACGGTAGGTAAATGAGCAGGAAATAAGACAAAAAGAGTGGTAAATCATATATTGGAAATCTAGAATGCTTAAGGCTCTCAAAGATCAAACTTTCACTACAGTGATCATAACAGTTTCAGGGTCCCCCCCCCCCTTTCATCTTTCTTTCTGTTCTATTCATTTGAATCCTGAAGTGTGCTGAACTGCTTTGACCAGCAAAGTTAAAGTCAATATAAAACCTAAATTTATCAGTGTTTTACCCTTCTTAAAATTGACATTGTATGTGTGTTTCAAAAGTGCTGTTTCTAGGGTAACCTATGCCCGATTTCAGTCGGATCAATAGACAAAACGCAGTTTGTAGTAATCATTATAGTGTAATGCTGTGTATTTATAGCCTGTCCAAATTAGTACAGAAAGTGAAAATATTAGTTCAGTAGATTTTTCTGGTTCTAAAATTTACCATATAATGCAGTATTACTACGTGTTGTTATGCTTGTACGTACATCCACTTGTACAAGGAAAAAACTCACTTAATGCCTAATTAGGCTGGCGACCGTATTATTATTAATTGGTAGCATCTACTGTATATGTCTGTTACCCGTCCTAACGTGTAGTTGCACTTTAGACTTGCTTGACGTATCATTGTTGTTACTGAGTGGGTGTAAGTCTGATTTTGCCTCCATTCAGGTACACGCGGTCAACATATTTACTAAAATCCTTTCTTATAAGGTGAAGCCCGTCAACTTACCATAGTACAGGCTTTAAAGAGTTAACGTACGCCCGAGCGTAGACGTTACACTACTACGTAGACAAATAATTGGAGGTACGCCAAGTGCATCATCTGTACAGCAGCGTACCCCCCTGTGAGCAGATCATTGGTGTAGTACAACTACAAACACCACAGGTGTTTACATAACAACGTAAGCAACACATTTCTTATTCGAATACGTAAGAACGTCATGCACAATGTAAAGTAACATTGTAGTAATTAATAACAACATTTGTTATTGGTGTAGTAAAACTGCTCTCTATACTTCAGTAGGTGATTCAGGGTATAGATATTCTTCTTTTTCTCACCACTAATCAGTATCAGCCAATGTTGCGTCCGTCTAATAATGAGGGGTCCTGTCTAAAGAAAGTCAAACATATGTTCTGCCAATCTCTAAATTAAATTTAGAGTAGAATCCGACATTGTGTACTTCATATTTGTACAACTTTTTGCAGCCTCAATGGTGTTTTAATTAATTTACGGTATCCAAGTTGTGATGTCTTCTAGTAGCATCTCGATAGGAATAATTGTTTTGATTTGCTAGACTGAAGTGAAGTAAAACCACAACAAGATAATTTGTTTACGGAAAGGTGTAAACTGTCAGTAGCAGGGTCGTTTCAATCATTTGTAGGAGTGAGAATACCATAAGGGAGAGATTAGGCAACCACACATAAATACGCTGTATGTTACAAACACCGCGAGGGTTTACGTAAAAACGTGAGCAGCACAATTCTTATCCGAACATTTTACGGTAACATTATACTACTTAATAACAATATGTGTTATGAACCCAGGGCAGCGCAACGAACGGAGTTGCTGCCATAACGTTGTACCAATCAACAACAGTGATGTCTGGCCAATCCAGACTCTGTGTTTATTACATAACAAGTTGTTATTAAGTGGTACATTGTCACTGTAGAGTGTGCACGTTAGAATAGGAGAGGTGTTGCCTAGGTAATGGTTCACAGATTTGTAACATGGAAAACTTTTCCTGTGGTCACCTTCGTGCACAAGCGTGTGTTATATTGGTGACAACGTGTCTTCATCCAATCTTGTGTTTACACACATTGTATTAAATGATCTGAAGATGGCTGATTGCCCAACGGAAACTAATAATCGATTATTGTTAAAA
This sequence comes from Schistocerca cancellata, assembly GCF_023864275.1. Taxonomy (NCBI): domain Eukaryota; kingdom Metazoa; phylum Arthropoda; class Insecta; order Orthoptera; family Acrididae; genus Schistocerca; species Schistocerca cancellata. Next base: position 31,964,438 of record NC_064632.1, on the reverse strand, counting down.
TACTGCGATCTGGACTATAAAAGGATTGTGTATAAAATCACTGACGTTTAACGCTTTCCCTCTCCACGCTGATCATGTCAGAAAATAGGAGAAATACGGGGTGGTTAAAATTAAACTTTCGCTACTTGAACCAGTGAATACGGAAAACTATTGGCCGGGTCGGTACCCTTCTTTATAGGAGTGATGTTCGGACTGTGCGCTGCAGAATTTGCGTCGTTGGTAGTGTTGGCGTCATGACCTGCCATTAGGCGCCGTTACTGGTACGGTGACGTAGGGTTGGAACACGAGCATCAGTGTGCATCACAGTTGCAGACACCCAACATGGGTCTGGACAAGGTGACCAGGGACTTACTCGTAAAGTTGTTCTATCGAAACAACAGCAATAGTGTGACTACGTAGACTTTCCCGGCGTAATAAGTCTTGAAAGTCTCTTCGAGTTTGCTTAACCCAAGAACTTGAGCATTTGATGACTGTTTTTAAGGAAAATGGATACACCGAGAAACAGATTCGTCGGGCTATGGAATTTGGACCGTCTCCGGAGGTGTTCGAAGAGGAACATAGATCTGTGGCCTTTCTTCCTTATGCTGGAGGCTTATCGTTTAAGATTGGACGAATTTTAAGGAGTTTTAACATCAAGAGTGTGTTCCGGCCACCCTCTAAGATTAGGGCTCTGCTCGGCTCTGTGAAGGATGGTTTGGGACTTAGGAAACCCGGGGTGTACAAAATCCCGTGTCAATGTGGGAAAGCTTACGTTGGCCGTTCTATTTGCACAGTGAATGACAGGTGTGTGGAACATCGCCGTCACACGAGGCTACAACAGCCGGAAAAATCGGCCGTAGCAGAACACTGCCTAAATGAGGGACACAAAATGAAATTTGAGGAAACTGTCGTAATTGCCAACATTTCCGGTTTTTGGAATAGTGTGTATAAAGAGGCGATTGAAATTAGGTTGGCTGATAATTTAATCAACAGGGACAATGGGTTTCCTCTTAGCAAAACGTGGAATCCTGTATTATCTCGCATCAAAACTGAACGTTCTTCGATGCGGCCTTGATTGCGATATATCGTTGCCAGCAGTGTTTCACTAAGGGCGGCGCCACCTCCCTGTTTTGGAAGCCAGAAACCGTGATGGGCGGCGCATGCGCCGTGTACTGAACGGTGGCGTGTATAGGACGTCGAATTGCAATCTTGCGTCAGTTCTCAGCGGGACTCATCAGCAGAAGCAGCATTTCCTGAAGATGGCGAACAGTTGGATCGCCGAAATATCGAGTCAAGTTGATTTTAGGATCCGGCAGCAAACCCGAAGAGACTTTCAACAGCAATAGTGCTGTTGCTCTTCTCGAGTATCGACGTATTAAAGGAATACGGAGAGGTCCTCTTTCCGCACCATGGTTGAAGAACATATTTCGGACGTTCGAATTAATTAGTGATATGTCAATTGCTGCTGGGAAAAATCGACTGACAACTGCGCTACAAATTGTTGCCACGGGTTAGAGTGCTGGACGCAATGTGCGACCTTCAGGCAATGCACGAGCTGTGTCACCACAGCTGAACATTCCAAGGTCCACCGTCCGAAAGCTACTGCAAACAAATGTGAGATCGTATCTGTATAAACTTCGCGTTACTCACCAACTTTTGCGACGTGACGCAGACATTCAAGCAGACTTTACTCTTACGTTCCTTGCGAGGGGTGCAGTTGACGACGTGTGGCCTCGGAACATGTTAGCCTCACTGGTGCGTGAACACAGTTGTCACATTTGGGGATCGTCAACCGCCAACGAAGGTTCAGGAAGTTCCCTTGCAAAGTAAATGCGCCTCTTTGTGGTGTGGCTCCACGGCACAGTTCATCGGTGGTCCTTTTGTGTTTCAGGAAATCGCACCCCAAGGACCAAGGACATGCAGCGTGAACGCCACACGGTACTGTGATCTGCCTTACCAACATGTCATCCCTGTCCTACGGGAGAGAGCTGCTTTGGATTAAACTGCTTTGATGCACGGTGGAGCTCCACCTCACATTGCTAGTGAGCACACTCCCTTACTCCGTAATACATTTGAAGAAAACTGAATCACTGATTTGTCGTTCCAACCTGCGTGGCCACCAATACCACGAGATTTGAACCCATGTGATTTCTGTCTGTGGGGTTACCTCAAGGTCAGAGTTTATCAAAGGGATACTGTAGTGGAACGACGTAAGTTCTTTATAAATGATTTTCTTTCGACATATGACCATGTGTAGACTTCGTCACCTACGTCAGTTACAACCCACTTCAAAATTATTTATATTCTTTTTAAATTGTCTCAGAATGGTTCTTGAACGAAACTGTAAAACATCATTTGAGTCGTTTGCACAGAGTTACGTCACTCGGGCCAATTGGTTTTCGTAAACTTTTTCAATTTTTGACGTCGTTTGTTTCTCCTCAGAAATTATATTGATACACTTTATCTTGATTTAATCGATATTAGAACCACATTAAATAAACTTTGAGATTCAAAGTCGCGATGAACACTGTCAAAATTCAATAATCGCGTCAAATATATTATTAATTCATTCACATAATTCTTCATAAATAAATCCTCAGAACACGTATTTCTACTTTAATAGCATCCACCAGTTTATTATCTTCCTACATACAGACGTGAACCTGAGCCTTGACAAGACAGGACTAACTATTTACATCATGATTAAACTTTCTATAACGTCATTGTTGTAGAAACATTACAAATTATTCATTTTCAATTTTTAGAAGCACGACGCAACAACTCGGTTTCAGGATCTTCTGTTGCTCTTTGGCTGTCGACCCGCGACGTATAGTGGCCAGCAATTTTCTCTCTGGTCCCGGCAGCGAAGATGCTGTCTCCGTTCGTTGCGCCGCCCTCTCCGTACATGAAACATAAAAAATAAATACAAAACTTTGACAATTCATAACCATTACAAATATTACAAAAATACATAAACAAAAACTAAATTAAACTTACATTCACCTGCAAACTGGGCTGACACTGGTGGATGGGTGACGCTTCAATTTCGTCCCACTACAATACCAACACACGCTGGAGGTTGAGCATAGCAAGGAGGTAGTCAACATCCCAGCTGAGTTGTTTCGGGCAGCAGTAGAGGGGTCTCTAGCGCGGTTTCAGGCTGTCGTGGATCAGATGGTCGCCACTTTGAGAACGTTTGTAGCCCGGAATATAAAGATAGTACACAATTAACACATGTTACCGTCTCATGTGAAAATCAAAATGTGTTTCTTTCAACGTCTTTACAAATGTTGCCAAAAAAGTTTCATTTTCGTGCGATCACTCATTTTTCATGGGGAGCCTCACAGGCAGCGAAAGTCTAATTTTAATCACCCTATATTTCTGATCGCGGGTTCATACTGAAGGTTAAGCTACAAATCAAATTATATTAATCACTGGCAGACTGACTCAATATTAAATGTTTTTGTATGTCCATCCGTTTGGAAGGAGATCTCTGGGACGACGGCCCTTTACTATTGTGACAAAATAAAACACCTACAGCCGTCCTTATGATTCTATTTTATTTTGTTGCAACCAGTTTCAACGCTTCAGTGCGTCATTTCAGGCCTGTATTCATAAAACAGTAACGATAGCATTATCAACTTATCAATAAAGTTACATACAAACAGATTAAAACAGAATGAGAAACAATGGCAAGACTCTACAAGTGAATTTACACCGAACATTTAGAGATTATGTACCTGTCTTCAATTTCGAGTAGATTTGCAGCGTAGATTTGCGTTGCATTACCTTACGTTCCACGTGATACGACTCGTAGCATTGCCAGTGTTTTTGTTGTAATAGTGTATGTATTGCCAACTTATAGATTACTGTCACTCGTTAACAGTTTACGTCTGACAGAAAAATTACAATTACTTACGTTTTAATTATGATCATGGTGTGTGGCATCGTCACTGGTCAATTAATTATGTGGTTTGACTTTGACACGATTTTTATGCCTGGTATTTTCGATAAAAAAAATTTAATTGCTTGCATGCAATAACTTTTGGCTTCAATGTCATGGAAACACCTAATTGTGTATGGTTGCAATGTATTTGTTCACAAATATGTTATTTTAGGTCTCAATTATTTCATGGCAGTACACGACTTATAGATGCATTTGCATGTGAGTATTTCCTTGTGGGGGTCTTTCATATGTTCTACATATTATGATCTGACACGGGTCTTACATTCGGTTTATAACACGTATTAGACATTCATTTTATAGACATGACATAATGTATGCCCCTCATCTGTGTACAACTAAGCATTTTATGCTTTGACACGACAGATAGGTCATGTTCCTTCTCTTTACTTGTTTGTGAGGTATTGTTTCCTTCCGTTTATCACCTTCTACAGTTGTTTTATCTTACAGTAGATTATTTCAAGGTTGTGCAGACAATGTATGTCTGACTGTCCAATAAAAATCATGAATACTTGTTTTAAGAAGTTTTTAATAGATAGATGTATTGAGTGGAAATTAGTTATGATATATTTTAGATATGTGACAATGGATGCATCTGTCCGTTCTATCAAATGTTCGGTGTAAATTCACTTGTAGAGTCTTGCCATTGTTTCTCATTCTGTTTTAATCTGTTTCTATGTAACTTGATTGATAAGATGATAATGCTATCGTTACTGTTTTACGCATACAGGCCTGAAGATGACGCACTGAAGCGTTGAAACTAGTTGCAACAAAATAAAATCATAAGGACGGCTGTAGGTGTTTCATTTTGTCACAATAATATTAAACGAGTCGGAAAACTTTACAGGCAAATTTGTATAACGTGAGTATTATCAATTTTTTCTTAGTCTTCTGAACCATCGATATGTTGCCTAGGTGCAGAACCATCGGCTGGTGGGGGAAAATAAGTCTTGATTTCAGCCAAGCAATTAATTTAAGAAAGCCACAAAATGGCGTAAAGCCCTAAAATTTGCGACGCAGATATGCCAGCACACAAGGAGACTTTTTTTGTGGGAGTCGTCCTCCCGCTCCACTGCAGAACGGCCGACTTAAGCATCAGGGGGTCACTGCCCGCCTCTCAGGTCGTAGCCCCCCCCCCTCCCCCCCCCCCCCCCCCTCTAGCCAGGTAGACTGCAGGAACTGCTCTTTGGTCAGAGTAGGCAATCCACTGCCTTTCCTCCAACCAATACAGCCACAGATACCACATTCAGGGCCCATTTGGACGCAGCTTTTAAACGAAGCCTATTCGCACGCAACATTTTGGCAGAGACCCTCGTACGGAGAATCTGTCGGTGTTGTACAAGTATAATCATTAACGGAGAAGTCGATGGCATCTTTAAGTAACATGAACTGGTATTCCTTTGGAATCAGTCACTTGTAAAATCACATGCTAGAATTTTGGTCGCACAGCCAGAATATGCACTCGTTTACCTCGTCTGCCGTACATATGCGAGCACACACCTAGCGCAGCGAGCCGTCTGCACAACGCACACACCGATGCTAATAGGTTAAAGATTGCGGTGCTTGCAGCCCTTCGTGTTCGTATCTCTTATCTCTCATGGTCAATCACTATACCTCACGTACATTACTCCAGACGTTTAAAAGCATTCCACTAGTTAGGGCACACTAGGGGCTGGACGATCTATTTCTTGTTCAGTTGCTACTTGTTTTTCCTACTAAGGACCAGGTATCCGACGAGGAATCCAGAATTGTTCACTGCTGGCGTCCCATGCCGTAGCAAGGCTACATCACATTAAAAAAAAAAAGGTTCAAATGGCTCTGAGCACTATGGGACTTAACTATTGAAGTCATCAGTCCACTAGAACTTAGAACTACTTAAACTTAACTAGCCTAAGGACATCACACACATCCATGCCCGAGGCAGGATTCGAACCTGCGACCGTAGCGCCTAGAACCGCTCGGCCACCCCGGCCGGCACATAACATTCAAATGTGTTCTAAAAATTCGTATATATTTATTATAGTATTTAACTGTTATATGTTTATGGCCTTCCCAGTGCAACTTTTTATATCACTCATTGTGATTTAAACGCCTGCATTAGCGTTGTCATGCGATGGTACTACACTCTGTGGACAAGATCTGGAGATAAGATTCCTTTTATCTGCTAGTAGGGAAGTGGTGTCAGGTGGGTCAGCTAATTCAATGTAATTAATCTCCCCTCCATCGCTTTCGCATCCGGCACACTCTGTCTTCCTCTAAAGATTTTATCCTCTACAGGGTGTACCGGGAGGAGTGGGTAATATTCAGGGATATGACGGAAGCGAAGCAAAAATGTCTAGTAACCTTGAGAGCTGTGATAACTTCTTCGTCTTCGATACTGTGAAACAAATCTCTTCTACTACAAGCTCTTTGCTGCCCACATTTTGAGAGGAGGCAGTACGGACCAAAACAAGAAATAATTGTCTAGTAAACTTGGGCTATAAAACGCACGCTTAAAGACCTATGAGCACTTGTTTAATATGTGTCTCTCAGTAGTAAAGATAAACAAGGGCTCATAGTTGTTAAGGTATGAACTTTCGAGTTTATGTTAAATTGACATTTTTTTACTTGTTTTAGCTCATATTATAGCCTTTGAAAATATGGAAAGCGGTAAAAAGCGATTTCATTCACTGTATCGAAGACGAAGAAATGCTCATAGCTCTTGAGGTATGCATTTTAGAGCCCAAGTTTAGTAGACTTGCTTGCTTCGAATGATCGTTTTTGTCTCTCCCTGAATATTAGACTATTCCTTCTGGAACACCCCGTGTAGCCCCCTCTAATACCATGGAAGTTATTTATTCATGTCGCAACACATGTTCTACCTTCCTGGCCCTCTTCCTTGTCAGTGTTTGTTTTCTACATGTCCCTCGTCACTGATCCTCCCGGGCATCACCTCATTTATTTATCAGTCAACTTAATTCTCAACATACTTCTATAGGCCAGATTTCCCTTCCGGTTTTCCCGTAGTCCATGATTCACTAACGTACAATTCTGTGTTCGAAACGTAAATTCTCAGAAATTTCTCCCTCAAATTAAGATCGATGAATGAAATTAGTATACTTTTTGGCCAGATTACCCTCTTTGCCAGTGCTAATCCGCTGCTTACGTCCTCCCTGCTTCGTACGCCATGTGTTGTTTTGTTTCGAAGATAGCAGAACTCCACCACCTCATCTATCTCGCGATTACCATTTGATATGGCTATTCTCATTTCTCCTACTGCTCATTACATTCAACTTTTTTCGGGTTAACATCAATCCGTATTCTGTACAAATGGGACTGCTGATTAAATTCAAAATGTCCTGTAATTATTCTTGTATTTCATTAAGGATTGCAATGTCATCGCCGAATCTTGTCACTGGTATTTTTTTCGCACTGAATTTTAATCCCACTCCTGACCAGTTCTTTTACTTCCAGCATTGCTTCTTCGATGAACCGATTGAACAGTAAGTGCGAATCACCGCACCCCTATCTTACACTCATTTTAAGACGTCGCAACGTTATTGGTCTTCCATTTTTACTGTTCCCTCTTGGTTTTTTGTTCATATCGTATACTACACGTCATTGCACATAAGTAGCACCTTTGTTTCCACGTTGTCGAAAGCTTCTTCAGGATCAATAAATGCTATGAAGGTGCCTCAATTTTTCTTCGCCAATGTTACACGCCTTAGGATGTGCAGTATCAGTCTATCCGTTCTTTCAGTTAAGTTCTCCCATCAATTTTCCTCCATAAATCGACACAGTATTTCTTCATCTGTTACTCAATTTACCAATCTAATTGTCTGATGTTAGGAAGAATTCAGCTGACAGCTGGCAAAATTGTAGTCTATTAAAACACAACCGGTTTTGCGGCCTCAAACCGCATCATCAGGTTCAAACTACGTCCGTGATAAAATGCAAAGTACTGTGTTACCACATTTTGTGGATACTCAAATTAGTAAAGGAATGTCAAAATATACTCTCAACGTTAAAGGTCATAGGCATACTCATCGCTCCTAGTCAATATTTCCTATTCAGTGAATGTTGTCAGTACTATGGCGAGCAAAAGTAACGAAGACGTGCTCCATTCTTCAAAATTTGCATGCATCTAGAAAGAAAAAAGAAAATAGCTTGTGGGCGGACGCTAAAAGTATTTAAAAATGAGCCACTCTGGCGGTAAAAAACTGTCACTGCTAACATGCTTACTCGCGGCAACATGTAAATTGCTATGTGGAATGTGTCAGGCGGCAGTTTCTTAAGAGTGTGACGCGGAGCAGCTCGGTGCAGGGCAAAGTGAACGCGGACCGCGAGAACGACAAAAAGAGACTAAGTGACTGGCGGAATGGAAGTTGTCCGCGTGCACAGTGTTACGTCATATACTCATGACTAGGAGTGCTGGGTCGCTACCTTTACAAGCGGGAATAATAAAGAATTTTCTACGTACTAGACTGAAAAGCCAAAGAAACTGGTATAGGAAAAAAATGGTTCAAATGGCTCTGAGCACTATGGGACTTAACATCTGAGGTCATCAGTCCCCTAGAACTTAGAACTACTTAAACCTAACTACCCTAAGGACATCACACACGTCCATGCCCGAGGCAGGATTCGAACCTGCGACCGTAGCGGTCGCGCGGTTCCAGACTGAAGCGCCTAGAACCGCTCAGCCACACTGGCCGGCCTGGTATAGGAATGCTTATACAAATACAGAGATATGTAAACAGGCGGAATATGGCGCTCCGGTGTTTAACGCCTACATAAGACAACAAGTGTCTGGTGTTGTTGTTAGAGCGGTTACTGCTGCTACAATGGCAGGTTACCAAGATTTAAGTGTTTTAAACGTAGTGTTACAGTCGGCCCACGAGCGACGGGACACAGCATCCGAGGTAGCGATGAAGTGGGGATTTTCCCATACGACCATTCCACGAGTGTGCCGTCAGTATCAGGAATCCGGCAAAACATCCAATCTCCGACATCGCTGCGGCGGGGAAAAGATCCTGCAAGAAAGGGACCAACGACGACTGAGGAGAATCGTTCAAAGTGACAGAAGTGCAACCCTTCTGCAAATTGCTGCAGATTTCAATGCTGGGCCTCAATAAGTCAGAGTGCGAACCATTTAAAGAAACATCTTCGATATGGGCTTTCGGAGCCGAAGGCTCACTCGTATACTCTTGACGGCTGCACGACACAAATCTTTACGACTCGCCTGGGACCGTCAACACCGACATTGGACTGTTGATGACTGGAAACATGTTGCCTGGTCGGACGAGTTTGGTTTGAGACTGTATCAAGCTGATGGAGGTGTACGGGTATGCGGACAACCTGATGAATCCATGGACGCTGCATGTAAGCAGGGGACTGTTCAAGATTGTGGAGGCTCTGTAATTGTGTGGGGCGTGTGCAGTTGGAGTGATGTGAGCGCCTGATACGTCTAGATACGACACTGACAGGTGACACGTATGTAAGCATCCTGTCTTGTCACTTGCGTCCATTCATGTCCACTGTGCATTCTGACGGACTTGGGCAATTCTAGCAGGACAATGCTACATCCCAAACGTCCAGAATTGCTACACAGTGGCTCCAGTAACACTCTTCTGAGTTTAAACACTTCCGCTGGCCGCCAAACTCCCCAGACATGATCATTATTGAGCATATCTGGGCTGCCTTACAACGTGCTGTTCAGAAAAAAAATGGTTCAAATGGCTCTGAGCACTATGGGACTTAACTTCTGTGGTCATCAGTCCCCTAGAACTAAGAACTACTTAAACCTAACTAACCTAAGACATCACACCCGAGGCAGGATTCGAACCTGCGACCGTAGCGTGCTGTTCAGAAGAGATCTCCACCCCCCCTCGTACTGTTACGGATTTATGGACAGCCCTGCAGGATTCATGGAGTCAGTTCCCTCCAGCACTACTTCAGACATTAGTCGAGTCCATGCCACGCCATGCCGCGGCACTTCTGCATGCTTGCGAGGGCCCCACACGATATTAGGCAGGTATACCAGTTTCTTTGGCTCTTCAGTGTAATACATAGTCGTATAAGCAATCAAAATTAGCCAGAATGCTATGGTGCTTTGATTGTAATTGGTTATCCAACATGAACTCTGCGTTTTCGCTTTCGCTTTTATACCTAAAAATTTTTCAACTTTCTCTAATATATTCAAAATATGGCTTTTTTCTTTTTTATTAAGTATTTTTAAATTTTGTAAGGGACTTGTGATACTGTGCTCTTGTTCGGGTAAGTATACTGTTAATGCAGATCGTGGGTTATTGAGATGTTCCTGAAATCTTAAGTTGTATGTGAGGATGTGGCTTTAGGCCGCTAAACCGGTTGTGTTTTGACAAACAACAATTTTTAACAGCTGTTAGCCAACTTCTTCCTAATATCAGGCCTTTCAACAGCTGCGGGTAACCGGCTCACAAAACAGTTTGTCACCTAATGTTCATCATTCTTGTGTAACAGCAGAGCTCAAAAGCTTCCTTTTCTCCTCTCGTCTGTACTTCAGAGTGGTTTGGACGCAGACTTGGAGTGCGGCAGAGTGTCCTTTCGGCCCGCAACGCGACGAGAGGCCGCGCAAAGAGCCGTACCTCGCAGGGCATCGGCCCCCGGCGGCCGGACATCTCGCTAACCCAACAGCGACTCCGCTGCGTCAACAGCCGCGGGCTGCGCCGCCGCGAGGTCCTCTTCTGGTAGCGCCGCACGCCGCACGCTGGAGCACCCAGCGCTCTGGAGAGCTACAGCAGCTGTTCCAGAACGTACACAGCTGTTGTGGGGCGGCGGGTGGAACAATTGTTATACAGGGTGATTCAAAAAGAATACCACAACTTTAAAAATGTGTATTTAATGAAAGAAACATAATATAACCTTCTGTTATACATCATTACAAAGAGTATTTAAAAAGGTTTTTTTTTCACTCAAAAACAAGTTCAGAGATGTTCAATATGGTCCCCTCCAGACACTCGAGCAATATCAACCCGATACTCCAACTCGTTCCACACTCTCTGCAGCATATCAGGCGTAACAGTTTGGATAGCTGCTGTTATTTCTCGTTTCAAATCATCAATGGTGGCTGGGAGAGGTGGCCGAAACACCATATCCTTAACATACCCCCATAAGAAAAAATCGCAGGGGGTAAGATCAGGGCTTCTTGGAGGCCAGTGATGAAGTGCTCTGTCACGGGTAGATAACTGCCAATGTGGTGGCGCTCCATCCTGCTGAAATATGAATTGTTGTGCTTCTTGTTCGAGCTGAGGGAACAGCCAATTCTCTAACATCTCCAGATACTGTAGTCCAGTTACAGTAGCACCTTCGAAGAAAAAGGGACCAAAAACTTTATTGGCTGAAATGGCACAGGAAACGTTCACCTTAGGCGAGTCACGTTCATACTGAGTTGTTTCCCGCGGATTCTCAGTGCCCCATATACAGACATTGTGACGGTTGACTTTCCCGTCAGTGTGGAAAGTTGCTTCATCACTAAACACAATCTTTGAAACGAAAGATTCATCTGTTTCCATTTGAGCAAGGATAAAATCACAGAAATCGATTCTTTTAATCTTATCAGCTGCAGACAGTGCTTGAACCAATTTCAGACGATAAGGTTTCATAACTAACCTTTTTCGTAGGACTCTCCATACAGTTGATTGTGGAATTTGCAGCTCTGTGCTAGCTCTGCGAGTCGATTTTCCTGGGCTGCGAACAAATGCTTGCTGGATGCGTGCTACATTTTCATCACTCGTTCTCGGCCATCCAGAACTTTTCCCTTTGCACAAACACCCATTCTCTGTAAACTGTTTATACCAACGTTTAATACACCACCTATCAGGAGGTTTAACACCATACTTCGTTCGAAATGCACGCTGAACAACTGTCGTCGATTCACTTCTGCCGTACTCAATAACACAAAAAGCTTTCTGTTGAGCGGTCGCCATCTTAGCATCAACTGACGCTGACGCCTAGTCAACAGCGCCTCAATCGAACAAATGTACAACTAAATGAAACTTTATAGCTCCCTTAATTCGCCGGCAGATAGTGCTTAGCTCTGCCTTTTGTCGTTGCAGAGTTTAAAATTCCTAAAGTTGTGGTATTCTTTTTGAATCACCCTGTATAATGTTCCTATTATTTATTTAAAGTTGTTGTTTGCCATTCTCAACACTGGCTCTCTAACTACAATATTGGCAACCAGAAAGTGATAAGCAAAACGGGAAGCCTGTAATTAGAATTCCTAGTGCCCACTTCATCTGAGAAATACATTTATAGCTACAGCTTATAGCTCTGAGGAATTAGGAGATTGTCTGGGATTCATAATCAAAAACCATTTTCTCTAAAATGTTCACTATATTCACCCAGAATTAACACGTCACTCGAAAACGATTTCATGGTTACGGGTATCTAGAGTAACTTATTACGGCATCCGAGGCTGTTTATAGCAATGATACCGACGCGACGCGACTCCCGGCACAGGTGGTGCGCTAATCAGCGTCTGGAGAGAACTGGGGCCTTCTTTTCTCGTGCAGCGTTCTTATATATAAAGCTGCGGTGCGGACGGCTAAGGGAATGCCTGATCAAATCCGCTATCCCGACTAGCCACTGGGCTAGTAATGCACCACTTTAAGTTATCGAATAAATCATTGCTTCCTTTGCTGATGGCCGATGAAGCTCTCAATTTAAATGAGCATTCAGCACACAGGTAAGTAATCATAATAAAAGTCTGACGTGGCTAAGTCAAATATTTTGGGCGAGAGAGTTAATTTAATTACACTACACGCAGTAGACGAGCTCTGAACTTGCCCTTTGGAGATACGCTATAGCTATAGTTTTATAGTTATTCAGTTGAAACTTCTCACATCTTTATGATTATAGCGGATCTCCCTTCTACTTAAATTTAAACATCCTAGCCTTATTTATTCGCCTACTTAATCTATCTTGCTTCCTTAATTTTTAAGACAAAAAGCAGAAAATCATGAATTTCAAATAAAATTTTAATTTGTGAGATCCAGAATACTGTTTCTACTAAATTATTATGAAAAAGGAATCTAAATACAAATTTTTAAGTTTCTAGCTCTTTTCTGTTGCGCCAATGATTTTTACAGAAAAACGTCAAATTTTCGAAAATGGTTAAAGTTATTGAACTGATATTCAACACATATTGATTTAGTATTACTCCTGACATGCTAGAAACGTTTCAGGTTATTTACTTGATTTCCAAAGTATTGCGCAACATTTATGACGTCAGAGCTAGTTACAGCGGACTGGCTGGCATACAATGGAAAGACTGATATAAATTTTATACGGCGTGAGTAGGCTGCTTCCGTACACTGTCTCCGAGAGGAGTATTTTCCACTTCTTTCATTATCTCGCACAGCTTTCTAAATGCATGTTTCAGTAAAAAAAAAGGTCAAATGGCTCTAAGCACTATGGGACTTAACATCTGAGGTCAACAGTCCCCTAGACTTAGAATTACTTAAACGTAACTAACCTAAGGCCATGACACACATGCATGCCCGAGGCAGGATTCGAACCTGCGACCGTAGCAGCAGCGCAGTTCCGGACTGAAGTGCCTAGAACCGCTCAGCCACAGCTCCCACCTCACTAAGCTCTGGGGTACACATATCGCTCGAATATACATTACCAGAATAAAAGGAACTCTCTCAAGGACAAGGTCAGTTTATTGACAAGTGAGGTGACAGTTGGTTCATCACTGTGGGATTATACATTACTAGCCATTAAAATTGCTACACCACGAATATGAAGTGCTACAGACGCGACATTTAACCGACAGAACGAAGATGCTGTGATATGCAAATGATTAGCTTTTCAGATTATTCAACACAAGGCTGGCGCCGGAGGCGACACCTACAACTTGCTGACATGAGAAAAGTTTCCAACCGATTTCTCATACACAAACAGCAGTTGACCGGCGATTCCTGGTGAAACGTTGTTGTGATGCCTCTTGTAAGGAGGAGAAGTGAGTACCAACACGTTTCCGACTTTGATAAAGGTCGGATTGTTGCCTAACGCGATTGCGGTTGTCGTATCGCGACATTGCTGCTCGCGTTGGTCGAGATCCAATGGCTGTTAGCAGAATATGGAATCGGTGGGTTCAGGAGGGTAATACGGAACGCCGTGCTGGATCCCAACGGCCTCGTACCACTAGCAGTCGAGATGACAGGCATCTTATCAGCATGGCTGTAACGGATCGTGCAGCCACGTCTCGATCCCTGAATCAACAGATGGGGACGTTTGCAAGACAGCAACCATCTGCACGAACAGTTCGATGACGTTTGCAGCAGCATGGACTGTCAGCTCGGAGACCATGGCTGCGGTTACCCTTGACGCTGCATCACAGACAGGAGCGCCTGCAATGGTGTACCCAACGACGAACCTGGGTGCACGAACGGCAAAACGTTATTTTTTTCGGATGAATCCAGGTTCTGTTTACAGCATCATGATGGTTGCATCCGTGTTTGGCGACATCGCGGTGAACGCACATTGGAGGCGTGTATTCGTCATCGCCTTACTGGCGTATCACCCGGCGTGATGGTATGGGGTGCAATTGGTTAGACGTCTCGATCACCTCTTGTTCGCATTGACGGCACTTTGAACAGTGGACGTTACATTTCAGATGTGTTACGACCCGTGGCTCTACCCTTCATTCGATCCCTGCGAAACCCTACATTTCAGCAGGATAATGCACGACCGCATGTTGCAGGTGCTTTACGGGCCTTTCTGGTTACAGAAAATGTTCGGCTGCTGCCCTGGCCAGCACATTCTCCAGATCTCTCACCAATTGAAAACGTCTGTTCAATGGTGGCCGAGCAACTGGCTCGTCACAATACACCAGTCACTACTCTTGATGAACTGTGGTATCGTGTTGTAGCTGCACGGACAGCTGTACCTGTACACGCCATCCAAGCTCTGTTTGACTCTATGCCCAGGCGTATCAAGACCGTTATTACGGCCAGAGGTGTTTGTTCTGGGTACTGATTTTTCAGGATCTATGCACCGAAATTGCGTGAAAATGTAATCACATGTGAGTTCTAGTATAATATTTTTGTCCAATGAATACCCGTTTATCATCTGCATTTCTTCTTGGTGTAGCAATTTTAATGGCTAGTAGTGTATACTGATCGGCCAGAAAATTGTGACTACCGACGTACTATCGATATAAACCCGTCCAGGCGATAGCAGCGTCACCTGGAGGGGAATGACTGCTAATCAGACAAAAGCACGGCGCATTTAGTATCAGTGAGCGAGCTGTCCGTGTGTGTAACGGGACAGGCGAGGGATCTACCTGTGTTTGATCGAGGGCAGATTGTGGTGGCCCTAAGGCTACGCACGAGCATTTCGGAAACTGCGAGACTTTCCAGGTGTTCGAGGAGTGCTGTGGTGAGTGTCTTCAACACGCAAACCAAGGCGAAACTACGTCCAGACGTCGTGGGGATGGGCGGTCATCCCTCATTACATATGTGGGACATCGTACGGTGGTCAGACTGGTGAAACGGGACAGGGGGCGAACTTTGGCGGAACTAACATCACACCTTAATGCTGGGCAGAGTACAAGTGTGGATGCACAGTGCACCGGACACTCCTAATGATGTGCTTTGGCAGCTGACGACCTGTACATGTGCCAATGATAAAGCCACAACATCGGCAACTACAGTCGACTCTCGACGTTGGCGCAGTGGCAGAGCGTTGCATGGTCTGATGAATCCCGCCATCTTGCCGATGGGAGGGCACGAGTCCGTCGTCTTCCAGGGGAACAGCTGCTTGACACCTGTACTACGGGACAGAGACTGGCTAGCGGCGGCTCCGTCACACTCTGGGGAAGATTCACGTGGGCGTCCATGAGTTCAGTGGTGCTCGCGCACCGTGGTGCCCAAGGAATATCGTACGCTGGTTGCAGACCACGTACACCCCTTCATGATGACCATGTTCGCCGACAGCAGTCGCCTGTTTAGACAAGGTAAAGCGCCATTTCACAAGGCGAACTGTGTGTTGGAATGGTTCGAAGAACGCCGGCCGTGGTGGCCGAGCGGTTCTAGGCGCTTCAGTCCGGAACCGCGCGACTGCTACGGTCGCAGGTTCGAATCCTGCCTCGGGCATGGATGTGTGTGATGTCCTTAGGTTAGTTAGGTTTAAGTAGTTCGAAGTTCTAGGGGACTGATGACATCACATGTTAAGTCCCATAGTGCTCAGAGCCATTTGGTTCGAAGAACACAGTGAAGAGTTCCGCCTGAATCCGATCGAACATATATGGGGTGTGACAGAACGTGGCGTCTGAGGTCATCCCCTGGCCCCTCTCCCCCAGGAGTTTAGGGGGATTAGGTGAGTCATGCGTGTAGATGTGATGCCAACTCCCTCCATCGACCTACAAAGGCCTCATTGCTTCCATGCCACGAGGCTTCGCCGCTGTTACCCTTGCCAAAGGTGGACACGCCGGATATTAGTTAGGTGGTCATAAAGTTCAGACCAAATGAAGCACACATGACACAGTAAAGAGTGCCCAGACAGTCGTGTCGATACACAGTGTACCCCCTTCTGGCGGCTACGGGTGGGTATTCTCACAGATTAGATTAGATTAGATTAGATTAATACTAGTTCCATGGATCATGAATACGATATTTCGTAATGATGTGGAACGAGTCAAATTTTCCAATACATGACATAATTAAGTTAATTTAACAACATACTTAAGTTAATATAACAACTTTTTCATTTTTTTGTGTTTTTTATTTTTATTTATTTTTATTTTTTTTAATATTTTTGTTTTTTTTTAAAATTTATATTTAAAAATTCCTCTATGGAGTAGAAGGAGTTGTCATTCAGAAATTCTTTTAATTTCTTCTTAAATACTTGTTGGTTATCTATCAGACTTTTGATACTATTTGGTAAGTGACCAAAGACTTTAGTGCCAGTATAATTCACCCCTTTCTGTGCCAAAGTTAGATTTAATCTTGAATAGTGAAGATCATCCTTTCTCCTAGTATTGTAGTTATGCACACTGCTATTACTTTTGAATTGGGTTTGGTTGTTAATAACAAATTTCATAAGAGAGTATATATACTGAGAAGCTACTGTGAATATCCCTAGATCCTTAAATAAATGTCTGCAGGATGATCTTGGGTGGACTCCAGCTATTATTCTGATTACACGCTTTTGTGCAATAAATACTTTATTCCTCAGTGATGAATTACCCCAAAATATGATGCCATATGAAAGCAACGAGTGAAAATAGGCGTAGTAAGCTAATTTACTAAGATGTTTATCACCAAAATTTGCAATGACCCTTATTGCATAAGTAGCTGAACTCAAACGTTTCAGCAGATCATCAATGTGTTTCTTCCAGTTTAATTTCTCATCAATGGACCCACCTAAAACATTCGAACGATCATAAAGGTGACGAATGGCATCCTGCGATTGAGTGTCTCAAGCACGCTGCACGTTTCTGTTGCAGTTCGACAATGGTTGTAGCAGGCCCTGAATAACGAGTACGTTTCCGCTTTATGTGTCCAATATGCGACAGATCTGATGATCTTGCCGGCCCTGGACTTGAATAGCTTCTTATCAGAACCTGCAGTCTCCAGTGACGGACACTCACCTGGAGATGGCTGGACGATTGCCAGCCGAAATATCGTGGCAACAAGTCAACATGATCCGGTTGCAATCCCGAAATCGCATCGAACCTCCGAAATTTTGTTGGTAGAGAACGCTTTCACCCTCTGCGTAAGTTGGCAGTCTTACACGGAACACTTGACTTCCCTTTTTTTACGTTACTTTGGTCGTAACCTATAGATATCGCGGAGAATCGTCTCTTGGCATGTACAAAGAAGTTAAAGGCATGTGCTGAAGGAAAAAAAAAACGCAACACCAAAAAATAATTAATGTAGACTATGAAATCTCGGGGAATACACATCTCTAGGTAATATATTTGATTAACGTTGCAAGAACACAGGTTAATGTAAGCGCAGGATAAGCCGTTGAAGCCGGCCGGTGTGGCCGTGCGGTTCTAGACGCTTCAGTCTGGAACCGCGTGACCGCTACGGTCGCAGGTTCGAATCCTGCCTCGGGCATGGATTTGTGTGATGTCCTTAGGTTAGTTAGGTTTAAGTAGTTCTAAGTTCTAGGGGACTGATGACCACAGATGTTAAGCCCCATAGTGCTCAGAGCCATTTGAACCATTTTAAGCCGTAGGAATTGTGAACTACTGGTACATTAACAACCGATCTAACCACCAGAATGTTGAATACAAGTGCGCAAATGTGCTTGCATTGTCATACAGGTACCAACAGTTTGTGGGCTGGAAGTCCATGTCTGTAGCATTCGGTCGGCCAACACATGGACGGGTGATGCTGGTTGTGGATGACGCCAGAGTTGTCGTCCGATGACGTCCCATACGTGCTCGGTTGGAGCCAGACTGGTGATCGAGCAGGCCAGTGCATCATTTAGACCTTCTGTAGAGCATGCTCGGTTAGAACAGCGGTATGTGGGCGAGCGTTATCCTGTTGGAAAACAGCCTATGGATCTGGTGATCGAGCAGGCCAATGCATCATTTAGACCTTCTGTAGAGCATGCTGGGTTACAACAGCGGTATGTGGGCGAGCGTTATCCTGTTGGAAAACAGCCCCTGGATCTGATGATCGAGCAGGCCAATGCATCATTTAGACCTTCTGTAGAGCATGCTGGGTTACAACAGCGGTATGTGGCGGAGCGTTATCCTGTTGGAAAACAGCCCCTGGATCTGGTGATCGAGCAGGCCAATGCATCATTTAGACCCTCTGTAGAGCATGCTGGGATGCAACAGCGGTATGTGGGCGAGCGTTATCCTGTTGGAAAACAGCCCCTGGAATGCCAGCACAAGAAGTCGAATCACCAGATTGACATACAAATTTGCAGTCATGGTTTGTGAGATAACCACGAGAGTGCTCCTGCTGACGTACGATATCGCAATCCACACCATAACTCCGGTATGTCTAGCATGCAGACAAGTTGCTTGCAGGCCCTCAAATGGCCTTCTTTTAACCAACACACGGCCATCACTGGCGCCGAGGCAGAACCAGCTTTCATCAGACCAATTGTGTGATTAGATTGAGGAGTTCCTAGATAACAGGACGCAGCATGTCATTCTCAATGGAGAGAAGTCTTCCGAAGTGAGAGTGATTTCAGGTGTGCCGCAGGGGAGTGTCATAGGACCGTTGCTATTCACAATATACATAAATGACCTGGTGGGTGACATCGAAAGTTCACTGAGGCTTTTTGCAGATGATGCTGTGGTGTATCGAGAGGTTGTAACAATGGAAAATTGTACTGAAATGCAGGAGGATCTGCAGCGAATTGACGCATGGTGCAGGGAATGGCAATTGAATCTCAATGTAGACAAGTGTAATGTGCTGCAAATACACAGAAAGATAGATCCTTTATCATTTAGCTACAAAATAGCAGGTCAGCAACTGGAAGCAGTTAATACCATAAATTATCTGGGAGTACGCATTAGGAGTGATTTAAAATGGAATGATCATATAATGTTGATTGTCGGTAAAGCAGATGCCAGACTGAGATTCATTGGAAGAATCCTAAGGAAATGCAGTCCGAAAACCAAAGGAAGTAGGTTACAGTACACTCGTTCGCCCTCTGCTTGAATACTGCTCAGCAGTGTGGGATCCGTACCAGATAGGGTTGATAGAAGATATAGAGAAGATCCAACGGAAAGCAGCGCGCTTCGTTACAGGATCATTCTGTAATCGCGAAAGCGTTACGGAGATGATAGATAAACTCCAGTGGAAGACTCTGCGGGAGAGACGCTCAGTAGCTCGGTACGGGCTTTTGTCAAAGTTTCGAGAACATACCTTCGCCGAAGAGTCAAGCAGTATATTGCTCCCTCCTACGTATATCTCGCGAAGAGACCACGAGGATAAAATCAGAGAGATTAGAGCCCACACAGAGGCATACCGACAATCCTTCTTTCCACGAACAATACGAGACTGGAATAGAAGGGAGAACCGATAGAGGTACTCAAGGTACCCTCCGCCACACACCGTCAGGTGGCTTGCGGAGTATGGATGTAGATGTAGATGTAGAGCGCACTACAGACCTCCACCCTGCCCTTCAATGAGCTCTCGCTTCACACCGCTGAAGTTACAAATGGTGGTCATTTGGGGTCAGTGGAACGCTCGCCACAGGGCGTCTGGTACAGAGCTATCCTTGATGGGACCCATTTGGAACAGTTCGTTGTGTCATTGTGGTGGTCAGATTTCTGCTACAGGTACAGAACGATGCGCCAGAGCTATACAGTCTTCCCTGTCGGTAGTGTCACGTTGCCGTCTGGAACCCGGTATTCTTGCGGCCGTACATTCCCGTGACCACCGTTGCCAGCAATCATGTACAGTGGCTACACTCCTGCCAAGTTTTCCTGCAGTATCGCATAAGGAACACGCAGAATCTCGTAACCCTGTTACACGACGGCATTCTTGGCTAACATCAAATCACCACGTCCAGTCCCCAACGTAACTAACGCTCGCGACCGTTACAGCGTGTATTTAAAGCAAACCTGATATGCCTCTTGATAGTGGCGATACTAGCGCAACTATTACATGCGACTGATGTGAAATTTGAATAGACATCTTTCAGATGTAGAAACACGCCTACCAACTTTAGTTTATGTCGCACAACTCCTTTTTTGTGTTGCAATTATTTTTCGTCAGTGAACATTTAAGTGCAATACAGAGAAATGACATTACGTTACCGTATTACAGTGTTAATTGTAGTTATAACGTAATGTAAAACATTAAATTTAAGAGTTTCTGTAACGATACTCTTCAGTGGAGTAGGAGTGACCCTACAGGAAGTTCTTTAATCAAGTATATGACTCCACCACATTATCTATATTACATTTAATGGCTACTGGAATCTTTTCTACTGATACAGTCCTATTGTTGTTATATTCATGTTTTTCATCACTTTTTGTGAAAAGAAAAATATTGGTAATGAAGAAGGACATCAATGAATATATACTGTGTGATATAGTTGCCAGACTACCTATTTTTCTTCAATAGATCTTGCAAGATGTTCTTCAATTAACACCAGACATATTCTGTTAACATCCTTGTGTACTGCGGAAACAACTTACAAACACTGTAACTTAAATTTCCGAACAAAATAATTCTGTAACTCATGAGTGAATGGAAACATGCAGAATAAACTAGTATCTTGATTTATAAATCGCCTATGGCAATAATCATGTGTAGAGGAAACACAACTGAACCAAAGAACTTCCTTCTTCTTCTTCCGTTTCACCCTCTTTGGGGTACGCGGGATCAATCATTTCTTTGTGCGATGTTCTTTTCTTAGGGCCCAGTATTTCTTCATTCTTTCTGATCTTCTTTTCCTCTCTACTTCCGAGATGAAGGGTTTGGACTTTTGTAGATTTGCCTTGGAAACTTATGTTTTCATCTTTAGTAATTAATTTAGCTGTTCAATCAATAAGTGAATTTTCTGAAATCTTTAATTCTACTAGGCCTTTTTCAGTTTCCTTAAACCAATTGGCTTTCGTTTTGCGCTTACGGAAAAAGTCAAAGATTTGTTTAGTTGTTGTTGTGGTCATCAGTCCAGAGACTGGTTTGAAGCAGCTTCCCGTGATACTCTATCCTGTGGAAGCTGCATCTTCCTAAATATGCTTAGTGTATTCATCTCTTGGTCTCCCTCTACGATTTTTACCCTCCACGCTTCCCTCCAATACTAAATTGGTGATCCCTCGATGCCTCAGAACACGTGCTACCAACCGATCCCTTCTTCTAGTCAAGTTGTGCCACAAATTTCTCTTCTCCCCAATTCTATTCAGTACCTACTCATTAGTTATGCGATCTACCCATCTAATCTTCAGCATTCTTCTGTAGCACCACATTTCGAAAGCTTCTAATCTCTTCTTGTCCAAACTATTTATCGTCCACGTTTCACTTCCATACATGGCTACACTCCACACAAATACTTTCAGAAACGACTTCCTGACACTTAAATCAATACTCGATGTTAACAAATTTCTCTTCTTCAGAAACGCTTTCCTTGACATTGCCAGTCTACATTTTACATCCTCTTTACTTCGACCATCATCAGTTATTTTGCTCCCCAAATAGCAAAACTCATTTACTACTTAATGTGTCTCATTACCTAATCTAAATCCCTCAGCAACACCCGACTTATATCGACTACATTCCATTAACCTCGTTTTGCTTTTCTTGGCGTTCAACTTATATCCTCCTTTCAAGACACCATCCATTCCGTTCAACTGCTCTTCCAAGTCCTTTGCTTTACAATGTCATCGGCGAACCTCAAAGTTTTTATTTCTTCTCCATGGATTTTAATACCTACTCCGAATTTTTCTTTTGTTTCCTTTATTGCTTGCTCAATATACAGGTTGAATAACATCAGGGACAGGCTACAACCCTGTCTCACTCCCTTCCCAACCACTGCTTCCCTTTCATGCCCCTCGACTCTTATAACTGCCATCTGGTTTCTGTACAAATTGTAAATAGCCTTTCGCTCCCTGTATTTTACCCCTGCCACCGTCAGAATTTGAAAGAGAGTATTCCAGTCAACATTGTCAAAAGCTTTCTCTAAGTCTACAAATGCTAGAAACGTAGGTTTGCCTTTCCTTAATCTTTCTTCTAAGATAAGTCGTAGGGTCAGTATTGCCTCACGTGTTCCAACACTGCTACGGAATCCAAACTGATCTTCCCCGTGCTCGGTTTCTACCAGTTTTTCCATTCGTTTGTAAAGAATTCGCGTTAGTATTTTGCAGCAGTGACTTATTAAACTGATAGTTCCGTAATTTTCACAACTGTCAACACCAGCTTTCTTTGGGATTGGAATTATTATATTCTTCTTGAAGACTGAGGGTATTTCACCTGTCTCGTACATCTTGCTCACCAGATGGTAGAGTTTTGTCATGGCTGGCTCTCCCAAGGCTGTCAGTAGTTCTAACGGAATGTTGTCTACTCCCGGGGCCTCGTTTCGACTTAGGTCTTTCAGTGCTCTGTCAAACTCTTCACGCCGTATCATATCTCCCATTTCATCCTCATCTACAACCTATTCCATTTCCATAATATTGTCCTCAAGTACATTGCCCTTGTAGAGACCCACTATATTCTCCTTCCACCTTTCTGCCGCGCGGGATTAGCCGAGCGGTTTGAGGCGCTGCAGTCATGGACTGTGCGGTTGATCCCGGCGGAGGTTCGAGTCATCCCTAGGGCGTGTGTGTGTGTGTCTGTCCTTAGGATAATTTCGGTTAAGTAGTGTGTAAGCTTGGAGACTGATGACCTTAGCAGTTAAGTCCCATAAGATTTCACACACATTTGAACGTTTTCACCTTTCTGCTTTCCCTTCTTTGTTCAGTTTTCCATCTGAGCCCTTAATATTCATATAAGTAGTTCTCTTTTCTCCGAAGGTCTCTTTAATTTCCCTGTAGGCAGTATCTACCTTACCCCTAGTGAGATATGCCTCTACATCCTTACATTTGTCCTCTAGTCATCCCTGCTTAGCCATATTGCACTTTCTGTTGATCTCATTTTTTGAGACATTTGTATTCCTTTTTGCCTGCTTCATTTACTGCATTTTTATATTTTCTCCTTTCATCAATTAAATTCAATATATCTTCTGTTAACCAAGGATTTCTACTAGCCCTTGTCTTTTTACGTACTTGATCCTCTGCTGCCTTCACTATTTCAGCCCTCAAAGCTACCCATTCTTCTTCTACTGTATTTCTTTTCCCCATTCCTGTTAATGGTTCCCTAATGCTCTCCCTGAAACTCTGTACAACCTCTGGTTCTGTCAGTTTAGCCAGGTCCTATCTCCTTAAATTCCCATCTTTTTTCAGTTTCTTTAGTTTTAATTTACAGTTAATAACCAATTGATTGTGGGCAGAGTCCACATCTGCCTCTGGAAATGTCTTACAGTTTAAAACCTGGTTCCTTAATCTCTGTCTTACCATTATATAATCTATCTGAAACCTTCTAGTATCTCCAGGATTCTTCCATGTATACAACCTTCTTTTATGATTCTTGAACCAAGTGTTAGCTATGACTAAGTTATACTCTTTGCAAAATTCTACCAGACGGTTTCCTTTTTCATTTCTTACCCCCATTCCATACTCACCTACTGCGTTTCCTTCTCTTCCTTTTCCTACTATCGAATTCCAGTCACCCATGACTATTACATTTTCGTCTCGCTTCGCTATCCGAATAATTGCTTGTATCTCATCATACATTTCCTCAATCTCTTCGTCATCTGCAGAGCTAGTTGGCATATGAACTTGTACTACTGTCGTAGGCGTGGGCTTCGTGTCTATCTTGGCCACAATAATGCCTTCACTATGCTGTTTGTAGTTACCCGCACTCCTATTTTTTTATTCATTTTTAAACTTACTCTTGCATTAACCCTATTTGATTTTGCATTAATAACCCTGTATTCACCTGACCGGAAGTCTTGTTCCTCCTGCCACCGAGCTTCACTGATTCTCAATTGAGTACAGAACCCTAAAAAAGGACAAAATTTGCGTC
Source organism: Schistocerca cancellata (assembly GCF_023864275.1). Taxonomy (NCBI): domain Eukaryota; kingdom Metazoa; phylum Arthropoda; class Insecta; order Orthoptera; family Acrididae; genus Schistocerca; species Schistocerca cancellata. Next base: position 31,939,934 of record NC_064632.1, on the reverse strand, counting down.
TTCTGGAACTGCAAGAGGAAGATCATTTATGTCTAGAAGAAACAACAGTGGACCCAAAATTGAAACTTGTGGTACACCATGTCTGACTGCTTCATATTCTGAGTATCTATAGTTCTTTGGTGAACATGAAACTGACACGCTTTCTGTGCCGATGGTCATTCTGCTGTAACTATCTAGTCATGGGGAAAAAGACAGAATAGTTTATTTCAAGAATAAATAAGAGTTGGAAACATCGTTTCATCAGTAGCTATAAACGGCCACGGAATCCTTGCGAGGAGGGGTTATCAGGAGCAGTGCTGTGGCGCTGACGCCTGCTCAGCGAGCGTTCGGCAGCCCCGCTGCGGCCGGGTCTGGCGTGTTGCCGCCGCAACAGGCGGCGGTCGATGGCGGCCACCCCTCAGCCACGAGCGTCGGGGGGAGGTCTCCCTGCTCTCCGCGCTGAACTTATGACCCAGCGAGGCGCGACGGGCGGCCGCCGCCAGCTCTGAGTGCAGGGGGGGGGGGGGGGGGGCTCAGTAACACGCTGCGGGGAAACGTTCACTGATCGAAATCGGACGAAAACGTTCCGAAAAGTAATGTACTCAGGAGTAGTCTCACATTTAAATTGAAACAGCTGCTTAGTACATCACGGTTTGGAATCCAGTAGGGGTGCTCGGCCCAGATTGCTATTTATACATTCACTCACCTAATTTTAGAAGCCTTCAATAACAAAATATCGCCGGTTGGAATTTTTCGTGATCTTTCCAAGGTTTTAATTGCATCGACCGTGACCCTCCCTTAAAAAAATAATGGCTGTATAAACAACTGGTTCAAATCATACTTAACGAAAAGAATGCAAAAAGTTGTGCTGAACAATTTAAAGAATATTGGAAGGATACAAAATTTCAGAGACTGAGGAAAAATCATAAACAGAGTTCCATAAGGTTCAATTTTAGGTCCACTCCTATTCCTGCCTTATACATGTCAATGAAGTTTCACTTATCATTCATCCAACTGAATTGGTCATTTTTGCTGACGGTACTAATGTTATAATAAATCTCGTTAGAGAGAAAACAATACGCTTGATTGCTTATGACGTTTTTTATACATTTATCAAGCAGTTCTCTGAAGGAGGACTCTTTCTCAATTTCGAAAAAAAAAAAACCACAACACACTACATTCTGATCTGTACGGCAAATAGTCATGCCAACAATTGATGTAGCACTTCAACAAGAATCAGTAAACGAGGTAGCATGATCCAAATTTTTGGGTGTATACATATTGATAAATTTTGATCTGGAAGAAGCAAAACACTGAGCTACTCAAACAGTTAAGTTCAGGTATATTTGCTCTTCGTATAATTGCTACTCTCGGAGACAAACGATTCAAACTCCTGACATATTTTGCATAGTTCTACTCAAGCAATAGTAGGAGTAATAACTGGTGTTCACCTCCGGTCATCCTGTAGGAAGCTCTTCAACTAACTGGGCATGTTAATTGCACCATCATAGTACATGTATTCGCTAGTGAAATTCGTCGTAAATATTCTATTACAACTTGAGACTAATAGTGACATTCATACCTTTAACACTAGGGGAAAAATAGCTGTGTTATTAGAGCTGAGAGTGGTTCAGAAAGGAGCTCAATCCTACAACAACAAAAACATTTGATCATTTTCCCAATAGCGTAATATGTCTTACAGGTAGCAAAGCAAATTTCAAATCTAACGTAAAATTATTTCACCTGGACAAATCCTATTTGGCGAACGAATTTGTATTTAAAAACTGGTAGCCTGAAAAAAAGCAAATACTACAGTACAGTGTTTATAGAGCAACAACAGGTTATATTTTAATATCCTGCTTAAGAATTGACAGAATAAAAAATTGATGTCAATTGAAAAGACGTAGGGGATTCAATGTGTAAGTCATGGTTTAAAAGAGCTCTGGGAAACTTGCGATCAAATAAGGCAGTGGGGATAGATAACGTTCCTTTGAAATTTCTACATTCATTGAGGTAAGTGGCAATCAAACGAATACTCTAGTTGGTGTGTATATTCTGAGTCTGGTAACGCGTTCATAGGATTTGTCGGCCCAGAAAATAAGTTCGACTACGTAGAATGGTGCGAGATGTTCAAAAGCGTCAAGAAAGAAGGTATAAACGTTAGGGAAAGATGAATTGTAAACATATGTACAAAAACCAAGAGGGAAAAATAAGATCAGAAGTCCAAGATAGAAGTCCTCGAGTCAGAAACAATGTAAGATGGTGACTGCAGTGTTTCGTCTCTACTGTTCAATCTATAAATCGAAGAAGTAATGGCAGAAATAAAAGAAAGGTTCAAAAAGTGAGATTAAAATTCATAATATAATAATATCAATGACAATATTCGCTGATGACATAGCTATCCCCACTGACGGTGCCGAAGAACTCCACGATTTTTTGAATGGAATGAAAAATTCTACTTAATTTTATCCCTTGCTGTCAGTGTTTCTTCCGTGAGTGTATTACTTTCGTAAAATAAAGAACAGCCGCCTTCAGTCGCGGTCGTCATTTTCTTTCAGTGCACAATGTATTTCGAGACCTGCTGGCTCTGGCTCATCTTCAGCTGCTTTTATAGTCTACATAGATTGTTTTCAGATTTATGTTAAATCTGGACTGTTTTCAGTGGGGATACATGGTTTTGAAACACAGAATGAGTAAACGTGTTTATGTACATACATATGCATTTCATTCTAGAGCACATTTTGTAAACACAAGTCAAAACAAATCGAAGCTTTGACTTGTAGTGTATATATATATATGTATATATGTTCATAGGCATGTTTACTCATATTGTTCTTGAAAACCATGTACCCACCACTGGAAACAGACCAGAATTGCCCTGAACCTGAAAAAAATGTCGTAGATAAGCCCCAGGGTCTCAAAATGGATCGTGCGTTGAAATAAAATCACGATTGTGACTGAAGATGGATGCTCTATATTTTACGAACAATGTTATGACAGACTTTATGAACTGAGAATGTTGTTGTTGTTGTTGTTATTGTGGTCTTCAGTCCTGAGACTGGTTTGATGCAGCTCTCCATGCTACTCTATCCTGTGCAAGCTTCTTCATCTCCCAGTAACTACTGCAACCTACATCCTTCTGAATCTGCTTAGTGTATTCATCTCTTGGTCTCCCCCTACGATTTTTACCCCCAACGCTGCCCTCCAATACTACATTGGTGATCCCTTGATGCCTCAGAACATGTCCTACCAACCGATCCCTTCTTCTGGTCAAGTTGTGCCACAAACTTCTCTTCTCCCCAATCCTATTCAATACTTCCTCATTAGCTACGTGATCTACCCATCTAATCTTCAGCATTCTTCTGTAGCACCACATTTCGAAAGCTTCTATCCTCTTCTTGTCCAAACTATTTACCGTCCATGTTTCGCTTCCATACATGGCTACACTCCATACAAATACTTTCAGAAATGACTTCCTGACACTTAAATCTATACTCGATGTTAACAAATTTCTCTTCTTCAGAAACTTTTTCCTTGCCATTGCCAGTCTACATTTTATATCCTCTCTACTTCGACCATCATCAGTTATTTTGCTCCCCAAATAGCAAAACTCCTTTACTACTTTAAGTATCTCATTTCCTAATCTAATACCCTCAACATCACCCGACTTAATTCGACTACATTCCGTTACCCTCATTTTGCTTTTGTTGATGTTCAGCTTATATCCTCCCTTCAAGACACCATCCATTCCGTTCAACTGCTCTTCCAAGTCCTTTGCTGTCTCTGACAGAATTACAGTGTCATCGGCGAACCTCAAACTTTTTACTTCTTCTCCGTGGATTTTAATACATACCCCGAATTTTTCTTTTGTTTCCTTTACTGCTTGCTCAATATACAGATTGAATAACATCGGGGACAGGCTACAACCCTGTCTCACTCCCTTCCCAACCACTGCTTCCCTTTCATGGCCCTCGACTCTTATAACTGCCATCTGGTTTCTGCACAAATTGTAAATAGCCTTTCGCTCCCTGTATTTTACCCCTGCCACCTTTAGAATTTCAAAGAGAGTATTCCAGTCAACATTGTCAAAAGCTTTCTCTAAGTCTACAAATGCTAGAAACGTAGGTTTGCCTTTCCTTAATCTTTCTTCTAAGATAAGTCGCAAGGTCAGTATTGCCTCACGCGTTCCAATATTTCTACGGAATCCAAACTGATCTTTCCCGAGGTCGGCTTCTACTAGTTTTTCCATTCGTCTGTAAAGAATTTGTGTTAGTATTTTGCAGCTGTGGCTTATTAAACTGTTTGTTCGGTAATTTTCACATTTATCAACACCAGCTTTCTTTGGGATTGGAATTATTATATTCTTCTTGAAGTCTGAGGGTATTTCGCCTGTTTCATACATCTTGCTCACCAGATGGTAGAGTTTTGTCAGGACTGGCTCTCCCAAGGCCATCACTAGGTCCAATGGAATGTTGTCTACTCCGGGGGCCTTGTTTCGACTCAGGTCTTTCAGTGCTCTGTCAAACTCTTCACGCAGTATCGTACTTCTCATTTCATCTTCATCTACATCCTCTTCCATTTCCATAATATTGTCTTCAAGTACATCGCCCTTGTATAGACCCTCTATATACTCCTTCCACCTTTCTGCCTTCCCTTCTTTGCTTAGAACTGGGTTTCCATCTGAGCTCTTGATGTTCATACAAGTAGTTCTCTTATCTCCAAAGGTCTCTCTAATTTTCCTGTAGGCAGTATTTATCTTACCCCTAGTGAGATAAGCCTCTACATCCTTGCATTTGTCCTCTAGCCAACCCTGCTTAGCCATTTTGAACTTCCTGTCGATCTCATTTTTGGGACGTTTGTATTCCTTTTTGCCTGCTTCATTTACTGCATTTTTATATTTTCTCCTTTAATCAATTAAATTCAATATTTCTTCTGTTACCCAAGGATTTCTACTAGCCATCGTCTTTTTACCTACTTGATCCTCTGCTGCCTTCACTACTTCATCCCTCAAAGCTACCCATTCTTCTTCTACTGTATTTCTTTCCTCCATTCCTGTCAATTGTTCCCTTATGCTCTCCCTGAAACTCTGTACAACCTCTGGTTCTTTCAGTTTATCCAGGTCCCATCTCCTTAAATTCCCACCTTTTTGCAGTTTCTTCAGTTTTAATCTACAGGTCATAACCAATAGATTGTGGTCAGAGTCCACATCTGCCCCTGGAAATGTCTTACAATTTAAAACCTGGTTCCTCAATCTCTGTCTTACCATTATATAATCTATCTGATACCTTTTAGTATCTACAGGGTTCTTCCATGTATACAACCTTCTATCATGATTCTTAAACCAAGTGTTAGCTATGATTAAGTTGTGCTCTGTGCATAATTCTACCAGGCGGCTTCCTCTTTCATTTCTTAGCCCCAATCCATATTCACCTACTACGTTTCCTTCTCTCCCTTTTCCTACACTCGAATTCCAGTCACCCATGACTATTAAATTTTCTTCTCCCTTCACTATCTGAATAATTTCTTTTATTTCATCATACATTTCTTCAATTTCTTCATCATCTGCAGAGCTAGTTGGCATATAAACTTGTACTACTGTAGTAGGTGTGGGCTTCGTATCTATCTTGGCCACAATAATACGTTCACTATGCTGTTTGTAGTAGCTTACCCGCGTTCCTATTTTCCTATTCATTATTAAACCTATTCCTGCATTACCCCTATTTGACTTTGTGTTTATAACCCTGTAGTCACCTGACCAGAAGTCTTGTTCCTCCTGCCACCGAACTTCACTAATTCCCACTATATCTAACTTTAACCTATCCATTTCCCTTTTTAAATTTTCTAACCTACCTGCCCGATTAAGGGATCTGACATTCCACGCTCCGATCCGTAGAACGCCAGTTTTCTTTCTCCTGATAACGAGATCCTCCTGAGTAGTCCCCGCCCGGAGATCCGAATTGGGGACTATTTTACCTCCGGAATATTTTACCCAAGAGGACGCCATCATCATATAATCATACAGTAAAGCTGCATGCCCTCGGGAAAAATTACGGCCGTAGTTTCCCCTTGCTTTCAGCCGTTCGCAGTACCAGCACAGCAAGGCCGTTTTGGTTATTGTTACAAGGCCAGATCAGTCAATCATCCAGACTGTTGCCCTTCAAACTACTGAAAAGGCTGCTGCCCCTCTTCAGGAACCACACGTTTGTCTGGCCTCTCAACAGATACCCCTCCGTTGTGGTTGTACCTACGGTACGGCTATCTGTATCGCTGAGGCACGCAAGCCTCCCCACCAACGGCAAGGTCCATGTTTCATGGTTTATTCTGAGAATAAACAAAAGAAAACTGAAATAGTGAGGAGCAGCGGAAATGAGATTAGCGATAATCTAAACATTAAATTGGGGTCCACGAAGTGAAGGAAACGGAGGAATTCTATTTCCTTGGAAACAAAATATCGGATGACGGACGAAGTGATGGGGACATAAAAAAGACAAGTGCAGGAAAATATGGCATTTGTTCGTATCAAACATGGGCCTATATTTGGGAAGAAATTTGTAAGAATGTACGTTTGTAGCACCATATTATACGGGAGTGAATTCTGTTCTGTGGAGAAACCGGAAGAGGAGAGCACCAAAGCGTTTGAAATGTGCTGCTGTAGGGCGCTGTTGAAAGTTAGACATCAACGAATTACTTACATGGTAACTGAGGGAACTGTAGAGTGTAACAACTGTAGAGGAAGACATAGGATGGAACAAATCCTTCAAATAACTGAGGACGTTGGATGAAAGTGCTACTCTGCGATAAATAGGTTGGTACTGGAAGGGAATTCCTGGCGGAGTGTATCAAACTAATCTGAAGACAAGTGATGCAGAAAGAAGTTAAGAATTAGTTTATATACACTCCTGGAAATGGAAAAAAGAACACATTGACACCGGTGTGTCAGACCCACCATACTTGCTCCGGACACTGCGAGAGGGCTGTACAAGCAATGATCACACGCACGGCACAGCGGACACACCAGGAACCGCGGTGTTGGCCGTCGAATGGCGCTAGCTGCGCAGCATTTGTGCACCGCCGCCGTCAGTGTCGGCCAGTTTGCCGTGGCATACGGAGCTCCATCGCAGTCTTTAACACTGGTAGCATGCCGCGAAAGCGTGGACGTGAACCGTATGTGCAGTTGACGGACTTGGAGCGAGGGCGTATAGTGGGCATGCGGGAGGCCGGGCGGACGTACCGCCGAATTGCTCAACACGTGGGGCGCGAGGTCTCCACAGTACATCGATGTTGTCGCCAGTGGTCGGCGGAAGGTGCACGTGCCCGTCGACCTGGGACCGGACCGCAGCGACGCACGGATGCACGCCAAGACCGTAGGATCCTACGCAGTGCCGTAGGGGACCGCACCGCCACTTCCCAGCAAATTAGGGACACTGTTGCTCCTGGGGTATCGGCGAGGACCATTCGCAACCGTCTCCATGAAGCTGGGCTACGGTCCCGCACACCGTTAGGCCGTCTTCCGCTCACGCCCCAACATCGTGCAGCCCGCCTCCAGCGGTGTCGCGACAGGCGTGAATGGAGGGACGAATGGAGACGTGTCGTCTTCAGCGATGAGAGTCGCTTCTGCCTTGGTGCCAATGATGGTCGTATGCGTGTTTGGCGCCGTGCAGGTGAGCACCACAATCAGGACTGCATACGACCGAGACACACAGGGCCAACACCCGGCATCATGGTGTGGGGAGCGATCTCCTACACTGGCCGTACACCACTGGTGATCGTCGAGGGGACACTGAATAGTGCACGGTACATCCAAACCGTCATCGAACCCATCGTTCTACCATTCCTAGACCGGCAAGGGAACTTGCTGTTCCAATAGGACAATGCACGTCCGCATGTATCCCGTGCCACCCACCGTGCTCTAGAAGGTGTAAGTCAACTACCCTGGCCAGCAAGATCTCCGGATCTGTCCCCCATTGAGCATGTTTGGGACTGGATGAAGCGTCGTCTCACGCGGTCTGCACGTCCAGCACGAACGCTGGTCCAACTGAGGCGCCAGGTGGAAATGGCATGGCAAGCCGTTCCACAGGACTACATCCAGCATCTCTACGATCGTCTCCATGGGAGAATAGCAGCCTGCATTGCTGCGAAAGGTGGATATACACTGTACTAGTGCCGACATTGTGCATGCTCTGTTGCCTGTGTCTATGTGCCTGTGGTTCTGTCAGTGTGATCATGTGATGTATCTGACCCCAGGAATGTGTCAATAAAGTTTCCCCTTCCTGGGACAATGAATTCACGGTGTTCTTATTTCAATTTCCACGAGTGTATTTACATTACTGTATAATGTAATGGCCTACAAAGATAAAAGCAAGTACCCCGGAACTGCCCAGCATCAGCAAACGGCTGGTCGCTGACGTTACAACAGCAAATAAAAATTGTGCCGTAAGTGATAGACAGTGCCCATTATACTACTGCGTGACTCATAGCAAAAATTTCCGCAGATGACGTATTTATGTTGTTGTAATGGTAGCGAAAAGCGCTTCTAGTTTGTCCAATTTCCAATTTAGAGCTGCTGTTCGTTTTTAAATCGGCCAGAGGTCGTATGTGTATCGTGTCTTTGAAATAAATTCTCATCAGCGATACAACAGAGCGCTTTTCTACTGCGAGAGAATTACCAGATTCTTCTGAGCTTAGACTTTATTGGTGTTTGTATGTTAGTGGGAACGTAGGTTACTTAGCGCCAATGCTAGAATTGGAACTCAAGTCCGTTGTTTAGAATAGTAAATATTACACCAATTAAGATGGTTCAAATGGCTCTGAGCACCGTGGGACTTAACTTCAGAGGTCACCAGTCCCATAGAACTTACAACTACTTAAACCTAACTAACCTAAGGACATCACACACGTCCATGCCCGAGGCAGGATTCGAACCTGGCGCCGGCCGGGGTGGCCGAGCGGTTCTAGGCGCTACAGTCTGGAACCGCACGATCGCTACGGTCGCAGGTTCGAATCCTGCCTCGGACATGGATATGTGTGATGTCATTAGGTTAGTTAGGTTTAAGTAGTTCTAAGTTCTAGGGGACTGATGACCTCAGAAGTTAAGTCCCTTAGTGCTCAGAGCCATTTGAACCCCATTCGAACCTGCGACCGTAGTGGTCGCGCGGTTCCAGACTGTGGCGCCTAGAACCGCTCGGCCACTCCGGCCGGCCACACCAGTTAAGAGCAGTGTAAAATAGCGGACACAACATTTATTGTACTTCTGTGTACAAATGTGATTCAGCTAGCATCAGGACATAGGGGTCTAGTTATTATCAATGAATAAGGCAATTGCTCAGTAGGAAATCTTGGTGCATCACGTAATTGCGAGTATTACATAAATATTTATTAATTTTTAAACAGAAGATAAGTATTTTAAACAACTCTTAGTGTTAATGAATTCGTCTCTCGCAGGATTTAGACATTAATTCTAAATATAATCATCTGAAAATTTTTACCGTCTGAATATAAATCGATTACAATAAATGGTGGTAACGCTGGACACCTTGCTTAGCTGTTAGATATTAAAGCAGACTGAAAACGAATAGAACGAAAGCGATCCTTAAGATTCCAAGAAAGATGAGGCAATGATTTGCTAACCTATTTCTGTCACAGTTCTCTCGACCAGAATAGCTCACCGCTCTCACATTGCTATTTTCTAATGAAGAAGAGTAGGAAAAAATGTTTATTTAACGGTGACTTAGTAATTACTTTAAAGAGTACGCTAGAATTATTAATTAGTTCCACTACAAAATAATTACGTGACAAAGATCAGTAATGTCTGTAACAGCGGTTTACTGTGTTCTGAGCACAGCATATAGCCGGAAGCAGGACCGATTCACTTCATACTCAAAGGAATAGCTAAGATATGTATGCTGAACTAGCCCTTATTTTACTCCGTTTAAAAATGGGATAAATCAAATTACCGTTGCGAGACTACAATCTTTTTGAGTAGAAGAGTTGTTCCTATCCAGTAGCTGATGTTTGTAAACCAACTTTGTGCAAATCAGTTTACATAAGAAATATGTTAATTTAATTAGGTGGGTGCACCATGTCGATCATTAAAGGAGACGATTCGCTAATGTGGAGTTGAAATTACTGGTCCGCACTACTTCGCATGTTCTGTGACAGGGGGGATGTGTCGAACTTTTATAGTCGACAATTTAGAAGCTCTACTTGCAAATGTCACTCTAGAGGCCATGTGTGGATACAGAACGGTGGTAACCGAACCAGTTCTGCGCGTGATACTGTGCTAAAACTGAACAGCACGTTGCCTGGCGTCTGATTACGACGCTGCGATCCTTATGAATGGCCAGCAGAGTCGCCGGACTCAAGGCAAGTAGACTCACTTTTATCTACGATAATAATCGAAGCAGACGAAATGATTAAAATCTGTGTTGCAGCAGCGACTCGAACCCGGGTCTTCTTGCTTGGTAGGCAGAAATGCTAACCATTACGCTACTACAGGACGCTGATCAACGTTGCTGCACGAACCACCTAAGCTGAGTGACCACCCCAAACGTCATTTTTCCCTTATATCGGAGAGCCCTGGCAGTAGTGACAGTATATAAGGCAAAAATGAATTGAAATTTGTGCTGGGGAGGGCACTCAGATTAGGCAGTTCGTGCAGCACTGTTGACCATTGTGGTGTGGTAGTGTAATGGTTAGCATTCCTGCCTAGCAAGCGAGAAGACCCGGGTTCGAGTCCCTCAGTTCCGTTTCAGCCGCGCTCGCGAGTGGCCGCTGTTAACTGTTGCGCTGCACTTCGGTGTTTACATCGCTGCACTTGTGCTTCGCCGAGTGCCGTCCGTCCGTTAATCTCCGTGTTCGTTCCTGTTCCTTGTGATCTGATCGCTCTTTCTGGTCTTGCTGCTGCTACTTGGAATTTCGGTTGTTTAACCGAAATTGCTTCGCTGGACTAACCACGGCTACAAACCTCAGGAAGAATACTCTGGTATTTGCTTTTGACAAGGAATCCCGTCCTGTTCAGCCGACATCCCTGGAAATAGATGACTGGATTACACAGGTAATTGGTCTAAATACTGAAACCGTTCATACCTGGCAACTGGATCAGGAAAAATACTGTATTTTTGTCAAGTTAATCAGTGCTTCGACTGTTGATAAAGTGTTACGAAAGTGGGGCTATGAAGTAGATTTTGTGCATAGAAATGGTTATAAAAGTAAGGTTTCCATCTATAGAGCGGACATTCATTACAAAACCGTTCGTGTCTTGAATCTTCCCATTGAAATTGAAAATGATAAGATTAAGGAAGCTCTTTTAAACTATGGAGATGTTAAATCAATTGCAAATGAAAGATGGTCGCCTCGCTTTAAACTGCAGTGTTTTAACGGGGTCCGCTGTGTAGAGATGGACGTTAAGACGAATATTCCGTCTCACATAACTGTTTGTGGGTATAAGGCACAAATTGTTTATACAGGTCAGGAGGCTACATGTCATATATGTAACGAAACCGGCCACTTCAGACAGGAATGTCCGCGGCGAACTGTTGTTCTTAAAAGTAATTTGATACAGCGTCAGAAGCTTACCTTAAATGATCTGTTACCAAAGAATAGCCCGGAACAACTGGTTGAGGATGTTAACGCAGCGGGACAAGCTGATGTCTCCCTTCACGATAACAGTCAATTTCCCCCGTTAACAACAAAAGGAAACCCCGTTGCCACTACTCGTGAAACTGAAATGCAACCGAAAAAACGACCTCTGGAGATAACTGATAGTTGTTCAGAGGACGAGCTGTCTTGTCCCACTCCCTCACTTCGCAAGCAAAAACAGTGCGATGAGAAGGCAGAGGAACCTGAAGGCAAAATGCGAATGGAAACTAATGAACAGAAAGATAATACACATACGGTACCAGAAAATGAAGGGGGTGTAAGCAGCATTAATTTGCAAGAAACAACAGGTGCAGTAGCCGATTGCAAAGATCAGAATCTATCTGTTAATAAACAAATTCAGGGAGAGGTTGCAAAACTGTAGTCTCCATTTGTTTCCCTCGATCAGAAAGTGAGTGAAATTAATAAAGAACGAGGAAGTGGTGGCCAAACTGAAATCACGGTCAACACCTCAGGGCAGGCGCCGGCAATTGCTAAACCGTCTGCTGCTGCTCCAGATAAGCCGCGAAGTAAAATACCGACGCAACCAAATGAGAATGTAGCTCGTAACCAAGGGAAGGGAAAATCCGGTAGGGGCGACCCAAGCCCAAAGAATGTTCAGTCCGAAACGGTCGTACACGAATCGCTGGAGGAAAAATCAGAAGGTTTACCAGGAAATCAGACTGCTTGCGGTACAAGAGAAAACATCAGAAGTAGAAAAAAGCGGGACAGTAACTAATAAACTGATTGAAGTGTTATTCCATGTTCAGCTTTCCGAGGAAACTGTTACAGCTTAACTGAACCCTGAACCACAGTAAACTAAATTAGTTCAACAAAACAACTACATAGTGACAGCACAATGACGCAATCTTATTCTGTCACCACTATAAACATAAATAAAATCACGACCGGTTTGAAATTATCAGCCCTTAAGGAATTTTTGTACGAATCCGCGACTGATATTGCCCTGTTACAAGAAGTTCTAATTTCGGATTTGGCAATTCCCGGTTTTGTCAGTTACATAAATGTGTCTGCCGAAACAAGTGTTGGAACAGCTATTTTGGTAAGGGAAGGGATTACTGTAAGCGAGGTGGAACGACTGGAATCCGGAAGGGGAATAGGACTAAATATCTATGATGTGACTATCATCAACTTGTACACCCCTTCAGGAAGTTCTCATCGAGCTGACAGGGCACGTTTCTTCAAAGATGACTTGATATATTTGTTAAGGAAATCACCAAGACAGTTATTACTTGGAGGTGATTTTAATTGTGTTTTAAATCGAAGAGATCAGTTACCTAATTTTAATTTCTCAAGTGAACTAAAACAATTGGTTACTGGTTTAGAATTAAAGGATATATGGGAAATCAAATACCCCTCCACTGTTGAGTTCACTTACGTCACGGCAACATCACGTAGCAGGATTGATAGACTATATGTTTCTAAAAATGTTGTAACTTCCGTGACAAAAGTAGAAACCATTCCTACGTACTTTTCAGACCATTCAAGTGTCTTAGCTTGCATAAATCTAACAAGACAGCCGGTTCGCCGATTCAAGAATCAGTGGAATTTGAACACTTCTTTGTTAGTAAATCATGATTTAGAAGATCTGATTAAAGAAACATGGGCAATATGCCTGCGAGCCCGTAGTAGATATGCCACTGCTATTGACTGGTGGGTTAAAATGGCAAAGCCAAAGTTGAGGAAAGTTCTTATTCAATACAGTGCCCAGAGCGCAAGGGAAATGAAATGCACTATAGAGTATTACTATTCCGTTTTGAGAGATCTATATGATCAAGTCTCAGCAGGTTCCTCACTTCGGATAGCAGACATCAAAAAAGTCAAAGCCAAGTTACTTAATATCAAGAGAAGTCAAATGAAAGGGTTGAAAATAAAATCGAAGGCAAATTCGGGGTCAGCAGATGAAACTACTTCCCTATATCATTTAGTGAAGCATACGAAAAACGAGAGAAGGACTTTTATTGAAGAAATTCGAACAAAACACGGTACGATTCTCAGAACCCAGCAGGATATCATGGACGAGATTTATCGCTATTATTGCGAGCTATATTCTGTACATCAAAGTAGTGATGCTTCCTTGGAAGAATTCCTTGACATCCTAGCCCCACAGCTGACAGAAGATGACAACGAAAATTTTCTCGAGGTTGTCAGTGAAGAAGACGTGTATGAGACTCTGTGCGCCTCACCACCAAAAAAATCACCAGGACCGGATGGTCTGCCAGCAGAGTTTTACATCCGTTACTGGCCAATAGTAGGTGCGAAAATCACGGACATTGTAAATGAGGTTATTCAGGGTAAAATGATTCCGGCTGAGTTTAAGGAGAGTAAAATCGTTCTGGTGCCAAAAAATAATGGAAACAAAGATTTAAATAATTTTCGTCCAATTTCACTGCTGAATTCTGATTATAAATTAATAGCTAGAATAATAAACAAGAGAATTGCATGCCTCACAGATAAAATTATTAGTCAACATCAGAACTGTGCGCAAGGCAGAACCATTTTTCAAAATCTAGCGGAATTCAGGGATATCATTGCAATAACTTCTGTAACAAACATAAAGTGTGCTTTATTGTTTTTAGATTTTTATAAGGCGTTCACTGTAGTAAACCATGAATATCTTCTACAGACATTGAAGAAAATAGGTTTCAACGATAGGGTTGTACAGTTGATTAAGAACATAGCAACTGGAATAAATGCTAAAATAGCGGTGAATTGTCAACAATCCAGGCCGATGCAAATACAACGAGGTGTTCCTCAAGGAAGTCCTCTGTCCATGTCGCTCTTCGCAATTTCGCTGGAACCTTTCCTCCGACATGTCCATGCTCCATTAAAAGGCTTAACATTATCAGGAAACAAAACAGTTATAAGAGCCTATGCTGACGATATAGGGGTCATTATAAGGAATAATGACGAGGTAACCACGCTAGCAACAGTGATTGATTCGTACTGTAGAGCATCTGGAGCCAATGCAAACGGAAAAAAAGTAAGATGTTAAATCTCAGAGGTTTTGATAATATCAACGTCGAGTGGGCAAAATTAGTCCGACCACATAAAACACTTGGGATCACCCTGACAGCATGCCCTATGAAAATGACGACTTTAAATTGGAAAGTTGCAGCAGATAAAGTGCAAGGAGCCATTGTAGAGAATTTAACTCGATATATGAACCAAGTTCAAAGAACACAGTATATCAACTCATGCATCCTTGCTAAGGCTTATTATACTGCCCAGCTGTTTCCAATACCGAGAATGATAGCGAGGAGAATAATGTCCGAAATCACAAAATTTTTGTGGAGAGGTGAAGTGTTCAGAGTACCTGCTAAAGTAGCCACTTTAGATCCTAAAAATGGTGGACTAGGATTAACTGATATAACGGATAAAGCCTCTGCTCTTTTTATCAAAAGGCAAGTTAATTTAATAAGAGACTCGCGAGAAAGCATAACTAGCCAACTTTTCGAGATCATTAAACCTCCAAGCCTGCTTCCCCCGATTGACGTGCAGAATATCAACAGTCGCTTACAGCACGTGAGGATTTTCTATGTTGAGTTTAGTTATGTCAGTGTCGAACTCAGGCAGTCCCGACACTAAACATCGAGAGCCATAATGCGGGAACGAATGAAAAGCGAAGGAAGAATCAAAATAGAACGACAGTTTCCAAACATTGAGTGGACTGAGATTTGGAAAACATTAGTTCTAATGTGCTCACGTCTAATATAAAAACGTCATCATACAAGACAGTTAACAACATAGTTAGCACCAATGAAAGACGGCACGCAATCGGACTATGTGAAACAAATTTATGTCAACAATGCCATCTAGTTGACACAGTAATTCATCGATATACTTGCAGTGGTCACATGAATAGTTGGAAGTGGATCCGGGAGCAAATAGCTCTTATTACAAGAACATCCCCTGAGTATATATCGCTGTCATTGATACACAGGCCTGAAGCACGCTATTTCCCAGAAGCAAAAAATAACGCTGTGTACTGGCTGCTGGGAAATTTTGTTAACTACGTCCTTAGCAAATTAGGATCCGATAGCATCATAGAGTTCAAGGTACACATGCTGTGTGAGTTCCACAAAATTAGAAGCTATTCGAATCACAAGAAAAAGTTCGGTAATATGCTAAAAATTGTATTTGAAAGAATGGGCATTGGTTAATATAAAAAAGAAGACTGTGTTGACAGTGATGTATTGTAGTTACCTTAAGGATACTATTTAAGATTTTACAGTATATTTATGATGTGTGCTTTTTCTACTTCAGAGAGTAGTTTTTTGAAATTTATAAGCTAATGTACAGAACTTATGTGACATTGAGATTGTGTGTCTAATAGTGCCAAACACAAAACATGAAAGGTGCATTATTGGCTTATACTAGAAATTTGGAAATAGACATTTTTTATAGAAATCTCCTTATCGATTGGTTGTTGTTGTTGTTGTTGTGGTCTTCAGTCCTGAGACTGGTTTGATGCAGCTCTCCATGATACTCTATCCTGTGCGAGCTTCTTCATCTTCCAGTACCTACTGCAACCTACATCCTTCTGAATCTGCTTAGTGTATTCATCTCTTGGTCTCCCCCTACGATTTTTACCCTCCACGCTGCCCTCCAATATTAAATTGGTGATCCCTTGATGCCTCAGAACATGTCCTACCAACCGATCCCTTCTTCTGGTCAAGTTGTGCCACAAATTTCTCTTCTCCCCAATCCTATTCAATACTTCCTCATTAGTTATGTGATCTACCCATCTAATCTTCAGCATTCTTCTGTAGCCCCACATTTCGAAAGCTTCTATTCTCTTCTTGTCCAAACTATTTACCGTCCATGTTTCATTTCCATACATGGCTACACTCCATACAAATACTTTCAGAAATGACTTCCTGACACTTAAATCTATACTCGATGTTAACAAATTTCTCTTCTTCAGAAACGCTTTCCTTGCCATTGCCAGTCTACATTTTATATCCTCTCTACTTCGACCATCATCAGTTATTTTTCTCCCCAAATAGCAAAACTCCTTTACTACTTTAAGTGTCTCATTTCCTAATCTAATTCCCTCAGCATCACCCGACTGAATTCGACTACATTCCATTATCCTCGTTTTGCTTTTGTTGATGTTCATCTTATATCCTCCTTTCAAGACACCATCCATTCCGTTCAACTGCTCTTCCAAGTCCTTTGCTGTCTCTGACAGAATTACTATGTCATCGGCAAACCTCAAGGTTTTTATTTCTTCTCCATGGATTTTAATACCTACTCCGAATTTTTCTTTTGTTTCCTTTACTGCTTGCTCAATATACAGATTGAATAACATCGGGGAGAGGCTACAACCCTGTCTCACTCCCTTCCCAACCACTGCTTCCCTTTCATGTCCCTCGACTCTTATAACTGCCATCTGGTTTCTGTACAAATTGTATCGATTGGTTAAAACCATAAAATTCTATCTGATAAATGTAATATTCAATGGCTGGCACATTGTCCTGTTCATTTTTGCAGTGAAAGACTGATTATATAGAACTGATCACTTCAAATACTTAGATTCAATTAATGTCCAGAAAGTGTAGTTGGAAGGCTAGTCAACTTTATTATACATCTCCTTTCCGCCATTCTCAAGTATTTATGTTTAATTTAATTCTTTCTGATGATTTAGTCAGTAATACAATCTTCTGTTGTCTTTCCTAAATGTCAGCGCAATTGAAATGATCAAACCGTTTTGTTTAAATAACTTCTTGTATGTTTAACTTAGTATGTATTTGGAATGTGTAACATTGTTTTTTTAATAAAGGTTTTATAAAAAAAAGTCCCGGCTGCACAAATTTTAATTCATTTCGTCTGCCTCGATCATTATCTTAGATATTAAAAAGAGACTTAAATGCCTCAGGGAAATATTTAATTATAAGACTTACTTTTGTGTGGATGTCTAAAGAATTGTGTTTGTGTCACAGAACCCTCAACCCCAGACGACTTCAAGCAGCGCTTCGAGGAAACACTTCACTACGTGACGCGAGTGACTCAAGGGGGAACGCCAGCGTGACGGACGAAAATATTGCTCAAATTCAAGTATTTTTTCTCCGTACTGGAATGTAGCAGATAAATGGGATTTGGGGCAATGAATAAAGCATAGAATGAAGCTTTTATTAAAACATATCACCCTTTTCCTCACATATCTAATTTTAGTTTACCGTAGAAGCCCGCAAAAAAAGTTTGATGAAATTACAGGTATTTGTAAAAGATAGCCGTTTTCGGACCCCTCTTGTTTGGCTGAAAAAATGCTAAATATCAACATAAAAAATCGGTTACGATGAACTGAAGAGACTTCAGTTTGCTTCAAGGGAGACCAAAAATCATTAAACCCGGATGAAAATTGTAGGTTG
Organism: Schistocerca cancellata; assembly: GCF_023864275.1. Classification (NCBI taxonomy): domain Eukaryota; kingdom Metazoa; phylum Arthropoda; class Insecta; order Orthoptera; family Acrididae; genus Schistocerca; species Schistocerca cancellata. The sequence continues at coordinate 31,921,926 of NC_064632.1, read as the reverse complement.
CGCGACTACAACCGTGCCAAAAAAACATGGTTTTGAGAAAAATGCGATAAAAGTTTGACAAGTATTTACGACATAAAAAGGGACAAAACTTGAAACTTACAGGATATCATCGATGCTTGGTCCGTAATAACTATCGCTCCGGCTAGTGGCTGGCCACTTTCTGCTGCTTTGACCTGATAAGCACTCATTTTCGTCCTCAAATCCCTTTTCGTCGCTGAGCGCATCGCTGCTGGCGCCTCTATCTTCACAGAATCGGCGCATTTTATCGACGACTTTGATTTGGAGAGCATTTGTCACGAGCATGGCCTACATTGAATGGACATGTGGCCAAATTTGAAGCAATGTTGACAGTGTCGCTTCGACTGGATGTTATTTTTGGAGCGTGTCTCCTATTGAGAGCACTGAAACTTTCGTTCACATTTTGAATAAAACCGTGTAACACCATAGCTCTTATGCTGTACGGATTTATTTTACTTTTGTTTCATTTAATGTTACATCATTGAGCTTCTGTAGATGTGTTTGATTGAATAGATAACACAGAATTGTATACTCCTTTCTTTGTACAAACTTTGAAGTCATGGTCTGATTCTATGCAAAGTAGTGTATCTGTAATTTAAAATCTTTGTCCCATTTGGAGGGAACAAAACTTACAATATATAATTGTAATTTCTGTGTGAATAATTTTTTTTGTAGAAATGTCAATATGTGCAAATGTTCTGTCTTATTTAATATATTTGTTTGCTGTTATGTAAACTGCTGATCCTCACTTAGGGCTCTTAGTTATTCTGTATGTAAAAGGTGTAGTGGTTCCCCTCGGGAACGGAACTGTGTAGCGCGCGCAAATTGTGGTTGGCCTATGTAGAAAAGGTGGAACTGATAATCAGTCGGAGACGAGCTACGAGTCGGAGACGAGCTACGAGTCCGCGCACTGCCATGTAACAGATGCATATTGTGCTGGTTCCGAGAGAGGCTTTTCCTGCCGCTTTCCAATGCCTCGGAAGAATGGATAAATAGCTGGAAATATTCTGTAATTTGTATCAATCATCGCCACCAAGAAATGACACAGTCCAGCAATTCTACCTGCAATTCCACCTAACAACATGCAGTGGCCACCACATTGCGCAATCATTACATCGGAATACTACAATGATGTACAGTGAAGGATCAGCTTAATGGATGTGTTAATGTGCTCAAATATAAGGTAATTTATATCTGAATTTATGTACCTACCCTGGTTTTTCTCCTCATCATAACACCTCTCAGGTTCCTCTCCGTTTGAGCTAAAGTGATATCCGAGTGTCCCTAATAAAAGAACATTAAAGCCCAGTATTTTGCTCATTAATGCCTCTTCATCATAGTAAAAAGAAAGTTAAAGTTAATGTGGCAAGAGAGTGAGTTAAAGTAAATGTTGTTTGCTGAAAATATTCCTATTAAAACTGCTTATTAAAGTGCTGTTGCCAACTTCAAAATTAAAAGTTCTTAAGACTGAGGCTTATAAAGTAAATGATCAAATTGTTGTCTGTAGTAAATTCTAAAAGGTGAGCCAGTTTCTTGCAATTTTGTCAACATTGTGTTTCGCTGTAGTAAAAGTGGGAAATTGCAATAGTAGAAAACTATATGTTCATGATTGCTAAGTGTTTGTCTCTCTTGTGTATTAGAAGTGCATGTTAATAGTAAAGTTATAAAGACCATTCACTTTATGTAAGCCTGAAAGTAATAGGGTGTTTCGGTATCTCTTATAATTTTGCAAATAGTTTGTGCTGCTCCAGTTGTTAGCTTCAATCTTAAAACATATGTGTGTCAGAGTTCATTGCACTCGCGTGTGGCCAAGTCTAGGTTGTGTTTGTCCGTTATAGTTACATATACCTACTTTCTTATACGAGAATGTTAATGATTCTCTTGCCTAGTTAGGCTGGCGACCGTTTTCTTTATACGTTAAACAGTGCAGATAGGCAAAAATCTTGTTTGTTACCGTTCGAATATTTACGTAATTCTGACTTTCATTTCCCATAAGCCACCTCAGTTAGGTACAATACGGTCAACATAACAAAATTCCTCTCAGAGGGTAACACTGCTCTGTTGCTTTGTGCCATAGTTGCTTTTACAAAATAGTTTTATGTCACAACCTGTTTCTAGCATTGAGGTTATGGTACAGTAGTAGCAGGTGGAAGTGTTATAACCGGTCAAACAACGATCCAGCAAATCAAGTGTACTCAGTCGGTGTAAATAGAGGTGATGGCATAGGTAACGACTTGTGGCAATGATTGTCTAACTCTGAGGCGTGCCGTGCACGCTTGGCTTAAAACGTTAAAAGAATCCTCACTTTATGGAGTACGCTTTGGCCGTCCGCGGCTCAGCACAGAACGTGGGGGTGTGTGAAGGAGCGCAGGCGACAACGTGACGACAGAGATCGATTCTGGCCCGGGCACAAGTGTTTCGGCAGCGGACGACCCCTCTGTGTTCCCACGGAATCGTCGGGATTGGACCGTGAATCAATGGAAAAGTGTCGTCGGGTTTAAACGGTTCAGATGGCTCTGAGCGCTATGGGACTTAACTGCTGAGGTCATCAGTCGCCTAGAACTTAGAACTACTTAAACCTAACTAACCTAAGGACATCACACACATCCATGCCCATGTCGTCTGGTCGGACGAATCAAGTTTCCTTTGCAAAAACAGACATAATGTCTTAAGGGATAACAACAATCAGTGATTTTATAATGTTGCTTAAAATCCGTCTTGATTGCAAAAAAAATTTTTATTATTCATATGACCGGTTTCGGTTCATTCAGACCCATCTTCAGATCTGTAAAAATAATTATACTAATTTACCATTTCACGGAAGCAAATGTTTTTCATCCTATCTAATCAACATCAAATGTACCAGAGCGTACCTGATATTTCAGTTACAGGAGTAACCCGTCCAAATCCAGCAACTTTCACATGCTACGTCACATAAAATTGGTTGGCAGAGTGCACGTCATTTATATTAATTATAGCACTATTACCGACAGGTGGCGTCTGGTACATTTGTTACATTCCATTTGTACATACTGTATTCAGTAGATCTTTTTTATATTAAAAATATTTGGCTAAATATGTAGATGTCAAAGTTAAAATCTGTACTTGTCAGGATTAAAAAACAGTAAAATTATCATTTTATACGATCTAAAAACATAGGGCGATTTATATATCTATGGTGCCGGTGTGAACTTGTTTTCCTCTACGGTCTGCTTCCGTGGTTCCCGCCATTTTGGTGTTTTGCCGCGGTGCGCTCAGTCGTCTGATGTCCATCGCCGCGGGCAAGAGGGCCGCACAGGAGGGCCCCGTCAGCGACGCCAGGCGCTGCACGCGTCTTCCGGCTTACCCACCATGCACCGAGGGACGAGGGACCACACCAGCACCATAGATATATAAATCGCCCTATGCTTTTAGATCGTATAAAAATGATAATTTTACTGTTTTTTAATCCTGACAAGTACAGATTTTAACTTTGACATCTACATATTTTAACCAAATATTTTTAATATAAAAAAGATCTACTGAATACAGTATGTACAAATGGACTGTAACAAATGTACCAGACGCCACCTGTCGGTAATAGTGTTATAATTAATATAAATGACGTGCACTCTGCCAACCAATTTTATGTGACGTAGCATGTGAAAGTTGCTGGATTTGGACGGGTTACTCCTGTAACTGAAATATCAGGTACGTTCTGGTACATTTGATGTTGATTAGATAGGATGAAAAACATTTACTTCCGTGAAATGGTAAATTAGTATAATTATTTTTACAGATCTGAAGATGGTTCTGAATGAACCGAAACCGGTCATATGAAAAATAAAAAAATTTTTTGCAATCAAGACGGATTTTAAGCAACATTATATAATCAAGTTTCCTGTTGCACATCATCGATGCTCGACTCCAGATGTACCGTCTTCTAGGCGAACGGCAGCTCCATACATGCAGGCTGCAGCCAGTAGGGGCAGTATTGCGCAATGTAGTACGTTCACCTGCGATTCCACGGGATGTGTGATAGTAATCTAAGGCGCAAACACAGCCGTGGACTACGTGAGCATAACTGTGGACCAATTGCATTTATTGATGTTTCATGTCTTTACTGACGGTGATGGCTTCTTCCAGAATCGCGCCAGAGCTATTTGAGGACCGTAATACGGATATTGACCCCTAGGTCACCAAATTCGCCTGATCTGAGCCGGATGGATTACATCTGGGATGCTATCTGGCGCCAGCTCCGTCTCCACAAACCACTGGTCCGTAATTTACAGGAACTGGGCGACTTGTAAACAGATATCTGGTTCCACAAGTTTACCAAGAACTTGTGGAATTCATGCCACGCGAAATTGCAGCTGTATTGAGTTCCATTGGTGGGCCGACACACTATTAAGCAAGTTTTCATACCGTTTTCGCTCGTCAGTATATCATTTCACTTTCAGTAACGATGTTTAGGTAAATGATATTGGAAAAAAAAACAGAAGAATAAATATAAGAAGTAGTGAGTATAAGAGATGAATATGGAGTAAACAACGGTTAACGACAACAGCGAGCTGGAACAGTACACTCAATAAGTCAGTGCCGTTGCTCCAAAGGCTGTACAGGTGGTAGATAAAAACATCGAGACACGAAGAACACAAGACATCACCATCTCTAATACGACGTAGGAGCTCCGCTGGCATTCAAAATAGTTGCCAATGGTCTCGCAGTGGATATATATACAGGGTGATCCACTGATAGTGACCGGGCCAAATATCTCACGAAATAAGAGTCAAACGAAAAAACTACAAAGAAGGCTTGAAGGGGGAAACCAGATGGCGCTATGGTTAGCCCGCTAGATGGCGCTGCCATAGGTCAAATGGATATCAACTGCGTTTTTTTAAAAATAGAAACCCCCAGTTTTTACTACATATTCGAGTAGTACGTAAAGAAATATGAATGTTTTAGTTGGACCACTTTTTTCGCTTTGTGATAGATTGCGCTGTAATAGTCGCAAACGTATAAGTACGTGGTATCACGTAACATTCCGCCAGCGAGGACGGTATTTGCTTCGTGATACATTAACCGTGTTAAAACGGACCGTTTACCAATTGCGGACAAAGTCGATATCGTGTTGATGTATGGCTATTGTGATCAAAATGCCCAACAGCCGCGTGCTATGTATGCTGCTCGGTATCCTGGATGACATCATCCAAGTGTCCGGACCGTTCGCCGGACAGTTACGTTATTTAAGGAAACAGGAAGTGTTCAGCCATATGTGAAACGTCAACCACGACCTGCAACAAATGATGATGCCCAAGTAAGTGTTTTAGCTGCTGTCGCGGCTAATCCGCACATCAGTAGCAGAAAAACTGCGCGAGAATCGGGAATCTCAAAAACGTCGGTATGGAGAACGCTACATCAACATCGATTGTACCCGTACCATATTTCTATGCACCAGGAATTGCATGGCGACGACTTTGAACGTCGTGTACACTTCTGCCACTGGGCACAACAGAAATTACGGGACGATGACAGATTTTTTGCACGCGTTCTACTTAGCGACGAAGCGTCATTCACCAACAGCGGTAAAGTAAACCGGCGTAATATGCACTATTGGGCAACGGAAAATCCACGATGGCTACGACAAGTGGAACATCAGCGACCTTGGCGGGTTAATGTATGGTGCGGCATTATGTGAGGAAGGATAATTGGCCCCCATTTTGTCGATGGCAATCTAAATGGTGCAATGTATGCTGATTTCGTACGTGATGTTCTACCGATGTTACTACAAGATGTTTCACTGCATGACAGAATGGCGATGTACTTCCAACATGATGGGTGTCCGGCACATAGCTCGCGTGTGGTTGAAGCGGTATTGAATAGCATGACAGGTGGATTGGACGTCAAAGCACCTTACCAGGGCCCGCACGTTCACCGGATCTGACGTACGCGGATTTCTTTCTGTGGGGAAAGTTGAAGGATATTTGCTATCGTGATCCACCGACAATGCCTGACAACATGCGTCAGCGCATTGTCAATGCATGTGCGAACATTACGGAAGGGGAACTACTCGCTGTTGAGAGGAATGTCGTTACACGTATTGCCAAATGCATTGAGGTTGACGGACGTCATTTTGAGCATTTATTGCGTTAATGTGGTATTTACAGGTAATCACGCTGTAACAGCATGCGTTCCAGAAATGATACGTTCTCAAAGGTACATGTATCTCATTGGAACAACTGAAATAAAATGTTCAAGCGTACCTACGTTCTGTATTTTAATTTAAAAAACCTACCTGTTACCAACTGTTCGTCTAAAATTGTGAGCCATATGTTTGTGACTATTACAGCGCCATCTGTCACAAAGCGAAAAAAGTGGTCCAACTAAAACCTTCATATTTCTTTACGTACTACACGAATATGTAATAAAAAATGGGGGTTCCTATTTTTAAAATAAACGCAGTTGATATCCGTTTGACCTATGGCAGCGCCATCTAGCGGGCCAACCATAGCGCCATCTGGTTTCCCCCTTCAAGCTAGACAAGTTTCGTTGTTTGTAGTTTTTTCGTTTGACGCTTATTTCGTGAGATATTTGGCCCCGCCACGATCAATGGACCACCCTGTATATACAGTTCCTGTATGGTTTTCAGGGAGATCTTATAGCAGTCTTCCTGAGGAATAGTACCAAATTCAGGTAGCTTCTCTCCAAAGTAGATCACAAAGGCTCAACAGTACTGAGATCTGGTGACTGTGGCGCTTTGGAGAGAGGCCATAATTCATTCCCGTGCTCAAAAAATCAGTCCTGGATAACACGAGCTGTGTAAACACAGACTTTGTCGTCTTCAAACACAGCATCACAAAAATTGTATGTTGGCGTGGACCCGATAAGCCAAAATGGTCACATAATCCTTGGCAATAATGCGATCTTACGAAGTAACCATGGCGGCCATGGAATACCACGAAATATCTGTTCAGATCATCACAGAATCCCAGCCAGGTTTCACTCTTGGTACGTAAACTCGGCCTGAAGTTGGAAAAAGTGAGCATCAAGACTCATCCAACCAGATGACCATCCTCCATTCCAGCATAGTTCAACTTCTATAGCTTCGGCACCGCGTTTACTGAGTGGTTCTGGAATTCCAGCTGCCCCTGCAGTTCCCCGATTATGGAGCTCCCTTCATGTTGTTTTGGTGCTGACAGGTTTCGCGAGTGCGACATTCGGTTCTGCAGTGACATTTGCAGCTGTAGTTCTCTTATTTTTCGTCGGAATCCTCTTCAGTGGCCACATATCACGATCGCTCAACACACATTTTCGTCCGCGTTGTGACTTAGCGGATGACATTTTTCCGCTGTCTCTGCGAGAGGTATAAATTTTCTATATGGTTGTTGTTGTTGTGGTCTTCAGTCCTGAGACTGGTTTGATGCAGCTCTCCATGCTACTCCATCCTGTGCAAGCTTCTTCATCTCCCAGTACCTACTGCAACCTACATCCTTCTGAATCTGTTTAGTGTATTCATCTCTTGGTCTCCCCCTACGATTTTTACCCTCCACGCTGCCCTCCAATACTAAATTGGTGATCCCTTGATGCCTCAGAATATGTCCTACCAACCGATCCCTTCTTCTGGTCAAGTTGTGCCACAAACTTCTCCCCAATCCTATTCAACACTTCCTCATTAGTTATGTGATCTACCCATCTAATCTTCAGCATTCTTCTGTAGCACCACATTTCGAAAGCTTCTATTCTCTTCTTGTCCAAACTATTTATCGTCCACGTTTCACTTCCATACATGGCCACACTCCATACAAATACTTTCAGAAATGACTTCCTGACACTTAAATCTATACTCGATGTTAACAAATTTCTCTTCTTCAGAAACGCTTTCCTTCCCATTGCCAGTCTACATTTTATATCCTCTTTACTTCGACTATCATCAGTTATTTTGCTCCCCAAATAACAAAACTCCTTTACTACTTTAAGTGTCTCATTTCCTAATCTAATACCCTCAACATCACCCGACTTAAGTCGATTACATTCCATTATCCTCGTTTTGCTTTTGTTGATGTTCATCTTATATCCTCCCTTCAAGACACCATCAATTCCGTTCAACTGCACTTCCAAGTCCTTTGCTGTCTCTGACAGAATTACAATGTCATCGGCGAACCTCAACGTTTTTATTTCTTCTCCATGGATTTTAATACCTACTCCGAATTTTTCTTTTGTTTTCTTTACTGCTTGCTCAATATACAGATTGAATAACATCGGGGAGAGGCTATAACCCTGTCATACTCCCTTCCCAACCACTGCTTCCCTTTCATGCCCCTCGACTCTTATAACTGCCATCTGGTTTCTGTACAAATTGTAAATAGCCTTTCGCTCCCTGTATTTTACCCCTGCCACCTTTAGAATTTGAAAGAGAGTATTCCAGTCAACATTGTCAAAAGCTTTCTCTAAGTCTACAAATGCTAGAAACGTAGGTTTGCCTTTCCTTAATCTTTCTTCTAAGATAAGTCGTAAGGTCAGTATTGCCTCACGTGTTCCAGTATTTCTACGGAATCCAAACTGATCTTCCCCGAGGTCGGCTTCTACTAGTTTTTCCATTCGTCTGTAAAGAATTCGTGTTAGTATTTTGCAGCTGTGGCTTATTAAACTGATTGTTCGGTAATTTTCACATCTGTCAACACCTGCTTTCTTTGGGATTGGAATTATTATATTCTTCTTGAAGTCTGAGGGTATTTCGCCTGTTTCATACATCTTGCTCACCAGATGGTAGAGTTTTGTCAGGACTGGCTCTCTCAAGGCCGTCAGTAGTTCCAATGGAATGTTGTCTACTCCGGGGGCCTTGTTTCGACTTAGGTCTTTCAGTGCTCTGTCAAACTCTTCACGCAGTATCATATCTCCCATTTCATCCTCATCTACATCCTCTTCCATTTCCATAATATTATCCTCAAGTGCATCGCCCTTGTATAGACCCTCTATATACTCCTTCCACCTTTCTGCTTTCCCTTCTTTGCTTAGAACAGCGTCTCCATCTGAGCTCTTGATAATCATACAAGTGGTTCTCTTATCTCCAAAGGTCTCTTTAATTTTCCTGTAGGCAGTATCTATCTTACCCCTAGTCAGATAAGCCTCTACATCCTTACATTTGTCCTCTAGCCATCCCTGCTTAGCCATTTTGCACTTCCTGTCGATCTCATTTTTGAGACATTTGTATTCCTTTTTGCCTGCTTCATTTACTGCATTTTTATATTTTCTCCTTTCATCAATTAAAATCAGTATTTCTTCTGTTACCCAAGAATTTCTACTAGCCCTCGTCTTTTTACCTACTTGATCCTCTGCTGCCCTCACTACTTCATCCCTCAAAGCTACCCATTCTTCTTCTACTGTATTTCTTTCCCCCATTCCTGTCAATTGTTCCCTTATGCTCTCCCTGAAACTCTGTACAACCTCTCGTTCTTTCAGTTTATCCAGGTCCCATTTCCTTAAATTCCCACTTTTTTGGAGTTTCAAAACCAAACATTGGTTACGGAGAGCAGCAGAATTCACTTACCTCCCAGATAACGCACCCACAACTACAGAGAACACTATCATTGACACTTGCAACGTACTGAGCGCATTTCCCAGATGCCGCTCGTGGTCAAATACAACAGCGCAAGCTGCAAACTTTGCTAGCACCTACATTCTTGTTCAAGCATGCTTTTCTCTCAGTGTTTCCATATTTTTGTCCAAACCCTGAACCAGGGTCTTTGGCTATCATACGTACAAACGTAAAGGACGAGTATAGAGTAATGAAACAAGCAAATAATCTTATTAAATGTAGGTGCAGAACCCATGGCTTCTCCGATACGACGCATGCCGAAGTGCAGTGATGCCACTGTACGTAGCTGGCACATTACTGCCGGCTATTTGAGTGCAGCACTTTTATTGGTGAGAAGCGAAGATTGAACTTGAGGCAAACAAGGGCAGTTCAAGGCCCGGGATGTGACTACGGTGTGCGAGCAGCGACATTACGGCGTATTTACAGCCTTATTTTCAAGGTAGCAACTCCCGCACTCAGCAAGCCCAGTGTCAGTTTTAGTGCAAGCTTTAGAAGCGACTGCCATGCCCCACACACGTAAAGTAAGAGATAACATTGAGCTCACGTACGGGCACGCAAAAGGAAGCTCACGGGAGGCAGAATGGTTGTGTTGTTGTTGTTGTGGTTTTCAGTCCTGGGACTGGTTTGATGCAGCTCTCCATGCTACTCTATCCTGTGCAAGCTTCTTCATCTGCCAGTACCTACCACAACCTACATCCTTCTGAATCTGCTTAGTGTATTCATCTCTTGGTCTCCCTCTACGATTTTTACCCTCCACGCTGCCCTCCAATACTAAATTGGTGATCCCTTGATGCCTTAGAACATGCCCTACTAGCCGATTCCTTCTTCTAGTCAAGTTGTGCCACAAACTCCTCTTCTCTCCAATTCTATTCAGTACCTCCTCATTAGTTATGTGATCTACCCATCTAATCTTCAGTATTCCTCTGTAGCACCACATTTCGAAAGCTTCTATTTTCTTCTTGTCCAAACTATTTACCGTCCATGTTTCTCTTCCATTCATGGCTATACTCCATACAAATAGTTTCAGAAACGACTTCCTGACACTTAAATCTATACTCGATTTAACAAATTTCTCTTCTTCGGAAACGCTTTCCTTGCCATTGCCAGCAGCAGTTCCCATCAGCGCCTGCGAGAGAGCGGTATCCTTAAACCCATCATGCACCATGTAAGTAGACTAACAATAGTGTTTACACCACGAATAGAGCACCGCGTATTTACATGTGGACGCATACGGCGGAGATTACATGAGGGACTACTGTACCCATGTGATATACAAAGTATGCACCTCACTTTCCATGCAATATTACCCTCTGCCAGCGGATCCTACACGCTGTAAAACGACCCAGAGCTTGTTCGTGATGGATAAAATCCGCTGCTCCATAAAATTTCGGGCGTGCAGCAGCATAAATTCAGTTTACTCTTCTAATATTTCGGCTGAATACCGTCCATCCATCTTCAGAGTGAGCCGAGGTGACTAACGCTCCAGCACTTGCTCCGTCCTGTTTACTCGAGGACCGAACCACTGCGTATGCGGCCAAAGATGCACAAGGCGTCAGAAGACGTTGATAGGCGGCAAAGAGGTGATAAATATGCATGGAAATTAAATCTATGGTTGCACAGTCGATCCACACGGTGATACCGATGTGTCACGGAGAGTTGTACTGTCGCGACGTCTTTGTGATTTAATTACAGAAATTGCCGGATTCCATGATTTGTCCAATGTGAAGCCGCTATCTCTATTAATTACTAGGGTGAGTCAAATGAAAACCTTAAATATTTTTTAAAATATTATTTATTGTGCAGAAGTGGTACAAAGCTGTATCACTTTTTAACATAATCTCCCCCACGCTCAATGCAAGTCCTTCAGCATTTACAAAGTGTATAAATTCCTTTAGAAAAAAATTATTTTGGTAGTCCGCGCAACCACTCACGCACCGCGTGGCGTACCCCTTCATCAGAACGGAACTTCTTTCCTCCCATTGCGTCTTTGAGTGGACCAAACATATGGAAATCACTTCGGGCAATGTCTGGTGAGTATGGTGGATGAGGAAGACACTCAAAATGCAGGTCTGTGATTGTTGCAACTGTTGTACGGGCAGTGTGGGGCCTTGCATTGTCATGTTGCAAAAGGACACCTGCTGACAGCAATCCACGTCGCTTTGATTTGGTTGCGGGCCGCAGATGATTTTTTAGGAGGTCTGTGTATGATGCACTGGTGACAGTGATGCCTCTAGGCATGTAATGCTCCAAAGTGACGCCTTTTCCGTCCCGAAAGAGAGTCAGCTTCACCTTCCCTGCTGATGGTTCTGTTCGAAACTTCTTTGGTTTTGGTGATGAGGAATGGCGCCATTACTTGCTCGCTTTCTTCGTTTCCGGTTGGTGGAAATGAACCCAGATTTCGTCCCCAGTAACGATTCTTGTAAGGAAGCCATCAACTTCTCGTTCAAAGCGCCTAAGAAGTTCTTCACAGGCATCAACCCGTCGTTCTCTCATTTCAGGAGTCAGTTGCCGTGGCACCCATCTTGCAGACACTTTGGGAAACTGGAGCACATCATGCACAATATGGTGTGCTGACCTGTGACTAATATGTAAACATGCTGCAATGTTATTCATTGTCACTCGGCGGTTTTCATTCACTATGGCTTCAACTGCCTGCAACGTTCTGTGGAGTCAAAACTCGTTGTGCCTGACCTGGACGAGGGGCATCTTCCACTGAAGTCACACCATTTGCGAACTTCCTACTCCATTCGTAGACTTGCTGCTGTGACAACCATGCATCACCGTACTGAAGCTTCATTCGTCGATGAATTTCAATAGGTTTCACACCTTCACTACACAAAAACCGAATAACAGAACGCTGTTCTTCCCTGGTGCAAGTCGCAAGTGGGGCGACCATCTTTATACTGATACTGCGACAGTAGGTGCCACCTACAGGCCATTCTGCACGCTGTTTGTAGCACGCTTACTAACTTTTACAGGATAATGGCGAGAAATATCGATTTGTAATTACAAATTTAAGGTTTTTATTTGACTCACCCTCGTAAATTCGTCGCCAACCGAATTTCAATTGTTTCATTCACTACTGAGTCCAAGAAATGAAGTCGAGGATGAAATTTGACATTATCGTACACCATAGAGTGCCCAGTGTCAATACAGTGCTCCGCCAGTGCAGATTTATTAGGCTGTAAGAGACGGGTGTACCTGCGGTGCTATGTGAATCTCTCTTGGACTGTACGTGTCGTCTGTCCGATGTATGAACGGCCGCACTCACAGGGGATCTTGTAAACCTTGGCTTCCGAAGCACCAAATCACCTTTAACGGTACCCAGGAGTGCTGCAGTCTTTCGTGGAAGGCGACAAATCACTTTCACTTTGTGTTTCCTGAGGATCCGTCTTTACGCCGCAAAAACATGAAGATGAAAATCCGCTGCAATTGTAATTTCCAAGCTCATTTATTTGGATAAAGGCACGTACACTGATGAGGCAGAACAATATGACCACCTACCTACCCAACAGCCGGTATGTCCACCTTCGGCACTAATAGCAGCGGCGGCGCGTCGTGGCATGCAAACAATGAGGCCTTGGCAGTACGGAGTTGGGGCCACATCTACACACACAAGGCACCTAATTCCCGTAAATTACGGGATGGGGCGATGAGCTCTGACGTCACGTTTAATCTCATCCGAGATGTATTCGATCGGCTTTAGATCTGGTGAGTTGGAGAGCCATCACATCAATTGGTACTCGCCATTGTCTTCCTCGAACCACTTCATCACACTCCTGGCCTTGTGGCATGTCGCATTATCTTCTTGAAAAATGCCATTGCAGTTGGGAAACATGATCCTGGTGAAGGGGTGTACGTGGTTTGCAACCAGTATACGATACTCCTTGCCCGTCATGGTACCTTGCACTAGCTTCACTTGACCATGGGATGCCCAGGTGAATGTTCCCCAGAGCATAATGGAGCCGCCGCCAGCTCGTCTCTGTCGCGCAGTAAAGGCGTTAAGCAAGTATTCCCCTGAGAGACGGATTCGTGTCCTCCCATCGGCATGGTGAAGAAGGTGTCGGATTTAATCAGACCATGCAACGCTCTGCCACTGCACCAACGCTCTGTGCGATGTTCAAGTGCCCATTTCAGCCGTAGTTGCCGAAGTTGTGGTGTTAACATTGGCACATGTATGGGTCGTCGGCTGTGGGGACTCATAGTTAGCATCACATATTTGTAAAAATGAAGTACTAACAAAATGTCAATTTGGTTTTCAGAAAGGCTTTTCAACAGAAAATGCTGTATATGCTTTCATTGATCAAATATTAAATGCATTGAATAACCGAACATCACCCGCTGGAATATTTTGTGATCTCTCAAAGGCCTTTGAGTGTGTGAATCATGAAATTCTTCTAGATAAGTTTAAGTATTGTGGTATGAGTGGGACATCGCACAAATGGTTTAATTAATACGTGACTGGAAGAATGCAGAAGGTTGAAATTAACCGTACAGATAGTCTGCAAAACCAGCAGAGTCCTGTAACTGGGGAGCTATCAAGAATGGTGTTCCACAGAGTTCAGTCTTGCGTCCATTATTGTTCGTAATATATATTAATGACTTGCCACTCTATATTCATGAACATGCAAAGTTAGTTCTTTTTGCTGATGATATAAGTGTACTAATCACGCCCAAGAAACAAGAATCAGGTGAGGGAATTGCAAATAATGTCTCCAGAAAATTATTAAGTGGTTCTCTGCAAATGGACTATCACTAAATTTTGAGAAAACACAGTTTATACAATTCCGTACAGTAAATGGCATAACACCATTGATAAATTTAGACTACGAACGGAAGTCTGTTTCTAAGGCAGTATACTCAAAATTTCTGGGTGTGTGCGTTGATGAGAAATTGAATTGGAAGAAACACATCGATGATCTGCTGAAACGGTCAGGTTCAGCTACTTATGCTATTAGGGTTACTGCAAACTTTGGCGATAACCATAGCCTTAAATTAGCCTACTGTGCCTATTTTCATTCACTTATTTCATATGGAATCATCTTTTGGGGCAGTTCTTCAGTAAGACTGAAAGTATTCATTGGACAAAAGCGTATAATCAGAACAATAGCTGGAGCCCACCCAAGATCACCTAGCAGATATTTATTTAAGGACTCGGGATATTCACAGTACTTTCGCAATACATATATTCACTTATGAAATTTGTTATTAATAAACCATCCCAATTCAAAAATAACAGGGAAGGGCATAGCTACAACACTAGAAGAAAGGATGATATTCACTGTTCTGGATTAAATCTCACTTCGGCACAGAAAGGGGTGAATTATGTTGCCACAAAAATCTGTGGTCATTTGCCAAATAGTATAAAAAGTCTGACAGATAGCCAACCAACATTTAAAAGCAAATTAAAAGAATTTCTGAATGACAACTCCTTCTACTCAAAGGATGAATTCTTAGATATGAAGTAGTAAATATCAAAAAATAAAAAAATAAAAAAAATTATTAATTATTTTGTGTAAAGAAAACCAATTTTAAAGTGACACGTTCCACATCATTACGAAATGTCGTATTCATGATCTATGGAACAAGCATTAATGTATGTATGTACGTATGTATATACAGGGTTATTACAAATGATTATATAACTTTATCATATAACTTTATCATTTGAGATATCTTCACAATGCTTTGCACACACATACAAAAACTCAAAAAGTTTTTTTAGGCATTCACAAATGTTCGATATGTGCCCCTTTAGTGATTCGGCAGACATCAAGCCGATAATCAAGTTCCTCCCACACTCGGCGCAGCATGTCCCCATCAATGAGTTCGAAAGCATCGTTGATTCGAGCTCGCAGTTCTGGCACGTTTCTTGGTAGAGGAGGTTTAAACACTGAATCTTTCACATAACCCCACAGAAAGAAATCGCATGGGGTTAAGTCGGGAGAGCGTGGAGGCCATGACATGAATTGTTGATCATGATCTCCACCACGACCGATCCATCAGTTTTCCAGTCTCCTGTTAAAGAAATGCTTCTGCTTTAGCCTTTTCCGTAAGATTTTCCAAACCGTCGGCTGTGGTACGTTTAGCTCCCTGCTTGCTTTATTCGTCGACTTACGCGGGCTACGCGTGAAACTTGCCCGCACGCGTTCAACCGTTTCTTCGCTCACTGCAGGCCGACCCGTTGATTTCCCCTTACAGAGGCATCCAGAAACTTTAAACTGCGCATAGCATCGCCGAATGGAGTTAGCAGTTGGTGGATCTTTGTTGAACTTCGTCCTGAAGTGTCGTTGCACTGTTATGACTGACTGATGTGAGTGCATTTCAAGCACGACATACGCTTTCTCGGCTCCTGTCGCCATTTTGTCTCACTGCGCTCTCGAGCGCTCTGGGGGCAGAAACCAGAAGTGCGGCTTCAGCCGAACAAAACTTTATGAGTTTTTCTACGTATCTGTAGTGTGTCGTGACCATATGTCAATGAGTGGAGCTACAGTGAATTTATGAAATCGCTTCAATCATTTGTAATAGCCCTGTATGTGTGTTCAGTGCACTGTGTGTCCAGACACATTTGTACTCTGTCCAGCATTAACGTCTGATGTTAGCTCCGCCACGGTTCGCCGCCTGTCATCTTTTACCAGTCTGCCCAGCCTACGACATCCGACATCTGTAATGAGGGGTGTCCGGCCAACCCCACGACGCCTGAACGTGCTTTCACGTTGGTTTCGCCACGTGTTGAAGACACTCACCGCAACATTCCTCCAATACGCGACAAGTCGTGCAGTTTCTGAAATGCTCGTGCCGAGCCTCCGGGCCATCACAGTTTGTCCTCGGCAGACACACATAGATCGTGCTCCTTCCGCATTCTGCACCAGGACAACACTCTCACTGACACTACATGTGCACCGTTGGTTGTGTCTGACTGGCAGTCATTCCTCAGCAGGTGAGGCTGCTATAGTTTGTGAAGTGTCGGCAGAATTGCCAACACTGTTTTTAGAGGAGGCCGAAATGCACGCTATAAGCTCACGCAGGCTGGCCTGAGGTCTGAAACAGGATACGTAATGAATGCTATAAAGAAAAGTACGTAGCTTCTGGAATACTTAACTTTAATCCACATTTGTAGAACATTGCTCTTGATGATACAGAAGTATTATAGCAACTGAATACGGCGCCTTGCTAGGTCGCAGCAAATGTAGCTGAAGGCTACGCCAACCATCGTCTCGGCAAATGAGAGCGCAATTCTCAGTGAACCATGGCTAGCAACGTCGGCTGTACAACTGGGGCCGAGTGCTAGTACGTCTCTCTAGACCTGCCGTGTGGTGGCGCTCGGTCTGCAATTACTGACAGTGGCGACACGCGGGTCCGTCGTATACTAGCGGACCGCGGCCGATTTAAAAGCTACCACCTAGCAAGTGTGGTGTCTGGCGGTGACACCACAGCTTGGACGAGTTTATATCGATAGTTGGTCGGTGGTCATGGTGTTCTGAGTGATCGGTGTACACTAATCACATTTTCAGGTGCTAGTTAATTGCTTACGATCAAACGGACAAATCAGGTAAAAATATGAACAAAATTATCTAGTAGTATGAGAGAGTCTGTGCGGGTGAGAAGTGGAAAATATTGGGTCAGCCGGGAGACTGGAGGCGCTTTCTTGCACTCTGCACGGCTGTCAGCTATATGTGTCATGCTGGCCGCGCTCGTCATGAGGCTGCCAGAACGTTTATGTGGCCCTGTTTGCCTCAAGTCTCACTGCATGATACCACATTTATCGTGCCTCATCGCAATGGTTCGCTCATAGTACTGAGTAAATCTGTTAACGGACGATTTGTCATACGCGGTTCAGTAGCACCGGAAGATGAGGTTAGTGTCCTGAAACCCGGGCAGTGTACATGCCTTTATCCAAATAAAGGTACTTTGGAAATTACAACTGCAGCGGATTTTATTCATCACGACAAATCCAATTAACAGTTGTGGATGTCCCACTAAGAATATACACTGACCAGTGAAATTAATGTTAGCACCTGTCAAAACCCTTAAAAACCACCTTTTGCAAGTAGGCCTCTGCGAGACGTGCGGGGACAGAGTGGGTGAGGATGTGGAAGGTACGATAATCCAAGGCACGAAATGCCCGATCGGGATGGTCAGTCCCACATATTTCCAATTAGGTTTAAAACCGGGGAGTTTGGTGGCCAGCAAAGTACGGTAAACTCATTCTGGTGTTCTTCGAACCACGCATGTACACTGCGATCTGTCTGACACATTACGCTGTCATTCTGATAGATGTCATCACGGTATTCTTTAACCACGGCGACAAGCGAACAGTTTTCAAATTTATCCGTTTCGGAGATTCTTCCACCCTCGGCCCGAAAGCCGACGATCGTCCCCTTTAGGACGTCAGATAAATCGCTCCGTTTCCGCATTACGACAACAACTGCGCTGCTTTCCGTGTCCTCCGACACGCCTTATATACCCTCCACTGCTAGTGCTGTCAGCTGGTTACTGGACATCGACGTCGAACATAGGCGGTGGTCACCTTAACATCACCGGGCTGTGCATTATGATTCGTAGTTTGTTCTGCACATGTTACTTAGAATCGAAGCATGCTTTACTCTAGACGGTATTATGAACATCCACAGAACATAGGCTTCGGCGTATGAGAGTCCACATGTTACCACTGAGCCGGCATCTCAGCGAAGATTTTCGTTTCATGTTTCGACAGATGTTGCTGATCAGTTGATAGGGCGACATTTCTTACGTAACAAAACTTGTTAGTTGTTTGTACATTCATTCCCTGCAATCGAGTACTTGGATCATGTGCCCTTTCGTGAAAGGCTGCGTACGTGGTACATGCATGATGGTGCTCGCACACTTTCATGTGGCCGTTCAGGAACACGTAGCGCGAATCTTCGACAAGTGAATCGGTCGTGGCTCGCCAGCACTGTCGCATGCCAGATCCACTGCCTTGAAAACGTTAGATTTTTTTGTATCTGTATATTTAATAGCTTTGGTGCATTTCAGCCCTGTTGACAGTGTCGATGAATTCCAGAAACGCATTGTGGACGGTTGTCATTGTATTCAGAACACTTGAGGTATTTCTGAACACGTACGTGCATCGATGAGAAGGGAAAATGTTTGTGGATACCTGATGTAACGAGACATCCTCCTCTAGCGTTACTTTTCCTCAACAGTAGTAACCGATGACAGCATTATTTTTAAAATTTTCGACAGGTCAGTATTATCTCAGTTGGTTTTCTGAGAACTTTCATGTAATTTTATACAAAGTATGTTACATTTCGAGCTAAAATTTATGAAAAGGAATTATTTTATAAAATATTTCAGTTTCGATGTTATAATAGATAAGTACTAATTCTGAATGTACAGTAAATTCTTTTTTTAGAAACATTTGAAATTACGAATTATTTGCACACTGTAAATTTCTATTATTAATTACGCAATACTGCACTGTTCACTATGTTTATTTCTGGATTAATTTATGAAATAAAAATCGAAAGTAATAACGTAACGAAAAGTAGTTGAAATTCATTTGTTAAGAAAAATTGTAAACCGTTTGGAATATTGTTATTTACGCGGAGTGAGTGAGTCGTAAGCTTGCCTCTGATGTGATCGGACGTATTTTTGTATAATAGGTGCGAACAATATAATTTCGGCTTTGTTAATGTGAAAAATCAAAGTACTGTATGATATACTAAAGTGTGAGAAAATCAGTGGAAAATATACTGACGTAAAAAATTCTGCAACAACGATCTTCAAATTTATTTACTTTAAACCAAACGTGCGGACCTGATGCTAGATTTCCAGCTTCAAGAATCAGGCCCCTAGACTGCGCGTAGATGAACTGTAACCATCTCAACATGACAATCTAAGTAAACTTGAAAGTTTATTGTAGTCTTCGCTCCTCTCAGATCTTCAAAAAAGACTTTGCTTATTAATTACGTGGACTGGGGATTGTCTAATGTAGACAGTAGACGGGTGAAAGAAGGAAGAGGAAGATTACACTGCGGAACCATGATTGCACCCAGGCGTGAACCTCTTCGTCCGAAGCAAATCGACGGCCGCGAATGTCTTTCTTCGGAGCTCCGACAATGTGGAAATCGCGTGGGGGGAGATCTGGCCTGTAGGGAAGATGTGCAAGGGCTTTCTAGTGATACTCCTGCACTGCTGTTGAAACGACAGGCACGCTGGCTCCGGGAAACTTACGATTAACTTTTCTTTTTCTCCAAGGGCCCGGTGCTCATTGACTTTCTGGAACTCGGCGCTACGATTTACGCACAGCAGTTGGTGGACACTTTGCAAAAACTTAAGCGCGCCACGAAGTTCGAACGCCCAGTAATGTTGAAGGCTGGCATCATTCTATTGAGGAAGATTTCAACCCTCATGCTGCCAAGATTTTCTCGACTACACTGCAGAATTAAGATATATTGATAATTTTTACTTTTTGGACTGTCTGACTACAGCTGAATGAAACGCAATTTTCCTGCCATACGCGTTGCACCTTCATTCTCTGCAAGGCATCTTCAGTGGCGTGGAATATGTACATATTTTTACTGTTTAGTTTACATTTTGGGGCAATATACCTATAGGTTATAAGTAGTTCTGGTGGATGGCTTTTGCTATAATGTAGTAATATTTTAAATTCTACTTACAGGTTGTGTGGGCGATTTTCTACATATTACTTTTCTGTTCCATTTTTAGTGCTGTTCCTCTTCGTATAATTGCCACTGGGGTTTTTCCCACATTTCGCAGCACTAGGAACTGAACACTTGTTTTGATACATTCTTTTGGTTTGTGTTGCCGACTGTCGGATGTTATTGCCAAAATCCAAATGGTCCAAATGGCTCTGAGCACTATGGGACTTAACATCTATGGTCATCAGTCCCCTAGAACTTAGAACTACTTAAACCTAACTAACCTAAGGACATCACACAACACCCAGTCAGCATGTTATTGCCAAAGATCGAATGTTATTGCCAAGTATCTGTGGTCTTTGTGTGTGTGTGTGTGTGTGTGTGTGTGTGTGTGTGTGTGTGTGGGCGTGTGTGTGTGTGTGTGTGTGTGTGTGTGTGTGTGTGTGTGTCCAGAAGAAGGGAGGGAGAGATTTTTATTTCTGCTTGTATCATTTCTTTTAGTAAATGTAGCAGGGAGCCTGTACCGCTTTGTGTTCCTCATTCATCGCATGTTCGTTTTCAGCGATGGCTTTCTGAATGTAGAAGTTTTCATGCATTTGTATAATATTTTTGTCATGGTTGCTAATTCTTATTATTTTCATTTCTTGTTCCATGTTTGTATTATGGTGGTTATGGTATTTTAAATGTTCTGCAAATGTAGAATGGTTCGTTTCGTACTTCCATCACATGTACCGTTTTTAAAATTCCTACATGTCATGCATATGTATGCTGCATCACAACTTTGAATTTCAAGTATATATATTCCTCGTCGCTGGAATTTATCCCTCTTGGTAGTTGGTTCCCTTAGGTGTGATTGGAGGGTTTGCCCAGTCTTATATGCTGTTTAGAAACCCTGTCTCTGTAGGATTTTTGCAACTTTGTGTGTTAATTTATGTGTGTAAGCCATAGTGTGCCATCTGGTTCTTCTCTGTGTGATGTCGTCATTGTGTGTGTTTGTTGAGTGTGTTTGTAAGTTTGCAGCTTGTGAGTTATCTTGTAATCTGGAAGTGTTGTGTTTATTTTGTGTTTGTGTTTTTATTTTTGATTGAGCCTTTGTACTACATGTGTGTCATACCCATTGTTCCTAGCTATTTGTATAATTGTACTCATTTCATTTTCATCGTTCATCCTGTTGAGTGGGATCCTGTTTAATCTATGTAACATATGTCTTAGTGCTGCAACTTTCTGATTGTGGGGATGATTAGATGTAGAATGTATTATTATGTCTGTGGCTGTTGGTTTTCTAAAGATGTTAAATGTATGTGTGCCATTTTCTTTTTTTTATTGTTTTGCCAAGAAAATTTCTTTGATTTTCTTTTTCAAGTGTCAGTTTTATGTCAGGCGGTCCAAAAAGTTACATTTATCAATATACCGTAATATTACACGCAACTGAGGAAGACAGAACTACAAAAGCTGACACTGGTGATTTCCATTGTTTTGCAGTCCTAAAGAAAGACATTCGTGGCCACCAGTTTGCTTCGGACGAAGAGATGCATGATTGCGTAGGCAACCGTGTACATTTTCCCATGAAGGCATCAACCGGCTTGTCTCACGGTGGGTTAAATGTATTAACAGCTATGGCGATAACTTTTCAAACAATAAACAGGTTACTTACTTATTTACACCTGTCTCGTTTTCACTTGATTGCCCCTTATAATAATAATCACTCCTTGGCCTTTTTTGACATTCGTGAACACCGTGCGCTGTTGACGTAATAAGCAGATTTAATAGGAACTTGCCATCCACTCAGAGAACATAAGACGGACAATGATTTGCTTCTTCTAGCCGTACTCTTAATTATTGTTAAAACATGAGTTCAGCACTTTACAATGCGCATTTTGAACTCGCTTCGACACGAACTGCAGGCTTTTAGTTACAAGCTGCATGTTTTGAAACCAGACTGCATTTCCTCCGTAAAACTGTTGGAAAAAGCCATATAAGAATAACCTGACACAGAGCAAATGGCTCCAGCTCTCAAAGAGCAGCGTTAACTAACGGTCCCAGAGGTGGAATGATGTCATATTTGCTGATGGCTGCAAATTCAATGTCTTTTCAACAGACGGAGCAACTTTGGTGCTTTGGAAGCCAAGTAACGAGCTCAAGGGTAAACAGCTGCGTCCTACGAGGGGAGGGAGGGGAGGGGGGGACAGGGGAGAGGGGGGGGAGGGGTTGTTTTGTATGCGGCTGTATTTCATAATATGGTGTGGGGGAGTCTACGCTCACTACGGGACCTCAAACAAGGAGAGATATCTTAACATCTTGGAACAAAATTTGCAGAAGGGTGCAGAAAAGTTGGAGATTTCATTTACGAGATTTCATTTACTTTAGAATTCTTTCCAAGTTAATAACCCGAAGCACACTTTGTACCTTGTAAAGTAACAGCTTCCTTATAAATGTTCCGAAGTTATTCGGACACTCCTTAGTTGTCAGACGTTAATCTCACAAAGAATTTACTGGACGAACTCTAATAAAAGGA
This sequence comes from Schistocerca cancellata, assembly GCF_023864275.1. Lineage (NCBI taxonomy): Eukaryota > Metazoa > Arthropoda > Insecta > Orthoptera > Acrididae > Schistocerca > Schistocerca cancellata. The sequence continues at coordinate 31,899,176 of NC_064632.1, read as the reverse complement.
TCAGGAGAAGTCCTTTAGCCTACAAATAAGACCTGGAAGAAGATCTGAAGCAAGAATGGGAACTAATTGGTTCAAAGAACACTGCAAAAGTTGTTGGTAACATTTAACAGCGTTAGAAAGCGGTTAGAAAGCGAAAGGGATATCCCATTAAGTACTGAGTCACAATATTATTCTTGTATCCAAGAACAGCTAGTCTGTGAGTAAATTTTAAAGATACTATGGAGTAAAGCTATGAAATATTATTCAAGAAAATATTTTTTTTATTATCTTACTCAAGGACTATTATGCCATAATTAACATTTATTAAGATCTTGCATTTGTCATTTATTGAATTTCGTTTGTTTATTAAATGTGTATTTGAAAGTAAAATCTATACATTCGACTCTGCATAAATCGAAGTTCAAAGGACCTTAGAAAAAGTGCGAGTAATTGAGAGTTCGAGTTAATGAAAGTTTGAGTGGTCGTTGGGTGATCAAGAAAAAGTTGAAATAAAGTTAACCCCTACAAAAATAAAGTCTACAAACACTGTGTATGATGGAGGATATCTTGTACTAGTACTAGTCTTTCCCTTTTCTGTTCCACTCGCAAATGGAGCAAGGGGAAACGACGGATTACTACGCTTCCGTACGAGCCCTACTCGATTTGCGAGAGATAGGGGATCCAGTATTAGAAAAACAATTTAAGAGAGCTCTGTAGGACTTAAGATCAAATAAGGCAGAAGGGATCGATAACATTCCACCAGAATTTCTAAAATCATTAGTAGAAGTGGCAACAAAACGACTATTCACGTTGAGGTGTAGAATGTATGAGTCTGGAAATATACATCTGACTTTCGGAAAGACATTATGCACACAATTCGGAAGACTGTAAGAGCTGACAAGTGCGAGAATTATCGCACAACCAGCGTAACAGTGCATGCATCCAAGTTGCTGACAAGAATAATATACAGAAGAATAGAAAAGAAATTGAGTATGTGTTAGATGATGATCAGTTTGGCTTTAGGAAATCTAAAGGCATTTGTCGACCTGGAAAAAGGATTCGACAGTCTCAAATGGTGCAAGATGTTCTAAATTCTGAGGAAAATAGGGGTAAGCTATAGGGACAGCCAAGAGGGAATAATGAGAGTGGAAGACCAAGAACGAAATGCTCGGATTAAAAAGGGTGTAAGTCAGGGATGTAGGCTTTCGCCCCTACTGTTCAGTTTGTACGTCGAAGAAGGAATGATGGAAATAAAAGAAAGGTTCAGGAGTGGAATTAAAATTCAAGGTGAAAGGGTATCAATGATAGGATTCGCTGATGACATTGCTATCCTGACAAAGTCCGAAGCTCGTGCTCCAGTGGCTAGCGCTGCTGCCTCCGGATCACAGGGCCCGGGTTAAGTTCCCAGCTGAACTGAGGATTTTCTCTGCCCGGAGACTGGGCGTTTGTGTTGTCCTCATCATTTCATCATCATCATCATCATCATCATCATCATAATCATTCGTGACAGTGGCTCGATTGGACTGTGTAAAAACCTGGTGTAAAAATTGGGACTTTGTACAGGTGCTGATGACCACGCAGTTGAGGATCCCGCAAAGCAAACCATCATCTGACTGAAAGTGAAGATGAATTACATGATCTACTGATCGGAATGGACAGTCTAATGAGTGTAGAATGTCGACTGAAAGTAAATCGAAGAAAGACGAAAGTGATGAGAAGTAGCAGAAAAGAGAACAGCGAGAACTTAACATCAGGATAGATGGTCACAAAGTAGATGAAGTTAAGGAATTCTGCTACTTTCTTTCTTTCTTCCTTGGGGCTTTGGTCCCGCTTCAGGTGGGGTCGGCAGTGTTACTATTGATTTGGCAGAGTTAGTTGCAGAGGGTGGGTAGGTGCCCTTCCTGCCGCCACCCCGAACCCCTCCCCCCGGGACAGAATCAGTGTACCCCAGCTGTCTGCATCTAGCATAAGTCATGGAATAGTGCGAACATGTTGAAATGTCTGTGAGTCGTGTAACTGAGGTGGAACGTGGGGACCAGTCCGGTATTCACCTAGCGGCATGTGGAAAACCGCCTAAAAACCATATCCAGGCTGGCTGGCATACCGGCCTTCGTCGTTAATCCGCCAGACGGATTCGATCCGGGGCTGAGTCCAGGAAGCAGCGCATTAGCACTCTCGGCTACCCTGGTGGGTCAGTAAGGACTTCTGCTACGTAGGTAGCAAAATAACCAATGACGGGAGGAGCAAGGAGGACATCAAAAGCTGACTAGCACTGGCACAAGGGGCATTCCGGGCCAAGAGAAGTCTTCTAGTTTCAAATATAGGCCTTAATTTGAGGAGAATGTACGTTTTGGGCACAGCATTGTATGGTAGTGAAACATGGACTGTGGGAAAACCGTAACAGAATATAATAGAAGCATTTGAGTTGTGGTGCTACAGACGAATGTTGAAAGTTAGGCTGTTATGGTGAGGAATGAGGAGGTTCTGTGCAGAATCGGAGAGGAAAGGAATATATGGAAAATACTGACAAGGAGACACGACATCTGTTAAGAGATCGGGGAGATGTAGAGGGCAAAACCTGTAGAGGAAGACAGAGACTGGAATACATCCGGCAGATATTTGAATCCGTAGGTTGCAAGTGCTACTCTGAGATGAAGAGGTTATTACAGGAGAGAAATTCGTGGCGAGCCGCATAAAACCAGTCAGAAGGCTGATGACTCAAAGAAGAGAGCGCTAATTTCTCTTGTCTTCTCACGCCCTTCGCGAAATGTACGCTGGAAGTACTGGAATCGTTCTGCACTTAGCCGCGAATGCCGGTCCTATAAATTTTGTCGACAGTTGAAAGGTGGCTACACTGAGTCACAGCGCCAGAGATTGCGCCAAAGAGTATTATTCAGCCGTCTCCACTGGCAGTGCTTGTTGAGATGTGGTAGTGGAGAGTGCTTGTCGAGAAGTCGTCGTGGAGAGTGCTTATTGAGAAGTGGGCAGTAGGAGTTCTGATGTAGCCGTGACTAGTTGTGAGCATGTTGTATGCAGTTGTTCTGATGGGCTAGACAGCCGATGCTGTTCGATTGCGGATGTAATGATCAGAGTGTATGTTTCGTCAATATATATGAAGGTAAAGAAAATTTTTTTATTTCAAAAGTCCTAACTAACAATGTCTCTTGGTCACAGGTTCAATCAACAAAGCATCTGGCTTGCGTTCATGTATTAGAGTGTAATTCTGGTTTCTGTGTGCAATTATAGTATTTCTGTTTTTTTAAATTACTTCAGTGTAAATGGTGGTTAAAATACCTTGTCTTATTGAGGAAGAACCGTGCCAGATGTGTACGTTGAATCACACTTCCACACACAGAACAGTTACACTTGTGCTTTGTTGTTCGTAGCTTTTATAGTTGCTGGGGACTTAATTAATTAATTGTGTTAACGGAAGTTTTCTTTCATTTCTTGTTGTTATTCTATGCAGTCAGATTGCGTACTAATACCAGTCAGGGCCAACCGGTTACGAGACTGCGTAATCGGACAGACAGCGACTAGAAATTAAAATTATTTGTATAATAAAATTTAATTAAGCCCCCATGCACAGTGTTTCCGTCCAGTGTTTGACATTAGCGTATTGACCGATGCGACGTGTAACAAATCTGGCGGCTCGTCTCTGAACTTCTTCCCTTTAATCTGACCTGGTGGGGATCCCAAAGACTGTAGCAGTACACAGTAGTACTCTACACGTTGCCTCCTTCATAGATGAGCCACTATTTCTTAAAATTCTCCCAATAAACCGAAGGCGACCACTCGCCTTCCCTACTTCCACCCTTGTGTGCTCGTTCCGTTTCAAACCGCTTTGCAGCGATACGCCTAGGTGTTTAACTGACGTAACGGTGTCAGCTAGCACACTAACAATTCCAACATTACCTGATTATTTTTCCTAATCATCTGCATTAACTTACATTTCTCTACATTTAGAGCAGATTACCATTCACCGCACCAAATATGAGTTCTGTCTAAGGCATCCTGTATCCCCCTGCACTCAATGACGACACTTTCCCATATTCTATAGAGTCATCAGAAACAGTCGTAGATGGCTGCTCATCCCATCTGTCAGATCGTCTACGTTTATAGAGAAAAAGAGCGGTGCTATCAACTTACCTAGTGTACTCCTGACGATATCCTTGACTGTTATCACTTTTGCTTTTCGAGCCTCGATAAAACGAATTTCTAGGTGTTTTGAACTACAGAATCCCTTGAAGAAACCTCTATAAATCGAAAAAATCATGTGTATTTTGAAACACCTAGTAAATTGGTGTTGTGACAGAGAGTCCGCAAACATTCTGTAATTAGAAGTGGACGGCTGTCTAACAATCGATAGTTCGAGTTGTTTCGTCAGTTGTTTAGCTAATTGGTTCACTGTTCAACTGTTTGTGACACCCGTTTTATTTTGGAGTATATTGTGTACCACAGTACATACATCAGTTGTGAAAGTTACTCCAATAATTGCAAGTGTTTGGCACTCGCAGAAAAGAAGCATGTTATTGAGTAAGTGGAATGGAGAATGGAAAAAAGAGATGTAGCAGGAAATTTAGGATATCCTCATCCACGCTCTCTGCAGTCCTTGAAGCACAAAGATCGGACTGTTGTAGAAAAGATCTGAGGATGGTCATTACTGACTGAAACCGGTCATCGTCAAAAGAATTGATTTTGTGTCCAAAGACTGGAATAAAAAACACTGGACTGATGAAAAACCGACAAGGTGTGTTCCCGCGTCTTGAAGGATCCTTATGGATGTGGCTTTCTCAGTGTAGAAGACAAAGACTGCTGTCAGAAATCATATACTTAAAGAGAAGGCTAAGGCATTCACTGTTATTCACGACACCGAAGAGTTCGCCATTAGTGAGGCGTTGCTCATCAACTTTAAAAAAGATGTAACAGCGTTTTTAAGAAGATTGGTGCAGAGCGCGCGAGCGTTGGTGACACAGTTCGTTCGTCATGAAAAAATGAACTGGAAAGACCACTGCCAAACTGCTATCCACGCTAAATGTTAAACAGCGGCGAAAGGAGTCTTTTTTTTTTTCTTCGACTGTCTTCGCCTCCGGACGTCGACTCCTAAATAAGAAAACCGTCTCGTTGGAAAACATAGCAAAGAAAGAGTAGCGGTGTTGCTTGCAGTGAAGACAGACTGAAACCTCTTTGCATAGTGAAAGCTGCTAACCCTAGACATTTCGAAGATATCTTATAATTTACTATGTCTTACCGCTCCAGCGCGAAAGACGTGGGTGGCAAAATGTGAAAATAAATAAATATTAAAATAAGCCAAAAAACCATTTTTCTTCCAATGTACATTCTATTTGCTACTTTCTGCTTCCGTTTGGCAATAAATACGATTGTTATTGAAACTGTAGGGTATCTAAACTATAGGGTGTTCGTATATTCCGTTTAAAACATTGTAGTAGATGTAGAGGGAAGTGAGTACCGTTTCCGTTCCGCGGAAGTTTCAGTTCAGATGTGTAACTCGTCGACTTCTGCTTGAAGAAATGAATTAGACGTGATGCAGTACAATTATTAGGTAACTGTTCGAAAGGGAACATAACGAAACACGCGCAATTGTCGAAGAGCTCGTTGACGGGTTCTCTTCAACTCGATGCACAGTGTCTTCAACTTCGGGAGCACGGTGTTGCCGTGGTGCACCCCATTCCTTCCTCCTAAGGGTGTAAGTCACTGTTTCCAGGAGCCGCTGTATAACTCGGTAAAAAAGTCTGTGCGACTGGCGTCTTACATTGCGCAAAAACGTTAGTGATACCAACCGACTAGCAGCTCTTCTGTTACTTTGAGCTTCGCCATACACAAGAAACGTTACACGTTATGCGTTACACATGTGTTCCTATTAAGCCCTCAGCCTTCGTGGCGTACTTAATCGGAGTAACTAATTCAAGCAGCGTAGCATTAATACTGTATTCATTAATACTGTATTGGAAATTTACGAGACTGTTTCTCGATTAGATTAGATTAGATTAGATTAATACTAGTTCCATGGATCATGAATACGATATTTCGTAATGATGTGGAACGAGTCAAATTTTCCAATACATGACATAATTAAGTTAATTTAACAAAATACTTAAGTTAATATAACAACTTTTTAATTTTTTGTGTTTTTATTTTTTTAAAATTTTTTAAATATTTTTTTTGTTTTTTGTTTTTTAAATTTATATCTAAAAATTCCTCTATGGAGTAGAAGGAGTTGTCATTCAGAAATTCTTTTAATTTCTTCTTAAATACTTGTTGGTTATCTGTCAGACTTTTGATACTATTTGGTAAGTGACCAAAGACTTTAGTGCCAGTATAATTCACCCCTTTCTGTGCCAAAGTTAGATTTAATCTTGAATAGTGATGATCATCCTTTCTCCTAGTATTGTAGTTATGCACACTGCTATTACTTTTGAATTGGGTTTGGTTGTTAATAACAAATTTCATAAGAGAGTATATATACTGAGAAGCTACTGTGAATATCCCTAGATCCTTAAATAAATGTCTGCAGGATGATCTTGGGTGGGCTCCAGCTATTATTCTGATTACACGCTTTTGTGCAATAAATACTTTATTCCTCAGTGATGAATTACCCCAAAATATGATATCATATGAAAGCAATGAGTGAAAATAGGCGTAGTAAGCTAATTTACTAAGATGTTTATCACCAAAATTTGCAATGACCCTTATTGCATAA